>NW_006408522.1:34841160-34853817 GCF_000296735.1 Chrysochloris asiatica | reverse complement strand
ATATGTCTTGGTGATTGTCTTTTAGGGTCTATCCATCCTGGGGTTCGTTGAGCTTCTTGAATGCTTATCTTTTCACTTTTCATGATGTTAGGGAAATTTTCTTCCAGAAGCTCTTCAGTTATCTCTGTGGACTTGTATGATTGTTCCTGTTCTGGAATGCCTGTAATTCTTATGTTATTCCTCTTCATGTTATCCAACATGAATCTTAGGCCTTCTTCAGATTTTTTTGTACTTTTTTGTGTTTGCTCTTCTGTATTAGTAGTGTTGAGAGATTTATCTTCTAGCTCACTAGTTCTGGCTTCTGTCTCTTTGATTTGACTCCTTTGCCCTTTCAGTGTATTGTCCATTTCTGATATTCTATTATTAATTGTTTGGACCTTTTTCTGTAGGTTTTGAATTGTTTCCAATGCTGTATCTATCTTATTTGCTTGTTCCTGTAGTCCTTTCCTGACTTTTTCCTTATTTTTCTTAATTCCATTGTACAGTGTTTTGATACGTTTTATAACAATTTTTAGGAATTCCTTCTTAGGCATTTCCGAAGCCTGCCCATCTTCCAGTATGGAGTGTAGTTTACTTCCAGCTCATTTGCCTCCGTCACTTTATCTCGTTTCTGGGCATGTGCAGATATGGTCATCTGCTTCTGTTTTTTGGGCATATTCAGGGGTTGTCTGTGGCCTTAATACTGAGATGAGTATGTATTTTGGTATTTTTTATGCTTTCTGATTGCCTCCAGGTAGGTGTGATCAGGAAATGGGTTTCCCTTTTTACTCTTCTTCTTGAGAAATTTCAAGATGCTACTGTTGGTCGTTTTGACGTAAGTTAGAATTTAATTTTTCTCTGCTTGTCCCACTCCACAATCCCTGTTAAGGCCTTTTTCTATTTGTAAACAGTTCAGGGCTGGCTGTGGACGTTTAGTTTTAATTGGAAACGGTCTCTTAAAATTTCAAGGAGATCTGTGCGCATGTGTAGTAGAATCCTCCGAGGGTGTGGCTGGGGTGCCCACTAGCTCAGGCACCCCGATAGTCACCCAAATGGCGGTGCGCAGACAGCAAGGGACCAATGAACAGCTACCAAAAGAGAAGGATGTCCACATATTTATCTCTGCAGTTCTGCCAGGTGTCTGTGGTTGCTCCAATCCTTTCCCTGCTTGGTTTCATCCAAGATGGCGACTCCTTGAGTGGCTGAGCATCTCGCATTAGAAAGCAATGCATTTCTTGCTTCTGCCACAATATCCCCCCAGCTGTAAGCCTTCTAACCTTCTAAATATTGCTTTATATGTGGTTTAGAGTTCTGGGACCGTCCCCTGAGCCTGTTTGGTTGGATATTCTGTGTTGTTGCTGGCGGAGCTCCTTTACTGCACTTCCATCCCATCCGCCATCTTGTTTGTTCTCTCATACCATCAATTTTACATTCAACCAATTACACACTTATTTCATCTGAATGGTTGCAATCCCCTCCATGTAGCAACAGTTATCCCACTTCCTCCCTTTAGTTCTAATTTCAATTCCACCCTCCTTTCCATTCCTTCTCAACTTTGTCCTTAGGTAAGTGTTGCCCTTTTGATTGACTACTCCATGGTGAGCATGCCTTATTCGTGTTGTTGTCCCCACCCCACCCCACTCCTCCCATGCCAATCTATTGCTTGGTTGAAAATTGGGCCATGAAGATTTGGCCCAACAAATGTTTCTCTATCTGAAGGGTGATTGAGGGCCACAGTCTTAGGTTTCTCCAGTCTCCTTCTAAATAGTAAGCTTGGTGTTTTGTTTTCTTTTAATAATTTTGAGTTTTGTTCCACATTGTCTCCTACTCTATCTGGGGCCTTCTAAAGTAATCCCTTTCAGAATAGTTGGTAGTGGTAGCTGGAAACTGTCTTGTTCTTCTGGTCTCAGAGTTGTGGTAACTGATGTTCACTGGGTCCATTGGACTAGTTGATTCCAAGCATCTTCAGTTTCATCACTCTTCTTTCTTCTACACATGGAGAGACCAATAGTTGCATCTTAGATGGCTGCTCATGAGCTTTTAAGATCTCAGTTGCTATTCACCAAAATAAGACGTAGAACATTGTCTTTGTGGACTATGTTAATGCCAGTTGATGGTGGTGCCCCCCTGAGACTATGGTCCTGAGCCCCTAGGCCCAGCAACTCTCTGCCTTAAGTTGTTTGATGTTATCTAAGAAGTTTACATCATTTTGCCCACTCTATGCTTCACCATGGAGTTCTGATGTGGTGCTGTATGATAAGCACTTGACTGCTAACCACAAGGTAGGCAGTTTAAGCTTATGGTCCTTAGAAACCCTATACAGTGTCACTATAAGTTGAAACTGATTCGGCAGCACTTAACATTAACAACATGCTCCACCACATTCATAGATGTATTTGCAGCAAAGGTAAATACCCATGTCCAAATATTCTCTTTCAAACCCTTCTATATTTCTGTGTATACTTCTAATTTATCTCCCATGCTGATTCAACAGCAAGGTATTCACATAAATAAATTGTCCCAGTACTAAAACCAATAAATAAAAGCTTACAGAGCAAATTTATTTTCCATTCAACCTTTCATATACATTTTGTTTCATGACACAGATTATAGTCCCTGAAATGTAGCAGTACTTTTACAACTTCCATCCTGTTTTTACTGTTTCCATTCCTGCTGTCCTGCCTTCTGAGCTTTATCCCTGGGCAAATGATGTCTATTTGATATACCTTATGGTTATTGTTCTAAGGACCTTGAATCTTCTTATGGTGGTGGTTGTGTGCCATGAAGTCGGTTCCGACTCCATCGACCCTGTACAGGGTTTCTAAGGCTGTAAATCTTTATGGGAGGAGAAAGCCTCATCTTTTCCCCGTGGAACAGCTAATAGTTTCGAACTGCTGACCTTGAAATTCTCAGCCCAATTCATAAACAGTATGCTACCAGAGCTCCTTATAGACTCGTCTATTTGAGCCATGGGGCTGAGTTCAATTCCAGTCTGGATGTGTGAATAATGACCAAATGTCAGTGGTTCTACCAGTCTTCATCAGAGCAGTAAGCCTGTTGGATTTTTTTTTTTTTTTAATGATTTTGAGTTTTATTCCACTGAAGCATTTATGTATAGGTAGTATTATATCTGGTAAGATTTTACCCTCTCCCACCTCTTAGACTTAGAATCATGATTATGAATGGCAGTTCCAAAACATTGAGCTGTGTGTACTAATACTGCCTTTTCAGTTTTCTTTTGGGAAGTAGTCAGTGTTTTCTTGGTGATAATCCTCTCTGCTTCCAGCTTCCTGTGACTGATCTGCTGTGTGGGTTTGGAAATAGGGAAACTAGTAGAGTTTAGTTTGGAATACTCTGCTTTAGCACTTAAACTTAGTGACAGCAGTTTGAATTTCTTTGACAAGCCTTATTTTTACACACTTCTTGGTTCTTGGCTGTGTGGTACCCATGTAGTAATGGCTTATTTTTGTAGACACCATTAAAAGCTCCTCAAAATAATTTGGTATACTAAAGCCATTTTCATGGACCAATTTGCTCAAACTTGTTTACAACAAATTCTGATACTTCTTACCAAACAGTTTAATGTAGTATTAAATTTTATGTTTTTTTGTATTACTTGTCTTGTTTGTGTTTATGTCAACATGACCAGACAGACACATTTTTGTAATTGAGAGTAGAGATTCTGTGTTTTCCAGTTAAAAATATGTGATTACTTGATTATAAGTAGCAGTAGTGTGTATTTTGAACCTTGATCACACAAAAGGGGAAAAGAAAGCTAAGTTATTCATGTTCTGTAGGTGAACACAATTGCAGTTACTCTTCAACTCTTCTGACCCTTTTCTGTTTTCAGGAGAAAAACAAACAAAACAAAAACACCTAAATCAGGAAACACACCCTCTCCCCACACCCCTTTGCTGGCCAGTCTGTATCTGGCTCTGTAGAACTCTTCTGACAATGGCTGTTATTCAGTAGTCGTTGTTTTTTTATTTTATAGAATTATATAAATTTCAAACTCCAAGAGATCTTAGAGAACATCTGAACGCTTTCACTGTATAGATAGGAAAACAGGTTCTCAGAGGTTCTGATTTCCTTTTCCCATCATAAAGCAGAATCTTGCGTTTATATAGAACTTTATGGTTTCTAATTGCTTTTAGAGTCTTGGTGTGGCACTGTGGGCTAATGAATGCTTCAGACTGCAAAGTCGTTTGAACTGCAAGGTAGGTGGTTCAAGCTCACCAGCCACTACTTGGAAAACCTATACAGGGACGTTATGAGTGGGAATCTACTTGACAGCACTTGACAACAACAACAATGTGCTTTTACGAATAATGTCAGAGCTTGTTTTATTCAATCTCATAAGAGTTGTGCAGTGAGGGTAAAGTACTGGGCTGTTAACCAAGGTGGGTGGTTTGAACTCACAACTGCTCCGTGGGAGAAAGATGAGGCAGTCTGCTTCTGTAAAATTCACATCCTTGAAAACTCTAGGAAGCAGTTCTACTTTGTCTTGGGGGTTTTGCTGAGTCAAAATCTACTGAGGAGTCAATATTTACTAATGGCAGTGGCTTTTGAGTTTCAAATTAACCTGATAGGATAATCAAGGCAGAGTTGCCATTCCTACTTTCCAGTTGTACAAATAGTCAAACCACTTACCTTGCTTAACAGCCCAACACTTAAACTAATCGTCTCAGAATAGACTCTGTTCCAGTTCTTTTGACTCCTAATTCCAGTGTAATTTGTTTCTAAACCACTTTTCTTATTGAAACCTACTTATTTCAAAGTATTTCATTTTACTTGTAAATTTAGTTTGTAGTAACTAGGCTTGCATGGTTTCTGCTCTGGGTCCCAAGACCTAGAATATGATCTTCCTTGCCCATTAAAGATATACTCCTCTCTGAAATCTTGAAATAGCTTTGCTGTTCTTTCTTCAGGAAATGCAGGGTCCTCAGTATCCCAATTGCCGTCCCAAATCACAGCATCTATTCACTCCCCCATATATCTTCCTCTTCTTCAGTTGAGTGCCAAGAAGGCATCTGCTTGCCACAGTGGGGGCCTGCTTATAACACCCCCTATACACAGAAGATGGCACAGGGTTGTGTAGTACTCACCCTCCTTGTATCATTAAATAATTGCTGCCTGTTAGAATATCTGTTACATCAGTGAGAATTAAACTACTGACTTCTTTTATCACTTAAAAAGACTTCCAGTCTCTGTTAGGCTTTCTTCTAAGTGTTTTCTTCAGTGCGTGCCTAAATAACTTTTCCCCCTTTGTTGTTGTGGGCGGACCTGCACACATGTAGATTGCTTGGTTGAAAGCACAGGAGAGTGGGGTGTCAGTGTGTTTGAGAGCATTGAGTAGCAATGGAGTGTTTGCCTTTGATGATTTTTGAGCAGATGCAGCTCAGCAAACACTTGTTTTCTCACTCTTGCTGTATGTGTTGTGCATTTTAGGACTAGACTGTAAGCCACCAGGTCAACAGTTCAAACTCACCAGCTGCTTTTCGGAAGCCCTATATAGGTCATTATGAGTCAGAACCGACTCAGCGGCACTTAACAGCAACAACAAGGTCACAGACACTTAACACACAACAAAGGTCACTGCCTTTCTGTAGAGCTGTAGTTCCCAAAACAAATTAAGGCTATTTCCTCTACTCCCTCCTGCTCACAGAAAGATAAGAGCATCCCTCTGATTCTGTCCTTTGTTCTTTAGATTTCATCTACTGCACACTTTAGCAGTGAGAGAAAAATACATTTTCTTTCATTTGTCTCAAGAGTCAACAGAACAAGACTCTTACAGGGATAGATGAGCAATCTCTGGTCTAAAATCTGGGTTAAGATATGTCGGTATCATTTATGCCTGCCACAAGCCTTAACCATTTCCTTTATGGTTTACTTGATTCCATGTTCTTGAATGAAGAGGTAGGTACTGGGAAAATATTTAAAACACATGCTCAGACCAAAAGGCATTCCGTAGTTTCTGGTTTATAAGAATAAATATAAAATATTATAAATGTGATCTATCCTCTGGAGGTGGGTGGGGAGCTTTAGGAAATTATTTGAGCCTCTTTCTCTAATTAAACAGTAATAATAATGAGATTGTTCCCACAATTTTTAAGTCATTATTTAGCCGTTTGGTGGAAATACATGTGATTTTTGTTGTTGTTGTTTTTAACTTTAAAAACAACTTCTGTATTTTCAGAACTTCAAACAGTATTCTTCTAAAGCTTAATCCATATATTGAACTCTGTTGCTTGTTTGCCTTTGGCATGACAAACCCTACTGAGTCAACTTCATGGAGGGTGGGTCAGTACAGCTTCTTGCCTTATTTATTTTGAAAAGTGTTAAGAGGGAAAAAGAAAAAAATGAGGCTCTTTTTCAATCTACACTCAATGTTTAGCCAGAAAAGCCTCTTTTATAAATCAGAGAAAAAAATTTTTCGTCTATTTTTACTCTTTCCTGTCTTGGTCCTCCAGGCAGTGAACATCATCATAGACCCTAAATGAGTGACAGTTGCTAACTCAGGCTATGGCAGATTGTGTGTGTGACTTCACATTTAGGTCTTTCTTTTGTTTCCATACATTTTCTTTTCCTAGAAAGTCGAGACCAACCACTCTGACACACATGTGACCCTTACAGCTCACCTTTGATGCTCTCAATCTCCTCATATTTTCAGAGGGTAGCAATCCAGAGAGCCTAGAGACCCTATTTGGAAAAGGTGTATCATGTCTGCTTTCACAACTAAGAAATAAATGTTGAGTGTTTTATGATGTATGTGTTGTTCTGTTGAATTGATTCTAACAGAACAGATTCTGTTGTATCCTCACTTTTGTTATTATGCTTAAGCCCATTGTTGCAGCCCCTGTGTCAGTCAATCTCCTTGAGGGACTTCCTCTTTGTTGCTGACTCTCTACCAAGTACCGTTTCCTTTTCTAGGGACTGGCCCTCTTGATAGCATGTCTTAATTATGTAAGACAAAGGCTCACCATCCACACTTCTAAGGAGCATTCTATTCTGGCTGTACAATTTTTTATATATATATAAATGTTTTATTGTGAATTATGTGATTGTTTACATGGGAGAACATTAGTTTTACATTCATCCAATTGTGTATCGTTTTATTGCCACAGTTATAATCCCCTCTATGCATCATCAACTAACCAAAGGGTATACCCTGCAAGCCTGTACCACTCCACCCCTCACCCCCGGTCATCAGCACACAGCCCCTCTCCCTCTCTGGATCTCAAGTTCCCAGGTGCTCCATCTCTCCACGTCATGGTCTCTGCCTCCATCTCAGGCATCACTGCTTCTCTGGGTAGGGTCCTGCTCTCCGATCAGTCCTGATAACAATTATTCACTTGTATCACAAGAGACCTATCCGAATCTCCTTTCATCAGCCCCATCCAGACAGATTGGATACTACTCAGTGGAGAGTCTACCTTCCTCCACGCCCTCTGGATCTAGGTTCCACCTCTTGGCCTTTGTTGGTTCTTCTTGCCTTTGTTGGCTGTATAAATTTAAAGTGGTTCCTTCTAGCCTATTGTCTCATTCTTCATGTAGTTTAGCTTCCTAGATTATTTGCTCAGTGTACAAATTGGACAAGTATAGCTAAAGGATACAACCTTAGTGTATACTTTTTCTGATTTTAAACCATGTAATTGTGAGGCTAAGGAGCTCTGGTAACATAGTGGTTACAAATCGGGCTGCTAACCTCAGGTTTGGTAGTTCAAAAGTACCAGCTGTACCACGGGAGAAAGATGAGGCTTTCTGCTCCCATAAAGATTTACAGCTGCGGAAACCTGTGCCAGGGGCACTATGAGTCAAAACTGACTCCATGGTACTTAACAACAACAACAATTGTGAGACTGGCACGTTACTGGGCAGTGTTTCGTTCTGTTGTTCATAGGGTCGCTATGAATTGGTACTGACTCGAGGGCACCTAACACAACAATTTCCTTTAGTTCTGTTCAAATGACTATCTCTTGGTTTATGTACAGGTTCCACATGAGCACAATTAAGTTTTCTGGAATTTCTGTTCTTCACAGTGTTACCCATAATTTGTTATAATCCACACAGTTCAGTGCATTTGCATAGTCAATAAAACACCGGTAAACATCTGTGTTTTATTGACTATGCAAATGCACTGAGTCCTGGTATGGCACTGTGGGTTAATGCGCCAGACTGCAAAGCTGTTTGAACTACAAGGTCACAGTTCAAGCTCACCAACTGCTCCTCAGAAACCCTATACAGGGTCGCTATGGGTCGGAACCAACTCGATGGCACTTCACAACACCAAACATCTTTCTGGTGTTCTCTTTTTCAGACAAGATCCATCTGACATCAGCAGTGATATTCCTTCCTCATTCCATGTCCTTTTCTGAATCTGTCTTGAATGTCTGGCCGTTTCCTCTCTGTACTACTGCAATTGTTTTTGAATTAACTTCAAGATTTTACTTGTGTGTGATATTAGTGATGTTGCTTGATAATTTCTGCATTCTTTTGCATCGATCACCTTCCTTTGGAATGGACACAAATGAGATTGTCTCCCAGCCATCTGTCTTTTAAGTTTCTTGGCATAGAAGAAATGAGTTGAAATACATTTCGTTTGTTGAAATGATTTCAGTTGGTATTCCATCAATTCCTGGAGCCTTACTTTTTGCCAGTGCCTTCAGTTCAGCTTAAAAGGTTTCCTTCAACATCATCAGTTCTTGACTGTATACTACTATCTAAAATGATTGAATGTCAGCCAGTCATTTTTGGTACCATGACATTGTATATTTTCCATCTTCCCTTGTTCATTTCCATCTTCCCTGTGTAGTTTAATATCTTGCTTATTTGTTATTGTTGGTGTTGTTAAGTGCTGTTGAGTTGGTTCCAACCCATGGAGACCCTATATAGGGTTTCTGAGGAGCAGCTGGTGAACTTGAACTGCCGACCTGACGATTCAAATAACTTTGCAGTTCAGCACCCCCAGTGCCACACCACGACATCTTGCTTATGGTGGTGGTGGTTGTGTGCTATGGAGGCGGTTCTGACTCATAGTGACCCTGTACAGGGATTCCAAGGCTGTAAATCTTTATGGGAACTGAAAGCCTCATCTTTCTCCCGCGGAACAGCTGGTAGTTTCTAACTGCTAACCTTAAGGTTTGCAGCCCGATTCGTAACCACTACACTACCAGAGAATGTATCAATATTGCGACTTGAAACTTGCCTTTTTTCCTTCTTTTCTTTCAGCTTTTGAGAACTACTGAGTGTGCCCTTCCCTTTTGGTTTTATAATTAATTCCAGGGTTTGTGCATTTTATTATACTTTTCTTTGTCTTCTCAAGCTGCACTGTGAAATCTTCTGTTCAGCTGTTTAATGTCACTTAATCCATTTATTTTAGCTACTCTTTTAAAAAGCAAGTTTCACAGTCTCTTATAATGTTCATCTTGGGTTTTTCTTTCTTTTCTGCCTGCTTAATGACCTTTTTGTTTTGTTCGTATTTATTCTACATGATATATCATAACTTCCATGATATTTGGTTATTAGTGTTCAATAAGTCAAATTGGTTCTTGACATAGTGTCTAAATTCAGGTGGGATATATTCAAGGCTTTACATTGACTCTTGTGGACTGTTTTAATTTTCTCCAGCTTCACCTTGAACTTCCATATGAGTAGTTGATGATCTGTTTCACAGTCAGCCCATGGCCTCATTCTGACTGATAATATTGAGTTTCTCCATAGTCTCTTTCCACAGATGTAATACATCTGGCTAGATCTATGTATATAGTCACTGTTCATGCTGTTGAAAAAAAGCTATTTGTAATGAATAAGTTGTTGATCTCACAAAATTCTGTTTTGTGATCTGTGTTATTTCGATCACTTGAACCATATTTTCCAACTATAGATCCTTTGTTTCCAACTTTTGTATTCCTGTTATCAGTTTGATTGCATGTTTCATCAATTTTAGACTCCAGAAGTTAGTTGAAATCTTTTATAATTTCTTCGTCTTTGGTATTAGTGGTTATGGCTTAAATTTTAATAGTAGTCATCTGTACTATCTTTTTTTAAGGTTTTTATTGTGGATTGAGTGAAAGTTTACAGGGCAGATCATCAGTTTTATATTCAACAAATCATACACCTTGTTTCATTACAATGATTGTAATCCCATCCATGTACCACCAGTTAACAGTATTTTCTCTCTATCCACTTTAGCTTTAAAAAATAAAACAAAAACCCACTCAGGCATATATAATAATTTACATCGTCATAGGGTACATTCTGCATGTTTGCCTCCTGGTCACTAGCTCTTAGGTCCTCTCTTCCCATGAATCTAAAGTCCTCAGCTGCACCCCATCTCTGCCTCTGTCTCTGGCATCGCTGCTTCTGTGGATAAGGTCCTGCATTCTGCTTGTGCTCTTCTCCTTTGACGGTCCTGGGGTCCTCTGTTTCTGGACTAAGATTAACCACTCCCCTGTTTTTTGTTACAAAACTTCTACCTTTACAATTGTGACAGTCGCAGTTAGTCATGATAACAATTATTCATTATTGAATCATATGAACCATATCCCCATCTCTTTTCACCAGACCCATCTAAACTAAGATGAAAACTGTTCAGTGGGAACTCTTTCTTTCCACTCATACTCTTAAAATAAACTCCCTCTTGACACCTTGTAAGCCAGTCACTTTGTGCCTTTATTGCCCCCTCATTTTAGGTAGCCAATGTCTAAGTTGCCTGTCCCTACCCTGTGTACAGAAGGGATAGCATTGATACTTGATGTGAAGACTCTATTGGTATTTAGACTTAATGCCTCTCTGAGTACAGGTCAGGTTCATCAAATAGCAATTTACCTTTGCTTCATTGTACTATCTTTCTTGTGAGCTTACAGAGATATTATCCTATCACTGACATTATAGTACTTAAGGATAATTTCACATTTGTACCTCTTTGTGTAATACATCTGACTAGGTCTTTCCTAGCACAGTCCAGTCATATAATTGTCTGATTCAAAATTGGTAATACCAGTCCATTTCAGCTCACTAATGCCTAGGATGGGGTTCTAGTGTGGAGGTTCAAACCCTCCAGCCGTTCCCCACCATCTGTTCCTCGGAACCTCTAAACAGGAACGCTGTGAGTAGGAACTGACTCGACATCACTTAACCACAACAGTGCCTATGATAGCAGTCTTTCCAGTGTTCCATTTCATTTTCAAAGACTTCCAATTTTCCTTGATTCTTACTTTGTACATTCTATGTTTTGATTATTAATGGATGTTTGCAACAGTATCTTCTCATTTTGAGTCATGCCACATTAGTAGATGAATATCGCTAAAGCTTTACTTCATCCTTACTGTGGCTGACTCTACTTTGAGGAAGCAGCTCTTCTCCAGTCGTATTCCACAGCACATAACCACCAACAAAAATCCAACTTGAGGGGCTCATCTTTTGGCTCTATATCAGTGTTCTGATGCTATTCATAAGCTTTTCACTGACCAATTTTTCTAGACATAGATCTCCATGCCCTTCTTCCTAGTCTGTTTGAGTCTGTAAGCGCCACAGAAGCAGGCAGTCTATACTGAAGGAATCGTATGGTTATTGATCATTATCAGTAAGTTGCTTCAAGCTGTGTTCACTTTAAGCCAGCAAGTTGTGTCACATGCATATCACAGATTGTTAATTTGTTATTGTTGCTAAGTGTGGTCCAGTCGATTCCAACTCATAGTGACCCTATACAGGGTTTCAGAGGAGCAGCTGGTGGGATTGAACCACCAACATTGTAATTTCCAGTCCAGTGCAAAAATCCTGATGCCACATTCTTCCTTCATATAGTCCAGTTTCTTAGATTATTTATCAGACTACAGGCTATGTAAGTATGATGAAATTACTTGTATGTTAAATACCATCGAGTTGGTTCCAACTTATATCACTTATTGTTCATTTAATTAATTTATAGAACATATATGGCTGTTTTATTTTCACTTTTTCTTTCTACCTTATTCCTGAGAACAAAAATAAAGTAGCAATTGAAATAGCCAATAGTAAATTAAAATGAAAACTAGAAGACTGAAACAACACCCTTTCGCACTATTCTGTCAAGGTAAACTAGTAAATTATGATTCTTCAAAAGTAGTTTTAAATGGAAAATACCTAATACGGAAATTTCTTCAGAATTACCTCTTCTCTTGTACCTCCTACCAAATGAAAGCGCCAAAATAAATGAGGATCTTCACTTTTGTGAGGAAGAGGGGTCAGTTTGCTGTCTTAATGTGGAAGGAGCAAATACGTTGTATTTTGTTTAATGGTAGATAGAGAAATTTTATGTTAGTACCAGATTACTCATTCAATCTGTGATACCTATAAAGATTGTACTGTATTGTACATAGAATTAGATTCCAAAGTAAGCCCTTTTCACTTAAAATTATTCTCTCATATTGACAGGTTAAAATAATTAGAGTAATATGGTTTAATGATAAAACTCTTTAAGACAAAACAAAAACTGTATGGTCTTCCAGCCTTAAAATGCTTGATGATGACGATATTATCAACTTTGGTTAACTGCAAATTACAGGCTTCTTATATTTACACATATGGGATTTCTTCTTTTTTATTATGTTGCATGTGATGTATGCAGCTGTAAGGACCAAACTGATTTTACCTGATTTTGCCTACCTAGAAACTGCTTGACTAAACTCTAGTCAGGCT
>NW_006408522.1:34839287-34841060 GCF_000296735.1 Chrysochloris asiatica | reverse complement strand
TGTAGGGCTCATCTCACCGCTTCATTGCTGCTTTTCCCTCACTTCCCCTTATCGGTGTCGAGCGTGGTCACCAATCACAGCGTGTATTCCCATTGAGTCTTAGTCTTGGGAGGGGGTTTTCTCTGAGGGGACCCGACCACTTGCCTTGATGTTTTCTGGGCAAGCATGTTGCTTGTTCTTGTAGTAACAGTCGGTCTGCCTCTATGTTGTTTTATATTTTTCCTGTAGGTCTTTTTTTCAAGAAGTATCCTTTGTTCTTTTAGCCACTCCAGGTTGGTCTGCTTGTCCTTTCAGGTGGGAGTTTCCCGTCTCTGGAGATCTGGATGTGGTTCAGGCTTCCACCTATAGTCTTGTGTATTGCAGAGGCTCTGCCGGAAGCCTCCTTCACTGGGCACGTTGTATCCCCATTTTAGGTATTCCAATCAGTCATAGGCAGAAGACGGACTTACAAACTTTCTATGGTGATGCTTTTTGCTATTCCTTTCTCTCCCCCTTCAGTGTCCATTCTATAATATCATGCAAGGAATACCAAGATACAAAAGACAGCCAAGTATCTTAATATTATTCCCCGCTTTTCCACATTCCAACCATGGCTCGATCTCTGTATCCCAGAACTCTGTTGTTTTCAAGTTGTGTATATATCATTATTTACCTCTGTCTCACTTAGCCCATTGAGACCTAAGTGTTCTCCCATCTGCTTTGTTCCTCCATTACCCTCTCTCTACTTGTATATTGCGCCTCCCTAGCATCCAAACTATCCTGTGCCTAATCCCTGCCCTGTGCTCCAATTCAGGATTTCTTATTTCTTCTTCTTTTTTTTAATAACTTTTTGACTATCTTTTTTTTTTTTTTTTTAAGGTTTTTATTGTGAATTGAGTGAAAGTTTACAGGGCATATCATCAGTTTTTTACATTCAACAAATCATATACCTTGTTTCATTACATTGATTATAATTCCCTCCATGTACCATCAATGAACAGTATTTTTCTCTATCCATTTTAGCTTTTTAAAAAACACACAAACAAAAAAGCCCACTCAGGCATATATAATAATTTACATCTCCAAGGGCACATTCTGCATGTCTTCTTCTGGCCACCAGCTCTTAGTCCTTCTTTTCTTAGTTCATGAATCTAGAGTCCTCAGCCACTCCTTCTCTCCATACCCCCATTTCTGGTGCTGCTTCCCTGGATAAGGTCCCTCACTCTGCTTGTGCATTCCTCTCTTGATGGTCTTAGGGTCCTCTGTTTCTGGACTGTAAGATTAACCACTCCCCTGTTTTTGTTACAAAACTTTTACCTTTACAATTGTGACAGTTGCAATTAGTCATGATAACAGTTAGTCACTATTGAATCTTACAAATCTTATCCCCATCTCTTTTCACCAGACCCATCTAGACAAGATGACAGCTCTTCAGTGGGGACTCTTTCATTCCCCCCATACTCTTAAGCTAAACTCCCTCTTGAAACCTTGTAAGCCAGTCACTTCATGCCTTTATTTCCCTTCATTTTAGGTAGCCAATGTCTAAGTTGCCCGTTCCTATCTACCCTGTGTACAGAGTGGATAGCATTGAAACTTGATTTGAAGACTTTCCCTCTCTGTTGGTATTTAGAGTAACTACTGCTCTGTGTACAGGGTCGCTATGGGTCAGAACCGACTCGAAGGCACTTAACAACAACAACAACTGCTCTGAGTATAGGTCAGGTTCATCATGAAGATGTATCTTCTGTCACTGTAGCTGTTCCAGTCTGCTTGTCCTTTCTAGTGGGAATGTCT
>NW_006408522.1:34825800-34834271 GCF_000296735.1 Chrysochloris asiatica | reverse complement strand
GCTCCTGGGTGGTCTTTGGGGACCCTGAATTCTGGGCATAACACAGCATTAAAAAATGACCCATACAACTGCAAGATCATTGGTTCAAACTCACCAGCTGCTCCTCAGAAACCCTATACAGCTCGGCTCTGGGTTGAAACTGAGTCAATGGCACTTAACAACAATAACAAAGTTATCTATTTACTTTGTTTCCTTAGAGCTTATTAGTTTGTACCATGTTAAAAAGTGGTCCTTCTCCCTGTGTTTTTCTGCATTTTTCTTCTGAGAACAAGCTTCTTCATATCTTTCTGAAACCCAGTCCAGAACTAAATTATTGTTTGTGTACTGAAACCCAGATATACCAACCTTTAGCAATTATTGACCTTCTTACCATGGAGGCTGTTTTCCTTACCAGCTGAGTTTCGTTTTACTCAGTTGACTTGTCATGAAGTGAATAATCTTTGTTTCTCTATTGTAATAAAAATTCTTCAATCCTGCAGTTTTCTCCATTAAATGCCTACTCCTAGTTTTCTTTTTTTTTTTTCTCTTGTAGTGGACATTTGGCAGTAATAAAAATAAAAAGAAAGGAAAAGCCCGAAAAACAGAAAAGAAAGGAACCATGAAGAAACAGGCCAACAAAACTGCCTCCTCAGGCAGTTCGGACAAAGACAGTTCAGCTGAGAGCTCTGCCCCTGAGGAAGGTGAGCTGGTGGGGACCTGGGTAGTGAATCTCTTCTCTTGTCTAGTTGATGATGCAGAGTCAGAAACCAGGAGGGAAGTTGCTTGCATTGTAGACTGACTTCTGCCTTTAGAGCAAGGGCATGTAACCTATTTAATGGTTATGAAGCCATTAGAATCTGAATAAAGCAAGAAAATGCATACAATTCTTAGGAGTTGGTGAGACCCTTGAAAAATAGCCATGGAACTCATGAGGCATTAATTTTATCTTGACCAACTCATTAGCTGAGTGTTTTCTATTCATTCCCCTTTTCTTGGTTTTACATGGTCTCACTGAATATAACAATTTTTTTAAGCCAGATACAGAATTCACTGAAAAATGTTCTTTTGAAACCAATTCCAGAATCTTTGGTTAACACTAGTTTGAGAAAAGAACTTGTTCCAGGACTAGAGTGATAAGCTTTCAATTCCATTAAAAAAAAAAAAAAATTATATAAGCTGATTTGTACAAAATTGTCTAAGCATGGTTTTAATTTTAAGCACATGCCTCCATAAATGTTGGCTCGGCTTGAGTCAAGTGCAGTTTTTATGAAACTGTTTAACTTAGTATTTGTTAATAATATATACTGTCTGTTTCCTTGCTATCGTTTGGCTATCATGATCCATTGTCACTGGGAATTCAATAGTCAAGTTAATGACTCATTAAAATATTGTTGTTTTTTTTTTAATGCCAACTAATAAATGTAGAAAAATGATAGTTAGAAAATCACCATTATCAACGTCATAATAATAACCCCTGCCCCCCCAAATCATCATTGTATGCTGGAACCTCTTTGAGTATTAAACTGCCCATACTAGAGTCTTATACTTATTGCTTGGTCCCATCCAAAGACTATGATGGTGGTGGTAGTGGTTATGTGCTGTGGAGTCGGTTCTGACTCATAGTGACCCTGTATAGGGTTTCTGAGGCTGTAAATCTTCACAGGAGCAGAAAGCCTCACGTTACTTCCATGAAACAGTTGGTAGTTTCGAACTGCAGATCTTGCAGTTCACAGCCCGATTCATAACCACTATGCTACCAGAGCTCCTTAAAGACCATGATTGTTGTTGTTGTTGTTATGTGCCGTGGAGTCGGAACCGACTCATAGCGAAAAGACCATGATAGAAGAGCCATAATTCACTTTACCATATGACTTTAATTATTCCAGATTAACATCACCAGTGATGTTATTCATTGGAAAAGACACAATCACATGGAATATCCTTGTCAAAAAATGTATGGCCTGAATCATTTCATGAAGAAACAAACCAACTAACCCAAATTGGGAGGTATCTGATAACTGTTGGTATTTAAATTTTCATGAAGTAAATGAAAAGTAAAATTAGAAATTGTTTGTCAGTTGCACTAGCCAAATTTAAACTGCTTGGGAGCTAAATGTAGTTGGTTATTGTATTGGATAGATCTGATTAGAGACTATTTTCATAATTGCCATAGAAAATTCTTAACAGTGCTGTTCTGAAAAACAGTGGGCCTATACTCTTCAAATATTTAGGGACATTACACAATGGAATGGAGCCATGGTAGCTGAGTGCATTACAAGCTGACAGTTGTAAGATCAGCAGTTAGAATCTACCAGTCGTTCCTTGACTGGTAATAAATCAAAAAATAAATCACAAATGGACAAATATTGTATGAGATTACTATTGTAAAAAGTAAAGACTTTACATACAAAAAAATTTCATGTGTTTGAAGGTTCCTACTAGGGTTCTCCAGCTGCTTTTTGGAAACCCTATACAGGGTCACTATAAGTAGGAACAGACTTGATAGCACTTGACAACAACAGTAACAGGAGTGGAAGGGAAATGAGAGCAAATCACTAACTAGAGGGTAGGTACATAAAACATTAGTGAATTGAAAGACAGTATACAATAAGGAGGAGGAGGTCAGCACAAAATGTTCAAGGCAAAGGAAGACATTGAGTGAAACCCGAGAGTTTAAAGGCAACAAAATAGTATTACACACAATCCTGTAATTACAGAATAATCTGTGAATGGATACATAGACATTCCAGATGAACAGGAGTGGGAAGGTGAACAGGACTACACTTATAAATATATATAGGTTTGATGGACACAAATTTTTAATTAATTAAAATTTTTAAAGGTTTCTAATTTATAAATTTTGGATACATGAAAAATGGTGGCGGTGAAGCTGATGATGTGCCCTGTAAACTTTCACTCAATGCAAAATAAAAACATTTAATTTAAAAAAAAAAAAAAATGGTGGCGGTGGTTATGTGCCGTTGGAGTCATTTCTGACTCATAGCAACCCTGCATAGGGTTGATGAGGCTGTAAATCTTTACAGGAGCAGAAAGCCTCATCGTTTTCCCTCCCTCGGAACCTCTGGTACTTTCGAACTGCTGACCTTGAGATTAGTAGACAGATTTGTAACCACTATGCTACCAGAGCTCCCTGCATGAAAAATGGGAGAAGTGTAAAGAAGAAGTTACATTGATTATTTAAATTCAGAACCTTTGTAATGTTTTTGATGTCATCCCACAACTCTTCTGGGCTTTGGTCATTAGTGTCTAATGCATCAAATCTGTTCTTGAGATGGTCTCTCATTTCAGGTGGAATATGTTCTGTGGCATATTTTAGCTCTCGTGGACTTATTTTAATTTTCTTGAGCATCAGTCTATTCAATTGATGGTCTGGTCTGTTCCACAGTGCCCCTGGCCTTGTTTTGGTTGATGGTCTAGAGCTATTATTACACACTCTTCCCCACAAATGTAGTTATGTTGATTTCTATGTATTCCATCTGGTGAGGTCCATATGTATAGTCATCTTTTATGTTGTTTAAAAATCGGATTTGCAATGAAATAGTCATTGGTCTTGCAAAATTCTATCATGTGATCTCCAGCATCATTTCTATCACCAAGGCCATATTTTCCAATTATTGATCCTTCCTCTTTGTTTCCAACCTTTGCATTCCAATTGCCAGTAATTATCACTAATTATCTTGATTATATATGTGATCAATTTCAGACTGAAGAAGTTGGTAGAAGTCTTCAATTTCATCATCACTGGCTTTAGTGGGTGGTGCATAAATTTGAATAATAGTGCTATTAACCGGTCTTCATTGTAAGTGTATGGAGGTTATACTATCACAGACAGCGTTGTACTTCAAGATAATGATGACTGTGACGACATTCCTCTTAAATATGTTGTTCCTGGTGTAGTAAACCATGTGAATGTCATATTCAAAATAGCCAATAACCAGTCCATTTCAGCTCAGCAAATGCCTACCATATTGATCTTTATGTGTTACATTTCATTTTTAACAGCTTCCAATTTTCCTAGATTCATACTTTGTACATTCCACATTCCAATTAATGGATGTTTACAGCTATTTCACATTTTGAGTTGTGCTCTATCAGCAAAATGAAGGTCCCAAAATCTTTACTCATTTCTTATCATCATGGCCAACTCTACTTTGAGAAGGCAGCTCATTCTGAGTCATGCTCTGAGTGCTTTCTTACTTGAGGGGCTCATCTTCTGGCACTGTGTCTGACAATGTTCTGCTGCTGTTCCTAAGGTTTTGGTGGCTAAACATTCAGAAGTAGTCTGCTTCTCCTTCCTCTTAGTCTGTCTTAGTCTGAAAGCTCTGCAGAAAGTTGGGTGATCCTGCTGTTATTTAAAATACCAGTGGCATAGCTTCCAGCATCACAGCAACATGCAAGCCATCACAGTAGGACAAACTGACCTCTTTAATTTATTCTACAAAATATCTAAAACCATATACATGATTTTATATATGTAGAAAGAGAAAATAAATTGGCCATGTTAATGTAATTGAATTTAAGAATGTATGGGAATCAAAATATTCTTGCAACTTTCTTCTATAGATCTGAAAGATTTCAGAATAAAAAGTTAAATTGTAAAGAACAAGTTGGTGTGTTCTTCCAGCCTAAACTTTCCTAATCTATATTTCACTTAGCAAAAGCAGGCTGAAAACTGGTCCCAAGGGAGTTGAAGTGACTGTGAACCCCTTTACCTGGGAGAGGCAAGCAATAGTGATTACAACACATAAATGGTTATATGTTTCCTCTGTCTTCTGCAGCATAGTTTAATCCTGTGTTTGGACCCTTTTTTCAGGTGAAGTGTCAGATTCTGATAGCAATAGCACTTCCTCCAGTTCAGATTCAGACTCTTCCTCAGAAGATGAGGAATTCCATGATGGCTATGGAGAGGACCTCATGGGAGATGAGGAAGACAGGGCCCGTCTGGAACAGATGACAGAGAAGGAGAGAGAACAAGAACTATTCAACCGCATAGAGAAAAGAGAAGTGTTGAAAAGAAGGTGAGGTTCGGGCTGCCTTGCAACTTTTATTTTTACTTCTTTCCTCTTGCATCTCCAACTCCCCTTACATCTGACTTTTATGTAAAGACGGGCGTTTGGAAATGCAATAAACATAGGAGAAGAAAATTATTACACAATCACGATTATTGTTTACTTAGTGCTGTTTGAATGCTAAAATGCTTTTATTCACAAGGTATCCATGAGAAATTATGTGCATTATCTTAATTAATCTGCAGAACTTCCAATGAAGTTAATTTTATGATGTTACAGAGGTGGAAATTTAGGCTTAAAAACATGAAGTAACTAAAGGATATATACACTCCATAATGGTAAAGACTTTGTCTATTTTGTTCACTGTTCTGTTCCTGATACCTAGAACAATGTCTAGCACATAAATATATGGACTAAATATTTGTTGGATGAGTGGGCGAAGTAACTTGCTCAAGGCCATTTAGCTGATAAGTGATCAGAACAGGATTTCAAACCTGGGACCATTTGACTCCATAAATCTTTTTGTGGCAGCATCCTCTCTTGCCTCATAGTTTCTATTGTTTCACTTATTTTTGAGGCACAGTCACTAAATGTAACACATTGAAGAATCTTAAGGAGATTTTTTTTTTCCCTTTAGATAAAGATTGTTATATGATTTGGTTTCTAAAAAGTAAAAATTAGTAATGAGGAAATCATCAAACTGCCTTAATTTAAAATCTCAGTTCAGAGATTGTTGAAAATAATGTAGATGCACTTCAAAAACTGAAAAAAATTAAGTAAACAAATAGTGTTTTTTATAGCTTTATACTTTGAAAATTGACTTCAAATTTTTTAAGGTCCCAGGTGGAAATAATTTTCTGAAGTTAACCTATCTTTACCTCTCATCCAAAGTAAAAGTAAAGAAACAAAAGACTCAAAACAATAAACTAATTTACAGGAGTAGTAGTCTACATGGACCGCAGCTTCATCTACCTTCAGACTACTACCAGCCACTCTGATCATGGCAACTATAGATGGATTCCAAGAAAATGGGATAAAAATTTGGAGCAGAACTCAAATTTTTAAAAAGTCCAGACTTATTGGAACAGTTGAGACTAGGGAAAGCCCCAAGACTATTGCACTGAGATATTGTTTTAAGCCTTGACTCAGAACTCTCCTCTGAAGTCACCCTTTAGCTAAATAACAGACGGACTCATATAAAGAATAAAATCACATATGAAACAAAATGGTCAATAATTATTTTTTTTAAAAATGCTTTTTATTACTTTAGAGAAAACTTACTAGCAAATTAGATTCTTATTTAACAATTTTATACATGTTATTCTGTGACATAACAGTGTGTCAGCATTTTCATTATTTCTATTTTAGTTGTTTGATTTAACAACTCTTAAAGCAAAGATGGAGTCCTGGTGTGGCACTAGGATAAGCACTAGACTGCAGGGTCGGTTTGATTTGCAAGATGGGTGGTTCAAATTCAACAGCCACTCCTTGGAAACACTATACAGTGTCACTGTGAGTTGGAACAGACTTGGTGGCATTTAACAACAACAAAGCAAAGATGAGAAAGTAAGGAGTCAGGGAAACGAGATTCCTGGAAATGGAACAACTAGAATGGAATTAATGAAAATATTGACACATTGTGGGAAACGTAACCAGTATCACTGAACCCTAATTTTTTCTGTAAACTTTTCAGTGAAAATACAGAATATTACTTTAAAACAACCAAAAACCTGCCTTTACAAGATTCAAGAGTTGGAATTTTTCTTTGTTACTTACTTGATATCTGACTGTCCTAGTATGATACTGTTTTTTACAATATTAAGTTGCTTTTTGATATTCAGAAGCATCTTCAATTTTCTGAATTACTTTTGTCCTATTTATTTGCCCTTTTCCCCAAAAGTTCTTATTTTAATTGAATCTTAAAATAAAAATAGGAGAGAACAAACAAGAAGGCAGATTGGGTAGAAGTGCAGAGATGAGCTCCGTCAGCAGCAACACAGAATATCACACCAAGCAGGCTCAGGGAATGGTCCAAGAACTCTGAGCCACACATAAAGGAATATTTAGAAGGTTGGAAGGCTTACAGCTAGGGGAATTTGTAGCAGAAGCAAGAAATCCATTGCTTTCTAATCCAAGACACTCAGCTGCTCCCGAAGCCTCCATCTTGGGAGAAACCAAGCAGGGGAAGGATCAGATTAGCCACAGACGCCTGACAGAAGCATGGAGATAAAGGTGTGGACAGTCTTTTTTTTTTTTTTTGGTATCTGTTCATTGACCTCTCGCTGTCTGTGTACCTCCATTCTGGTGACTAGAGGTGGTGCCTGAGCAAGTGGATACCCCAGTCTCACCCCTGGAGGGTTCTACTACACATGTACACAGATCTCCTCAAAATTTAAAGTGACAGTTTCCACTTAAAACCAAACAGCTGTGTGAAACCACCACAGCTGCCCCGGAACTGTTTATTACTATGAAAAAGGCCTGTGAAGCGGGACAGGCATACTCGAAAGGAAATAGGCCGAAAATTAAATCCTACATCACAACGACCAACAGTGGCATCTTGAAATTTCTCAGGAAGAAGGGAAGGCCATCTCTTGATCACACCTACCTGGAGTCAATGAAGGTCACAGATAACTCCTGAATATGCCCAAAAAACAGAAGCAGATGACCATATCTGCACATTTCCAGAAATGAGATAAAAGTGACTGAGGCAAATGAGCTAGAAGTAGACCTACACTCCATACTGGAAGATGGGCAGGCTCTGGAAATGCCAGAGAAGAAATTCAGAAAAATGATTATAAAATTCATCAAAACACTATACAATGGAGTTGAGAAAAATAAGGAAGAAGTCAGGAAAGAGCTACAGGAACAATCAAATAAAATAGATGCAGCATTGGAAACAATTGAAAATCTGTAAAAGCGGTCCAAATGATTAATAATAGAATATCAGAAATGGACAATACACTGAAAGGGCAAAGGAATAAAATTGAGGAGTTAGAAGCCAAACTAGTGAGCTAGAAGATAAATCTGTCAACACTACTAAGATAGAAGAGCAAACACAAAAAAGGATAAAAAAAAATCTGAAGAAGGCCTAAGATTCATGTTGGACAACATTTAAGAGGAATAACTTAAGAATTATTGGCATTCGGAACAGGAAGAATCATACAAGTCCATAGAGGCGATAATTGAAGAGCTTCTGGAATCCAGAAAATTTTCCTAACATCCTGAAAAGCGAAAAGGTAAGCATTCAAGAATCTCAGCGAACCCCAGGAGGGATAGACCCTAAAAGACAACCACCAAGACATACAATAATCAACCTCTCCAAATTCAAAGATAAGGATAGAATCCTGAAAGCAGCTAGGGAAAAGAGAAGTGTAACATACAAAGGCAAGCAAATCAGATTAAGCTTGGGTCTCTCAACAGAAACCATGCAGGCAAGAAGGCAATGAAAGAAAAACTGCCCTC
>NW_006408522.1:34736864-34825335 GCF_000296735.1 Chrysochloris asiatica | reverse complement strand
TAATGGAATATAAGGTAACCGCAACAGTGGAGTTGGGGTGGGGGTGTTCAGTTCAGGTGTTGGGGAGGGCAATACAAGAAGGGCAGGAGGTGGAAGAGCAAGGTAGATAGGGGAACATTGAGACAGGTTTGCATGGCCTAAGTGGGACAGAGGGATATAGTGATGCATGCTCAACCTTGGAACAACAGGGCTGTGGGATACAGGGATCTAAGCATGGCTTGAAGAGGGGAAATAATACTAAGATGCTTGACTATCTTATGAATATTAGTTTCCATTGTCTCCTATTGTAAAATAGACACTTGAGTGGGATAGAAAGGAATGTTGGGAAACATTAGAGAAAACTTGTAAGCCCGTCTTCAGCCTAAAAGGGGTTCTAGAACTTGCCCAGTCAAATAGGCCTCGTGTAAAGCCTTTGTAGAGTATAGGTCCTCAGGTGGAATCCTGAGTCCCATCCAGAACCTTCTGAGGTGGGACTTCCCCACTAGAAAGGACAAGCAGATCAGTCTGGAACAGCTACAGTGACAGAAGATACATCTTCAAAGAAAGATCATCAGGAAAAAAACAAAACAAAGTGTCAAGTTGACTGGCTGCTGTAACAAGAATAAGCAGGCTGTTCACCAGGAAGCCATCAAGGCAATCAATCAAGTTCCTTCAGGGCAAACGCCCCTCTAAGACTGAAACTCAAAGGGAACACATGAACAGGCATGTAAACTTGCTGGTGAACACAGTGGTCTACTGGTGAGTGGAAGATGGGGAAAGGCAGCAATGAAGAAATGGGCTGAGTTCAACCACAGTCCATTGACTCCTGTTGATCTGGAGAAGAGAGAGAGAGAAGAGGAAAGGCTGGTTGGTCCAAAGTGTGGTGAAACCTGGGGACACTTGAGCCCTTGGACAAGGACATAACCGTAGAGGGCCTAGAGTTAAGAGTGAAGCATCCAGCTGAAAAGAAGTGAGGGGAGATGCACAAGAGCAGTCAACCTTGCAGACAGTACCCATTTGACCTAGCCTTGATGGCTTGATAATCAGAACTCAACTAGAGGAGGATTACAAAAAAAAAAAATAATAATTTGATGAACCTGACCTATACTCATGGAGGTTGTTGTTGTTAAGTTACATCAAGTCGGTTACGACCCATAGTGACCCTGTATAGGGTTTCTGAGGCTGTAAATCTTTACAGGAGCAGAAAGCCTCATCTCTCTCCCACGGAACAGCTGGTAGTTTTGAACTGCTGACCTTGCAGTTCACAGCCTGATTCGTAACCACTACACTACCAGAGCTCCTTATACTTGTGGAGGTGGTAACTCTAAATACCAACAGAGAGGGAAGGAGTCTTCACATCAAGTATCAATGCTATCTCCTCTGTACACAGGGTATATAGGGACGGGCAACTTAGACATTGGCTACCTAAAATGAAGGGGTGATAAAGGCAGAAAGTGACTGGCTTACAAGATTTCAAGAGGGAGTTTATTTAAGAGTATGGGAGGAAAGAAAGGGTCCCCACTGAATAGTTTTCATCTTGTTTAGATGGGTGTGGTGTAAAGAGATGGGGATAAGATTCGTATGATTCAATAGTGAATACCTGTTATCATGACTAATTGTGACTGTCACAAGTGTAAAGGTTGAAGTTTTGTAACAAAAGCAGGGGAGCAGTTAGTTTTACAGTCCAGAAACAGAGGACCCTAGGACCATTAAGGGAGAAGAGCACAAGCAGAATGCGGGACTTTATCCAGAGAAGCAGCAGACACCAGAGATGGGGTCATTGGAGAGGAGGAGCGGCTGAGGACTCTGGATTCTTGAGAAGAGAGGGACTAAGAGCTGGTGGCCAGGAGGCGGACTTGCAGAATGTGCCCTTTGGAGATGTAGATAGATTATTATATATGCCTGAGTGTTGTTTTATTTTAAAAAAAAAAAAAAAAAAAAAGCTAAAGTGAATAGAGAGAACTGTTAACCGATGGTAAATGGAGGGGATTATAATCATTATAATGAAACAAGGTGTATTATTTGTTAAATGTAAAACTGATGATATGCCCTGTAAACTTTCACTCAATCCACAATAATTTTTGACTTAGGAAATAAAATAGTCTCAGAATTAGGATCCTTCCCTACCTGCTTTATTTTTATTATCATAGAGCAAAATATAAGCATTATCTTTGGCAGCAGTTTGTTCCATTTCATTGGGGAGTGTTTGCCCCTTGTTGAGTCCATTTAAGGATAGTGAGTTATGCTAGACAAGAATGTTTGGCTTTCAAGTCGGCAGCTAACGTAGAAATTTGTTCCTAATATGAATACTTCCAAAGTTTCCTGTATTGAAACAAATGAGAATTAAACTGTTTGAGGGCTGCCAAATGTTCAGAGGTGACTAATAAAATTTGTATTTCTGATCTGTGGAGAGTGTAACAAGAGGTTCTCATATAAGGCCAGTGTTGTTCTTACATGCTGTCAAGTCAGTTCTGACTCATAGTGACCCTGTGTAGGATTTCCAAGCAGCGGCTGGTGAGTTTGAACCACTGACCTTGTGGTTCAAACCAACCTTGCAGTCTAGCGCATTATTCCACAGCACTACACCAAAACTCCGTAAGACCAATTTGTTGTTGTTTAGTGCTGTCGAGTTGGTTCTAATCCATTGCGACCCTGTATAGGGTTGTCGAGGAGTAGCTGATGAGCTTGAACCACCAGCCTTACAGTTCAAATGAATTTGCAGTCTGGCGCATTAATCCACAGCGCCACACCAGGACTCCATAAGGCCAATAGGACACTATAATAGAATCACAGAGTAAGTTCAAGAATGGCTTGTCTGAAACTTAATTTTTGTTTTAATTTTATATGAATGAGATATTTGGCTGTTGTGTGGTTTTGTATTGTTTATTTTCAAAGTGATGAGAAGACTGTTTAAGGTGGTAATAATTAAGACCAAGGTTCAGAGCCTTACTGAGACAGTTCAGATTTTTGTAGCTCATTTGCTTAACTACAAAGCAGTATAGTATAGCACCTGAGAAATCTAAAGATTTCCATCTTTCTCACACTGAAAAGTCTTTATATGGATCTCTTTGACTAGTCGTCATAACTGTGTGTGTCTATGTGTAAACACTATTGTTGTTGTTGTTAAGTAGTCCCTTTTATTGCCAACAGCACCAGTAGTTAAAATATGATTTTCAGTTATTAGATTCTTTATAGAGTTTTTGTTTTATTTTTAGTTTTTGTTTTATTTTGTTTTGTTTTTAGGTGGGGGCAGGCAGCATTAAAGGAACCCTGACATTTTTAGTCAGAAGATCTGGGCTCAATTCAGACTCATTGGCCAAGTGATCTGAATGAGTCACATATTCTTTCTGCCTAAGCTTTCTCTTGCCTTGAGATGATATGTAATAAATTAATAATAAGCAAATATTAACTTGTAAAAACAATTTTATTGAGGTGTATTTCAGATACCATATGATTCACCCATTTAAAATGTACAATTCATTGGGCTTTAGTATATTCACAAAGTGTACAGTTATCACCACAAACAATTTTAGAAGATTTCATCCACTCAGAAGAAACTTTGTTCCCATTAGCAATTACTCCCATTCCTTCCAAGTCCTCTAGCTCTAGACAGTGACTAATCTACTCCCTGTTTCTGTAGATTTGCCTCTTCTTAACATTTTATATAAATAGAGTCATATATGACCGTTTGTGTCTGACTTTTTTCATTTAGCATGTTTTTATGGTTCATCCATGTTATAGCATGTATTGTGTCAAATTTATTGATTTTTTTTAAAGAATCAAGTTAATTTCATTATTTCTATTGTTTTTGTGTTTTCTGTTTAATTTCTACCCTAATCTTTATTCTTTCTTTATGCTTGCTTTACATGTAGTTTGCTCTTTTTCCAGTGTCTTAAGGTGGAAGGTGAGATTATTGATTTGAGATCTCTGTTCTTTTTTAACATAGGCATTTACAACTATAAATTTCCCTCCTAAGCACTGCTTTAGCTGCATCTCATATGTTTTGGTATGTTGTGTATTCATTCCATTCTTCTCCAAATATTTTCTAAATGCCTTTATGATTTCTTTTTTGACCCATTTATGAATATGTTGTTTAATTATTAATAATTTTAAGTAAGTTCATAACAATACTCTTATTAAAATATATTATCATGCTTAATAATGAATGAAAAGAGCATTAGTTTAAAAATATTTAAAAATTATTAGTATTTTAGGTTCTGTTGTAATGTATATTAGAGTCCTTTATTCTGTAAAGTACCTTAAAATTATAAAACATGATTTTTGTTTCACAAGAACTTGAGTTTTTGTTATGGGAAGGTAGCCTAAATTATATTTGGTTAAGAAAATAGCATATTCATGTACAAGTTTATAAGGGATGGGGGTGGGTTTCTTAATGAAGAAAGATGGAAAGTGGTATCTTTATGTTAAAAATATATAGCTTTTGTCCTGACCACCTTTAGTATGACTTTGGCTTTCTGTGGCCTTGTTCTATTTCTAACAAAACACCAATGGAGTTTGCTACCTAAATCGATCCAGGAATTATTTTCTTCTGCTGTGGGAAGGTTGGGGGAGAGTTGTTTGTTGCCAAAGTCTTAAGACAAGTATAACAGTATCCTGAATATGTTCTCCTTTTTAAAATTTATTTCAGCTTAATGCTTTCAAATGTGTTTGACATATATCTGTTTGGGTTTTTTAATGTACTTCAAAGTTATATTGGTGTTTATTGCCAGAGACAAAATATTTATTACCTTATTTCTCTGATCTCATAGAAGTAAGTTTTTGTAAATATTTCATTGATATTCAAAAATCAAATAACTATCTTTTAACCAGATTTGAAATTAAGAAAAAACTAAAAACAGCCAAAAAGAAAGAAAAGAAAGAAAAAAAGAAAAAACAAGAAGAAGAGCAGGAAAAGAAAAAGCTAACCCAGATTCAGGAATCTCAGGTAAGAAATTTCGTGATCCTCTTTGTCCAAAGAAGGATCCTTGGTGGTGTAGGGGTTACACATTGGGCTGCTAACTGCAAGGTCTGCAGTCTGAGTCCACCAGCCACTAGGATTTATAGCCTCGGAAGCCCTGTATAGGGTTGCTATAACTTGGAAAAACTGACATCCACCACCACCTTATCTAAAGAGTTAAGACCTTTGTTTTGAATGTGTGTTTATGTAAAAGATTTATTGTTCAGTGCCGTCAAGTCGGTTCTGACTCATAGTGACCTTGTATGGGGTTTTTGAGGAGCGCTGGTGAGCTTGAACCACTGACATTGAGGTTCAAATGGCTTTGCAGTCTGGCGTATTAACCCACAGCACCACATCAGGACTCCATGTAAAAGATGATTTGTGTGCCGTGGAGTCGATTCCGACTCATAGCAACCCTGTATAGGGTTTCCAAGGCTGTAAATTTGTATGGGAGCAGAAAGCCTCATCTTTGTCCTGTGGAACAGCTGGTAGTTTCGAACTGCTGACCATGAGATTAGCAGCCCAATTTGTAACCACTACGCTACCAGAGCTCCTTCCATGTAAAAGATAGGTGTATATTAATCAGTCTCGGTCAGCTATGCAAAACTATTGTGTTCTCTTTACACTCTGTTGTTAAGTACTGTGGAGTTGTTAAGTACTGTGGAGTCGGTTCCAACTCATAGTGGCCCTGCACAGGGCCTCCAAAGCTGTAAATCTTTACAGGAGCAGAAAGCTTCATCTGTCTCCTGTGGAATGGCTGGTAGTTTCGAACTGCCTGTAGGTTTCATTAATCTCTGAATATATTTTATCATTTTATATTTGGCTGTACTGTGTAACTCTTTAGGACTTCTTTACTTTGCCAAAGTCTACATTTAAAAAGCAGTCCCCTGGCCTGTTGGAATCTCTTAATGGAAAATTGGTAAACATCCTGTCACAGATAGCCAGGTTGGTTATATTTACCCAAGTATAGGGAGTCCTGGTGTGGCACTATGGGTTAATGCACCAGACTGCAAAGCCATTTGAACTGCAGGGTTGGCAGTTCAAGCTCACCAGTTGCTCCTTGGAAACCCTATACAGAGTCACTATGGATCGGCACTTAACAACAAGAAGTCACCTTGAATTTGGTAATAAATATTGCTGGAAATATTAGGCTTCTCTGCATTCATCATGAAAAGCTCTGTTAGTAGTATGAACAAAAATGAATACCTATAATTTAGATGTTCTCCAAGAAAGAGTTTATTCTGATATCTTAAATTTGTTTCTTAGAGAGTCCTGATGTAACAGTGGAGGATAAGCACTGATCTGCTAACCACAAGGTTTGCTTCTTAGAGGTCCTGTACAGGTTACTATGGGTTGGAACTGACTCAATGGCACTTAATAACGCTAGCAAGCTTGTTTATTAGGTAGATGTAAGACTGGATGACTTTACTGCCTTATATTCTTTGCCCACAAGAGGATGCTCTTGTCCCTTCTCTAGCCAATATAGTCACACTAGAGAGTACTGTATATGATTCAGTTGCTCATTATAAAGAATCTCATTATCAGTTGTTGGTACAGGTAACATCCCACAACAAGGAACGGCGTTCCAAACGGGATGAGAAACTAGATAAGAAATCTCAGGCAATGGAGGAGCTGAAAGCAGAGCGAGAAAAACGGAAGAACCGAACAGGTAACGGAAAATAAAATGGCTCTTTTATGTCTTTGGTATGTATGACTTGTACGTTTTAAATGGGTAAACTGTTTCATATGGAAATTGTTTAGTACAGATTAGTAAATAAGCATAAGTCAGCTTGTGCTTACTTTGTTTACCAGGCACTCTGTTCCTGTTAGGGATTATAAATTTGAAAAGAGATTTTATTGTATTGGGGTTGGGAGAGAGATATATACCAGTTGTATCTAGAAGCAGAATCATTAATGTGAAAAAATGTAAAGTTGTTCACTACAGGTTAGTAAGTTAGCAAAGTAAGCTTGTACTTACCTTGCTAATTGAGTAATCTACCTGTAATTATTTAATTTTTTAGGAGTGATATAATGATAATATAATCTGTCAATTTTTCTTTGATATTAACTGGTCTGTTTCTATAAAGAGAAACTTCTCATCAGCTATTTAGCTACCCCAATGTTGTAAGACAGGATGAATGGTATTTTAATTTTATTTATCAATTTTCTAAAGAATGAGATATTTCCTTAAGAACTTCCAAGCATAACTAATGAGGCTTATTTACTTAAATATATGTATAAATTAATGAACTTTAACACATTTTGTTTTAATCATTATTGTTATTGTTGATAATCAAATTGTCCTATCTTTAGCCGTTTGTAGCCTGAAGTTCTTTTGACAAGAGACCTCAGTAGCCATTGATAATTTCTTCATTTATTGAATTTGGAATCTCCATTTTTCTAAGGAACCCTGGCTCCTTTTCATTGAGACACCTGAGTTCAAAGACCACAGTCTGATCACAAGGAATGCTCATGCTATCCGCTTAGCCCTTTCTATGTGCGGAGCTAGGAATTGGTTGGCTGGTGGTTTGTATGTTTTTTAGAGGATAAAAAAGACATTATGAGCCTCATGCTGATATTTCAAGTTCAGGAACCCAGAGTTTTTGTTTTGCTTTGTTATAGCAGCTTTATTGAGATACAATCCACATGCCATGCAGTTTACCTAATGTTGTCTTTTGTTGCCTATGCTTTTGATGTGATATCAAGGAAGTCTTTTTCTAACCCAAGGCTGTAAAGATTTATTCCTTTACTTTCTCCTAAGCATTTTATAGTTTTAGCTGCTAAATTAGGCCTAAAATCCATTTTGAGTTAATTTTTGTGTATGTTGTGAGGAAGAGGTTTGACTTTATACATTTGTTTTCTAGCATTGTTTGTTGAAACTCAGGATTTTAAATTAATCTCATCAGTCTTAAAACAGTAGCACCACATTCTGCAACACCAAAATTCTGATTCTTAATTATGCTATCATAATTAGTCCTTAGATTTATCCCACAAGTCACCAGTATCAGAATGAAACCATCAATACACTATCAACAATATGGCTGCCAAAATTAGTTTAAGGTTTTTACTTGTAAACTTTGTCCCCTTAGGAGTATACAGTCAAGTGACTTTGTTTTAAAAAAAAAAAAAAAAGTCACTTGTTGTACTTCATTTCTGCAGACTTATGTAGACAAGTGTTGTTTGCTGAAAGTGAAGAGGACTGGAAGCACTTAGTGATAAAAGAGCCTTCGGTATGGATTTACACCTCAACAAAGAAAACAAAAATCCCCACAACTGGATCAATAAGCAGCATCATGAAAAACAGAAAAAGTATTAAAAGTTGTCAAAGATTTCATTTTACTTGATCCACAATGAAAATTCACACAAGCAATAATTAAAAAATCATATGACATGTTGCATTGGACAAATCTGCAAAAGACCTCTGTCTTTAATACCGTATTTGTTTTAAAAAAAAACATAACGGGGACATCCAAGGCAAGATGGCAAAACAGGCAGATGAACTGAATAGAATTGATGCAACAAGGACGTGGGAGACCAAGTGAAACCATTAGAGATGATGATTCTGGAACCCCTGCGCTTCAGTGGATAGGACAGAGAGGTATATTGAATGCTGACTGGAAGAGAAAGATGAACAGGAACAGCAAGAGAGAAGAAAAACAGGTGGGCTGTTGGCTGGCCTGGCGTGTCATAGCCATCTTGAGCTTTTGTGGGTTGCTGTTGATACACTGGACTTTGGTGTTGTGCTGTAGGATCAGCACTGGACTCTGATCCACAAGTTGGCAGTTCAAACCCACCAGCTGCTCTTTGAAAACTCTATTTAGGTCACTATGAGTTGGAACCAAATTGAAGGCACTTAACAGCAATAATATTTATACACTGGCCTGGAAGGACAGCATGGGACTGGAGGTTGGTGGCAAGGGAGTGTGGTTCTCACTTGTTCCCTGTATCATCCTGGTAGCTTGGAACATGGCCGGTCCCTGTTCTCACCAGCCCAACAGCTAATAACAAACCCCTCCTGAACAGCCTCTGTTCTACCTAGAATCTGGACCTGGACATACCACCCCTTCTTCTGGAGGCACGTGAACCTGTCCTAAACGACACTACATAAACAGCAAGCAGAGAAGTGCATTCACACTTTCAGCCACAGCAACCAGGAGACAGGTGCTGTGTCTCTGAGAACACACCAACATACAATCAATGAAATATAAATGCAGTGACTCCACGATGTCTTGGAGAAAACAAGCAATTTGAACTTATGCAAAGAAACAATACAGAGGGCCTCAAATGACTAAAATACAGAGTAAAAAAATACAATGCCAGAAATGATACCAGAACTTCTTGATAAGGAATTGATTAGAATTATACTGAGATACCATCAATGGATTGAAAGAATGATTGAGAAAACTACAAATGAAATCAAGGAAAATAACAGACAAAACTTTATTTGCAATTTAAGAAAACACTACAAGAACAAATTGGCAATCATACTAAAACAGCAATTAGACTAAGCTAGAAGATTAGTGTTAAGACTTAAGGAATAGATAATACATTGAAAAGCAACAAAGTAGAATTGAATCAGACTGAATTAGTTAGCTTGAAGATAAATCTCTCAGTATTCATCTGCTGGAGATGAGCAACAATAATGAAAATATAAAGAAAGCTTAAGATTTATGAGGGACACTATCAAGAGGAATAACTTAAGTGTGATTGTAATCCCACAATGGGGGGGGGGGGAAGAAAATTGCTGAAGAGTTGTTGGAAGAATACTTCTGTAATATCAAGAAAGACAAGAAAATATGCAACTCCTGATGTTGTTATATGCTGTTGAGTTGGTTCCAACTCATAGTGACTCTGTACCCGGTTTCTGAGAAACAGCTGGTGAGTTTGAACTGCCGACCTTGTGGTTCACACCAACTTTGTGATACAGTACTTACACTATAGTGCCATACCAGGACTCTTCAAACAGAATCATTGTTGTTGTGCTGTCAAGTCACTTCTGATTCATGGAGACCCTACATAAGATTTCCAGGAGCAGTTGGTGAGTTCAAACTGCCAACGGTGTGGTTCGAAGCCCTGTGCTGATCTGACAGCACGCTAAGAGTTGACAAACAGAATAGATGCCCCCCCCCCCAAAAAAAAAATCACTAAGACATATTATCATCAAAAATTTTTAGACCAAAAACAAGGAAAATTTTCTGAGAGCAGTTTGCAGAAAACAAAAAGTTACATACAGAGGAGAACTAGTAAAGTTAACCTCTGATTTCAGAGCAGAAACCATGGAAACCAGAAGACAATTGGATGATAAAATCCTGAAAGGAAAAAAAAAAATGCCAACCAAGAATCATATACCCATCAAATATAGCATTTCTAGGTAAACAGAAATTGAAAGAATTCATGTAAACCGGACTAATCTTATAAAAATAATGAAGTTATTTGGACACAGAATAACAGCAAACAGTAATATCCCGAGATTAACATGTGTGACAGTATCACCCAGAACACAACCTACATATAGAAGAATTCAAAGTTAAACAAACCTACAGACTGAAAATAGGGAACCAGAGATATCAGTTTGTAAACCCTCTCCCCCATCAAAAAAACCCCAAAAACACATAAAGTAAAAATAGGGAATGATGTAGTTATAGGAATTCCAGATAAAGAGGAAATCAAGAAGATTTCAAGAAAAATAAAAAGCCTAAAACTAGACCAAGCGTAGCCCAACTACTAGTCGTAACCATAGCCTTAAAACGAAACTGAGCACTGGGCCTAGCCTAGACCTATCCATAGTTGTAACCCTGATTCTTTACTCCTACTCCCCACCCCCACCCCAAATGGCATGACAGTGTCATCAAACCTTGTCTGACTTCACAAGGGTAAAGGAAAATTCATCTCCACATCCACCCATCTTATGAGGCAGAAGTCAGACAAGCCTCCATCTTCTTTCCTCCTTTAACAATTCTGATACCAACCTTGCATCACGGCACTCTCTACTTCTACTCTGATAAAATTCATTGCAGTGGCCATACAGAACTCAGATGCCACACTTACAGTATGGGGCATACTAGGGAAGTTAACAGGTTCCAACTCAGGATCCAAAATATTCAGGATACAGTTCTTTGATCAGGACAGTCTCTTCTCAGCCATACCCTCAGGCACACCTCTCTCGGGCCCTCTGCCCCTTGGCCTGGCCTTTTCCTTGCTCTGTCAATATTACGAATCTCCTTTAATGCTACTGATAAATGCCCATAGAGTACACCACTCCACCATAAACCTTATTCCAAAGGTGCTCAGCTCTAACTCCCCTGGATCAGTAAACTTAGCTTCCCCAATTAAGTGCTTGGGGGTACCTTACTATGCAAGCAGGCCTCCTTCCTGAAGTCAGTCACTCAGCTTTATTAGCTCTGGGGGTCAGGAAGCCCACCATTCTGTCTCTTGGTTCTGCTGATGCTGTTGCTTCTCTGGTGTTACAGCTCTTTGTCTCCTGGATTCAGGAGGTCTAACATGCAGGTGGAATCTTGGGGTCCAAAAAAATACACTCCACTCCTGACTCTTCTTTCTTGGTGGTAGTAACGCTGTTAACAACCATTCATTAACGGAATCATATAAAATTATCATCATCTTCTCTTCATCAGAAAAGGGAAATACACCTAATTCACATGGTTCCACCAGTTTGGCGGGAGTTTAAAAGACTATGACTAGAACAGTCATATTAAGTAATTCACTGCACTACAGGGTTAAAGGAGTCCTAGTATGGCATTGCAGGATATTGCACTGGACCACAAGGTCAGTTTGAACCACAGGATCAGCTGTTCAAACTTACTAGCTGCTCCTTGGAAACCTTATACAGGGTTGCTATGAGTCAGAATCGACTCAGTGGCACGTAACAGGGTTAAAAAGCAAAAAAATGTCACTTTGAGGAATTAAGATACACCTGACCATGCAGTGACTTTGAATCACTGCATGCATATGAAAGATGGATAATGAATAAGGAAGGCTGAAGAAGATTGATGTCTTTGAATTATGGTTTTGGTGAGGAGAGTATTAAATATACTATGGACAAACACATCTGTCTTAAAAGAAGTATAGCTAGAATGGTGAGATTTCATCTCACATATGTTTGGGACTATATAATCAGAAGGGTCCAGGTCAGAGAAAACAAGAGAGATCTTCCATAAGACTAGTTGACATAGTAGCTGCAACAGTGGACTCAAACATGGAAGTGATTGTGAGGATGGTACAGGGCCAGTGTTTCGTTCTGTTGTACACGGGAAGGCTGTGAGTTGGAAAGGAATTGACAGAACCTAACAACAACAAAAATAAAATACCATCAAATGAACATGCAGTTTAGTTCCTTTGTTTTATATTTTTTTGGTGTTTACAGATGACTTTTTATAAAGATTTTTAATGCTTGCTTAATATATTTAGATGATACTGAAGTGAAATCTAAGTAAGGTAAATAAAAAGGTTTAGCTTTTATATTTGTCTGTTTAACCCGATTCCTCTCTTCCATTATAATTTTTTATGTTCTTCCTTAACAAGGAAAAAAAAAACAAACCAAAAACCACATGAAGGCACAAATTTACCCTCATCTTAGATTAATTAATGGTTGCATACCGTATATACTTCTCTCTACCTTCCTTTTTCCACTTAAATTTATCCTGGAGATCTTTTCCTATTTGTATACAGAGCAATATTGAAAGACTTCCTGTTTTTGTAAATAAAGTTTTATTGGAATACAACCATACACATTCTTTTGTATATTGTCTAGTAGTTTTATCCACAGCAGCACAAGTTGAATAGTAAGAATAGTGACCATATGACCCACAAGCCTAAAACATTTACTGTATGGACCTTTAAGATAACACTTTGCACTATTGATACAGAGTTGTCTTATTTTTAAAAATATATATATATATATTCATTTATTTTTGTGGTAAATATACATATAACAGAAATTTTCTAGTACAACTTTGTTTCCATGTACAATTCAGTGACATTACTTTTCATAATGTTATGCAACCATCAAGACTCCATTCTTCACAGAAGCTCAGTCTCCTTTCTGTCTTACAGGTGCATAGTAGTCCAGTGGATGATTTACCTACTTTACTATTTCGGACACTTGGGTTGTTTTTAGCTTTCTGCTATCAGAATTCGAAGTTCCCCCAAAGAATCTCTGAAAACATGCCCCCCCCCCCCTTCCTCCCTTATGGCTTAAACACAGAAAGTACAACTGTCAGTAGTATTGGTGATGTTTTCTGTCTAGCAGGTAACAATTCCTCCCTTTTTTGTCTGTTGGTGCCTGAATGATTTGAACTCTTCAGTGTCCTCACTTCTGTGTAGGAGGGAAGTTAAAAAATATTACTACAAAAATCATAGAAATCTTTATTAAAATGTGAAGCTGTTGTTTCTCAAAATATTCTCCATGTAGGTCTATACTCTTCTGAAGGTGGTGCTTTCATCTCTCTGAACCTTCCCCCAAACAACTCTGTGGTCTTCAATTTGTACCACGACAAAACAGCAGTTTTGGCATCCTTGAGGGACTTAGTTTCCTCTTCAATATTCTTTGAGCTTTGGGAACCAAAATAAATCGAAAGGGGCAAGATCGGGGATACAGGGTGGAAGGGGGGCTAAGCTTTCCAATGAAATTCTCTTAGGGTACAACCCTTGAAGAATAAGCCATGTACATTATTGTGATGGGAAAGATTTTTCTTAAAACTTCTTCATAATTAACCCCTATGATTGTGTCCTGTGGCCTTTGAGAAAATTAATCAATATTATGGGAATCCAAAAAAACCTGTTGTTACAACCTTCTGAACTGACTTCTTTCTGTGCCTTGAATTCATCTTTAAGATTTTTTAAACTTTCTTTAAAATGTTTGCTCCATCTAAAAATTGTTTTATGTAGGGTAGCATTACCATAAACTTGCTGAAAGCATAGTATTTGGGAAGAGTTTTGAGTTTTGTTAAAATCTTGCTTCTAACCCAGATCTCAGAATAATCTTCCCTGGCACAAAAAGCAACCCTTTTTTTGTTTGTTTGCTTGAAGGTACCCTAACAAGACTGAGACAAGTGGATTACTGTGAGAACTTGTTTACAGTCATCCACTGATCACAGAGACATGTTTGAACATATTATGTCTCTGTGAACCCATGCCTATGTCAACTGGAACCTGTAGCAGTACTTTTTGACTTACCCTCAGCTATCCCAAGTTAGTCACAAATCAGTCCAGAAAGAGAGCAGAGCTGTTTGAGTTGTTTTTCCTTGCCATTTCAAGGATGAAAGTTTTTTTTATTTTTTTGAATTTATTAGAGAATCTAGGAAAAGCTTTCCCCTTTTATTTTTTAGCTGAACTCCTCGCCAAAAAACAGCCATTAAAAACCAGTGAGGTCTACTCTGATGATGAGGAAGAGGAAGAGGATGACAAGTCTAGTGAAAAGTCAGACCGTTCATCCCGAACATCATCATCTGATGAAGAAGAAGAGTAAGTGATCTAGTAGTCAGGATTGGTGGCTTCTTTGAGAAGCCTAGGGTAGTTGCTTCAATATATCTGTTTGGCCTTTGAACTTTGGTTCAGTACCCTGACTTGCTTAACTGAGTTTTCCATCACATCACATCAACCTGTTCATTTTTCCTGCCTCTGGCTCTCATTCAGTGTGTACCCAATCTGGGCCTAACAGGGAGGAACTGACATTTTGTCTCTTTGAAGTTGGTCAGGGACCTTCATTTATTTTCTTGCTGTAACATGTTTTCTTGTTACATCCTCACTCAAGACAGTTCACACTACTGGTTAGGAAAAGAATTCTGTTAGAATTTTTTTCATTAATTTTTGCTTCATTAATTTTTCCTACTGGCTTAATCACATATACAAGTTTTGAGGCATAGGCATTTTTTATTTATCTTGATCTGTTTTTTAGAATGAGCCTCTTTCCCAGTGCCCTTTTGTTTCTTGCAGGAAAGAAGAAATTCCCCCTAAATCACAACCAGTTTCCTTACCTGAAGAATTAAATCGGGTTCGGTTATCACGGCATAAGCTGGAACGTTGGTGTCACATGCCCTTCTTTGCTAAAACCGTAACAGGATGCTTTGTACGGATTGGCATTGGAAACCACAACAGCAAACCAGTTTACCGGGTTGGTATTTCTGTCTTTGGACAATTGTCTGTGTTTTAAATGGAATTTTGACTCGGTCATCTGAACAAATCTATTGCTCTTCTGCCATCATTTCACTTGGAAACAGACTCCAACTGAGATGTCCACAGAATAGTGACAGTCTGAAGTGACCAAGGATCATGCATGACCTGCTGCCAGGAAGAATACTTGGAGCCCAAGGGACGGGTGGGTTTAGAGTGAGAATAATTTTCTTTATCCTCCTTCACTGTAACAGGGAGAAAGAAGTATATGATGGAACTTTAATAATCTAGAGCATTTATTCATTGGAAAAGTAAATACATAGAAATGGCTCATACCAAAAGATATCTGGAATGGAAAATTGTATTGAGATTTTAAAAAATAATAAAATACCTCCAGTGTAATAGAAGTTGCTATGTATGGTCCAGCACTGCTGTTATGGTCTAGGTGGCTAGAACATAGCTATTTGACCCCCATACACACACACCTTTTATTCTGAGCTGTTTGGTTTTAACATCTTAACTCGTTCTGTGAGTACCATTAACCATGCCATATCCTATAAAACTTGATGATCTTCACATTTGGGTAATATAATATCCCCTAGTAAAATAGAATCCAATTACAAATGTCTTAGTTTTCTAGTGTTGTAACGAAAGTACCACAAGTAGATGCCTTTAACAAATAAATGTATTCTCTCACAGTTTAGGAGGCTGGAAGTCCAAATTCAGAGTGCCAGCTCTAGGGGAAAGCTTTGTCTCTCTGTCGACTCTTGGGAAAAGCCCTTGTCTTCTTTCAGCATCTGTAGGGTGTCAGCTGTTGGTGAAGACTCTCTTTGTCGCCTCTGGAGAAAGGTCCTTGTCTCCTTTCAGCATCTGTAGGCCCAACATTGTTTGAAATCTTTGTGTGTGTTGGCATCAGTGTTCTCTGGATCTAGGAGCTTCACAGTGCAGGGACCCAAAGTCCACAGGATACATTCCACTCCTGCTTCTTCTTTCTTGGTGGTTGTAGGTCCCTCTTTCTCTGCTTACTGCTCCCTCTTATTTCTTATAAGATAAAAGGTATTGCAGGCCACACTCCCTAAGAAACTTCCTTTCAATTGATTGGCTGCTCATAGCAGATCTGATCATGGAGGTGATTACTTATACTAGATCTTATAAGGAATTACTGTGTTTTAACTGCCAAATCACTGAGAATCATGGCCTAGTCAAGTTGACACAAAACCTTAAATATCACAGAGGGGAAGTGTCTAATGGACTCCACCAGGCTGCCTTCTGTCCTGGAGCTTACATGGCTCACCATGTGTTTGGCCACCTAAAATAGGTCTCTAGGACACCTGGCAGCTCATGGCTTCTCTCAATGTGGGGCTAATCATCTGCATTTGGTTTGTTGTTATCTGGGTAGTTGTTGTTAGCTGCCATTGAATCAGCCCCAGCTTACTGGTAACCTCATGTGTTTCAGAGTAGAACTGTTCCATAGGGTTTTCTTGGCTGTAACCTTTACAAAAACATATCACAGGCCTTTCTTCTGGTCAGCCACTGGATGAGTTGGAAACACCAACCTTTAAGTTCACAGTATATCATAACTCACTTGTGCTACTCAAGGCCCCTTAGGAAGAATGGTGTGGGGAGCTCTGACAGTTTGTTTTGCTGTTGTTATTTTTAGAGGGTGTAACTGCAAGTCGGACATTAGCGTTGTGATTTAGAGTATAAAGATTGTTCATATCCCACTACATAGCTATTGTTGTACTGAGTCAGCTAGAATCTGACAGTCTGTTTTTGATGGTGTCTCTCCTTGTCACTTAGGTAGCTGAGATCACGGGTGTTGTGGAAACTGCCAAAGTTTACCAGCTGGGTGGCACCAGAACAAACAAAGGGCTACAGCTACGGTAAGAGAGGTGCTCCTGTGGCAGCTTCTGCTCCCACTTCAAATAAGCACTGCCTGTTTGGGCTGTTCTTCTCTCCCAGTGTAATGTTTCTTGTTAGTAATTGAACAAAGCCAGTGAATGCTATTTATGCAGACACTCTTATCACAAGAAACTTGACAACCTGCCTTTGCCTATCGGGAAATTAAGCACTGAACTGTGAATCACAAAGTTGATGGTTCAAGCCCACCAATCACTCCACAGGAGAAAAATGAAGCTTTCTGCTCCTGCAGAAGATTTAAAAAGCCTCAGAAACCTTATGCAGGGTTACTAAACAACAGCAACAGTAGAAGAAACATAGAGATACATATAGAAGGAAAAGGAGTTTTGAGAAACTCTACTCCTAGAGCCCTGCAGGCTTTTCCTTGGTAAGGAACATCTAGAGGACTGCATCTGGCCCTGGCTCTACCACCAACTAACCTGATATTTGATAAATCAAGTCAAGTTTCTTAGAGTTAAGTTTCTTTCTTAGTTAACTGAAATGCCATTCACTTGGCACACATTTACTGAATGCCTACTATGTGCCAGGCACTGCTCTAGGCATCAGGATGGAGGAGAGAATAAAAGAAACACACATAAAAGTCGTTGACCTGTTGGAGCCTGAAAATTCTAAAGGTACCATATGTTATGTTGTTGTGAAGTGCTGTCGAGTCAGTTCCAACCCATAGCGACCCTGTATAGAGTTTTCCGAGGAGCAGCTGGTGAGCTTGACCCACCGTCCTTGCAGTTCAAAAGGCTTTGCAGTCTGGCGCATTAACCCACAGTGCCACACCAGAACTCCAAAGACACCATTTAGGAAGGAATAAAAGTAGTTTTCGTAATGACATCAAACAACAGTTAATAGACAACAACTCTAATCCAACCCATTGCTGCCGTGTATTTTGACTCATGGTGATCCTATATTGTTGTTGTTGTTGAGTGCTAACTGAGTCAGTTCCAACCCATAGCGACCCTGTATAGGGGTTTCCAAGAAATGACTGGTGAGTTTGAACCACCAACCTTGTGATTAAAACTGACTTTGCAGTCCTGTGCATTAACCTGCAACACCACACCAGGGCTCCTGGTGACCCTATAGGACATAGAACTGCTCCAAAGGGTTTCCTAAGCTGTAATCTTTCTAGAAGTAGATCACCACATCTTTCTACCATAGAATGGCAGGTGGATTCCAGTTGCTGACCTTTAGGCTAGCAGTCAAGTGCTTAACCATTGTGCCACCAGGCTTCTTAAACATATAGCTCTACCATGGCTTTACCATTTCCCCTGCTCTGTTTAGAAGATCCAACTAGAGTGGGGAGTGGCTGTCCCTTGGAGAACGGCACTGGGTCGCTCACTTTGCCAGCACAGTGGTCAGTACAGTAGAAAGGCAATGTTCTTCCACTCTAGGGAACTGAGGGGTTTTTTTGTTATTCAGATAGCTACATAATCATAGTCTTGATGACACTTCAAAGTTTTGTTTTATTTTTAAACTTTATTGTGAATTGAGTGAATGTTTACAGAACACATCATTGGTCCCACATTCAATAAATTACACACTTTGTGTCAGTCAAATGATTACAATCCCCTCCATGTACCATCAGTTAACAGTATTTACCTTTATTCACTTTTTTTCCCTCCCCACCACTTGTCCTGTAACCATCATAGAGTGTTTCATTTAGCAAGAAAATTTTTTTCTAAACTTTTTGCAACAGTGGTCTCGTGGAATATTTGTCCTTTGGTGATTGACTAATTGCACTCAGCATAACATCCTCCAGGTTGTTCATGTTGTGAGGTGTTTTGCAGCTTCTTTGTTATTGATTGCATATACTCCATTGTGTGTATGTACCAATGTACCAAAGTTTAACCCTTCTTCTGTTGATGGGCATTTAGGTTGTCTCTATGTTTTTGCTATTGTGACTAGTATTGCAGTGAATATGGGTGTGCTTAGCATGTCACAGTTCTTATTTCTTGAGGATATATACCAAGTAGAGGGATTGCTGGGTCATCTGGAATTTCTAATTTCGACCTTTTGAGAAAGCGCATGTCTGAGGTTGCACCATTTTAGAGTCCCGCAGGGTGTTGTTTAACTTCCATGTATCTGATTTGGTTTTCCTTGATCATCTTATTGTTGATTTTTAATTTTATATCATTGTGATCTGAAAAAAAGATTAGTATTTTGATATATGTAAATTTATTCAGGTTGGCTTTTTGGCCTAACATGTTGTCTATTCTGGAGAATGTTCCATATGCACTGGGAAAGAAAGTATATTGTGCTGTTGGGTCACGTGATCTGTATATGAGTTTAAGTTGGTTGATTATGTTGTTTAGTGCTTCTGTGTCTTTGTGATTGTGTTGTTTATTTAGCTCTTCTGTGTCTTTGTTGAGTTTCTTTCTAGTTCTATCCTTAATCAAAAGTCATGTATTAAAATCTCGTACTGTTACTGTAGGAGTGGCGCTGTGGGTTATTGCACTGGACTGCAAAGTTGGTTTGAACCGCAAGATCTGCGATTCAAGCTCACCAGCTGCTCCTCAGAAACCCTGTACAGGGTCTCTATGGATCGGAACCAACTCGATGGCACTTAACAACAACAGCTATTATTGTATAGTTGTCTTTTTCTTTCTTCAGTTTTTATTAGAGTTTGATTTATGTATTTTGAGACTCTTCCATTGGGATCATAGATATTTATTAAGGTTATGTTCTCTTGTTCAATCGGCCCCTTAATTATGCTATATAGCGTAGTGGTTACAGATGGGGCTGTGAACCTCAAGGTTGGCAGTTCAAAACTGCCAGCTGTTCCACGGGAGAAAGATGAGGTGTTCTGCTCACCTAAAGATTTATAGCCTCGGAAACCCTGTACAGGGTTGCTATGAGTCAGAACCGATTCCACGCCACATAACAACAACTTTTCTTAGGCGGGTTTTTATTGCAAAGTCTATTTTATCAAAGATTAAAATTGCCACTCCTTGTTTTTATTGCCATTAGTTTGATGTATTTTTTCTCATCCTTTGATTTTGAGTTTGTGTTTTTTATGTAAGGTGTATCTCTTATAAACAGCATATTGATCATTTTCTTGTCCATCCTGCTACTCTCTGTCTCTTGACTGGTGCATTTAATCCATTTATATTCAGTGTACTTATCGATAGGTATGAATTCATTGTTACATTTTTTTTGTGGTTTTTTTTTGTGATGCTGCTGATTTCCTTGTTCCACATAATTTTCTGTGCTGAGTTCATTTTGTTTGTGGGTTTTTATTTCCTTAATTTCTGTGATGTTAATGTTTACTAAATCTTTCTGTTTTTTTTTTCTCTTTTTCATTTTGATGTGAAGATGTATTCATTTTCTTTGAGGTTAACCCTGTAATTTATTTTTTTTAAATTTCTGCTTAAAAGCAGCCTGTTTTATCTTGAAATCTACTGGACTTACTCTCTATTTGGAAATTCTGTATCTACACTATTCCCTCTTTTTGCTTTATAGTTGACTTCATTATAAATTGATATCTCTGGTTCCCTATATTCGATGTTGTAGGCTTGTTTTACTTTAAATGCTTGTATATCTGGATTGAGTTTTGGGTGGGGGTGGTGTATGTTAATCTCAGGTTATTGTCAGTTCTCAGTCCTAAGAGCATCCATTATTCTCTAAAGTTTTTGTCTTGTTTTTACAAATTCCTTTAGTTTCTGTTTATCTGGAAATATCCTAATTTCACCATCGTATTTGAGCGACAGCTTTACTGGGTATATAATTCCTTGTTTAAAATTTTTTCTCTCGTTCTTTTGTGTATACCCTCCCATTGCCTTCTCTCTGGCATGATTTCTGCTGAGAAATCAGTTTTTAGCCTTATTGGTTCTCCTTTGTAGGTAACTTTTCTTTTTTCTCAAGTTCTCTGGGTTATTTCCTAGCCTTTGGTTTTGGAAAGTTTGATTATGATATGTCTTGGTGATTTTCTTTTGGGACTTATCCTTTTTGGGGTTTGTTCAGCTTCTTGTATGCTTATCTTTTCATCTTTCATGATGTTGGGGACCTTTTCTTCCAACAACTCTTTGACAGTTTTCTTTGTGCTTTTTATTCTCTTTCTGTTTTGGAATTCTGATTATCTAAGTTGTTCCTCTTCATGGTTTCCCACATAATTCTTAGGCTGTCTTCAGATTTTTTCATTCTTTTTCTGATTGTTCTTCTAGTGTGCTAGTATTGGAAGATTTATCTTCGAGCTCATTAATTTGGGCTTCCATTGTTTCTAATCTATTCCTTTGACCTTTCAACGTAACGTCCGTTTCTGAAATCTTAGTATTAATCTTCTGGATTTCTAATTGCAAGGTTATTATTATTTCAAAATTTCTGTATTTTTTGTCTATCTTGCAGTGTTTCCCTGTATTCTTGCTTTCCTTGATCTTTCTGTCAATACTTTGTTGTTGTTGTAGTTGTTAAGTGTTGTCAAATCGATTCCGACCCATAGCAAAACCTGTATAGGGTTTCTGAGGCGCAGCTGGTGAGTTTGAACTGTCACCTTTGAAGTTCAAAGCAACTTTGCAGTCCAGCACATTAACCCACAGTACCACACCAGGATTTTCTTAGGTATCTAAATATCGTTTTTTTGAAATCTTTTTCCGATGGTTCCATTACCTGTTATCCAGAAATGTTTTTTTAGATCTGCATTTTGGTCATTTGTGCCATTTTCTCTCTCTCTCTCTTTTTTTTTTTTTTTTAAGTTTTTATTGTGAATTATGTTTACATGGGAGAACATCAGTTTTACACTCATCATTTCATTGCAGTGATCACAATCTCCTCCTTGCATCTTCTTTCAACAGTATTTGCTTCTATTCCGTCTGGTTTTTTGGGGGGTGGGATGGGGAGAAGAATGTACACAAAAACACTCAGGAATATATAATCACTTAAACAACCAAAGGTTGTGTCATTCTCTCGTTTCTTTGTGTGAACTAAAATTGCCTGTTGTCTCTGGGACATTGTGATGGTTTCATATTTGTATTTAATTGATGACTGTATATTGATTCATTCTTAGGCTTTCACCAATTGTGTTCTTTTGGTGTACTTAGAGAATAGACCTATTTCAACCCTTGCCATTTGTGTACCTCAGTTTAGGGTGGGTTTGGCTGCTGTTGACCAGATGGTATAGGAGCTGGTATTGGCCCTTGTCCATTGGGTGGCGCTACAGAGGATACGGTTTTGGCTGGTCTATGTAAAACAAAAACAGAGATAAAAAGGATAAAATTCAAGGGAATGGAAAGAGAAGAAAGAATAAAATAAATGAAACAACAAAAGGAAAAAATCAAACCCCCAAACAAAGAAACAGTGCAGCTGTTGGACCCCACCTCACACTTGCATGGCTCCCAACCACATGCCTCTGGACTCCCGAAGAGCAGGGCCTGTGCTGGGGTAGATGAGGATGGGAGCTGGCCACATCTGTGGTCACCAGGGGAGCATGTGGAGAAAGAAGGAATCACACCTTTCCAGTCACCTATGTGACTTCGCTTTACCAAACCAACTTCTGTTGTCAAAGCTGCTCACAAGATGGTCACTCTGCATTTGGCCGGCTGTTTACCAGTCAGTCTCCCTCTCACTCAGCCCCTGCTCAGCTTCTCCTCCTAGGAAGCCCTCGGTCCACTTCTCTAACTTTTTTTCTGAAGTTCAGATTTCTAGGACCTTCATCTGTGTCTCTTTTATTTGGAGTCTTGTATCTTTGTTGCAGAGTGTCTGTGTAGTGCCTCTGCCTAGTCTGCCATCTTACCAGAAGTCCCCATAAATGGACTTTTGAAGCACTAGTCAAGTCCATTTGATTTCCAAAGCTGGTATGGTGATTCTAAATGCTGGCTGCTCATTAAAATACTGTGTTGTTGTTAAGTGCTGTTGAGTCAATTCATAGCAAATCTACCTAGAGTTTCCAAGGAGCAGTCGGTGGGTTTAAACCATAGACCTTGTGGTTTACAGTCCAGTGCTTATCCAACAATGCCATACCAGGAAGCCAAGAACACAGTAGGACTTCTTTTTTCTTTTTCTAATGTTTAATTTCAGTGCCTTGTTCATATTCCCAGAGATTCTGACTTAGTTGATTTAGAGTAGTCCTTTGACTACTCTAAAAAAAAATCTGCCTAGGTGATTCTGAAGGGTAATTAGAATTGAGACCCTCAGAAAGAGGTAGCATACAGTTTAGTGGGGTTGCTTAGCTGGTACTATGGTCAGTGTGCACATTTTTCCAATATGCTCCTTTTTTCATGTAGGCATGGCAATGACCAACGAGTGTTCCGCCTAGAGTTTGTCTCAAACCAAGAATTCACTGAAAGCGAATTCATGAAGTGGAAAGAAGCAGTGAGTATATGGAGACAATGTAGTTAGTGAAAACACTGGGAGAGTCCTCTAAAAATTCCTGTTAATAAATGTGTCTTGTGTTTTTGTGTAGATGTTCTCTGCTGGCATGCAGTTGCCCACTCTAGATGAAATCAATAAGAAGGAATTTTCTATTAAAGAAGCTCTTAATTATAAATTCAATGATCAAGACATTGAAGAGGTAAGAAACCTGGTACCGCAGAGCTTTGAGGGTCAGTAAGAACCTGTGTTTATAAGAACCTCTGGTAGCATAGTGGTTAAGAATTGCGTTGCTAACCTCAGGGTCAACAGTTCGAAACTACCAGCTGTTCCATGGGAGAAAGATGAGGCTTTCTACTCCTGTACTCCAAAGATTTACAGCCTTGGAAACCCTGTACAGGGTCACTATGAGTCAGAACTGACTCCACAGCACATAACAACAACAACAAAGAACCTGTGATTAGAGAAGACCATCGTTTTCCTTTCTTTCCCTAATCTTGACATTTTTAGCTGTGCATAAAAATGAAGGAATACTAATACAGCTTCCTTATTTGTAGCTCATCATACTTTTCTTCTTACAGACCAAAGTAAAATAAAACCATTATTATCATGGCTAATTTGATTAATTGTGGTCCTATGGGGCAGAACAGAACTGCTACCCCATAGGGTTTCCTTATGAAAGCAGTCTGCCGCATCTTTCCTGTAGAGTGCCTGGTGGACTCAAACCACCAGCCTTTTGTTGGCAAGCCAGAACTTTAAGCTTTGTACCACCATGGCTTCATCATATATTCTCATTTAATAAAATCATAGACTAAAGAAATGTATTCCAGATTCAAGGACCTGTGTTTCTGAATATTCTGCTAGGTTTGATCCTTCATTGATAAACTTTCTCCAAAACGTTTTGATAAAATTCTTTGATTTCTGTTTTCGCGGACAATGGCTAGCTTTACAGTATCAGGCCCTAGGGCTGCAGGCGTTTATTGTTTCATGTTCTTCAGACTGTCCAGGAAGAGTCTCCGTGACCAGGAAACAGCATAGTATCCCTTGGAATGAACTCACTTCCTCTCTGGAGCATGAGACTGCTGTAGGAAGAACAACCCCCTTTGAGCTTGCTGATTGCCTTCCAATGGGCTCACTTAGCCTGTCTACAAACTTAGCTTAGTAATACCTCACTGCTGGTATCCCCTCTCTGTTACAGATTGTAAAAGAAAAAGAAAGATTCAGAAAAGCTCCACCCAACTATGCTATGAAGAAGACTCAGCTGCTAAAAGAAAAGGTAAGGACCTGCATTCTAGCATCTTTCCTGGAAAGAGATGTACATGATCAGATTTACTCCATCTACTGTCAAGTTAGTGGTGACAAAATTCAAAAAAATTCTGAGGTCAATTATAAGCAACACAGTTCTTCCTAGTTACCTGGGCAGCATTCTTTGGCCACTTTCTTTTTTATAAATTGAAATTAATCTTGCTTATTCCGTTTTTCATTCTAGGTACCTTTAGTTTTATGTGTAATAGAGATCCTGGGGTCTCTATTCAGCATTTAGTCTGAACAGATAAATGATGTTGCCAAGCCCAGCTGTGATGGGTGGTTTTCCATTCTCCACATGAGGATGGGATAAGTCTTGTTATGGTGGTTACCCTTGTAGGACTTGGGTTCTAGGCTTAATATTACACAACACTGCCACCAGAGCTTAAGTGCCAGGTAGCTACACGGGAAGATGCTGCTACTGCAATATAAATCATACCTTGCTTTTATAAAGTACTTTTTAAATGTTCTTTCACACCTGCTGTCATTTGTTCATATATGAGGTATCTTGCTTATGCTGAAAGTAAGGGAATATTTGGTGTAGCACCAGTCAGAGCCAGGAACTTAACCATCTCTCTGTGTGCAGGCCATGGCTGAAGACCTAGGGGATCAAGACAAGGCCAAGCAAATTCAAGACCAGCTGAATGAACTAGAGGAGAGGGCAGAGGCCCTGGACCGCCAGCGGACCAAGAATATATCTGCCATCAGGTGTGTTACTGAATCTATCTTGGTTGGGTCCTTTTCCGTGGTCCATACGCCTTGGCCAAAAGTTGGACCTCTGGCCTTGTATGTTCTGTTCTGCGCTGACTCCACATAGCTCCATAGTCACCTCCTTCCCTCTATTCACCGTCCACTGACTCATCCCTCTTACCCCGCAGTTACATCAACCAACGGAACCGGGAGTGGAACATTGTAGAGTCTGAGAAGGCCCTTGTGGTGAGTAAGACAACCTTTTCTGGATTACTGAAAAATTTTTAATTAATAAAATAATATGAAATATTTTCTGCATCATACTTAATATGATTTTTTAATTGTTGAAGTAATTCGTGCACTTGGCCCACTCATTCTTTCTTTATACACAGATAGATAGCAGCTGTGAAGTTGACTCCCAATTCATAGCTCGTAGGCTTTATGTGCAGTAGAATGAAACATTGTCAGTTTTTGTATCATCCTGTGATGCATGTTCAAGTTCACTGCTGAGGATCCCTTTATTCTATTTCATCAAACATGATGTCCTCCCCAATGATTGGTCCTTCCTGATGATATGTCCAAGGAAAGCAAGACGGGCATGTTCCTTGGGGCTCCATATGGTTGTCAGTGGCTAGTTTTCTAGAGTAGATTGCCAGACCTTTCCATCTAGTCTTAGTCTGGAAGCTCCACTGGAACCTGTGCACCTTGGGTGACCCTGCTGGTATTTGGAATACAAGTGATACAGTTCCCAACATTATACCAACATGTAGACCACCACAGAGAGGCAGTATTTTGCACACATACACCCACATAATTTTATTAAAAAGCAACAGTGTTCTGTCCTGTTACCCCTTCTCACCCTTAGATTATACCCTACAGATACTCATTTTTATCCATTTCTGTTTTCGTTGTGGATATATATATATGTGTGTGTGTGGATATATATATATATATATATAATCTGCTCTAATGTTCTTCAAGGGAAAAAGATGATGACCAACATTTAATTCTCCCCCTCTCCCCCCAGTTCCTTGCAGAGACTTATTTGGATGTAGGTTTATGAACAACAGGACAAGGGAACAAGATGCAGTTCTGTAATGCATGTTCTTTGTTTCTTTGTTTCAGGCTGAAAGTCACAACATGAAAAACCAACAGATGGATCCCTTTACCAGGCGTCAGTGCAAACCTACCATTGTTTCTAATGTGAGTGTCTAAAGAGGACGTTTTTAGTCAGGACCTAGATTCTAGGACATAAAATTAGTTCCATTAGGAGATTAATAAAGAAGTTAAAAATAATATTGGCTTACCTGGGATTTGATTGCCTCAAGCTCTTGGATCTGGGTGTTTTCTTATCTTGCTGTAGGCTATATGTTGTTAAGTATCATAGCAACCCTGTATAGGGTTTCCAAGGAGCATTTGGTGGCTTTGAACTGCCAACCTTGTGGTTCACAGTCTAGCGCTGATCCTACAGTGCCACACCAGGAGGCTATATAGTAGGTGAGAAACTGGCATGGATTTATGAAAGTCTCTGAAGTAAGTACCTTGTACCAGGTTGGGTAAACCAGTGTAGTAGATGTTAATATGTGTTGACTGAGTCACCAGGTAGGACTGGGCTGTGCTGTAGAGCTTCTCATTGCCTGTTTGCTAATTTGAGGATCCCTCACTGAGCTGGCTCCCTTGTGGTGCCTGTGATGTTAGTGGTGGCAGGTGGGCAAGAATCTGACAGTAGGTCTGTATGAGTACTGAACAGTCTCTAAAATAACTTGTTTTTTTCTCTCAGTCCAGAGACCCAGCTGTTCAAGCTGCCATCTTGGCCCAGCTGAATGCAAAATATGGCTCTGGAGTGTTACCAGATGCTCCAAAGGAAATGAGCAAGGCAAGTGCAGTCCTACCCTGTGGTGTGCTGAGCTATGGTGCTGGCTGAGACACCAGAGCAAGAACCTGCCTAGTTTGGGCTTGATTTTTCCACGTTGAGAAACATGATCGCGCATTCCCTTTTCCATCCCAGTTATTTATAAACCTAATGAACTTCTCTTATATTTTAAACCTATAATTTAAATTCTAAACTTAACACTACTGAACTAGGACCTTCCCTGTGGCCATCACAGCTGACTTCTGGCCCTCTGATTCAAATTTTCTCCTCTGTAAATGGGGATACTAGATACTCTGCCTACTTCACAGGGTAATTTGGAGAAACAGATGACATATAAGGATTAAATAGTTGTAAAAGTGAAAGCTCTTTTAAAAATAAAAAATTTAAACAGCCAGAAACTTCCACATCAATGAGTTTTTTGCCTCAGTTATGCTTTTTCTTGTGAAGCCACACTGCCCAGGAATTCCTGACATCTTGAGTGACTTGAAATCAGTGGGTGACCTGTCAAGCCCACCCTTTCTGCCCCCATCCCACAGACACAAGCCTTCCCTTCCCCTGCTTTAGGCCTCAGAAAAGAACTCTGTCTGTGGTCACTCCTGTTCTCTCTGGAAGAGAGAATCAGGAAAGGGCCGTAGCAGGAAGAGTTAATGAATTTGAACAAGAGCTTTTTCATTGGTGGTGTCTGAGTTTTGAAGTTCACTTGAAATTATATTCTTACAGTTTATTTTTCTGTTCATATTTCAGGGTCAGGGGAAAGATAAAGATTTGAATTCTAAGTCAGCCAGTGACCTCTCAGAAGACCTGTTCAAAGTACATGATTTTGATGTGAAGATTGATTTACAAGTTCCCAGCTCAGGTAAATGAGGGTTGAGGAATGGTGACACTTGAGTGCCAGATAGATCCCTGGCTTTCTCAGCCAGCAAGGAGCCTAATTTCAGAGAAGAAATGGAGATAATATGCTCTTGATTGGCTAGGGGCCAGGGTAAGACAGGCTGCAGGTCTGTTTCAAGAATCAGTAAGGCTACCTGATATATTGAAGGACAAAATTAAAAGGATTTTGTAGGTACTTCAATTGCCAATTTGCTCTTCTTTCCCATAGAGTCAAAGGCTTTGGCCATAACCTCTAAGGCTCCACCAGCCAAGGATGGGGCTCCAAGGAGATCTCTGAACTTGGAAGACTACAAAAAACGACGAGGGCTTATTTGAGCACACCCAGCCGGCTGCTTCTGACCCTGCATGCCCCATCACTGTGTCCCTCCCACCTTTCCTCTTTTCCTTTGATTTGCCCTTTTTGGGCTAAAGCAGCAGTCGAATTGGGAAGAGACTCTAAACTGCCAGTCATGTAATATAAACCATTTGCTGTATAGATTTCCCTTGTCTGTACCATCTCCCACCAATCCCCTGGACCCCACCCAGTGTGGATCTGGGCTCCTGGGCTCTCTTGGGCTTTATCCATGTCTTTAGATTTGTGTTTACCTTTTTATTTTATTTTTTTAACCTAGCACAGTCCATTGGCCACTCTGCACGTGTTCAGTATTACCATGGAGCTGGGTTTCTTGCTGGAGCCCTGGGTGGCGATAGCAGCAGCACTGGGCAGTCTTCTCTGTGGACTGCCTTGGACCCAACCATTGGACATTTGGCACCTGACCCTTGTAGAGGGAGTGGGGACTGGGGCACCTGCGGTCTTCCTTCCTCTCTCCTCTTCATCTTTCTCCTCTTCCCATCTCTGTGGAAGAGGAGTGTGCAAACCTGATTTAGTTTCCAAAAGTGTACATTTGGGCGGGGGGAGGGGGGGGACGGGCCTACTTGAGAGAGAGAGAGAGTGTGTGTGTGTGTGTGTGTGTGTGTGTGTGTGTGTGTGTGGATTTTTTAATCATTTTTTTAAAATGCAGTACTCTTTGTATCAGTCTGTCATGGGTCTATAGCGGTTTCAGATTTTTTCAGCTGTACTTGAGCATCTGAAACGGCAAGAAAGAAACTCATTAAATGTGATTCTTCTTACTAAACAGGCCTGACTGCTGTAGCTATGTAACTTCCCCTCCCCCCCCATTGCCTCCCCCATTTCAGAAAAAAACTCTCTGTTTAGCCCCCTGCCCTGGAGACAGGTGGGAGGGAAGCCCAAGGCTTAGTTTCAGGGAGGGTTTGTGAAAGTGTCTTGCTCGTCCGATGGGCACAGCCAGCAGCTTCTTGGCTGAACGCAGAGTTCAGTTCATCTTTTTCCTTCCCAGTATACCAGTCTCTTCCTTGGTGAGTCTGTTTTGCTATTTGAGCAAGAATAGCATTTTGTTGTTTTTAAGAGAAAAGTATTCAACATGAATGTGGAGAGTACAAACTCGAAAAGATTTAGGTTGCAAATGTTACAAGCATGTGCAGTTTTGTGTGTGTATACCTATATATATGGTAAACATATGTATTGTTGTGCAGCTAGGGTGAAGCCAGCAAAAAGGTGTGTATGTCTTTATGAAATGTTTGAAAAGAGATAAGCTGACTGCTTGCTAATCATTCTCAGGTGTAAAGCTCCAAGTGTAAATAAAAGTGGCATTTAACAAACCTTTTCAGAACAAAGTACAGCTGTCTATATATACCAAGAACTAAGCTAAAGAAACAGCTGAGAGCTACTGAGTCCCACAAGAGGGAGAGAAATCTAGAAGCCCTGCTTTATACTTTTTCACCCAACTTTTATGTGAGGAAGGGGAGTGATGGGGGAATCATGGACTTAAGTTGTATTTAAACGTAAAAATGAACTTGATAACTCTTCTGGGTTTAGTAGAGTCTCGGTGTTGCTTTGACTTAGTTTACATTTTTTATTTAAAAGCAGAAATGGATGGTTTTAAAGTATTGTGACTGTAAAATTGATCGTGATAACTGTCACAGCTATGTGGAGCTGTGACAATGCTGTTGGGCAAAGGAGTGGTGATGGACTTAACTAAAATCATAGACGCCTGAAAAGTCCATCGACCAACACTCATTATAGACAACTGTGTAAATGTGGAATCACAGAGCCCTGAAGGCTGCTGAGACCTTCCATCATGATCAACTTGAATCTTTTTTTTTTTTTCTTTCTGGTTTTAAAAGACATAAAATTAATAGAATTCATATAATTTTCTGGAGTCATTCTGATCCACCATGTAGATCTGTATTTAGTATCATTTGGATTTGGAGACGTGTTGACTACATTATGGCTGTGTAATAAAATTTCTATTAAAACTACATCACACTGTAGCCACTTTGCCACTACCTCTCCACACAAAGCTGCTGAAGCTTTCATTCTGAAACGCCCGAAGCACAGAACGGGGAGAAAAGCCAACCAAAGAAGACCGAAAGTTAACTTACTACCTGAGTAGTCTGCTTGGTGATTGGGATCAAGGCTGAGGACTTGTCTCCAAGCTCATCTAAGACAGGGTCTCTGAACCAAGATCTTGACCAGGCATAAGACACTGGCTTTGTCTCACCAATTGGGACTTCTTGGTTGTTGACAGTATTTCTTATGCTGGGGAATTACTGCAGCAACCCCGTGCCTCTCCTCCCCATGGATTTTCAGTGTTGAAAGGCTGTTTTACTCATTTTTCAGTTCCTCCCTAGTTCATGGTGTATAAGTGTGTTCATCTGTCTTGTTTCTGACAGCTGCAGTGAAAGTCTGATGCCTGACTTACTTCCCTTCAAAAAGAATGCTTTTGTTTTCTGTGTTTCTGTGAAGTCCTGACTTGTCCCTCAAAATGTACAGATACATGTAAATAAACTTTATGCCCTGTTTTAACCAAGGGATCGGATTTAGTCCAAGGATTGCATCCTGAGTAGCAATTCTCAAAGCCATTATTTCAGAGACTGAGAGAGCCTCTTTTGCTCCTTTTCCCTCCCTCCCCTTCTCTGACCTATATACCCAAAAGTGAAAGTAGCCTGGTTCCTCCAAAAGCCCCTGTGATATGGTAGTTGTCTAGAGCCAGGGCAAACCTCCAACTGGCTTGGTTTACTTCCTCTCATGGTAAAGAGACCAGCTAGCTTTAACAGGTAAGTAAGCCCATAATACACTACCGTAGTCAGCCTTTCCTTCCAGCTACCCTCGGCACAAGTCCTTGGCTATCTTGCTTCTTACCCACCACAGTGTGAATGGGGAACCCAGAGATTCAGTGTCGCTGTGAAACAAGTATTGACAGCCTTTTCTGGTGCCCCTAAGCTGGGGAGATCTGCAGTGGTTTCCCTACCTCAGAGTCTGAACTTGTGTCATACCTCAGTCTAGCTAGGAACACGTTTTAACTAGGAAGCAAGATTCTGGATCTTCCATCCCCCTGTTAAGATAGGAAAGTGGAAGGTGACTTAGAAAAAGCAGCCTTACGAGACCTATCCAAGCCTTCCCCTGGTATTGGAGAGGTGAAACCGCAGAAGCCCACAAGGATATCCAATGAGGCTCTCTCCAACTCTTTGTCATTCTCAATAATTGGTGGAAGCAGTGGGCTCCCTGACCCTAAAAGAGCAGGGATTCTATGCTGTGGATAGTCATGCTCACTTAATTCTCACAGGATCCCCAACCTGTGGAGCAGCCCCTTGCTATCTAACCAGGAAGCCAGAGAATTGGCTGCTCACTAATCTAGAGAAGATGAAGACCCTTCCATGAGTGCCTGTGGGTAGCAGGTGGTCCAACCACTCCTGGGACCTGAGAAGCCATCTTTCCTCCAGTCTTTCAACTTTTGCTGTTTCCATGATCAAAGGAGGTTGTGGAACCCCATTGTTAATGCTGTTGAGTCAGTTCAATTCTAGTTACTCTAGAGTTTCAGAGGACTGGGTGGTGGGTTTCAACCAGGAACCTTGAGGTTCATAGTCCAGTGTTTATTCTACAGTGCCACACCAGGACTCCTCATTATGTGGTGGTTGGGGTGGGGGTTAAGGGGCTAGAGGGAACTGGCAGCCTGCTTGTTGGGTGAAACCTGGAGACAAGATTTCCTGGTTCAGGATAAGGGGTCAGCCATTGGGGGTGTGGCACTGTGGGTTAATGTGCTGGACTGCAAAGTCAGTTTGATCTGTAAAGTTCACAGTTCAAACTCACCAGCTGCTTCTCAGCCTATACAATGTCCCTATGGATCAGAACTGGTTCCGGCACTTAACAACATTGGAGCATAGGCACATCTAGGGCTTCCAGACTTGTTGCAGGGTCACTATCCCTGCTCCACCACTTATATCCAGGACTGAGCTAGTTAATTCCTCTGAGCCACAAATTGCCCTGTCAGAATTGAATGGTTACCACTGAGCCACAGTGGAGAGGCTGTTAGGCAAGTGGCCTAACTCACATCTCCCAAGGGTATGCATGGAGTGGGTAGCAAAGGGAAAGAGCAGAGCCCTAGGAAACGAATTCGCGAGCGTTGGGAGGGCATAAAGGAAGCGGGAGCGCTAGCTCGACTTCACCTTCCCGCTAGCCCTGCCATCCGCCCACACTAAGACTGCTGATGCTTGTCTGAAGGTAGTCCAGCTCTGAGCCTCCGAGCTCTGAAGGCTGCCATTTCGCCGCCACTCCAGCGGGCTCAAAGAGATTGTGGGACTCACGACTACAAGTATAATTAAGCTCAAAAGCAATACCAAACTGGAAAATGAAAATAAACAAGTTTAACAACATCCTAACCCTTTGTGTGATGATTACCTCGATACCGTCGTCAAAATATTGTCATAAGCACAGTTGGAGATCATATTCCTCAATTACACATACTTATTCCCCTCTCTGGGAAAGCGCTGGATTATCTCCATTTACCTGGCGAGCTCCTCCTCACCTTTCAGTGTTCAACTGAGAAGTCTCCTCCAGGAAGCTTCCCTGATCGCCCGCCCTCTCCCAGTCCAGCTGCCAGCTTCCTCTAGCGCGTCACTCCACATTACTGTTAACCGGTGAATCTCCACTCCCAATCTGTACTTGGGGTGTTCCAACATGTCTCTCCATATCCTGACCCTTAATTCTAAAAGCCAAATCCGATGTCAAGTTAATTCGGACTGGGAACCTATAGGACAGAGTGGAACTGCCCATAGGGTTTCTAAGCAGATGGCCACATCCTTCCATGGGACAAACTGGGAACCGCTGATATTTTTTGCTAGCAGTCTGGTGCTTTAACCACTGTGCCACCATCATCCCTCCTTAGTTTTAAGTGTCGAGTTGTTCCAACTCAGACCCTGTATAGCATTTCTAAGGAGTGGCTGGTGGATTTGAACCACTGACCTTGTATTAGCAGTCGTGTTTATCCTGAAGTTCCACATTGTTATTGTTGTTATGTGCCATGGAGTCGGTTCCGACTCATAGCGACCCTGTACAGGGTTTCCAAGGCTGTAAGTCTTTACGGGAGCAGAAAGCCTCATCTTTCTCCCGCGGAACAGCTGGTAGTTTCGAACTGCTGACCTTGCGGTTTGTAGCCCGATTCGTAACCACTAGGCTGACTAAATGTGATGAAGGATGGGAGTTTTGGGTAGAACGGACATCTATCCAGTCTCCAAACCCCTCCCATTCTGCCCCCAGATTCTGGGCACCACAGCGCGCCCAGAAAAGAGGCTGGCTGCGTGTCCTGTGGGTTAGACCTAAGGCTGAAAGAAACACCTTTGCTGCAGAAGGAGGTGACCGTTCAGAATCAGTCCCTGCTCTCCCACTCCAGCCCCGGGCGACCTTGGAGTCCAGACCTCGTGTACAGCTACCCCGCCTTCGAGCCAAGCCGGCTCCTGCACTTGCGCGCGCGCGCTCGCTCGCATCTCCAGACAGCTTTCAGGAGTTGGAAGCAAGGGCCTCGGGTAGCTGGGGAGCACCTGGCTAGTATGTAGTGCGGGACGGCTGGCACCGAGCCGCAGCGGACTCTAACTCCCCTGCCCCTCTTGGCTCCTGGTTCTTCACCACCACGATGCTTGGAACTCGGTCCTCTTATACCCGAGGGTGGAGGTTGTGCTGTCAGACGCAGACATCACAGATGGAATTTGGAACTGCTCCCATCCTTCTGTGGCTGCAAGATGTCTGGAAATTCTGGGAGAGGAGCTCAGAGGCCAACTGCATTCCAGGGTGTGCTTACAACAGGTGTCTGCATATCAGTGGCTGTGGCCCTGACCTCAGACCCTCCCTCCCCTCCGCCTCCACTTCACTGGGAGAGATTCTGAGGGTTCTGAGTTTCTGCAGAGAGGGGGAGGGAGAACCACAGGAACAAAGGCTCCTGGGAGGGATGGAAACCTTGTTTCTGAAGCGCCAGGAGAGAAAATGTTCTTAACGCACATACACAGGCTTGGTGACACATTTTGTTCGTTTAGAAAAGAGTGACTCAGATGGTGGAGGGTCACTGAATGCTGCCAAATCCCGAGCCATGTTAAAAGACCCTAGCACCCACCCCAGAATATTCACATGAAACCCATTTGGGGGCAAAGAGTAGAAAGGGGTGGGTGGGAGAAACCCAAAGGCCAAGAAAGGGGGTGGGGGTGAGGACTCTTTCCAGAACCAAGGGGGTTTTCAGTTCCTCCCTCATCCTTAAGTTTTTGTTGGACCCTGGTTCTAGCCAGCCTTCCTCCAACACTCTTTCTAGCATGTCCTGGACAGAGAAGGGGAATGTTTTGGATATATGAAATAGCTGAAAGACCAAGGTTCCCAGGGCCTTGCTGATGATGTCTCTTGGAAACAGAATGAATGTAGCTATTTAGCATCCTGGGGCCAGTTTACTGGTTGGGTCCTTGGTCTGACTGAATTTCATTCTTCCAGAAGACAATGGAAAATTATAAGCCACCATTCCCAGTAAATGGGGGTGGGGAAGGAACATCATCATAAGAACCACGCCTTCTTGTATCCCTAGCATTTAGCACAAGACCTGCTTCATAGCAGCTGCTTATGGAAGTTTGTTTGCTTTGTGAATGAACAAATGGATTACTGGCACTGCCACAGAATACTGGAATTTTGGAGTCAGAAAGTCCTTTGGAGGACACCAAGCCCTGTGGATCATACCTGAGAATTACTAGAATGAGACAGCATCACCTGGTCTAGAGGAACATCCCCAAGCCCCAACATAGACAGAATATACACAGACAGACACACAGAGGCTCCCCTCCCTCTGAAGAGGACTTCAAGTCCCCTCAAAGCAAGGGCAGGGGGAAATAGCACCTATGACAAGCACAGATATTACATCCATAACTTTCCCATAATATCTGCTAAAAAACACAAGTCAAACTCATTAATCTTATTTAACATATTGTGGCACTACATGAAAATCACAACTGCACCTTCCTTATTTCACTGATGAGAATTGGTCTATGATGTGCTCAAAATCTGTTTCTTTTCTTTCTTTCTCTTTCCTTCCTTCCTTCCTTTGTTTGTTCCTTCCTTCCTTTCTTTCTTTCTTTCTTCACTTAGCAAAGCAAGCTCACAGTCTGCCTTGACCCATAGACTCTATAATATTTTGTTATTTGTTTGAACATTTTGAGTGATCTCATAGCTGGTTGGTGGACACTGCCATGGTTAATAGAAACTGCCCAGTGGTACCCCCCTGCAAGTGGTATCAAGGGCACATTTCAGACCTGTCAGCAACAAGTACCCTACTTAGGAGCAAAGGTCCTACACTCCTCTAGGTGTGAGGCTCTACCTATCACATTGTGTCTCGAAGGGGATGGTGAGCAGTGACCTTGTTCCTGCCTGCCCCTGATCCATTGATAACTGTCCTTGGCCAGGGTAGAGGAGGGGTATGAGGAGGGAAACAGATTTCCAGAAACCGTTTGCTTCCTCCATCCCATTTTCCAAGTCCTGCCCATTCCCAGCTCATAGTCCTGAGGTTGCTTCCCTAGGGACCCCTCAGGTCTGACAAATCCTGAAGACCACGGAGAGGAGTTTGGGCTCAGTCATCTCAGAGAGAGAACCTCTAGGGCAGGGGTAGGGAACTTCCAGCCTAAGGGCTAGTATTGTTGTTGCTGTTAATATGCCATCAAGTCCGTTCTGACTCAAAGGTCTGCAAAATCATTTGGTCTGGCTGTGCCCAGGCAACCACAGTTCCAGCCATCACATTGTTGTTGCTAAGTGCTGCTGAATCGATTCCAACCCATAGCGACCCTGTATAGGGTTTCCAAGGAGCAGCTGGTAAGCTTGAACCACCGACCTTGCAGTTCAAATGACTTGCAGTCTGATGCATTAGCCCACAGTGCCAACCACATTAGGGATGAGTTAACTGTTTGACCAAATACAGCAGGCTAAATTTTAAGTTGATAATTTTGTATGGCCTGCAAATTATGTTATAAATTTCAACAGGAATTTATGAAGTTTCCTCATCCCTGCTCTAGGATATATATGCAGGAGGATCATTGAAGTGAACTTCCAGAAGAGGATAGATAGGTTCTCTCTTCAGAGATGTAGCTGGCCTTGTGAATAAGGCATGGGGACTCCCATGACCTAGTTTCAGAAAAGTCACTGAATGACCATAAGTTCCCCTTACACATTTGTAGGGCCATTTCCTCTACCTACTGATCAGTCTGATTTTTCTCCATGTTCCTTCTATGCACAGCCTTAAAGACTGGGGAGACCGAGGTACAAAAGAACAGATGTTCCATGGTTTCAAAGGTTCAATAAAGAGGAGATAGAAGCCCTGGGATATCGTCCCACAACTACGTTGTAGCTTCCAGGCCCTGCCCTAAAATGTGCCTTTATGTTTTCTGCCTGTAATAGGTGGAGACAGACTTCATTGGATAAGGAACTAGGTACTGAATTACAATATGTTTGTTAGTGAAAGAAATTGCACATAACACAGGAATGTTAGGGACAATCAGGGAGTCTAGGGACACACCCTGGCTTTTACACCAACTGTGTGATCCTATGAAAGGGCCCTAACTCCCTGGTTGAGTCACTTCTGTAAAATGACTTTGGAAAAGTCTATTGGGTTAAGCTCTCATTTTGACATACATTCCCAGATTTGCTCATACCACTCCAGTGATGGAAACCTGGGCGGATGTGACAAAGAGCTATTCTTTGGTTGCTGGGTTGGTGGTCCTAAAACTTGGGGAAGCACCTGATAATAGAAAAGGATTTGCCCTGGGTTTTTTTCTCGGCAGCCATGGCATACACCCAGTGCCCAGCCTACTTGTGCCCCAGCACCCATCCATCAGCTGGCACACAGCTGCACAGTACATTTCCTCCCTTCATTTCTGTTCCTACCTTTCCAGTTCTTCTAGGCCACTGCTCATTCTCCCCACACACTCTGGGTTTGCTTCCAGCCTGTCCTCTTAGAGTAGCACCTATTCCTGCCTCCACCAGGCTCAGTTAGCTCCAAAGAAGAGAGTAGACAAGACATGACTTTTCCTGAATCTCCAAGCTGCAGCACACACCCCTCATACAAATACCCAGGCTCCTAGAGAGGACTCTGTGCCAAAGATGGTAGCCATGAGATTGCCTAGGTTCTTCAAGGAGGAATCAAGTGTTCTAATTCTTTCTTTCTCCAATTAACTCCTTATTTCATCCATTTCTGCCCTCCCCCACTATTTCTTCCATTCTTTTACTTTCTTTATAAATTCCCCAGGATCATCTTCTTAAGATTTTCACTCCCTCTGAACTTTTCCTTTCATTTTTCCCAGACTTAAAATCCTGGATCTTGGCTGAGGCCTTAGCATCTGAGGCAATTCTTCTGAAAGTACTCTCCCTCTCCACAGGGTCCCTAACAATTCCTAGGTACCAGTAGCTGCTGGGGGAACCTCACTCCTTCTGATATTTGAGGGGAGACAGGAAATGCTATGAAATACTGGCTACCAGCATATGAAGTGGCCAAAGACCCACCACATTGATGATGCTAAGGAACATTTCAGTTGTTGTGAAGTGCTTTTCAGTTTTGAGTCCGTTTGACTCATAGTGACCCTATGGAGTCCTGGGGTGGCACTGTGGGTTAATGCGCTGGACTGCAAAGTCGTTTGAATAGGAAGGTTGGTGGTTCAAGCTTACTCCTTGGAAACCCTAGTATACAGGGTCGCTATGAGTCGGAACCGAATCCACAGCACTTAACAACAACAGGAAATGACTAGTTGAGTTTGAACTGCCAACCTTGAGGTTCAAACCGACTTTGCGATCCAGTACTTAACCCTACAGTGCCACACCGACACTTTGCAGTGTATAAAATGCTGTCACTAACATCAGGTGTCTTATTCCAATGACAATATCACAATTCAGTGGACCAGGTGGAAAAATAAAGTCTTCCTAAATTTGCAAATGAGGAAATAACTAGGAAGGATAAAGGGACTGCCTAAAACGACATCTAAATCGTGGTAAACCTGAGACTGGTTTTTTCTAACACCCACACTAAAAACCATTTTGACGTCTTTAAGAGCTAACACACCTTTCATTTCACTCTAATCTCACAGCAACCCTATGAAGTGAACAGCAACACGTGGCGGGGAATCAGTTCAGGGAGATGACTTGCTTAAAGCCAAATAGCTGACTGCAAGTCCCAAAATCCAAACAGAAAAGAGGAGGAAGCTCATCCCTCCTTAGCAGCAGGGGCTACTGCCCCTACTTCCCTGAGACACATGGAGAAATCCAAGCCCCGCCCCTTGACCTTGTCAAGAGCTTTGCGGGAGCAGCCCTCAGCTTGTCCCTGGGACACAGTCCTCATTTGGGTGCACATCCTAGGCTGGGATTCCTTGGGAAGGCCGATGGCATTGAACCCTATGCTGGATGGAGGAGCCTCAGTTGTGGAAAAGTCCCGGAGACTTGGAAGCTTTGATCAGGGATGGATGGAACTCGGAAAGGAGCCTGAGGGATCGGGTGGGTAAGAGAGAGCCGGACCAGCTCCTCCCCTGCGGGGTCAGAGCCCTTGGAGCCGCCGGAAGGAATCTTTCCCAGTCCTGAAGCGTGGGAAGGCTGTAAGGACCAGGAGCGAAGCGGCCCCTCCCTCCTTCCAGAGGGCGGGCAGAAGGGGGCCGAAAGGGCCAGGCTTTGGTTTTGTGCCCACGAGGGCTGGGCTTCCTGGCCATTTCAAGGATCAGCCAGGGGCCTTCCCCAGGAGGAAAGGGCCCGTGGAGGCCCGCGCTTTCTCTGAAAGTGAAAGGAGTGGGCAGGGGGCGCGGCTGAGGCGGGGCCCAAGCAGGCAAGCCACGCAGGCTCCGCCCTGGGGCAGTCTCCAGCTGGGGGCGCAGCTATTCTCCAATCCCCGCCGCGCCGCAGGCTGGTGGGCTCGGCTGCGGCGCCTAAGCCAGGAGATGACCCTGCCCGGAGGTCCGACGGGCATGGCACGGCCTGGGGGCGCAGGGCCTTGCAGCCCAGGGTTGGAGCGGTTCCCCCGCCGAAGTGTTGGGGAGCTGCGCCTGCTCTTCGAGGCGCGCTGTGCTGCGGTCGCTGCTGCAGCTGCTGCAGGGGAGCCCCGGGCTCGCCGGACCAAGCGGCGTGGGGGGCAGGTCCCCAACGGGCTTCCGCGGGCTTCTCCGGCCCCAGTGATCCCGCAACTGACTGTGACGACTGAAGAGCCGGATATGCCTCCAGCCAGCCCCAGGCCTCCGGAACCGGAGGGCGGCTGGCTCCCGACCATAGGCTCGTCCCACCTGCAACAGCCGCGCCGCCTCTCCACCTCGTCGATCTCTTCCACTGGCTCCTCGTCGCTGCCCGAGGACTCAGAGGACGATCTGTTAAGCGACAGTGAGAGTCGGAGCCGCGGCAATGTGCAACTGGAAGCGAGCGAGGACGTGGGTCAGGTATGGGCCTCGGAGGCGGGGCTGCGCACGGGGGACCCCAGTTAAAGCACTCCGAAGACCGATCCTGTTCAAGCACCCTCTATAGAGGGTCCTATTCTCACTGTCTAGAAGGAGTAGAGGTCAGAGGGAGGCGCCAGGTTTTCAACCCAACTCTGCAGACGGGTCGTGGTCCCGGTCCTGGGGCGTCTAAAAGGCGAGGTGGAGTTCGCGACCGTTGGGGACCGGGCCAGAAAGAGGGTAGCGTTCCTCTCTGACTGAAAGGTGGAGCTGAAAGTATTGTGGGGGGTTGGCCTTGACCTGAGAACCCTTGGATAGAGGGGCAAGCAAGCGGCTCCCTCTCTCCCCGCCCCCTCTGTGGCGCTGTGGCCCCACCCCCGCCGTTGCCAGGGTTTCCCTCTCTTGAGTGGGTGTGGAGCGGCGTTCCATGCTTTGCTCCCGAGCCGCCACCGTCTGCTCTAGCTGCCCGCACTAGGCAGGAAAGGGAGAGGAGCAGCGCTGGGAGCCTAGTAGGGAGTGGAATGCAGGCCCACCCCTTGTACACCTCAGTCTCTCAGGCGCACTGATTCTAAGCATGGAATGAGAGAAGGTAAACTGAGGTTGCAAGGGTTAGGATCGACCGGGAAGTTCTGAGGCTGAGTTAATCCTCGGATAACCCAAGGCCGAGGGTACAGTGAAGTGATTCCCGTTGCCCGCACGCCCCTTCGAGGTGTGCGATGCTCGGGACAGACGCTGTATTTCCCGTTTTAACTAAAGTCAAATACTTCACCTATCCATGGTCATTGTGAAGGAGTTGCTCCAGATCCCTATTACACAAGTGTCCCTGGGGCGGGGAAAGAGGCAAAGAGAAGAGTGTCCCTGCCTAGTGACTCCAGGCTTGACCCTAATGCTGAGTCGAGGTGATTGGGCGGTGAGAGCAGCTAACGCGTTCCTGGGTTGCCTTGACTCTGCCGGGACGGCTCTGGGCGCGGCCTGGCCCTGCTCCACTCTGGCTCCGCCACACACTCGGATTGGACGAGGTGGGGAGACATGCCAACAGCTTGTGGTTTTAAGACTCAGTTACCCCCAATACTTACATTACCCTTAGGCCGTGGGGTTTATAAATGACACGAGAGAAAAATAAATCTCACATAGCAGGACCCTGCCAGTTATTGGGCGTGGAGGTTCAGTCATTAGCCTGTCTCCTCCCTCTGCGCGCGGAGGTACCCTCTGACCTGCGATCGTTCCTAGGGCAACCCTGGCCTTTGTAGGGACGCCGAGGGGGGTTTCCCTAGCGGTGGAATGTAGGTCAGTGAGAGGACTCCCACCCCACCTTGCCCGAAAAACCTGAGCGGTAGCTCTGAAACAACCGCTTGCTGCTCAAATCTCTGCCAGCTGAGAAAGTGGGCGCAGGCATAAGGGCGCAACCAGCACCCGCGCTGACAGTCCCGGCTTCCCTCTTCCGCCCGCAGAGACCCGGCGCTTGGGAAATGAAGTTCCTGGGGGTGGGGCTCGGCCAGGCTGCCCAGAGAAATCCCGCTACCCTTGTTTGAGTGTGGTGTGGGCAGCCCCCGCTAGGGTTAAGACTTCGGGGACCAGTCGCAGCCGTGCCCTGGGCATCTTCAGCCACCCCTCTGGCCCTGGACCTCGCCTCCCACGGAAGCGGCTTGGAACTGGAGCAGATGGCAGCTGAAGGCCCACTGTAGCTATAAGGCTACGTTTCCCAGGCTTTCCCAACCCCCAGCCCGCCGGGGCCTCCCCGAAGGCAAACAGCCACTGCGGCGGCGGCAGATAAGCCGAGGGTTGTTGACTGAGGCCGCCCTCGGCCAGGGAAGGGCCCTGCTCGGACTTTGCCTCGTAGCCCGCCCAGGACCAACGGAGCGCTCCCGCCCAGGCCGCCCAAAGGACTTCCCCAGGCAGGAAGCAGAGAGCGCTGTCCTGCTTGCTGGCCAGGAAGGATGATGCACTGGGGAGAAGGCAGGTGCTGCTGTAGCGCTGGGAGGGTGGGGGTAGGGTGGATGGTCCCAGCTCATGGACCCCTTGCAACATGTCCTGGGCCGGTAACAAGAGTAGTCTGTAGCAGACAGAGGCCTAGGATGACTCTACCTGCCTAGGCAAACCACATACATCTTCCACCTTTGCCTTCTAAGGAGCTTCCATAGCTTGCCCAGAACTGGGCGCCCCCCAATGAGTGTTGGGACTGCATACCCTCTCTCTCAGGCCTTTCCTCTGATAGAGGGAAAAGTGCAGGCAAGACCCATCCATACAGGCCAGGAGAGGCGTTGGGGGCCCACCCCAAAAAATAGTGGTGGTGACTATTCATAGGTTTTGCCTGCCTCCTAAAACATTTTTGGGTTGTTTCTCTAGCAGAATAGAGGACATTTGGCTCCTGTTCTCTGGTTGTCTTCCCTAAGTGCTCAAGGATAGGTAAAGAGACCTGGATGCCATCCATCCCATCCTGGACTCAGAATTCCCACACGTCATTTTCCACTAATTATAGAGTAGAATTTAGGTTAACAGACTTCCTTTTTAAAAAGTAAATGCCCCTGGGAAGGTGAAGTCGTGGGTCACTTATACCTTAGTGCAAATCATTTTATAAATTTAAACATAGCTCTCACCTCCCTCCACCCCCAATTGAAACAGAGAGAGAGAGTTGGGCTGGTAGGGAGCTTCAGCCAGAGACTGGGTAACTGGAGGCAGGGAGTGGAGCTCAGGAAGCATGGGAATGAGTACCAAAGACTGAGCAAAGGGTCTTTTCTGGCAGGAGATACGCAGTGTACCCGATGTGTTTAAGATATAGGAGGCTTCAGGATTTCAAAATGGAGCTTAGGCAAAAGAAGATGTGAGGCTTGTGTCCAGTCAAGTCCTTGTACAGCCCAAGAGATGAGGAATTATGAGTGTCCTTGTGTGATTTCATCAAAGACTCTTGCAAGCAGTCAGCTCTCCTGGCTTTCCTCCCAAGATACCCAGGTGGCCTCTGACTTCTAGTTGGTTTCCTAGGGAGAGTATTCTGTGGAGAGGTTGATGGAGCCAGAGGATGAAGCTTTGGCTCCTTTGGCAGCTAGACTTCACATGTAATATAATTAATCTGCTTTCTGATATTCAAACAATAAAAACCTCACTTGCTCAAAAATATCTTCCCTGCTGTTGTTCATGTGCCAAATCCCCACCCACCAAAGAATGATTCTCCAGGAGCCTTTTTGGATCTATGCATTTTGATATGCATTATGTTCCCTGCGGGAGGTAGCTTCCTAAGCAAGAAGATAGCACTGGATTCCAAAACACTTAACTCCTTCCAAGTCTGACCATACCCATTACTGCCGGGATAGCTAACTCCTATCGTATCAAACTCAAGAGGACCTGGGAGGGCTCAGATGAGGTCTTGGGAATGAAAGCCCTTTGTGACCTACACAGCTGGAACCAGCCTTGTTGTTGCTGCTCTTGATATGATCTTCATGAAACCAGAGTGAGGAGAGTGCCCCATTTATCTCAGTTTGGGAGCAAACATCAAACAAGTGGCAGTGGTTCAGGTCTACAGACATCAACTCCTCTTCCACCAGGCCCACCTTCCACTTTCCAGCTCCACTCACTTCCCCTCCGTAATCCCAGAAAGAAGGCTGATGTAGTTCCTTCATCTCTCCAGGGCTGGTTACTTCTTCCAATGGTGTGGCTACAGAACTAGATGTCCTCTCTGAGTCCATTCTGTTCCTTAAATTCTGCCAATAGATCCCTAAAGCTGCCTACAGCCTCTATCACTAAATCCATTCTTTTGGCTAAAGGTAAATGCATCGAGTCAATAGAGATGTGCCAGGGCAAATATCAATGTTTCCTCAGAGATCAAAGCACTCATACCACCATATGGTATAAATCACTTCACCCTGTACAAAGCTCTTTCTCTTGTAGTGTCCTGTTTGATCCCCAAAGGAAGGCAGTATAGTAGCATCAACTTTGGACCCTGCTGAACTTAGACTACTTAACTCCCCTGAGTCTTGGCTTCTGTCTAAAAAATGAGAATAACACCACCCCATGCCTTGGTGTGCGCTTGCACATTCTCACCATGATTCTTAAAGTGAGTGTGGGAGAACAGGATAGAGAATGGTGCCACTGAATACACATGGCATGCACATCTTCCTGGAATTTTACTTGAAGTGGGGGAGTCTTATAATAAAACTTGGATTTATTATGCAGCAGAATGAAAACCTTGTATGTATTTAAAGATTTTAAAAAGGAGTTTTGAAAAAGATGTCATGCTTCTGGTGGGCTGCTTCTGGTTACACCCCCAGATCCCCAGGGATTGGACATGTGATCACACTGTAGTGCTCCATATAAGGACATCAGTAGGAATGGGGTATGAGAAAGTGCCTGGCATGTAGTAGGCGGTCAATAAGTGGTGGCTCCAATTATTGCAGCAGTTGGGTAGCTGGAGGCAGGGAAGAAACAGGCCTACACAGATAACAGTACTTGCTCGGGTTCACTCAGCTAGAAGGTGAAAAAGCTAGGACTGAAATCAACTCTAGGGCTCTGTTGCTAAACCTGCCTCCTCCTTTCTATGCCAAGGGGCTTTGAGTCAGCAGGTTTCCTCTAAACCATTTTCCCAGTTTTCTCTCTCCATCTTAGAATTCCCTTTTGTCAGGGAGGCTATGTTCCTGAATTCTAGTCCTGGGGAAGCATACTCCTTAGAGGGAGGCAGCAGACACACATGAGCAAACCTGTGTACTAACAGATAGGGACACAAGACTAATGAGTTTGGTGTGAGAAGAAGAAAGGTCCAGAGCATGAGATGCTCTCAGGAGTGGGTGGAGTCTAGAAGCAACAGTCATGAGATGGGATACACCAAAATCTATATTTCCCTGCCAGCTTTGTCCAAGATGACAGGTTCTCAGCTTTGCAGTCCTTTTCAGAGCTCAGAGTTTCTGGGTTCAGATCAGGATTAAAGGTGCCCTGGGCCTTGACAACTTGGAGAGAGTACATCAAATTCAGAGATAGCAAGAAAGTCTCCTTGTTAAGTGCTGTTGGTTCTAACTCATAGCGACCCTGTATAGGGCTTCCAAGGAGTGACTGGTGAATTTGAACTCTGACATTGCAGTTCAAACTGACCTTGTGGTCCATGTATTATCCCACAGAGCCACAAGTCTTGGGGAGCCCCAAACCATTCTTTCTCCAGGTCCTACTGGGCTGGTTTCTCTATCCTGGGCTTTTATTATAAAGGTTTGTCTCCTTAAATGAGAGAAAGCAATGGTTTCAAATGAAAGAATCAGTGATCTAGATTTATCCAGCTTCTGTGTCATGCCAAGGAACTAGGGGGGTGGGGACGTGTTGCCTATCACACTCAAGTCTGATTTACCACACACAACAACCCAGGGATTTCCCAATTTTATAGATAAGAAACTGTTGCTCACACCCAGAGTTTTGCAATGTGATCTGGGAATCTCCTTAAACATTAGTAAAAATGCAAATGCTCGGCCCTACTCCAAACTTCCTCAGTCAGAATTTCCTAATGCTAGATCTGGATATCTGAATTTTTAGGAAAGGTGATCCTAATGATACTCACAAAAGTTCTAAGTTCTGATAACCTTAGCTGAGCAGTTTGGTAACCTGCCCACAATAAATTTTCAGTCACAGAACAGGGGTGCAAACCTGAGCCTTCTGATTCTAGGGCCAAGGCTCTTTCCAGCACAAACCAGAAGCTGGATATTTGTCACCTCCCTATGCCGGACTCATTGTCAGTGTACTAAACTGTCCTCGAATGAATGAGTGAAGGAATCACTCCCCTAACTGCTTCAGGTGGCCCTGGCGTGGGGCAACACCCTTTTCTAGAACAGAGAGCTGAGACTGCCGACGTTCACATCCTGCCCCTGTCACTTTCAGAAAAGCCATTGGCAGAAGATCCGGACTATGGTGAATCTGCCCATTATGAGCCCTTTCAAGAAGCGCTACTCCTGGGTGCAGCTGGCGGGGCACACGGGTGAGCACGGGGACCAAAGTGGATAAGGAGGGTACTTAGGGCAAGAGGAAGCTGGGGATCTCTCACAAAGGCCCGTCCACAGGGAGTTTCAAGGCAGCAGGCACCAATGGAATGATCCTGAAGCGCAGCTCGGAGCCAGAGCACTCCTGCCTGGTGCGGCTGATGGCGGACGCCCTGCGTGGCTGCGTGCCCGCCTTCCATGGCGTGGTGGAGCACGAAGGCGAGAGCTACCTTCAGTTGCAGGACCTGCTCGATGGTTTCGATGGACCCTGTGTGCTTGATTGCAAGATGGGAGTCAGGTACACGTGCCCCTTAGGGCTGGGCAAGGGAGGGGAGGGGGGCCCGGCAGGTGGTCGAGGGGTGTCTGTGTGCGCCCCCCCTCCCACGTCCAGCTGCCGCCTGCTTTCCCTTAGGACTTACCTGGAGGAGGAATTGACCAAGGCTCGAGAACGACCCAAGCTGCGGAAGGACATGTACAAAAAGATGCTGGCGGTAGACCCTTTGGCGCCCACTGAGGAGGAGCACGCACAGCACGCTGTCACCAAGCCTCGCTACATGCAGTGGCGGGAAGGCATCAGCTCCAGCACTACACTTGGCTTCCGCATTGAGGGCATCAAGGTGAACCAGGCATCCCTTCCCCATTTCCCCAGCTGACCCACCTCAAAGGAGTGCCCGCAGGAAGCTGTGTAGCTTTCCCCAGCACCAAAGCCCAGGTGGTACTGCCCTGCTCTAGCCTGATCCTCTCCCCTGAAGCAAGGGTGGATACTGACACTTGGCATCCCATTTATAGAAAGCAGATGGATCCTGCAGTACTGACTTCAAGACTACACGAAGCCGGGATCAGGTGATTAGCGTCTTCAAAGAGTTTGTACAAGGAGATTCAGAAGTACTGGTAAGTGCTGGGTCTCAGAACCCTGAGGTGCTAGGGAACACGCAACTGAGGGGTGCCCCCAGGTCATCTAATCAAGTGCCCCATACATCATACATGCCCAGTGTAGCATTTATTGCCCTGTATTGTCCTTATCTTATGTCCCTTCTGGACTGGGCTATGTGGAGACCTGTGTCTTCTTCACCATGGTTGGTTTTTAACCAAGCAGAACATGCTCTTGTAAGCAAAGGTGCAGTTAACCTTTAATTTGCCTTCATGTCCTACCCTGTCCACTCCAGAGGAGATATCTGAATCGCCTACAGCAGATCCGGGACACCCTGGAGGTCTCTGAGTTCTTCAGGAGACATGAGGTAAGTGACCAGTAGTATTAGAAGCCTGGTTGGTAGTCTGTGAGGCTAGAGCGGGAATAGGGTGGGGGCTCCTCCCAAAAATACCTGCAGCCTGACAGTGTGGAGCCTGGCAGGTGATCGGCAGCTCACTCCTCTTCGTGCATGACCACTGCCATCGTGCCGGTGTGTGGCTCATCGACTTCGGCAAGACCACGCCCCTTCCCGATGGCCAGACGCTGGACCACAGGCTGCCCTGGGAGGAGGGCAATCGTGAGGATGGCTATTTGTTGGGGTTGGACAATCTCATTGGCATCCTGGCCAGCCTGGCTGAGAGATGAGGCTGGGCCTCTGTCTCCAAAGGTGTTGGCAGTTTTGACCGACAGACCTGTAGCTTCATCCAGGTGGTGCATGCCAGGGGGAAATGGCAGGTCCCTACCCATGCTGGGCAAGGTGATTCACACAAGTCCTGCAGGGCCAGGTGACAACCACAGATTGTGGGGAGTGGGTGGAAAATGGCACTCACATGAACCCCAGCATTCCAAGAGCCAAACAACACTAATTTTTTGGGAAGGGAAACAACCAGCTGCTTCCTCAGTTGGCTCTTTTGAAGGGGCTATCCAGCTCGTCAGGGGGAATCAGGTCATCAATTTTATTTAACAGGCACTGCTAGGCCATAGGTCCAGTCTCCCACACTACAATGGACTCTTTCCTTCCCAATAAAACTCCAAGATTCCAGCTTTTGTGATGCATGTCTCATTCCCAGACCCCATCCTCTCTCTCTGCTGCCCCCCTCTTCCTCAGTTCTCAGTGTTTCTGTGGTCTGCTGAGATGACTGGGAGATGTAAGGAGAAAAGCTTTTTATTAGAGGCATCTATTGGGGCAACCCAGATGAATGATGCTCATGGAGGGTGGGCAATCCAGAGAATGCTTCCCATAAGAGGCAAATGCAATTATGCATTGATACCTTTGGGAGAAGGCTCTGCCCCAAAGATCAAAGACTGGGAGAGTCCAGGTCCTTCCCCAAGGGGTCTAGGGCTAGTTTCCAGAGGAAGAATCCAGTACCACTAGGCCAGCTGTGACACAGGCCAGGGGCAGACTGAGAGGGGCAGAGGGTATTAGAATAATAACCCTAGAGGTCTGAGGAAGAGTTCAGGGAGGAGCCGTTGCCTGAATCTTCACTTTGAGAGCTTCTTAGGGCCCAGGAGCCATAGGTGGGATTTTAAATGTTCTAAGGTTGGAGGCTTCTGGATTTGGAGGGCGTTAGGCCAGAGGGTAGCCAGAAGCCAAGGGAGCTCTATCACCAACTCTTCAGGTTCTCTAGACTCAATTCCTGGGGCTATAAGAATCTTAGGCTTCCAAAGACCTCCCTAGCCCAGAAACTTACTCCAGGGTGGGACCCAACTCCATTGACAGGGGTGAATTCAGCACATTAGGGTCCTGCAATAGGAGAGTATGGAAAAGCGAGGCCAGGGAGTTGTTTTATGGCTTTCCTCCTTATCTTCCAAACCAGAAGGGGGGGGGACGGGGGGGCAGGGGACACCTAGGTACAATAGTATTGAAGATGGTCTATGATGCTGGCAAAAGCTAGGGCAGAGCTCACGTTGGTGCTGCCAACCTAGGGAGAATTGGCAAGTTGGTCACACCCAGGGTCATGAAGGCCATCTTTCCCTGGGCTGTCCATAGGAAGGTCCATTTGGCTTCCTTTAACAACTAAGTCCAGTACCTCCTGGTTGGGGTAGCCAGGGCAGAGCTTGAAGCTTGGTGAGAAGATCTTCCAGAGCAGCAGCCCAAAGGACCTGCACCACACACATGTGGGAGGGATCCAAATGAGCTGCATCAGGTAGAGCTTCCATGCTATCACATGAGATGGCCCAGAAAGGGACGAAGTGCTATCACCAGGAGTCTGTCTTGGATGTGAAGATGCCTTCCAGGAAGGCCTCTCGGGTCATCCACTTGACAACCCTTTACCAGAGTCTTGGTTATCTGGAGCTGCTATAACTGAAATACCACAAGTGGATGGCGTTAACAACCAGAAAGTTTATTATCTCACTGTTTAGGAGGCTAGAAGTCCAAATGCAGGGTGCTGGTTCTTGGGAACGCCTTTTTCTTTGTTGGCTCTGGGGAACGGTCCTTGTCTCCTTTCAGCATCTGTAACTCCAGTATTCCTTGAAGAGCTCCACATACTTGGCATCAGTCTTCCTCAGGATCTAGAAGCTTCACAGTGCAGGGACTCCAGGCCCAAAGGATGTACTCCACTCCTGACGCTTCTATCTTTTCTCTGCTTAAATCTCTCTCCTTTTGTCTTCTTGTAAAATAGAAGGTGTTACATGCCACACCCTTGTGAATCTCCAGTAAATCAGATCAGGGTAGTGGTGGTATGTTGTTGTTGTTGTTGTTAGACCCATAGTGACCTTATACACACCAGAAGGAAATACTGCCCGGTCCTGGGCCAACCTCACTACTGTTGCCACACTTCAGTCCATCAATGCTGCCACTTGGCTGATCTATCTTGCTGGGGGTCTTCCTCTTTTTCTCTGACCCTCCACCTTACCAAACATGATATCCTTCTCCAGTGACTGGTCCCTCCTGATAATATTTCCCAAGTAAGAGAGATGAAGTTTGGCCATCTTGGCCTCCAAGGAGCACTCAGGCTGCACTTCTTCCAAAATGGACCTATTGGTTCTTGCCGGGGTCTGGCCCCGACATAGTTGTCACGAGTTTTTGGTTCACGAGGAGGGGAGATCCAGCGGCGATAGGGATAGCGAAAGAATACACAGAGAAACAGAAGAAGGGAGACAATGAGGCACCCCAAAGCCAGGGTGGATACATCACTGGTGGGCAGGCTTGGAACTACAGGCATCATGGCCTCTGCAGGCAGCGACTCACTGCCCTGCAATATTTAATGCATGCCTTCCAACCCGTAACGCACCGCAATCTTTACTCCATGCCTTCCAACCAGTAATGCACACCTGGGGAGGCCCGGGCCTCTGCTTTATTTAGGGGAGGAGTTTCACACCAAGCTGGGAGGGACTAAAACAGGATACAGCTAACATCAGTACTTTTCCAGACATTCAGGTAACTTTACATTGTACTTCACTGGTTCGAATCCCAGGCCAGCAACTTGGATTCTCAGGTGCCATTAACATATCTATAGCCTCTGAGGTCAGTTGGGGGAAGGTGAGAGTTCTGCAGGAGACGCCCAGGTGAATGGGCTGCACCTGGAAAAGGGATTAGGGAGGATGGGTTCTTTGTCTATAGAACAAAGAACCGAGAAGTAGCTAAGATATTTTTAGTTAATCCTTTGGAGAAAGGTTTAACCTTGCAACCTTTAGTCTCGGCTTTAGGAAAATATCACATTTATCTGTGGATTTTCAAAGGCTCCAGTGTATTAATTTAATATATATACCTGAATATTAAGATGAAAGCAATTTTCCATTAACTGCCAGTGGCCTCATTTGTTACACTCAGCCCTAGAGGGCCTCGAACCTCTGACTAGTCTTACACGGTCTGCAACAGGTTCTTTTGGCAGCCCATGGTAACTTCAGTACTGTCCTCCACCACCATAACTCAAAAGCATCAATTCTTCTACAGTCTTCCTTATTCACTGCCCAGCTTTCGCATGCATATGAGGTTATTGAAAATACCATGGCTTGGGTCAGGCACACCTTAGTTCTCAAACTGACATCTTTGCTCTTCAACACTTTAAAAAGGTCTTGTGCAGATTTGCTTAATGCAATACGTCCTTTGATTTCTTGACTGCTGCTTCCATGAGTGTTGACAGTTGATCCAAGAAGAATGAAGTCTTTGACAACTTCAATCTTTTCTCCGTTGATAAGAATGTTGTTTATTGGTCCATTGGTGAGGATTTTTGCTTTCTTTACATTGAGATGTAATTCATACCGAAGGCTGTGCTCTTTGATCTTCATCAGTAAATGTTTTCAGTCCTCTTCACTTTCAGCAAGCAAGGTTGTATCATCTACATGTCGCAGGTGGTGTTATATCCCACCCTTAATCCCCATACTAGTGTATCAGGTCAAATCACATCATGGGGGATTAGCTACATGTCAACTATCAAACCACTGAGAATCCTGGCGCAGTCAAGTAGACATAAAACTTTTAACTATCACAACCAGCAGCAAGCCCTGGCCTTATAGTGGTAATAATTGGCCCTATAAGAGGGAGTTACTAAGTGCTGTTGAGTCGGTTCTGACTCATAGTGACCCTGTGTGTTTAGGGTTTCCGAGGAGTGGCTGGTGAGCTTGAACCGCTGACTTTGCAGTTAAAACGACCTTGCAGTCCAGCGCATTAAGGGCTCCATAAATCACACTAAGACTCCATAAGAAGGAAGAGAGACTCAAATAACACCCCAAGGGATTGATAACCCTCCTTGCAAGAGCTGCCTCCCGGCTTCTCCAAGCCCCACACTGGTAAATATCTCATGCCATCCTGAATCTCTGTTCTTGACTACTCAGCTGGGCTCACTAAAGCTCAGCAGACAGTTTTGGGCAACAATGCCCCTACAAATCAGGCAAAAGAAATCACTCCCAGAACTCAGAGATGCGTGCTCTTTCTAAACTATTTTCTTAAAAGCTAGGAGAAAGGACTGTTACTTGGGGAAGAAATTGGGCTGGGGTAGGTCTCCTGAGATATGGTTGGGTCCCCCAAGCCCCAAACCTATGGATGAAGTGACTTTCTTCCAGTAGTGGCGGCCATGGGCAATGTTGTAGGCCATCTGCTGCAGGTCCTGCATGGCTAAAGGGGATGGTTGACTTTGGACCTTGCAGGTCTCAGGATACATGGCAAGGATCCTTTTAGAAGGACCTGAAGGGTCTCACCAGGTACAGTCAGCTGTGCTTCAGGAAACTCTTCATGTCCCCACCAGATATCAGCTCCAGCGGAATAAGGCCAGGGGCAGTCTGGAGACTAAGCCCCACACACCACACAATGCTTTAATGGTTGAACTTGCTGAGTGGGTGGTGCACATACCCCATCACCAGCAGGGACAGAAACCATGTTCTAGGCTCCGCACGACTGGAGAGGTCCTCTGTGTCCCTACCCTTGTTACCTCAAAGCCTCAGGGTGAAGAGAGACTGTTCCTGCAAGCAGCTCTAGGTGCCTTCCTCCCACTTTTCGCTCCTGCTTCCTGCCTCCGGTGCCTCCCTGAGGAAATCTACATCATCCTGATGAGAACAGAGTTCTAGCAAGATCTGAGGAGGCAAAGGGCACAGATTCATGGATCACCCTGGAAATGTGAGGAGGGTGGGTGAACCCAAGTTCTAACACTGTGCTTTCTGCTCCTCTACCCCCAGCTAGGTGGAGTCCTGATGTGGAGCTGTGGGTTAATGCACTAGACTGCAAGGTCAGTTTGAACCACAAGGTTGGCAGTTCAAGCTCACCAGCCGCTTCTTGGAAACCCTATACGGGGTTGCTGTGAGTCAGAACCAACTCAATGGCACATAGCAACCACCACCACCACGCCTAGCTGGAAGTCTTGCTTCCTGTCACCTTGATAGCTACTTACAGGGGCGAGGCCCCCAATTACCAGTCCCTCGCACACCTCTCCAATGGTATCATGGCCTAGGGCTCTGTAAGAAGACAGCATCCAGTGTGGTGCCTGGCACCTAGCAGGCCTCTATACCATCTGTCCTAATGTCATACTGTCTCTCCCAGGCCTCAAGAATCCAGAGGTTGGGCAAAGACAGGACATATCCATGCATGTTATCCACAGTTAGTTCTGTGCCCTCTGCCTGTCATTGGCACGCCTTCAAGGGGCAATGATTACAATTGAAGTGTAGTCGGGTCTCCTCCTCTCCATGGTTTTCCATGACTGGGAAGCTGGCATGGCAGAGGGACAGCACAGTTACTTTTTTTTAAATTAAATGTTTTTATTTTGCATTGAGTGAAAGTTTACAGGGCACATCATCAGCTTCACATTCAACCATTGATATAGCTTGTTTCATTACATTGATTATTATCCCCTCCATATATCATCAGTTTACAGTGTTTCTCTCTATCCTCTTTAGCTTTTTTTTTTTTTTTGGGTGGGGGGGACTTGGCTTTTTGGAATTTACAGTCTCGGCTTTTAGGGAAGGTTTTTACATTTGTCTGTGGATATCCAGGGCTCATGTATGAGATTACTAACAAGCATTACTGAATAATCAGATGAGGGACAGTTTGCTATGTCTACTAGGTGGCTAGAGTCTGATCCTCAGAGCCTATGGTTTGGACGGTCAACAACGCTTGGGCCCACAGGGGCTTGGCCTCCTGACCGGGTCTGTACTGTCTGCATCTGAATCCTCCTTATTTATTGATTAAGGGACGCTGCCTGTCTTAGGTGGTCAGTGCGAATTCCTCAGTCTTACCAGTCATTGAGACTCATTGCAGCATGGCAATGTCTCTGTCTTAAGTAGCCGAGGTTCCACGTGATCCTTACCCATCTCTGGCCACACGTCCAGCATAAACAGCCGCCATCTGAGGAAGGCAGGGAGAGAGGAGATCAGCTGGGGACCCCATGCGCCCGACGTTGCCGGCCCACCACCTGCTCTAAGGTGACCAAACAGGATCACTATGCTGAGGTTCAATCAGCACAGTTACTTTTTTCAGCCACATGCTTCATTCTAGTCCAGGACTTTGGAGCAAGAGGAGCAGAGTCAGTTTAAGGGTTGCAGGGAGGGCCTAAGGGACTTCTGACAAGTCCGCATACTCTCTTTTTCTGGAAGTCATGAGCTTACAGGTATTTGAGAGAATTCATAGCAAAGAGTTACTTGACCAGCACCCACAAATGCTCCATACTAACATTACAACAGACATTACAACAGTTTCCAAAGGTTCCTGCTGTACAAGAACCACCCGAACACTATATAGTGCAGAGCTGGTGGCACTGATGGAGTGGCCTCAGGAACTGGGGAAAAGGGCTAGGCCAGGCTGAGGGGTGGGGAGTCAGGGCCCATACCTGTCAGAGGCTCAATCTCAATGATAGAGTGTGTGGAGGCCCCATCTTCTCCATGGGTCCAGAGGGTGTTAGTTTCTGAAGTGTTACCTCTTGGAAATTGATAGGTTTGGCTATAAAATGAGAAGTGGGTGGTTAGGGGCATTTGGCTACCTCACAGCTAGAAAGCTGGCTTATAACTAACAAGGAAGCTGGACTCTCCCTGGAAATCCCAGTGTGGCCCTTCTTCACACTAGTATTACTATGGTATGGGAGCTGAGGGGACAGAGAGGTGGTTGGTGAAGGGAGTAATTAATCAGCTGCAACCTCATCTGGCCTGAAAGGCTGGCTCAGACTGGCTGGGCCACCTATCTGAACCTGTGGTCCCAGTGTCCTCAGTTATAAAGTGGGAGAGGCTCATCCCACACATTCCATTGCTGTGAGAACTGAGATCATGTGTGTCAAGTACTTGTGAACAGTACACTCCAGTCAGACACAGGCTCTGGAGGACATTAGAATCACCTAGAGAACTGGTTAAAATGCAGGTGGCTTCCCTAGAGTTTCTTATTCAGTAGTTGGGGAGGCGCCTGCAAATTTGCATTTCTAACTTTATCAGGTGGTGCTGATGCAGCTGATTGGGGAGGATATTTTGAAACTACTGATTTAAACCAACCCTGCCCTTCTGACTCCTTGCTCAGCTTACTAACTCAGCCAGTTCTAAGTTCTGGGACTGCTGTAGATCAAAGAGGGTAACTTGTGATGGCCTGGGCTTAAATGAAAATCTGCGGAGTCCTGTCTGTATGTGTGATTTGCAACTGACTTGACCTCCTTTTCCAAGAGCGAAGTCCCCTAGTGGTGCAAATGGTTAAACGCTGATTACTAAGCAGAGGGTTGGCAAATCCACTCAGAGGCACCTCAGAAGGCAGGTTTGGCAATCTGTTTCCAAAAAGTCGCCTTGAAAATAAACCTTACAGAGCCGTGCTAGTCTGCACACACATGGAGTTGCCATGAGTCAGCATCGGCTCTATGGCAACTAACAACATTACGCTATCTGTTCTTGGCTCAGTGCCTTTCCCACCTATCTTTCCAAGGGGTTTGGGCCTGTTTTAAGGTTTTAAGTTCACTTCATACTCGGAGCTGCCCAGCCACTCGCCTCACGGGCGTACCTACCCTAGTAACCGACGCCTCCTCCTTAGACAATGCAGGCCCGAGGTTGCTTGAGCAGCTCAGCCAACTCTGACCGCCCTCTGCTCCTTACCTCGGACAATGAACTACCCGCCTGTGGTGAGGGGTCTGGTGACGTCCAATCGCCCCCTCGACATGACATGCGGGACGACAGCAGTATGGCGAGCAGCCAGGAGAGCGCACAAGCCCGCCTATCTCCGCGGTCACTGGCGAGCTCTGGGGCGTGTCCTGCAGTCGTAGAGTCATGGATGAGGCACTGGACCAGGGCTCCCCACGCAAGGGCAAGGGCAGGGGCTCCCAGCCGCGCCCAGGGATAGAGTGACCCCACGAACCCTATCGGAACGCGTGCGCACTTGTGGGAAGAAGTTCACTACCCGGCTGATGAGCGCTAAGGGCGGAGGCGGCCTGCACCAAGCCGAGCAAGTATTCGGAAAATGAAGATGTAGGTGGCACCTCCGCCACCCGCAGCCCAGCTCCGGGATCTCGGGCCCCTTGTTTTATTGGCTGCCACGTGTTCTTCAGTGGGGTGAGTCTTTCCAAGGCCAGTAAGCTCTTCCGGCTGCCCTGCGGGCGACGGGCGCCAAAATCCGCGAGACCTGGGAGACTCCCCTGTCAGCGCCGGGTCCGAGAGCAATAGGATCCCTCACCTTCACCCCAGCCCTTGTCCCATTGGCACTCTTTATTCTGGCACTGGCGTCCTCTCCCTGGTGCCCCCTGCGGATGAAGAGAGAAGACTGCAGAGACGACGCCATGCACCCGTGACAGGGGTTCCTGGTGCCCGTGCCGTCCCCGGCTCTGTAGGCTGAGACCCTGCGGGAAGCCGGTACCAAGTCCACCACCCTTTGTCCTTGAGCCGCCCACCCAGGGCTGAGGTGGGAAACAGAAGCAACCCCCAAATTCTCATCTGAGAGGCCGTAGAAGCCACAATAAACTTTAATGGGGTGGGGAGACTAGGTTTGCATACAAATTATTATTACTATAGTTCACATTTGTTTTGAGACTTTATGGATATGGGGGAGGCTCAAGCCACTCATTGGCACCGCCGCTTTTCAGGGCATTCCCTTCAGCGGGAACGGGGTTCTAAGTACAGGCTAACTTAGAAGCACGAGTGCCACTGAAAGGAGAGGCGGGCATGGTCGCCCGGACTTATCGTCGCTGCGGAATACCCTGCGACACTGTGATCTGTCAGGCGCTCGCCACAACAGGCCTGTCTGCCTCCTGGCGGCCCCGATTGTCACCGCCACGCTGCTGTCCGCGTGCGCCCCGTCACAATGTTTCTGTGGCCCAGGCCGGTGGAGAAGAGCCGAGACCCTTGGTTCCTGCAAGCCAGGAGGGAGGAAAGGCCGGGCCACTTTCCCTGGCCTGGGAGTGAGTCTAGTGAATGTTGGAGAAGGGAGGAGCCCGGAGCTAGCCTGGACGACAGTGGGGCGAGGCTGGCTCCAAGCCACCAGTCCTTGGAGCTTGGAGCTGGCAGCGCCAGGATTTGTTGTTGCTACGTGCCGTCGAGTCGGTTCCAACTCATAGCGACCCTGTAAAGGGTTTCCAAGGAGCAGCTGGTGGGTTTGAACTACCTACCTGGTCGTTCGCAGTCAAGTCAGTTCCGATCCATAGCGACCCTGTACAGGGTTTCCGAGGCTGTAAATCTTTACGGGAGCAGAAAGCTTCATCTTTCTCCCGCGGAGTGCCTGGTAGTTTCGAACTGCTGGCTTAACTACTCCCACCTCAGACCCCAGAGCGGAAAGAGTGAAAGGTGAGTTGTGAGTTGCTGCGCGGTCCTGTCGCTTCTGGAGTGTCTTCTGTAGCCCCCAACCAGGGCTCTAGGTCTCCAGCCATTGAGTTGACCGCTGGGGATGAGTTGAGGCAGAATCGCAGAATCGTGGTGAGCCACACCCCAGGCACTGGTACCAGCTTCAGTCTCTGAGACAGGGCGTGCTTCATTAGTGTGTGTGCTCACACGCATGCACGTATGGTATGTGAGGACAGAAATGTGTTAACATACGGGTTCTTTACACTGCCAAATGGCCCCAAGCAAGGCACTACAGTGTCTTTAACTTAGTGACTGCAAGGCAGAACCTCCTGGAACACTTCAGAAACATGGATTTCTACTACAATTCCTTTGGACACTTCTTACTGTGATTTGGATAAAGCCTGGACCAGATGTTGGAAGATCCACGGGCTAGTATTAGAATCCCTAGTCAGTGCAGTGGGTGATGTTGTCAGGTCACAATTGCTTCCAAAGTTTCCCCAACAGCTGTGAAGTCTTATGAAGGAAAATTGCTCTGTAAACCACAAGGCATCCTATAACTGTGTGGAACACTCAGCCTTCAGGTGGCTTTGCTCCTTATTCTCTTGATCAGAACACTAATTTTATTGATTTATTGACATTTTATTGTGCATTAGGTGAAAGTTTACATAACAAATTCGTTTTCCATTCAATAGTTTACACAAAGTTGTTCCCTGATAGTGGTTACTACCCATGCAATATGTCAACATTCTTCCTATTTCCATTCTGGATTCTACGTTTCTATTCCTCAAGTTTCTTGCCCCTTCTCGTCTTTGTTTTTGGACAAATGCTATTTCTACCTGGATTCCCATATTCCTTTTGTTTCTTGCCCCTTCCTATTGCCTCATTTTTGCTTTTGGACAAATGCTGTCCCCTTGGAGTTGATTTTTCTAAGGAGCACATTCTTCATGGGTGTTACTGTCTACCTTTTGGTTATTGTCTGTTATTTGACTGAAAAGTGATTTCAAGGAGTAGCTTTGGTTCCATATCAGAAGGAATGTAGCATATATTCTTGGGGGTTCCTCTGGTTCCCCCAGTAAGTCTGGTCCTTGTTATGAATTTGAATGTTATTTGACATTTTCCTCTCACTCTCACCAGGATCTTCTATTGTATCACAGTAATTTCAAAGGCTGAGGCCTGTGCTTAAGTAGAACTATGCTCCATAAGGTTTTCAACAGTTGAAAACACTTTAGAAGATCACCAGGTCTTTTGTATAGACGTTAATTGCTTAAAAATAAATCCTATTGGATAATTGTGTTCAGCATTCCATTTATGGTGGTGGGTTCTCTACCTACTGACAGGGCATTCACCCTGATGATCTACAAATGATGATATTTAATTCCATACAACTAATGACAGTATGGAGTCCCGGTGTGGTGCTGTGGGTTAATGTGCAGAATTGCAAAATCGGTTTGAACTGCAAGGTCAGTGTTCAAGCTCACTAGCCGCTCCTCGGACACTCTATACAGGGTCGCTATGGGTTGGAACAATGACAGTATGGTGTGGCACTGTGGGATAATGCCCTGAACCTGTACAGTTGGTCTGAACCACAAGGTCAATGGTTCAAATTTACCAGCCACTCCTTAGAAATTCTATACAGGGTTGCTATGAGTCGGAACCAACTTGACGGCACTTAACAAGGACAGTATTGCCGCAGGACCAGGCAATGTTATGTTCTGTTGTGCCGACTCATAGTGACCCTATGCACAACAGAATGAAATACTGCCAGGTCCTTCATCATGATTGTGAAGCCTGAGGGCATTGCTGCTACCACTGTGCCAATCCAGTTCATTGGGGTCTGTCTTCCTCTTTTTCTTCCATTTTACCAAACATGATATCCTTCTCCATGAGCTGGTCCTTCCAGACAATATGTCCAAAGTATGAAAGATGAAATCTGGCCATCCTGCCTTCTGGGGAGCATTCTGTCTGTACTTCTCCCAACATAGATTGGTTTGTTCTTTTGGCAGTCCATGGTACTTTTAATATCATAACTCAAATGCATCAATTCTTCTATGATCTTTCTTATTCACTGTCCAACTTTCACATGCATATGAGGTTACTGAAAATACCATGGCTTGGGTGAGGTGGCACCTTAGTCTTTGAACTGACATATTTTTTAGCTCTTTTGCAGCAGATTTGCCTAAATGCAATAGGTCATTTGATTTTTAGGCAAGCCTAAGTGCTAGAATTTACACAAAAGAAACTAAAGCTTAGGGATGAGCCTGAGTTTGTTTTAACCCACTTCTCCCCATTATGCCTATCACCGATAAGACTGACATTGGAAGTGGTGATGTAGGATGGCTACCAATTGAGTTTTGGCTTCTGTCTCAGGCTAACAGTTGATGGAAATAGGGAACCATAAGGAGAAGAGATACCTCATTCAATTGGTCTGCTGAGAAAGTCTTTCCAGAAGTGTCCTGATGGCCTAGCTTTACCCTGAAACTGGATTCATGTTCTTACTGTCTCCAGATGTGGACAGTTTTCATTGCCCACTCATGACTCCTTCCCCAGCTCTCTCACAGCAGTCTTGAGCCTCCCCTGGTATAATCCACCCTTCAATCCCAATCTGAAACCAACACATCTGAAATCAGTCCAAATCAGATTCCCAGGAGATAGAAATATTTTTATTTCAATGCATAGCTATAACATTCATATTCTGGCTTGGGAGTGGGAGGAAGAAATGTCCCCAAGGAGAGGATAAACAGTAAGGTCATCCTTCACTCCCATCATAGACGCTCAGACGCCCCTGATCCCGAACTCCACACATCAGGATATAATGGTAGTGTTCTCTCTGTTCCAAAGAAGTTCAAACTACCTGCTCCTAGGAAGGCAAACTTCTGCTCCTTTGTCTCCTGCCCACATGAGGCCCCTCTGTCTGGCCAGGTGGAGAAGATCTCTCAGTGAACCTCAGGAGAATGTATCCATCTCCCCATCTGTAGCATCTATACTAGATTTTTAACACCCCAGTTTGGAGCACCCCTGAGATAAGTCCCTGGAGGTGCTGCTGACGTAGAGGCGGCAGCTCAGGATACAGCTCAAAGCCCTCTGGGCAGGCTGAATTTGGAAGCTTATAGTGGAGGATGTGCTGCTGGAGACCCTGCAAAGAGAAAAGAAACGCACTGAAAAGGTAATGAAATCCTATTGCGTCTCCATCTCCCATAACCCACCAATCTCCTGTCCTCCAGGATGTGCCCTTACCTTGTCACCCAGCAGGCAAGTTTTCTGCAGCATGCTCATGCGGACAGCTTTCACCTCATCCTGGAGGCAGAACAGGGAGAGGTGGCACTGGGTTGAAGGCTGGCCTTGCTCAGCTTTTGCCCTAAAGCAGCTCAGTTGGTAGCTCCCTCCCTCCCTCTGCAGCTCAGGACTTAACTTACTGAACTCTTTGGGTCCTGGGAGAAGATGAAGCTATTGACATGAGCCACAGCCACAGCGTAGAGCACAGGACACCAATGTGGACAAAGTGCACCAGTCACCAGGGCCCGGAAGTAGAGTTGAAGGAGGGCCAGGTTGTCTTCGGGAGGCACTGTGTAGCACTGTAGGGACACTGGCAACTACAGTTGGAAATGAGAGATGCTAAGGGTTAGGAACATGTTGTTACTGCATGTCAGGGTGGATGGTTGATGGTCACATGAAACCTAATCGAGAAGGCAGACAGGTCAGGTCCTGGATAAGTACTATTCCTCTCTAACTCAAGGATTGAAGTTAAAGACCACAGAGCCAGAAAGCAGGGAAAACTGGGAACTGGTGCTGAGAGAAGCAGCTGTGAATTCCTATTGCCTAGCACTACTTGTTTAATCTACTTAAAATGAAAAATCTTAAAATGTCATGTTCAACTGCCTCAATTATATTATCAAACCTTTCTAAAGTTCATGTTCCTTAGACCAATAATTCTCTTTCTAAAGAGTTATTCTTAATTCCACACAGCAGCATATGATTAGCAGATCAATATAGCAAATTTATGTTCAATGTGGTTTATCTTGTTGTTATTAGGTGCCTTTGAGTAGGCTCCTGATTTCAATCATTCAGTATCCTCTTGTTCTACCGACTGCCTCTTAAGTCTATGTTCAGGTTTTCATGAGCACAACTAAGTGCCTGGAATTCCCATTTTTTACAATGTTATTGGTAGTTTGTTATGATCCACATAGTCGAATGCCTTTGCATAGTAAATAAAGCACAAGTAAATATCTTTCTGTATTCCTCACTTTCAGCCAAGATCCATCTGATATTAGCAATGATATCCCTTATTCCTTGTCCTCTTCTAAATACATCTTGAATCTCTAAAGCTCCCTGTTGATGTATTGCTGCAGTTGTTTTTGAGCTGCAAGTTTTTTGAAACATTTCAATTTATAGTCTGTCACTTCCTGGACCCCTGTTTACAACAGAATGACACTGCCCGCTCCTGCACCAGCCTCATGATTGTTATGTTTGAGCCCATTGCTGCAACTACCATGGTAACCCATCTCAAGGGTCTTCCTCTTTTTTGCTGACACTCCACTTTACCAGTCATGATATCCTTCTCCAGGGACTGGTGGAGGATAAGTCCAAAGTACAAGAGATGAAGTCCCACCATCAGTGCTCCTAAGGAGCAATTCAGCTGAACTCCTTCCAAAACAGATATGTCCATTCTTCTGACAGTCCACAGTATGCTCAATATTCTTCACCAACATCATAATTCAGATGCATTAATTTTTCTCCGCCTTCCTGATTTATTTTCCAGCTTTCATATGCATATAAAGCCTTCAAAAATACCATAGTTTGGTTCAGGCACACCTTTGACCTCAAAGTGACATCTTTGCTTTTTAACACTTTAAAAGAGGTCTTTTGAAGCAGATTTTCCCAATGCAATATGGTGTTTGCTCTCTTGATGACTGCTTCCATGAGCATTGATTATAGATTCAAATAAAATGAAATCTTTAACAACCTTAATTTTTTTGTGTTTATCATGATGCTATTTATTGATCTAGTTTTGAGGATTTTTGTTTTCTTTACTTTGAGGGATAATCCATACTGAAAGCTTTGATCTTCATCAGTAAGTGTTTCAAGTATTCTTAGGAAGTTGTATCATCTGCATATCACAGTTGTTAATGAGTCTTCCTTCAATTCTGATGCCACCGTTCTTCTTTTTATAGTACAGCTTCTCAAAATATTTGCTCAGCATACAAGTTGAGTAAGTATGGTGAAAGGATACAAGCCTAGTGCAGACCTTTACTGATTTCAGATCATTCGCTAACCTCTTTTTCTAACTATTGCCTCTTGTCTATGTACAGTGTTATCAGTAGTTTATGATACACACAATTGAATGACTTTGCATAGTAAATAAAGCACAAGTAAACATCTTTCTGATATCCTCCACTTTCTGCCAAGACCCAGTTGACATCAACAATTATATCCCTTGTTCCTTGTCCTCTTCAGAATCCAGCTTGAATTTCTGGAAGTTATCTGCTGATGTATTGCTACAGTCATTATTGAGCTGCATCAGTATTTTTAATACATCTCAATTTGTATTTCATCACTTCCTGGAGACTTATTTTTTGCCAGTGCTTTCGATATAGCTTGGATTTCTTCTTTCACTATCATTGGTTCCTCATCATACGGCAGAACATCAATCAATTCAATAAAGTATTATAGTGTTACTTAAAATAGGAAAAATTGGAAACAACTTATATGCCCACCAAGGGGTTCTAATGGAATTAATTTGAAAAACACCAAACAAGGGATTCTAATATAATAGCAAATATTGACTTCTTAAAATATTTAGTAAAGTGAGAAATATTTATGATATATTGTTAAATGGAAAAATATTATCCCAATTTTATAAATTGATCAAACATACAAGATTGGAAAAAGAGAAATAAAAATGTAAATAATGGTTACCACTTGGCAGTAGGGTTAGAATGACTGTAATCTTTTTTTATTTCCTTAAACTATTTTATATAAATATACTAAGCACATATATGCTTCTACATATTAAGATATATAATATTTACCACCACCACTGTCAGTTTGTTGTTCTGTGGTGGCTTGTGTGTTGCTGTGATCCTGGGAGCTATGCTACTGATATTTTAAATACCAGCAGGGCCACCCATGGTAGACAGGTTTCTGTTGAGCTTCTAGACTACGAAAGACTAGGAAGGGCAGGCAGACAACTCCTGAATCCTTAGCCACTGAAAACCTTAAGAATAGCAGTGGACACTGTCAGCACCAAAATATTGAATATTGAAACATTATGACTAGCACCAGACTATTGTCAGGTATTAGGGTCAGAAGATGAGCCCTTAAGGTTGAAAGGCACGCAAAATAGGACGGGGGAAGAGCTGCCTCCTCAAAGTACAGTTGACCGTGATGATGTGAATGGAGTAAAGCTTTCAGCACTTTCATTTGCTGATGGTGGACAACTCAAACCGAGAAGACACAGCTTGAAACATCCATTAATAACCAGAATATGGAATGTACGAAGTATGATTTTAAGAAAATTAGAAGTTGTCAAAAATGGAATGCATAAACATTGATATCCTACATATTAATGAGCTGAAATGGACTGGGATTGGTCATTTTGAATCTGAAAATCATACGGTTTACTATGCTGGGATGACAGATTGAAGAATGGCATCATCAAAAAGAACAATTCAAGATCGATCTTAAAGTATAATGCTGTCTGTAACAGGATAATATCTATACACCTACAAGTAAGTTAATACTACTTATTCAAAGTTACACACCAACTACTAAAGCCAGTGATGATGAAATTGAAGAATTCTACCAACTTCTTCAGTCTGAAATTGATCAAACATGCAATCAAAATGTATTGATAATTACTGGTGATTAGAATACAAAGGTTGGAAACAAAGAGGAAAGATCAGTGGCTGGAAAATGATAGAAACGATGCTGGAGATGACATGATAGAATTTTGCAAGACTAATGACATCTTCATTGCAAATACCTTTTTTAAACAACATAAAAGGACCTTACCAGATGAAATACACAGAAATCAAACTGACCACATCTGTGGAAAGAGATGGTAGAAAAACTCTGTATCATCAGCCAAATATGGCCAGGGGAAGACTGTGGAACCAGACCATCAATTGCTCATATGTAAGTTCAAGATGAAGTGGAAAATATTTTTTTAAAAATTTAAAAAATTACAATAAGAGTGAAAATATGACCTTGAACATATCCCCCCTGAATTTAGATGTTATCTCAAGAAAAAATTTGATGCATTAGACACTAATGATCGAAGACCATAAGAGTTACGGGATGACATATAGGAAGAAGGCAAAAGGTCATTAAGAAGACAAGAAAAGAAGGAAAAACCCAAAATGGATGTCAGATGAGACTCTGAAACTAGCTCACCAGCGTACAGATGCTAAAGAAAATAGAAGAAATGAAGAGCTGAACAGACAACTTCAAAAGGCAGCTCAAGAACACATAGTATTATAATGAAATATGCACAGAACTGGAGTTAGAAAATCAAAAGCGAAGACCGTCCTCAGCATTTCTGAAGCTGAAAGAACTTAAGAAAAAATTCAAGGCTCAACTTGCAATATTGAGAGATTCTATGAGCAAAATGGAGTCCTGGTGTGGCGCTGTGGGTTAACGTACCAGCCTGCAAAGCCATTTGAGAACTGCAAGGTTGGCAGTTCAAGCTCACCAGCTGCTCCTTGAAAACCCTATACAGGGTTGCTATGGGTCAGAACCGACTCGACAGCACTTAGCAACAACAACAATGAGCAAAATATTGAATGATGCAGAAAAGCATCAAAAGAAAATGGGAGGAATACTCAGAGTCACCGTACCAAAAAGAAATGGTTAATGTTCAACCATTTCAAGAGGTAGTATATGATCACGAGCCAATGGCACTGAAGGAAGAAGTCCAAGGTGCACTGAAGGCATTGGCAAAGAACAAGGCTCTGGGAATGGATAGAGTACAAACTGAAAATTTTCGACAAACTGATGAAGCACTGGAGGCACTCATTCATCTCTGCCAAAAAATATGGAGTACAGCTACCTGGCCAACTGATTGGAAGAGATCCATATCTTGGCCCATTCCAAAGAGAGGTGACCCAACCTAACATGGAAATCATCTGACAATATCATTAATATCACAAGCAAGTAAAATTTTGATAACGATAATTCAAAATCAGTTGCATGAGTACACTGACAGAGGTTCCAAGCCATATTCATATGAGGACATGGAATGAGGGCCATAACTGCTGATGTCAGAAGGATGATGGCTAAAAGCAGGTAATACCAGAGAGATGTTTACCTGTGCTTTATAGACTATGCAAAGGCCTTCCACTGTGTGGAGCATGACAAGCAATGATAATAGTGCAAAGAATGGATATACCAGACCAATTAATTGTGCTCATGATGAAGCTGTATATAGACCAAGAAGCAGTCATTCAAACAAGACACTGAATGGTTTAAAATTAGGAAAGGTGTGGGTCAGGGTTGTATTCTTTTTTACCATATTCAATCTGTATGTTGAGCAAATAATCTAAAAATCTGGATTATGAAGAGTGTGACATCAAGATTGGAGGAAGATTCATTACAACCTGCAAAATGCAGATGATACAACACTGCTTTCTGGAAGCAAAGAGGGCTTAAAATACTAATGAAGATCAAAGACCACAGCCTTCAATATGGGTTGCACCTCAGTGTAAAGAAAATAAAAATCCTCACCACTGGACCAATAAATAACATCAAGATAAATGGAGAAAAGATTGAAGTTGTCAAAGACTTCATTTTGCTTGGATCCACTATCAACACTCATGAAAGCAGCAGTGAAGAAATCAAACAACATACTGAATTAGCCAAATATGCTGCAAATCTTGAACACTTTCTAAAATGTTTAAGCACAAAGATGTCAGTTTGAGGACTAAGGTGCACCTGACTCAAGCCAAGGTATTTTCAGTAGTCCCATATGCATATGAAAGTTGGACAGTGAATAAGGAAGATCATAGAAGAATTGATGTATTTGAGTTATACTGTTGTAGAAGAATATTAACAATACCATGGACTGTCAGAAGAACAAACAAATCTGTGTTGGAAGATGTACTGCCAGAATACTCTTTACAAGCTAGGATGGCGAGACTTCAGACATATTATCAGGAGGGACCAGTCGCTAGAGGACATCATGTTTGGTAGAGGGTCAGCAAAAAAAAAAGGAAGACCCACAATGAGATGTACTGTGACAGTGGCAGCAGCAATGGGTTCAAGCAAGGATTGTGAGTATGGCGCAGGACCACGCAGTGTTTCAGTTTGTTGTGCATAAGGTTGTCATGAATCGGAATCAACTTGATGGCACCTAACAACAACAACGTAAGTTGACCAAATAAGTTATAAAAGAAAAATAAGAACTAAAACTTTTAAAAAAGAGTAATTCCCTACAGTTTACAAGTTTAAACTCTTTATACTGATATCCAAGATTATGCTTCTCAACCTTGCTTTCAACAAGTTTTGAAATAGAAATCTCTGCTCTAGCTTCCTCCCTCCTCTTATCCCCTACCTCCTGCCTCTGAACCTCTGTTTATGTTGTTTCATTAGGAACATCTTTTCACCTTCTCAACAATCACAATTCAGCCTAACTTTTGGTCTCCAAACTTCTTCTACAGAGCCTTCTCCTTATGGGAAGACCACTTTTATCTTTCTCTTCTCTGAATACCGATATTTAAATCTGAACAATTCAGGACCATGATGATTTTTAGTAAATCTTACCTGGATTGTAACACCTTATGAACAAGGACCCATGCCTTATTAATAACAAAGAATGAAACAAGCTGCTAACCTCAGGGACAGCAGGTCGAAACTACCAGCTGTTCTGCAGGAGAAAGATGAGGCTTTCTGCTCCCATAAAGAGTTAAAGCCTCAGAAACCCCATACAGGGTTGCTATGAACCGACTCCACGGCGCATAACCACCACCACCACTATATGCCAAAAGGAGCTCTGATAGCATAGTGGACTGCTTGGCTGCTAACTGCAAGGTTAGTAGTTCAAATCTACCAGTCTCTCCATTGGAGAAAGATGAGGCTTTTTGCTCTCATCACCATTTACAGCCTTGGAAACCTATACAGGGTCATTATGAATCGGAACCGACTCAGTGGCACACCACCACCACCACCATCAATATATGCCAGATACCATGTTAAACTCTTTTATGGATTTTGTTTCTTAATCCTCTTAAGAGTTCCTTAAGAGGTAAGAGGAGGATTCCTTAGGTCCATCAATGCACCCCACTGCTCTGGAATGCCCCCAGGACTGCTGCTGGACTGAGAACATACCTGGGTCAGAGGCAGGCCCAGAGCTCGCAAGGCCCCAACATGTTCTCCAAAGAGGGCAAGGCGCAAGGTCACACTGAACCGACGCTGCAGAGGAAGGAGGACCAGCGCCCCAAAGAGGTGGTCTCCAAAGGAGACAGCCTCAAAATGCTCCAGGAAGCTGGTATAGAGGTCAGAGAAAGATGTCAGGCCAGGAAGTGGACAGTCCAGGTTGAGGTATGGCAGCACTTGGGGCTGGCAGAGCCGGGCTAGAAGGGCTGCCACTAGACGCTGTATTGGGGTCTCCCGGAAGAGCTCACTGTCCACCAGGAAGACACACATGAGCCGTGCCAGGCGGGCGGCAGGAGGTACAGTCCCGAGGGCCTGAGGGCGCCAGCTCTCTAGGACTAGTACCCACTGCAGGGCCCGCATGGCTGTGCCCACAGTGTCAGTAAGAGGAGGTCCCAAGGGGGTGTCTGAGGCTCGGTGGTAAAGATGGATCAATGGCAGGAAGGGCCAGTCAGTTGGCAGCAGCGGCTCTTTGGGAACAGGCAGCAGCAGGGCTGGGAGTCGCTGTGCTTCCCCTCGGTACAAAGCTTGAGAGGCCAGCAGGCTGGCTCGAGCCAGTGAGCAGTGGGTCAAGTAGCAGCTACGGATGCTGGGGAGGTCCTGGCAGGCCTGGGCTAGCAGGGACCCTCGCCCACATCCAGCATCTCCATGGTTCTCTAGGCACAGCTGGTCCGAGAAGTCAGCGGCCTCTGGACCACCCGAAGTTCTTTCCCTATAACAGAACCCAAAAGTGAAAAATGTGGGCTAGAACCCAATACCTAGAAGGTCTTGCCAGTTGTCCAGGCTTACCAGAGGCTGCTAGACCTAATCCTATTCTCCTAGTAACCTCCCTATTAACCTGCACTGTGGAAAGCAGTTTAGAGCACGGACGCTAGAGCCAGCTGCCTACATCATTTCTGTTTACGTAAATTCTCTGTGCCTTAGTTTCCTCATAGTAAAATGGGTATGATAATATGTAACAGTACCTATCTCATATTACAACACAGGCAAGTACTTATGGGAGACAAGAGAGTAACTGTCAGCTACTACATGTCTATGTCTAGTTTAGTTATCATTTTTAGCTATACAGACACACTGAATTCTCATTATAATTCTTTGGTGTGGCTAGCCTCACCTTTACACTACTAAAGAGTAAACTGAGGCTCAGAAAGGTTAAGTATAATCTATGGAAGAAAAAGAATCAAGCTTAAGTCTTCTGGCTCCATATCTCAGGGCTACTGCGTCAACTTCAGCAGCCTCCCAAAGGACTGAGTTGATACCACCAACCTAGACTTACGGGAGGAATTCTAGCCGGAATACGCAGCTCAATAGCAGCTCATGGGCAAGGTGCTCGCTTCCGGGCAGGAGCCAGCTCAGCAAGGCCAAGGACCCACCATGAAAAATGGTAGCATTGGTGGCTGGCACTGGCTGGAGTGCTGCCTGTGGGTGAAACAGCAGGGGGACTGTTCAGTGGCAGGGAAGGGTGTGAGGGGACAGAGCAGAGAGAAATGAGGATAAGGATATAAGGAAGAGCATGAATTCTGGAAATGTCTAGAGGAAAGTAGAAGTTGTGTGGCTTGGCAGAAGAAGTATAACTCCTACAGAAACAGAGGGGGATAATCGGGAGTGAGTGAACTGGGGAACCCACCGCTCTCTGAGCCAGAGAGAATGCCAGGTACTGCAGGTGGCACTCATGGCGGAAGGCCCACGCGGAGAAGGGTGTGAGTGGTGGAGCAGCCACAGGAGCCACACACTGGAGGATGTAGTTCTGCAATCCTGGAGAAGCCAATACGGCAGCCAGCTGAGGAAAAACAAGCTTAGTGAGGTCTAGAAATTGACATGGAGCCCTTCTGTCCACCAGGAACACACACAAGCTGTGCCGGGCAGGCAGTAGGAGGCACACCCAGAGGACCCACCTCCAGAGCATACTCAGGGAAACGGGTGCTGGCAGAAGGGGTACCCTTTTCCCTTCCTTTCTGATTCCTGCCCCTAAGTACCCAGGGCTTACCTGGCCACATAGCCCCTTATGGATCCGAGAAAGGGTGTTGCAAAGAGAGAGGAGGGCGGTGAGGAATGGGAAGGGTGAGGCTGAACCAGCCAGGCTAAGAGGGGGGCAGCCTCCTGCACAGCCCAGTGCCACAAGGCTGGGGAGAGCTTCAGGTGCCGGGGCACAGAACAGTGGGTTGCAGCGAGGGGAGCAGTGCCTGTGGGCAGAATGGAGAAGCTGACAGGGGCTGTGGGAAAGGCCACCCTGGTGGCCTGGGTACACCAGGCTGGGCAAAAGCTACTTGGTCGGCCTGTGACCCAGGTTAGCAGGGGTATGGCTGTATAGATAAAGGCGCATATTTCTGGGGTTTGGACCCCTGGAGCACAGAGCTCTGTAGAATAGGGGCCCTAGTGTGGACCATGCTCTGTGTCACTTGATCTCAGAGCTCCTGTGACTGCTGTCCGGCTGAGGGGTCCCAACCTGGATGAAGCAGGAAGCTGGACCCAGGCATCCCACAGGAGAGAAACTGCCTCCCTTCCATCCACTACACACACACATACAGAGTACATACCTAAGGGAGTCCCACAGTCTGCCCAGAGTGGGCTGGCTCAGCAGGGGCAGTAGCAGCTCCTCCGACAGACATTCCATGTCCTGAAGCCAATCCCCTGGGCACAGGCTTGGCTGGGGAACCAAGGGCTCATTGAGCTGATAGCAGGGAACACCCATTCTCCTAGACCCTATACTTCCAGGTCAATCTCACGACTCTAAGAGGCCAAACAAGGCCATCTGGGGCTATGCTTTATGACCCTTCTGGAGGAGAGAAGCCCTGAGTTGCTCTAGCACTTGCTGTCTAAGAGTCCTGAGAACATGAAGGTGACAGGGAGGCTGAGCTGCTGCTTGGGGCTCTTCAAGGAACCACCAACATGGCTCCTTGAAGCTCTTACTGGGGTACATACTGAGGTGGAAAAGTAAAGGTAAGAAGGTGGAGAGTAGAGGAAGGTGGGAATGGGGAAATGAGGAGGGAAGGAGTGGAGAGGTGGAGACAGACAGGCAACTTGTGAGTAGAAGGCAGAACCCATGGAAATTGTAGAAGGTAAGCCACACTCACTTGCTGGTTCCAAGCCTGGTAGTAGGCGTCCAGGAAGAGCAAGCAGGCTGTGGGCACTGGGCCCAGAGCATTCCACGTCTCAGGTTGGGGTAGCAACTTCAAAGTCTGTCTCAGACATGGCTCCACAAGAGGCCGGAGTCCAGACACCTGTGTCCAAGTGATCAAGGAAGGGTTGCCCGACAGGCTGGCCTCAGCAGCGTCACTACAGGAGTGCCAAAAGTGCCACAGTGAAGATCCTGCTGTGTCACACCTCTCCCTGTGGAGGAACAGTCCTGCCTATCTTGGCAGGAATTCCCTATTTGCAGCCTCTGGACTAGAGACCTACCTGAGGGGCTCAGGGTTAGTGCTGCTGGTTGCCAGAGTCAGCCGGGTGAGGAGAGTGAGCAGTGAGGCAATCCGTTGCATGGCCAGGGGTCGAGGGGGCTGGGTGGCTAGCTCCTGAGGCACAGCTCGCAGGGCCTGTACCAGTACTGGGTATAGCTCCCTAGGAGATAATGTCACTACACCTCATTGTATGCAGGGACAGGTAAGTCAGAAGGCCTGGTCCATCCCAGGCAGTTGAGTCTGATTAGGGAGAGTCAGGAGGGAGATAGTCCCAAGGGCTGGGCCCTCTTGGAAGACTTCAAGAGGGAAAGAAGGCTGGCATGTGAAATAAGAAGGGAGAGTCACTAACAGGAAATTTCACTAAGTTACCAATGCCTCTGTGCATGGACTGTGGCTAGCCCAGGTTCATTCCACTCTTCCTTGCCTGGTTCTGACCCCCAAGCTTTCCTCATACCCATGAGTCCCTTCTTTCCCATTCTCAGCCTTCCTCTAAGTTTGGGGCCTTGAGCAAGGCTGAGCACCAGACTAGGACAGAAAGGCAGAACATAAGGGGTAATTAAGGAAGCCCACCTTCTGCCTGTTCTCACCTGTAAAGGTCACTGCCCTGGCCATAGGAGGCGGCCACAGCCCATAGACGGAAAGCTTCAGTGCTCAGCATCTCAGCTTCCTCTGGGGGCAAGGACAGTTCTTGGGGCGCCTCAGCTATGAAGCGGCACAGACGGCTCCGAAGATCAAAGCTGTTCAACTAGGGTGAGGCAGGAGTCATAAGTCCTACAAGTCTTAGGTTCCCTAAGGAGCTTGGCTTAACTCATCCCTCACTATTCTAGGGCACTCAGACCACAGGATCATATCTCTGGGTTGAGGTGGGTGAAATGACCTCATCCATTTACCTGACCATCCTTCTCCTCAGCAAATACTTGCTGGGTTACCTGACTACACGTGATAAGTATTTATCTGTGTGTGTTATTTTAGGTCTTTGGCTTTTTAGGTCCTCCCCTCACAACATGAGATCAGGCTGCGTAACCTCCAGGTGGTAGGTTCCTCGCCTGGTGATTTGTGCAGCACTTCTAAGTAACTGGCCCAGAGAGGTAGAGAGAGGTAATAAGAGCTGGTCACCCAGAATCCAAGGGCTATGCTCAGCCCCAGTTCAGCCTTGTTTCCTAGCCCCCATCCACTATCCTGGGTCCTGCTCACCAGCCTGGCAGCGATATTCCTGCCAGCCGAGGCCAGGACACGAAACAGCTTCATGGCAGCAGCACAGGGCACTCTGTGTAGACTGGGAATAGGCTCTACCCCCACGGGGGCCCAGCTGGTAGGTAGGAACTCTTGAACCACGGTCTCTATCAGCCGAGGGCACTCCAGGACCTATGGAGGATGAGGGAACACGGCAGGGAGGGAGGGAGACTGAAGGTAAAGACCAGGTCCAGCCAGGCTCGATGCCTATTCCCTGTTCTCTGTCTCACCCTTGTGGCTGACTCTAGGGAATGCCGGGCCAGGCGGGTAAGCACAGCCAGGAGGTCAAGGACCACTGCAGGACCTGGGCAGGTCACCTCCAACACATAACGCAGCCGAGGCAGCAAGTTGGTGGCCAGGAGTCCCTGGGGACCAGAGAGATTAAACACATTGCCAAATGTAGCCAGACCCAGGGCACTGATCACACTCCTGCCCTCCCTTCCCCAACATGTGTCTGCCTTCGGGTCACAGGCTGGGGGCTGGACTTGTGGGAATGAAGCTGGGCTGGACTGGGCTCACAGCTGTCTCAGCACCTTTACCTTGATGATATCATGTCGGGCCAGGTCAGGTGGGGGCTGGCCTCCTTCCTCAGAACTTTTCTTTTTTGCCTTTTCTGCTGGGGGCTCTTCATCTTCATCCTCGTCGTCCTTGTTCTCCTGGCTGGGCATCAGTGGGAACACCGAAGCGCCATGGTACCAGGAGAAGGTGCTGTCTAGAAGCTCCTGCCACAGAAAGGACGGGGTAGAGGAAGACAGGGCTAGGCCAGGAAATGGGTGCAGGAATAGAGAGCAGAAGCCTCCCACAGAGAATGGAAAGAAAAGGCTTCTGGGCCTGGAAAGTCTTAGCAATGAGGGCATGCCCAGAACAAGGAATAAGGACCTGACGTTTCCAGGCCCCATCCCTAGCCCTGTTGTACCTCATCTCCAGGGGCCACCAACAGAGCCTGGAGGGCCCGGACTGCGGCTGCAATGACTCCATCCACTCTGTCATCCAGGGAGAAGCGTAGTAAGAAGAGGAAACCAGCATCCAAAAGGAGGCGCAAGACGCTGCCCACCAGCTGGCCCCTAAACTCACCAGCCTGGGCCTGAGGGCACAAAGATAAAACTTTGCAAACGATGCTAAAGTTGGTCTTTAACTTGCCCACCTGTGACCCTGGGTTTGCCCCAGCCCCATCTGGTCTATAGACCACTGGTGTCTGGGCTGGTGAGTCAGAATGCAAAGGGAAGGAGGTGGGGAGGTCTAAGGTCCAGGGAGGGGTTGGCAGGCCTGGGGAACAGTGGTCCACTCACCCTGCTAATGATCTGGGCCAACACTTGCAGCGCTAGTGCCCTCTGCTGGGAAAGCTGGCTGCGGGTCAGGTGGAACAGCTCCTGGAGAGAGTATCCTGCTCTCTGGGGCAGAAACAAGAAGTCAGGAGGGGTCAAGATGCACCCTCAACAAGTACCCAGCAGTCCCTATGTGCCAGACACTGGCTGGGTGTCCAGGGAGACACAAGGCTAAGTCAGTGACGTCTCCTACACCTGCTCTCCCTGGAGCCATAACTAGTACAGAAGACAGAACTCACAAGTCACTTCAGCATTAGGCAGAGGGGGAGGAATGTAGTGATTGATGTGTAATTTGCAACCAGAGAATAGGAGAAAAGAGGGATCTGGAAAAGTGACCTGGTCTCTATGAATGAGTGGGCAAAAGTAGTGCCTGGAAAAGCTCCAGGAACTGTGTCCTGGAGGTGTGAGGGGAGAAGGAGCAGACAGGTGGAGGGAGGCAGAGACAGACCATGGAAGCCAGACCTGATTCTGTGAGCAGACGTGAGCCAAGCTTTCTAAGGCACAGTCTGATCTGGGCCACAGGAAACCAGCATGTCAGCCCATGGAGGATGGAAAAGGAAAGACATGGCGATTCAGCAGAGAAGAGGGAACAATGTTCTTATCTAAGAAGCCTCATAGAGAGGTAACAGACATAGAACTGGTAAGTTCTGGCAGCTAACTAAAATGTGAGGGGAAGAGAAGGATTTTGAGCCTAAGAAAATGAATGAATGGCACAGGCATCAATTAGAACAAGGGCACACGAGGTTCAAGGCAACTAGCCAGAGGTCCTGTTCCACACAGTTGTTACAAGCGCTTACCAAGAGTGGGCCCACGCCTCACCTCTGCCTCCTCTCCATGGTGGTGCAGACCCAGGTGGGTGGGCAGGTCCACATCAGGGGCCAGTAACTCTCCCTGAAGACTAAATCGGGCCTGCATCCTCTAGTGGGAAGAGAGACAGGAATGGCTAGAAGCCACAGCAACATCCCCACAGCCGCAGCTCACCTTTAAGCCCTGGCCTCTCGGAGCTCAAGTGCTCTGTCTGCAAACTGTACTTCACTGGCCTCAGGGGCCAGGCAGGGTGATGGGAAAGGAGGTGATTGCAAAAGAGAGACGTTTCTCAGGCTCAGGGGAAGAGAAGGGTCTGAGGTCTGGGTGCTGGGGCAGGAGAAGCAGCCCCTTCTGACCCACCCCTTTAAGACCAGCTGGCCTCCTCACCTCCTGTGTCTGTTGCTGCCGGAGTGGGGGCAGGTCCCGGGTCCAATGGAGCTTCTCCAGCTCAACAGTGTCCATGTGCAGCCATTCCTTATGGGGGGTCATGGGCAGTGCCAGAGCTAGAAAGATGGGAACATGGGAGCATTTCCTGAGGGGCTCAGCTCACTGGTCTACAGGGATCCCAGTCATCACCCAGCTCTGCCCCCAGGGCTTTGCACCTCTGCCCTCAGCTAGAGCTAAATGGCATAGCCCAGGGGCTGGAACTCCAAGTAACTGGGCAAATGTCTCAGATATGGCAGAATATACCTAGTCCACTAGGATCTAGCCCCTTGATCCAACAGATTTGTTGGGAAGAATAGAATAGATAGGAAGAGAAAAGGAAAAGAAAGAGGAGAAAAGGGAAGACCATATATATGTGGAGAAATGTAGCTCCACAGCCCTCTGGAGCCTCAGAATAGGGAGTGGGGATCCTGAGAGAGGCAGCCATACTGCAGGATGCAAAAACACACAACCACAACATCCTCCTCATTCCTTACCTCTACCTCCACCTACTCAGTTAGCTGGCCTGGTGCTCCTCCGGAACCATAATTTAATTTCTTCTTTTGTTAATCACTAATCATTCAGTTTCTAGGAAACGAATGCTCCCACACATCTCTCTCCTTCAGGTCTGTTATGTTCATATAGAACTACATCAGACCCTTGCTCTCCATCACCCTGGCCCAGGGAGCAGAGGTAGAAAGAACTGTGGATGGATGGAGCCAGGCCAGAGCAGCTACAGCAAAGGCAGGGATAGGGAGTAGGGGCACTTAGCCATCACACCTCTTACCAGGAAAGGGGGAGAAGGCACACTAACAGGACCAGGAAACAGGAGCATGTGCAGGAAGAAGATACGCATCAGCAAGTGACCATTGAGTGGGAGTCAAGAATGAGGGTGAATGTTAAATGTCCAAGGACAGAGAAGTTTCTTTCATTTGCCAGGCCCAGGAGAAATGACACTTTCTTCCCCCAAAAGATGTTCCCTTCTCCCACAACCTGTGGCTCCTGGCTCCAGTTCATCCTTTTTCCTGGGCTCACTGGCAGAAGTTGGCATAGTGGGCTTCTTTCTGATGACCTCAGCAGAAGGTCCTCCAGGCTTCTGCCCCTCTGTGGTCTTCTCTCCTACTTGCTCAGGGGTGTGGCTGTGAGATCTCAAGAAGGCAATCAAGCTGGGATCTAGAGGCCAGCGGGGAGGGTGGAAGGTGAGAGACAGCAGATCCTTCCTGCCTCCTACAGATCTTAAACCTGTAAACCTGTGGTGCCCAGGCAGGACAAGCTGCTTCCCAGTCCCGGCTGAGCTTCTGACACCTGTAGGGTGGGGCCTGTCTGTCCACCTTTCCCTCTGCCCCTCAGTCTCCTGGTTCGAGTGTCTATGCTTACCCCTATGTGGGTAGCCAGGCCAGAACCCAAAATGAGCAGCTGTGTAACAAATGAATGAATACTGACTAGGGCCAAAGAAAATGTTTAGGGACATCATTTCCCTCACTTACTTCCAGCTAATTTATTTACTCACAAATATTTAATAAACATCTACAACATGCTGGGCTCCATGTCAGTGCTGGAGTCCCAGTGTGGTACTGTAGGCTTAGTACTTGGCTGCTAAACACATGGTCAGCTTCAAACCCACCAGCCGCTCCTTGGAAACCCTAGACAAGGTTGCTATGAGTCAGTACTGACTCAACAGCACTTAACAACAACATGTAGGTGTTAGGAGCCCTGGTAGCACAGTATTTAAGTACTTGGCTGCTAACTGGAAAGGTCAGTGATTCGAACCCACCAGCTGCTCCAGAGAAGAAAGATGTGGCAGTCTGCTTCCATAAAGTTTGCCTTGGAAATACAAGGGGCAGTTCCACTCCGTCCTACTGGATCACTATAAGTCAGATAGTGATGGATTTAGGTTTTGGGATATGTTCTTAAGTGCCATCAATTCAGTTCTGACTCAGAGCAATGCCATAGACATTTCCAAGGAGTGTCTGATGGGTTTGAATTGCTGACCTTACAGTTAGCAGTCCAGTGCTGATCCTACAGTGCCACACCAGGATAAGTACTGGATACACATATAGTAGGGGACAAGCAGAGACTAAAACGAGGTGTAGTATAGCACACCAGTTGCTCTGGAGTTGGTCCTGACTTATGGTGACTCCATGTGTGTCAAACGTGACCGTGGGGTTTTCAATGGTTGATTTTTCAGAAGTAGATCACCAGGCCTTTTTTCTGAGTTACCTGTGGGTGGGTGGATTCAAACCTCCAACCTTTCAGTTAGCAGCTGAGCGTGTCAATCACATGTACTACCCAGGGTCTCCAGTTTAATGAAATGTTGAATAATGAGACCATTGATAACGTGAGAAGGTGTATAGTGGTTAAGATCAGAGCCTGTGGGGTTAGATAGGTGGTGGTGGTGATGGTGATGTGCGTGGAGTCAGTTCCGACTCCTAGAGATCCTGTATGGAGTCTCCGAGGCTGTAAATCTTTAAAGAACAGAAAGCCTCATCTTTCTCCTGCAGAGCAGCTGGTATAATCGAACTGCTGACCTGGCGGTTAGCAGTCCAACTCATAACCAGAGCTCTGTGGGGTTAGATAGACCTAGAATTAAATCCCATCCTTTCCTTTACTAGCTGTGTGACCTGGAGGAAAAATTTCCTCAAGTCTCAGGCCTCAGTTTTCTTCATAAGTAAAACGAAGCTAACACCATCTACCACAAGGACTAGTTTGAATACAGAATGAAATTACGCATATCAAATATTCAGCACAGTGCCTAGCAGACAGTAAGCCTTCCTTACTAAATGACATGCCCTTCCTCGCCCGGCCCCATACCAAGCTGAGCCAGCAAACACTGCTGTTCCTGCAGGATTTCCTCAGGACTCATGGCTTGTAGTCTCGCTACATTCTCCTTATGGATAGTCTGCACTTCCTGTTCAGCCTTCTGGCCTGTGAGCCCCTTCCCTGTGACCAGGTGTGGTCCCTGGAAGCTGTGGCCGCTCCCCAGAAGCTGGTAGCTCTGGTCCTCAGGAGTGGGTGCCTCATATGTCACAGCACCTGGAAAAGTGTACGATTAGTCTCAACAGATCTAACTGGGTCCTCTGGCCTGCTTCTCTAGCCCCATTAAACCTGGAGACAGGTATAGGTCCCACAGTTGTCCAGGACAGAGTAGAAATTTCCAAGGACTAGCATGGGACACCAGACACCCTGGGGAGGGGTGGGGTGGGGTGGGACTGGTCTCTCCATTCACTCTTTCCTTAGGACTTTTGTGAGGTTTCCCTCAGAAAAATCCTACTTTCTGATTCTTCTCCCAGATATCTAGGCAGCATTCTGCCCCACTAATTATAATAACTTCCACAATCAAAGGAGTTTGGGGCTACAACTTTGTTTTTCTAGTCTCTATCAGATACTCCTCCCCTCTTCCCTTACTGAATGTAAGTGGTGGACTCAAGCCTCCCGTAGGAAGTACTCAAAGTGAGGACATGGGATGACTTTCTCCTGAAATGGCTCAAATGCATCCCAAAATGACCCTATGATCATGTCTTCTAAAAAATGCTGAGATTCAATTCCAGCTCACCCTCTGCTAGGTCCCTGGTAGGCACAACTTCTCCAGCTGGTAAGACCCTGGCTTCAGACACCCTCCTTGCTGCAATCTCTTGGGCAAAGATGCTTCTCTTACCAGATACCGCCGGCTTTCCCTAAGGGACAAAAACAAAACCTAGGTTATTGATATGCAGTACCCTACTCTCCTTTCAACTCCTTTATAGCAATGTTTGTTTCTGGAACAAAGATAAAAGGTTCAATCTTTAGAGGTCACAACCCTGGTCCTTAGGAAAGCAAGGCTCTAATGAAGCACAGGTCTTTAAAACATCAAACTTCAGTGAATGTTGGACAAGTAATGTAAATGTCTGATAACAAAAGAGGGGAGTGGCCGATTTTGTAGTCCAGGAGCCATCAAGGGAGATCCCTGGAACCATCAAGGGAGAAAAGCGAAGTGTGAGACCCTGTCGGGGGAGGCAGTGACACTAGGGATGGAGGTACAGACAATGATGTGGACAGAAGGAGGGGCTGGGGACTCTGGACTCAGGGAGGGAGAGGGGCTGTGTGCTGGCGGCTGGGGGGCAGGCCTGTGGGATGTACCCTTTGGTTGTTTGATGATGCACACAGGGGATTGTTATCATTGCAATGAAACAAAATACGATAGGATGAATGTACAGATAATGTTCAGCATGTAAACTAATACATAATTCACAATTTTAAAAAACTTAAAAAAATAAAAGCATGTCAGACTTGGGTTGGATTTCTGGCTCCTCTGCCTATTAGAAAGGTAGTGCTGGTATTTACCTCTTTGAGGGCCTGAAAAATGGGGGAAATGATACCTACCTTACAAGGTTGCTATAAGGACTAAATGAGGTAATGTGTTCACAGTGCTGAGTATGGTGCTGCTTCATAACTGGGAGTGCTTGTCATTATGAAGACTCTACCTGGGGAAGGTACATTATGAGAGTCACCTGACTCTCTCCTAGGGTTACTCCTGCCTACCTGTCTCTCCTGTGAGCGGTGGAAAACCGGGGGGAAGGCAACACCACTGGACACAGGCAGTTTCACAGTCAATGAACTTGTGTCTCGTTCCTACAGCAATAAAGCACACAGTAGTGAAGATGGAGAGACTTTCCTGGGCTGGATTCTACCACACTAGGACCAAAGTTCTTCATTGTAGGGGCGGGTCATGAGCTGACCTTGCCTCTCAGGGTTCAGTGATTTTATCCCTGGTCCTAACCTGACTGCAGAAGGAAAACGTTCTACCCTTGTGAGGCACCCTCCTCTCATAGGGCTCACCATCCCACCCAATTTCCTTGGTGTTCTAGGACACCTTGTTCCCACTCTGCAAGTGTGAGACGCACAATAATCTTAGTCAAGACAGCAGTGATGTGTTCATCGTGCCTGTTCAGCCACTCCTCAGCATTCTCATCCTCTGGCAGGGGGCAGCCGGGGCTGGCTCTGGCTCTCTTTGGGGGAGCAGGGACCAGAGCTGGGGGCACATCTGGTAGATCTGATAAAGGAAGAAAAAAAACCAGACACGAGGATACTCGTCCCTTCTCAGGAAGAGGCTCAGGGTTGGTAGGGAACAAAATTAAGGGAGCTATTGTGTGGCCCTGACTCAAGCTGTGTAAGCTCAGGCAAGATATTTAACCTCTCTGAGTCTCAGTTTCTTCATATATCAGATGTAGTGTCTGCAGTAACGATTGGGCAGAACCAAATCACACCAAGAAGAGTGAGAAGGCCCCGAAGCAGCAGCTTCTTTCCTGCTCAGCTTCATACCCACAGCTACTCACTGTCCAACATCACCACATCCCGATGATCCTTCAGTGGACGTTGGTCCAGGTGAGCATCACCACTTTTCCTACTTCCTTTCTTGACCAAGCATACTGCTGGGGCTGTACCAGTTGCGAGAAACTGATTCTGGAAGTGCAGTAGATCCACCTCGGACTCCCCTGGCTTTGGTCTCGACAGCATCTTGTCACTGCAGTTGCTTCCTCAGTGCAACCCTGGCTAGCAGTGTTTCCGTGTGAGGATTCTCCTGTACTCACCCCTGCAACAGGAATAAACACAATAGCCTCTCTGTAGTTGAACCCAAAATCTCTTTATTATGCCTCAGAAAAGACTGCTTTTTCCTTGGAATCATGTAAACTCATCCCTTTCATTCATACCTTATTGCCATTCCCTCCCTATTTAATCCTCTGTGATATCATCAGTCTAGCAACAATATTTACTGCCTACTTAGGTTGTTAACAATCTGATATTGATATAACTCTTAGAAACAAGCAGGATTCCTAAGAGGTCAGGCAGATAAGTAAGTCATAATAGAGAGTGGTGATTCTGTATCAAACTGGAAAGAACATGCTTGGCCTAAAGGTGTTCAAGCTATTAAAAACCTTGGGTTGTAAAGATCAGTATACCAAAACCAGTTTGTATGTCTATACACTAGCAAAGAGTAATCAGATAATGAAATTTAGAAACAATTTCATTTTTAAAATAGCATCAGAAAGGATAAAATACTTAGGGATCGACATAATCAAAGAGGTGTAAGACTATAAAACACTGTTGAAAGAAATTAAAGGCATAAATAAAAAGAAAAACATCTAGTTCATGGACTGGAGATTTCATATTGTTAAGAGGGCAACAGTCATCAAATCGAAATACAAATTTAATACAATCTGTGACACAATTCTGCCTTTTTTTTTTTTTTCTCCAGAACTCACAAGCTAACCTTAAAATTCACACAAGAAACCCAGAGCAATCTTGAAAAAGAATACATATGAAGGGCTTAACTTTCTAACTTCAAAACTACAAAGCTACAGTAATTGAGTCTGTGTGGTAATGGCATAAGGACAGACAGATCAGTGGAATTAAGAGCCCAGAAATGAGCTCATACATCTATGGTCAACTGATTTTCGGCATGAGTACCAAGACAATTCAGTGAGGGAAAAGTATTCTTTCTAACAAAATACTATTGGGACAACTGGATATCCACATGCAAAAGAATGATGTTGAGTACCTATCTCATACCAGTGAACAAATTAGCTCAAAATCGATCCAATACCTAAATGTAAGTACAAAAACTACAAAGCTACTAAAAGAAATACAGGTGTAAATCTTTGTGGTCTTGGGCTAGACAATGGTTTCTTAGATATGACAAAAAATGCAACTAAAGAAAAGACAGGCAAATTGGACTTTATCAAAATTTACAACTTTTGTACATCAAAATGAAAAGACAAGTTACAGAATAGGAAGAAATAGTTACAAATCACATATCTAATGAGGGAATTTATATCTAAAATCTATAAGGGACTCTTACAACTCAATAAAAAAAGATAAACCACCCAATTAAAAAGTGAGCAAAGGATATGAATAGACTTTCACCAAAGAAGATATATAAATGGTCAATAAGAACATGAAAAGATGTTCAACATAATTAATCATTAAAACCCCAAAACTAAACTGTATTCAAGTCAATTTCGACTCATGGTGACCCTATGTAGGGTTTCCAAGACTAAATCTTTACATGAGAAAATAGCCTTATCTTTCTCCCCTGGAGTGATTGGTGGGTCTGAACGTACAACTTTGCAGTTAGCAGCCCAATGTTTATCTCACAGTGCCACCAGGGCGCCTCTAATTAATCACTGTTGTTGTATGCTATCCAGCTGGTTCCAGCTTATAGAGACCCTAAAAAAGGTTTCTGAGGCTGAAAATCTCAACAGCGTCATCTTTCTCCCACTGAGCAGCTGGTGGATCTAAACCACTGATCCTCAGGTTAATAGCCCAGTGTGTAACCCATGACACTACCAGGATTCCTAAATTAGTCATTTGTTGTCGTTAAGTGCTGTAGAGTAGCGACCCTGTATAGGGTTTCCAAGGAGCGGCTGATGAACTTGAACTGCTGATCTTGCAGTTCAAACTGACCTTGCAGACCAGTGCATTAGCCTATAGCACCACACCAGGACTCCAAATTAATCATTAAAGAATAACAAAACAATCACCAGAGAGTGTGACTGTAAAAACATTATCAAAGTCTTTTTTCAGTGTTTACTCTGGGAAGAGGGGTATATAACAAGCTGGAAACACAAAGAACTATACATATGATTTAGTCTCTGGGTTTAAAAAGCTTACAGAGGAGACAAACACAGACAAAGTTAAAATACTGGATTTTTCACTAATTTCTGTTTCATTACTTCTCTTTCCTGTCATGAGCCTAAAAATTTTTAACTGGGGGCTAGGGCTGAGAGTGAAGTGGTCAGATGGCCTGAAGTGCAGCTAGCTTGGATGGCTAAGTGACCAGATGAAAATAAAGATGTTAAATACTGTGAGCAAGTATTAACTGCTATAATTTGATGAACTGTACTTTTGCTTATGGATGTAGTTGCTTAAAATTCCAACCTGAATGGTAGGATTCTTCCTATCAATAAATGACCATGGTGCAGATCAAAAATGTTTCTGAGGAAGAAAAGGTAATGTAGCCTCAGTGTACTGGGTTGATAGGGGCGAGCAATTTATACATTGGCTGTAAAAAATTGGGAGGCTATGAAGGCATGAAGTAGCTGGCTTATAAGCTTTTATGAGTGTGCTTAGTTTCAGAATGAGGGAGGTAAGATAGAATTCCCCACTGAATAGCTGTCATCTTTTCCAGATGGATGAAAGGGGAATTTGAAATAACAAGACCAACTTTACAAAAAATACAAAAGGATGCTCTTTAGGCTGAGAAACAACAACAGCAGACAACAACCTGATATTGCCATGTATGACACCACCACCCAAAACTCAATCCAGACATAAAGTACTATTTAAAGTAAAACAAACCTGTAAGATTGAATATAGGGAACCAGAATTGTTGATTTATAAAGAGGTCAACTAGTATGGTGCTGTGGGTTAATGTGCTGGACTGTAGTTGGTTTGAACCACAAGGTCAGCAGTTCAAGCTCACCAGCTGCTCCTTGGAAACCCTATACAGGGTTGCTATGGGTCAGAACTGACTCGATGGCACTTAACAACAAGACACAAAGCAAAAAGTGGGAAGAGTGTAGATACAGAACTTGCAAATGTCAAGGAAGTCAAGTAGATTTCAACATAAAATAGACTGTCTAAAAGAAGAAAAAAATTAATAAATTACAGGGTAACCTCAAAGAAAATGAATGCATCTTCATATTAAAATAAAAGAGGAAATCAGAAAGATTTAGTAGACATTAACACAACTAAAACAATGAAAATGAAAAGAAAAACCACAAACAAAATGAACTCAGCACAGGAAATAATGTGGAACAAAGAAACCAGCAGCATCACAAAAAAACCACACAGAAAAATGACAACAATCAATTCCATTGTTTTTGTTTAAGTGCCATTGAGTCAGTTCCAACCCATGGTGACCCTGAACCACAGACTTTGTGGTTCAAATTGACTTTGCAGACCAGCACACCACACCAGGACTCTAATTTATACCTATCAATAATTACACCAAATGTAAATGGATTAAATGTGCCAATCAAGAGACAGAGAGTAGCAGAATGGATAAGAAAACAGGATCTTTCAATATGCTGTTTAAAAGAGATACACTTTACATACAAAGATAAAAACAGACTCAAAAATCAAAGTATGGGGAAAAAATATATTAAGCTAATGGCACTAAAAACAAGCAGGAGTAGCAATTTTAATATATAATAAAACAGATTTTAAGACAAAACCCAGCATAAATAAAGAAGGACATAATATGATGATTAAGAGGCTAATTGAACAAAAGAACACAACCTTAATAAATATCTATGCCCCCAATATATAAATCACACCCTAATAGAACTGAAGAAAAAAATAGACAACTCTATAATAATGGTTGTTATTGTTGTTAAGTGCCTTCGAGTCGGAGCCGACCCATAGCGACCCTGTACAGGGTTTCCAAGGGTGTAAATCCTTACGGGAGTAGAAAGCCTCATCTTTCTCCCACGGAGTGGCTGGTAGTTTCGAACCGCTGACCTTAAGGTTCGCAGGCCGATTCGTAACCACGTAGGAGATTTTAAATACACAACTTTTGATGAAGGACAGAACTAGAAAGAAACTCAACAGAGACACAGAAGAACTAAGCAACACAATCAACCAACTTGACCTCATAGACATATACAGATCACTCAACTCAACAACAGCACAATATACAGTCTTTACCAGTACACATGGGACAGTCTCCAGAATGTTAGGCAACAAAGCAAACCTCATTATATTTTAAAACATCAAAATACTATAAAGCATCTTTTCAAATCACACTGCTATAAAATTAGAAATCAATAGGAAGATCATCAAGGGGAAAAAAGCAAATACATGGAAGCAGAACAACACCCTGCTTAAAAGTCAGTGGGTAATAGATCAATAGATCATTGACACAGTCTATGATGGTTACAGGATGTGTGTGTAGGGGGAGGTTGAAATAAAGTGAATAGGGATAAATACTGTTAGCTGATGGTACATGGAGTGGTATCAGTGTAATGACACAAAATGTATTAACTTGTTCAATGTGGGACTGCTGATTGTAAACCTTCACTCAATTCACAATAAAAAGTTGAAAATAAATAAATGAGTTAGGGTTGTTAAACTTGAGAATCAATAAGCCAAAAGTCAAATACTGATTTCACTACTTACTATTTGTGTGAATTTAAGTTATTTAACCTATACTGACTCCAGCTTGAAATGTGGGTAAAGATGAGGCTTTCTGCTCGGGTAAAGATTTACAGCCTCGGAAACCCTATGCAGGGTCACTGCACACCACCACCAACACCCTAGAATAAGGATTTTGTTAAGATTTAAATGACAACGTATGAAGAGCGTCTACCAGAATCAGGTACTCACATAAATAAGGCTCAGTAAACGATAGTAACGGAATCCTGGTGTGGCGCTGCGGGCTAATGCGCTGGACGCAAGGTGGGCCTGAACCGTAAGGTCAGTAGTTCAAGCTCACCAGTCGCTCCTTGGAAACCCTATACAAGGTCACTATGAGTTGAAACCAATTCAACGGCACTTATCAGCAACAAAACGATAGTAATTATTTTAGTTAAGTCATCAATATATTTTCTCCACAAACTCCAGGGCTTATTTATAAAGAACCAATTCATGCTAAATATGACAACGTCTTGAACTTACTATAAGGATGCTCTCCTGCAAAGTAGCACAAATAACGGACGACTGGATTTTCTCGGACTGACTCTTAAGAGAATTCGGTGATGTATTACATCTTACAGCGCCAGGAATCCCCCCACGAATGGGATCCAGCGACTGACTGCCCCTCGAGCTCTGAGATCGGGGCTACAAGTTAGACTGGGTCATCAGCATTGCAAAACGAGTTTTCCGCATCTCAGGCTAAGTTACTCCAAGGATGGATCCTTACGATACTACACCAAAAGGCTCTACTGTAGAAGACAAAACCCTCCGGCAGGCTCCGACAAAAGTATCAAACACTTACACTTGAGCCCTTCTAGGTCCCCTGAAGCCCGTCGTTCCAGCACCAACTACTTGCTCGAGACCCCGATGGGCACCGCCATCTTGCACTTCCGTCGCCGCCAGATTTCAGTTTCCGCCTCGCAGTCCGGCAACGCCTCTCCCGGATTGGCTCCGCCCACTATGGGGTTTTCTTAGGCGGAGTAAAGGCACGTGAGTGCGAAACGGCTTTGCCACGCTTCCTTGCCTAATGTTATTTGCACCACAGAAAGGCTGTATGGACTAGCAAGACACATTTCCTTCTGATGTATAGTAGACACAGACCCTTCTACACATACGTAATACACCCGTGACAGAGGCAAAGGGCTCATCAGACCTCCATCTGCTCGTATCCTTCTACATAACCACATCCTGTACTACTTCTACATAACCACATCCTAGTGTGGTGCTGTGGGTTAATGTGCTGGACTGCAAGGTCGTTTGGACAGCAATTTCGGCGGTTCAAGCTCACCACCTGCTCCTCGAAAACCCTGTACAGGTTCGCTATGGGTTGGAATCGACTCGATGGCACTTAACAACATACTACTCCCTGGAGTCTTGGTTGGAGCCATGGGTTAATGCGCTAGCCTGCAAGGTCGGCTTGAAACTGAAGGTCAGTGGCTCAAGTGACCATTCGTTCCTTGGAAACCCTATACAGGCTCACTGTGAGTCGGAAGCGACTCAAAGGCACTTAACATCACCAACAATACTACTCCCTGGTGTGACGCCATAGGATAAACACTGGATAAGATAAACACTGGATCGTGAGGTTGGTTTGAACTACGAGGTCGGCGGTTCAAACTCACCAACCACTCTTCGCTGAGTTGGAAATTACTAGACTGCACTAAGCAACAACATACTACTCCCTGGACTGCTTATGTGTCACTGTAGGATAATCACTGGACTGCGAATCACAAACCTGGCGGTTCAAACCTTCAAACCTACCAGTTGCAAAACCCTGTTCAAGGTCGCTATGAGTCTGTAGGATAAGCACTGGACTGCGAATCTCAAGGTTGGCAGTTCAAACCTTCAAATCCACCAGCTGCTCCTCGGAATCGACTTGAAGGCACGAAACAACAAACCTACGCATATACCAGTTACAAGAAGACAATCATGAAAAAAGTGAGGAAAGTCATGCAGGAATGGTGGGAGAAGAAAAAAGAACTCATGCCAAGCTCCCTTGTTGAAAATCATTTCTCTTTAACCCTGCATTGGTGTGGCGCTGGAGGTTAATGCGCTGGACTACAAAGTCAGTTTGAACTGCTAGGTGGGCAATTCAAGCTCACCTGTTGCTCCTAGGAAACGCTATACAAGGTTGCTATTGGTTGGAACCGACTTGATGACACTTAACAACAATAAGGCACTTTATACGGAACTCCAACATACAGTATTAAGGTACTGGATGTAGGAGTTTTGGTGTTGACACTGTAGATCAACGCTGGACTGCTGTGCCCAAAGCCAAGTGTAAAACGTTTGCCAACTAAACCTTGCTTTCTGTACAATTATCCGGAATTTTACCTCCGCATCATTTTGTTTGAACCACGCTGCCTACCAATGCTGCTTATTTTTTCATTTGTTGTTAAGTGCCGTCGAGTCGGTTTTGACCCATAGCGACCCTGTATAGGGTTTCTGAGGAGTGGCTGGTGAGCTTGAACCACCGACTTTGCAGTTCAGACGGCTTTGCAGTCTGGCGCATTAATCCACAGCACCACACCAGGACTCCTGATATAAGCCCATGTGTTATTTCCTTAAGTAGACTTGAGAATAGTAAGCCATCTCTTTTTTTTTTTGCATCCATAACGTCAACACCCTGCATATTGCCATGCACATGATGGTGGTAGCTGTGTGCTGTCCAGTCAATTTTGACTCATAATGACCTTGTATAGGGTTTCTGAGGCTGTAATCTTTACTGAAGCAGAAAACGTCATCTTTTTCCTTCAGAGCGACTGGTGGATTCAAACTGCTGCTCCTGTGGTTAGCACCCCAACATGTTGCCCATTATGCCACCATGGTTCCTTTGCCTTGCATGTTGTTGTTAGTAACTTGATGTTACTGTTAGTGCCATCAAGTCAGTTCTGACTCTAGGACCCTATATAGGGTTTACCAGGAGCAGCTGGTGGGTTGAACTGGCAATCTTGTAGTTAGCAGTGCAGTGTTGATCCTATAGCACCACTCCAGAACTCCAACATATGTAGTACCTTAATACTATATGTTAGAGTTCTGCATAAAGTACCTTAATAAATCATTGCTTGATTGAAGACCTCTGTACCATCTTGGTGGTGGTGGTGATGGTATTGTGTCATGCAGTGAGTTCCAACTCATAGCGACCCTGCATAGGGTTTCTGAGGCTAAAAAAATCTTAACAGGAGCAGAAAGCCTCATTTTCTCCTCTGGAACAGGGTAGTTTTGAATTGCTAACCTTGAGGTTAGCAGCCCGACTCATAACAACTATGCTACCAAAGCTCCTTTGTGCCATCTTAAGGTGTTTATTGTTAAGTGCCGTTGAGTCAGTTCCGACCCATAGCAATCCTGTATATGGTTTCTGAGGAGCAGCTGGTGAGCTTGAACCACCGACCTTGTGGTTCAAACCAGTGCATTAACCCACAGCACCACACAGTACCACACCAGCAGCCAAGATTAATCCAGTGGCTCTCAGATTTTAATGGACATGAGAATCACTGAAAGGGCTTGCTAAAACAGAATTCTGGGCCCCATCTTCAGAGTTTCTGATTCAGTAGATGGAACCCAATCATTTTTATTTCTAATAAGTTTCCATATGATGCTACTGATCCAGTACTATTGCAGATCTACAAAATCCTTCTCAAGTTTTCCTGGCCTCAACCACAATAGTAAATTTTAGCTACTAGGATTTAACCAACTTTGGGGTTCAAAATACTTTAGAGCCAATTCAGAATTAAAGAGAGAAGTTATGGGGGCTAAGGGGAGCCACACATGCTGGAAGATGGTAGTAGAAAATTACTGTTTGCAATCACTAATGAAATAATGGCTCTAGGCAATAATCATCAATGACTGCTGAAATTATTGGGTGAAAAATTGATGAAATCTACTGGCATAGCTAATCTGCTGCACAAGATCTTTTTAAAGTGTTGAAGAGCAAAGATGTCAG
>NW_006408522.1:34731701-34736519 GCF_000296735.1 Chrysochloris asiatica | reverse complement strand
ATGGACTCAAGCATGGCAACAGTAGTGAGGTTGGCCCAGGATCAGGCAGTGTTTTGTTCTGCTGTGCATAAGGTCACTATGGGTCGGTACCGACTCGATGGCACCTAACAACAAACAACAACAAGTTTTATTTATTTTGCTGTTGTTAAGCCTACTGATAAATCTTGACATAATTAAAAGTGAAACAATTGGATGCAATGTGTCTCCTGATGTGATGCAATTGGAAGTACAAAATACCAACTAATAAGACTTTGAGCTAAAAAAAATTTGAACCAGAATCTGATAAAGCTTTTTAATCCAACCACCATCACCCCACCTATTACCACAGCTCAATGTCTACTCACAGTGACTCCATAGGGCAGAGTAGAACTGCTCCATTGTGTTCCGTAGGCTGTGATTTTTATGGAAGAAGGTTTCTCCTGTGGAGTGGCTTGTGGGTTTGAACCACCAACCTTTCCACTAGCTGCTAGGTGCTTAACCACTGCATCACGAGGACTCTTTTATCTAACTGTCACCACTCATCTGTCAGTTTGTCTGTCATACTGTGGTGGCTGATGGGTTGCAGTGATGCTGGGAGTTATGCCATTAGTATTTTAAATACCAGCAGGCTTCAGTGCAGCTGCCAGACTAAGACAGAGCAGAAAGAAAAAGAAGTAGACTAGTTCTGAATGTGTAGCCACTGGAATCCTTATACATAGCAATGAAACACTGTCAGCACCAGAATATTGAATATTGAAACATTATGAATAGCTCCAGAATACTGTCATATATTAGTGCCAGAAGATGAGCCCCTCAGGTTGGAAGGCAATCAAAACATGACTGTAGAAACTCTACTCCTTATAGTAGAGTTCACCTTGATTATGCAAATGGAGTAAAGCTTTTGGAACCTTCATTTGCTAATGGGATACTACTCAAAATGAGGAGAAAAAACTTTAAACAGCCATTAATAGTTTTATTGACTGGAAGCGTAGTGGTTACAAGTCGGACTGCAAACCAAACCATAAGGTTGGCAGTTCAAAACTACCAGCTGTTCCGCAGGAGACAGATGAGGCTTTCTGCTCCCATAAAGATTTACAGCCTTGGAAACCCTGTACAGGGTCACTATGAGTCGGAACTGACTCCACAGCACATAACAACAACAATAGTTGGAACATGGAATATACAATGAATCTAGAGAAACTGGAAGTTGTCAAAAATAAAATGTAGTGCATAAAGGTCGATATCCTAAACATTAGCAAGTTGGAATTGACTGGTATTGGTCATTTTGAACTTGATAATCATATGGTTTACTATGCTGGAATGAGAAATTGAAGAGGATGGTGTCACATTCATTGTCAAAAAAGAACATTTCAAGATCTATCTCAAAGCACAATGCTTTATATGATAAGATAATACCCATATACCTATAGCAAAGACCAGTTAATATCATTATATTCAAATTTATGCACCAACCACTAAGGCCAGTGATGATGAAATTGAAGAATTCTACCAACTTATGGACATATTGTCAGCAGTGAGTCAGAGGAAAAGAGGAAGACTCCCAACAAGATGGATTGGCCAACTGTCAGCATCAATGGACTTAAGCGAGGCAACAATAGTGAGGTTGGCCCAGGATCAAGCAGTGTTTCGTTCTGCTGTGCATAAGGTCGCTATGGGTTGGTACCAACTCGATGGCACCTAACAACAACAACAACAACAACAACAATCAACTTCTTCAGTTTGAAATTGATCAAACATGCAATCAAGATGTATGGGTAATTACTGTTGATGGAATGCAAAGGTTGGAAACAAAAAGAAGGGTTAATCATTGGAAAACATGGCCTTGGTGACAGAAATCACGCTGGAGATCACATTATAGAATTTTACCATACCAAAGACTTCTTCATTGCAAATACATTTTAAAACAACATAAAAAACTATAATATACATGGACCTCACTAGATGGAATTCACAGAAATCAAATTGACAACATCTGTAGAAAAAGATGGTAGAAAAGCTCCATATCATCAGCCAAAACAAGGCCGGGGCAGACTGTGGAACAGACCATCAGTTGCTCATATGTAAGTACAGGCCAAAGCTGAAGAAAATTAAAACAAATCCACAAGAGTAAAAATATGACCTTGAACATACCCCACATGAATTTAGATCATCTCAAGAACAGATTTGGTGTATTAGACACAAATGAACGAAGTCCAAAAGAGTTGTGAGGTGATCTGAAGAACATCATGTAGGAAGAAAGCAAAAGGTCATTAAGAAGACAAGAAAGAAGGAAGACTAAACTGAATATCAGAAGAAACTCTGAAGCCTTATTTCCAGAGTAGAAATGCTAAAGCAAATGGAAGAAATGAAGAGATAAAAGAGCTGAACAGAAGAACCTTTCAAAGGGCAGCTCGAGAAGACAAAGTCAAGTATTGTAATGAAATGTACAAAGACCTGGCTGGAGTTGGAAAACCAAAAGGGAAGAACACGCTCACCATTTTCAAGCTGAAAGAACTGAAGAAAAATTCAAGCCTTGACTTACAATATTGAAGGATTCTATGGGCAAAATATTGACTGATGCAGAAAGCATCAAAAGAAGATGGAAGGAGTATACACAGTCACTGTACTAAGAAGAAATGGTTGATGTTCAACTATTTCAAGAGGTAGCATATGATCAAGAGCCAATTTTAATGAAGATTTCTACAGTGCAATGAAGGCATTGGCAAAGAACAAGGCTCTAGAAATTGATGGAATATAAATTGAAGTGTCTCTGGTAGCATAGTGGTTACGGGTCAGGCTGCCAACCTCAAGGTCAGCAGTTCGAAACTACCAGCAGTTCTGTGGGAGAAAGATGAGGCGTTCTGCTCCTGTAAAAATTTACTGCCTTGGAATCCCTGGCAGGGTCACTATGAGTCAGCATCGACTCCACAGTACTTAACAACAACAACTAATTGGAAGAGTTCCCTATTTGTGGCCATTCCATAGAGAGGTGAACCAATGGAATTTGGAAATCATCAGACAATATCATTAATATCACATACAAGTATAATTTTGCTAGAGATAATTTAAAATTAACTGCAACAGTACATGGACAGGGAACTGCCAGAGGTTCAAGCCAGATTCAGACTAGGACATGGAACGCTAACATCAGCTAGATCTTGGCTAAAAGCAGAGAATACCAGAAAGATATTTACTTGTGCTTTATGGACTATCCAAATGTTGTTGACTGTGTAGATCATGACAAACTATGGACAACACTGAGGAGAATGGGTATTCTGTAACACTTAACTTGTGTTCATGAGGAACCTGTATGTAGACAAAGAGACAGTTGTTTCTAACAGAACAAGGGCGAACCGAATGGTTTCAGATCAGGAAAGGTATTCATCAGAAAACTTTGTCAATCTGTATGCTGAGCAAATAATCTGAAAAGCAGAATTATATGAAAAAGAATGTGGCATCAGAATTGGAGGATGACTACAATTAACAACTGCAATATTCAGATGATACAACATTGCTTGCTGAAAGTGAAGAGGATTTGAAACACTTACTGATAAAGATCAAAGACCATAGCCCTCAGTATGGGTAAAGAAAACAAAAATCCTTACCAGTTGACCAATAAATAACATGATAAATGGAGAAAAGATCAAAGCTGTGAAATACTTCATTTGACTTGGATCCATATCAACACTCATGAAATCAGCAGTCAAGAAATCAAACAACATATTGTATTAAGCAAATCTGCTGCACAAGACCTCTTTACAGTGTTCAAGAACAAAGATGTCAGTTTGAGGACTAATGGACACCAGATGTAAGCCATGGTATTTTCAATCACCTTATATTCATGTGAAAGTTGGACAATGAATAAGGAAAATCGTAGAAGAACTGATGCATTTGAGTTATGGCATTGGAGAAGAAATTTCAAAATATCATGGACTGCCAGAAAAATAAACAAATGTGTCTTGGAAGAAGTATAGCCAGAATGCTCCTTAGAAGTCAGGATGGCAAGACTTTGTCTCTCATACTTCAGACATATCAGGAGGGACCAGTCACTGGAGAAGGACATCATGCTTAGTAAAATGGAGGGTCAGCGAAAAAGAGGAAGACCCCAATGAGATGGATCAGCATAGTGGCAGAATCAATGGGCTCAAGTGTAACAACAATTGTGAGGATGGCATAGGACAGTGCAGTGTTTTGTTTTGTTGTACATAAGGTCACTATGAATCTGAACCAACTTGATGGCACCTAACAACAACAACAACACCAGGACATGTGGGTGATAGAGGAACCTGTTAAAGGACAACACAACGGTATAATCAATCAAATCCAGATTGTGGCAAATTCTAAAAATGAGATTCAGTTTCTCCTACAAATTTCATGGACATGAGTGAAGGACGACCTTTTTTTTTTTTTATGATTTATTGTGAATTATGTGATAGTATACATGGGATAACATTAGTTTTACATTCATTCTATCATATTGTCTCATTGCCATGGTTACAATCCCCTCCATGCAATCCTTCCCGCATGCCCCCCAGGTCTTCAGCACACAGTCCCTCTCCCTCTCTGGATCTAGAGTCTCCAGCTGCTCCATAGCTCCACATCATCATCTCTGGCTCCATTTCAGGCATCACTGCTTCTCTGGGTAATGTCCCACTCTCTGCTCTTCTCCCTTGATAGTCCTAGGGACCTCTGCTCCTAGACTGAAAAGTCAATCACTCCTCTCCTTGCTATAAAACATCCACCTTTACATTTCCAACCCTCACAATCAGTCCTGATAACAATTATTCACTATTGTATCACAAGAGACCCGTCTGCATTTCATTGCATCAGCCCCGCCTA
>NW_006408522.1:34687902-34729811 GCF_000296735.1 Chrysochloris asiatica | reverse complement strand
TTTTTCTTGTGGGTAAATACCGAGTAGAGGGATTGCTGGATCATAAGGTATTTCTATTTTCAACCTTCTGAGGAACCGCCATATTGTTTTCCAGAGAGGATGGACCATTTTGCAATCCCCCAGCAATGCAAGAGTGGAAGGACGACCTTTTATAAATTAAAAAGAAAAAAGAAAGCAAGACTATCAATTAGCCCCTGGGTGGTCTCAATCTGTCAATGTTATGGTTAGCAGTCAAGCACTTAATAGTTTGTGCTACCAGGGCTCTTTATGCAGAGGAATAAGTCATACGTATTTTTATAATTTGGGTTATGGGTTATAATCTAATACTACTTGCCCCCCACTGCTCAAATTCTTCCGGTTTTGGTCATTGGATGTTCTTTCATTTGACTTCTCTGTCCCTTTGATATTTTTTAGTTATCTAGTACTACTAAAATGGAAATAACACAAGTGTATGGTTTTAACAAACTTATTCCTTCGTAGTTAGATACTAGAAGTCTGAATGCAGAACACCAGCTTTAGGGAAAAGCTTTCTCTCACTGCTCTGAAGAAAGGTCCTTTTCTTCTTTCAACAGCCTTGGACCTCACATCTCTTGGAGATCTTCCTGCATTGTAGCATCAGTCTCCCACTGAGTCTACAAGCTTTGCAGCACAGGAACCTGTGTTCATAGGATATGTTCTACTTCCAGCTCTTCTTTCTTGGTGGTCTTCAGGTCCCTTCTTCTCTGCTCACTTCTTTCCCCTTTGATCTCTTGTAAGATAAAAGTTCATGCAGACCACATCCCAGGAGATTCCCCTTACATTAAATCAGGGCTGTGACCTGAGTAAGGGTGTTGCATCCCACCCCTAATTCTTTGACACATCAGATCACATTATGGAGGATTATTGCATCATTATATAACTGACAAACCACTGAGAATCATGAACCAGCAAGTTGATACCTATTTTTAGGGGACACAATTTAAAACTATGACAATACTCATAATTATACTTTGAAGGCCCATTCCCTTTCTTTAAAAAAAAAAAGCATTTCCTTACTTTCTGTCACTAAAAAAAGCAGGCTCAGTCCTAGAATCAGTTATTTATCCAAGTATCCCTAATTACCTTTTTTTTTTTATTTTAAGTTTTTATTGTGAATTATGTGTTAGTTTACACGGGTGAACATTATCTTTACATTCATCCTATCGTATTTTGTTTCATTGCAATGATCACAAGCCCCTGCATGCATCATCAAATAACCAAAGGGAACACCCCACACACCTGCCCCCCTGGTTGCCAGCCCACAGCCCCTCTCACTCCCTGAGTCCAGAGTCCCCAGCCACTCCTTCTGTCCACGTCATCATCCTATTTACTTTTATTGGAATATTATTAAAAATCAAAATCTGGGTGCTAGGTATGCTCCTTACTACTGGAGTCTATTGCTTTTAGGCGTTCTCAGTTGACAGCTAGGAAATATATGTATAGGAAACTTTTGTATATATACAAATCTATAAATATTTCTGCATGCAATCATCTGTATAGATGGATGATTTTTTTCCCTTAAACTTTGTTGCAGATAAAAATTGCAATATAGACAGCTGAAATGATAGGATATGCTTTTAAAAACTCCAGCAAAACAAAACAACCCCCCAAAAAACTATAGATGAGGACAATGGAACACAATTCATTAAGATAATCACTGAAGCCGGATGATAGATACAGTGGGGCGTCATTATATTCTTCTCTCTATGTTGTTGTTGTTGTTATGTGCCATGGAGTCGGTTCTGACTCATAGCGACCCTGTACAGGGTTTCCGAGGCTGTAAATCTACGGGAGCAGAATGCCTCATCTTTCTCCCACAGAACAGCTGGTAGTTTCAAACTGCTGACCCTGAGGTTTGCAGCCCAATTCATAACCACTACGCTACCAGAGCTTCTCTCTATATGTGTATATATTTAAAATATTACTGCATAATAACAAGTTTAAAAAATAAGTAGAGTCCTGTGGCACTGTTGGATAAGTACTAGACTGCTAACCACAAAGTCAGTGGTTCAAATCCAACAGTCACCCCTCAGAAACCCTATACAGGGTCATTAGGAGTTGGAACTGACTCGACGACACTTAATAACAACTAGAGTCAGAAAAACATCAAAGGTACAATTGTTGTTTTTAAGCGACATCAAGTCGATTCTGACTCATAACAACCCTATAAAGGGTTTCTGAGGAGCAGCTGGTAGGTTTGAACTGCTGACCTTGTAGTTCACAGTCTAGTGCTTATCTTACAGCATCACACGAGAAGTCCTAAGGTAACAATTGTTGTTGTTGAGTGCTGTCACGTCGATTCTGACCCATAGCGACCCTGTGTAGGGTTTCCAAGGAGCAGCTGGTGAGTTAGAACTGCCGACCTTGAAGTTCAAATGGCTTTGCAGTCTGGCACATTAACCCACAGCGCCATACTAGGTTACAATTGGTGGTGGTGGTGGTTGGTGGCTGTGTGCCGTGGAGTCCATTCCAACTCATAGTGGAGGTTTGCAGGCCAATTTGTAACCACTACGCTACCAAAGCTCCTTAGTTTACATTGCTGTTGCTATCAAGTGCTGTCAAGTGGATTCTGACCCATAGCAACCCTGTATAGGGGCAGCTGGTGAGCTTGAACTGCCGACCTTGCAGTTCAAATGGCTACACATTGGTAGTGGTGGTGGTTATGTGCCGTGGAGTCGGTTCTGACTCATAGTGACCCTGTACAGGGTTTCTGAGGCTGTACAACTTTACAGGAGCAGAAAGCTTCATCTTTCTCCCACAGAACAGCTGGTAGTTTTGAGCTGCTGACCTTGCGGTTCACAGTCCAATTTGTAACCACTACGCTACCAGAGCTCCTTAAAGACCATGATGTTGTTAAGTACCGAAGACCATGATAGACGAGACATAATTCACTTTACCATATGTTACATTGTTGTTGTTGTTGTTATGTGCCGTGGAGTCGGAACCGACTCATAGCGACCCTGTACAGGGTTTCCGAGGGTGTAAATCTTTACGGGAGTATTAAGGAGGGCCAAATACAGAAATGGAGTCCTGGTATGGCGTTGTGGGCTAATGTCAGACTGCAAAGTTGCTTGAACTGCAAGGTTGGTGGTTCAAGCTCACCAGCGGCTCCTTGGAAACCCTATATAGGGTTGCTATGGGTTGGAATCGACTCGATGACACTTAACAACAACAACAAATACAGAAACACAGAGCGCCAGATATTAGGCATTTTTAACATACATGCACAACGTTTTTTCCCCCCTCTGGGTCTTTCTTAAGTGAAGTTTTGAAGAGAATCAGGTTTTTCTTCCACATGTTGCCTGCCCTTTCAGAAACTCCAGCCTGCGTGCTCTCCTTACTTCCTAAATCTAATTTTGGGGGAAATTCTGATCCTTTATAAGTCCCTCTGTAACTATAAGTGTTATCTTTCCTGGAATTTTATCTTTCTGCTTCATCTTTAACTGGGAAAGGAATGTCATTGCTTTTAGTTTAGGAATTTCAGACAGAGGGCATTTGGCAGGTATAGAAATAGTCCCAAGTGTCTCCGGAATCACAGCTCTAGGCAGTTTTCCCACAATCCCCTAAGGTTGAGACTCTCTCCTTTCTCTAAGGTAATCAGGACCATGGTATGTTCTATTGACTCTCACCTCTTGAGTCAATAGTTGACAAAGAGCAGGTCTTTGATCACAGGGCCTGTGAGGATGCTGTGATCCCACAGCTCACTTTCTTAATTGGCCTCTTGGTTCCCTGTCTCTTGGTTTCTGAAAGAGGTGCAAAAAAAGCAAAACAAAAAAACCCCACAAAATACCTGCCATTGAATCGATATACATGGCAACCCATGTATATCTGAATACAACTGTTCTCCCTAGAGTTTTCAATGGGTGAGTTTTCGGAAGTACATAACCAAGCCTTTTTCTTCCAAGGCACCTCTGGGTTCACTTGAACCTCCAACCTTTTGATTATCAGCCATGTTTTAATCTTTGGTACCACCCAGGAACTCTGAAAAAGCTGGAGCAGCTGCTTTCTGCGATTGCTGGCGGTTGACAGAAGGGTGTCCTGCTATTGTGGGAGTTGCTTTTTATTTCTAAGTTTCTCTTTGTCATGTCTGGATTCTTGATCTTCTTGGGCAGTTCTGAGTCTCAAAAGGCAACGAGTAGGCCGATACCTATTTTACTCGGTTAAGGAAGTGCTAGAGCCCAACCTAGCCTAGCTACAATAAGGCAGTGCTGCTATGGGCTCTTCCTTCTAACCTGCTTTCCTCTAACCCTGAGGTTCTTTCTTGTTCACCTGTGATAGATCAGAGCTGACTCTGGTTCTGTTCTGAAGACAGGAACTCCTGGGACAGCTGCTCCCACATTAGGCCAAATACATTACCTATTGATTTGATTAGTTTTCTTCCAAGCAATGCATTTATAAAAAGATGGGAGATTTTGCAGGCATGTATTTTGCACAGGCAGCCAACTTCTCCCAATCACACACACACACGCACACACACACTTTCTCCCCATCCACCCACAAAGCTTCAGTCACATTTAGAGTTTGCACAAATGCACACCCTCCCTCATAATTCACAATGTACCCCCTCTCACCCACCTACACACCCCTTCCATAAAATTGCACCTGCTCACATACCCTTAGAAGCACATTTCTACACTGTACCCTGAGAGAGAGTAAAATGGGTCGCATAGGTACAGAGGATGGGTGGTAAGATCTCAGTAGGACAAACATTCTGTATAGGAGCTGGAGCCTACAGTGAAGACCCAGAACCACAGTCCCCTCCCATCCCCAAGGTGAGATACTAAGAGCAGAGAGGGACTCAGAAGTGGGAGTAAAGGGCTTCCTGTCCACCTAAGGTGTGCTGCTCCAGGGGAGACATGACAGTGTGCATCAGGCCTGGAGGTGGGTGGAGAATGTGGTAGCATCCATACCTGTCCAAGAAGTCTATTCTGGCTGATGGCACAGCTTCATCCTTGACCTGGGACTCTCTGAGCTCAGGAACTGATGGAGAGGAAATGAGAGGAGAAACGAAGTAGAAGGTTGCATTTGGGCTTTGGATTCCACATCCTTGGAGGAGTTGTTTCAGTGTCAACCAGGAGTCAAGAGGAGGAGCCTTGCCTTGGCTGGGAACTTGTAGTTCCCTTCAGAGAGGAGAGGTGGGGCAGGGGTCTTGAGAAGTGATAAGTATTTAAGTGCAGGGCTGTAGCAGCCACATTGTGACAGTAACTAAGGCCCCAGAGAGTCTGTCTTCAGCTCCAGACCTGATTCAACTCAAGTTCAAGCATCCTATTCAAGCTCAGAAGCTGTGGATTCTGGTAAAAAAAAAAGGGTCCTGGCACTGATCCACAGTGCCCAAGAAACTTGGCAGAGCACTCTGCTAAACAAAGACTTTGGTGGTATGCCGTGGAGTTGGTTCCAACTCATAGTGACCCTGCATTGGGTTTCCAAGGCTATAAATCTTTACGGGAGCAGAAAAACCTCATCTTTCTCCCGCGGAACATCTGGTAGTTTCGAACCGCTGACCTTGAGGTTAGCAACAGGACTCATAACCCTTACCTACCAGAACTCCTTAAACAAAGATTTCATTTAGGCCCCTACCATTCTACTAAGGAGTTCTGGTGTGGTGCTGTGGGTTAATGTGCCAGACTGCAAAGCTATTTGAACTCAAGGTCAGCGGTTCAAGCTCACCAGCGGCTCCTCAGAAACCCTATACAGGGTCGCTATGGGTCGGAACCGACTCGAAGGCACTTAACAACAACAACATTCCACTAAGGAGCTCTGGTGGCGTAGTGGTTACAAATCTGGATGCTAATCTCACCGTCATACCAGCTGCTCCGCAGGAGAAACATGAGGCTTTCTGCTCCCGTAAAGATTTACAGCCTCGGAAACCCTGTACAGGGTTGCTATGAGTGGGAACAAAACAACAACCATTCCACCAACAGTACTTCTAGAGATCTTCTCTGTGCTGCCGCCTGGGGGCGCTCTCAGCTGGGTCTAAGACTGCCACCAGCACTGCTGTTGTTGTTATCATTAGTATAATTAATAAACAAGCACTGATGAGGCCAAGTGGAGGAAGAGGCAGGCCCCTGCTGCTCAGAAGGATAATCCCTGCAAACATCCAGTGAGTCTGTAGCAATAAGGGGCTAAGTAACTGGCCCTTCTTCCCTACCCAGCTAGAAAGGCCTGCAGGTGTGGGCTCCAGGGGACAGGTAAAGGTATGGACAAGAAGAGGAAAACACTGGGTAACCTGGGCTCGGACCCAGCTCTGTATCTGCTTGACAGGATGTTTGTGGGCATAGCCACCCCTGTAATTACTAGCTGTAGAGCAGGCCAAGCTCAGAGGCACTTATTCATTAATTTAGCATGAATTTGACTATGTATTTATGGAGTGCTTACTGTGTGCAAAGTGGCCTACTAGAAATAGTATTTTATTGGACATTGTAAGGACATAGCTAACGTTCACACCAGTTCTTGGGGAGTGAAGGGTAGAAATGATGGAGTCAATTTGAAAGAAGGATAGCTCCAAAAGCTAAATGGCCTCTGTAGTGTGGAGCGGAGGTGGTTATTATATCAATCATAGGGATTACTAGGAGTCTTCTGTAGGATAAATAACAAGGTCAGCGGTTCAAGCCCACCAGTCACTGAGAAAGATGAGCCCTTCTGATCCCCCCGAATGACATTCTTTGACATCCTATATAGGATCGCTGTAGTCAGTGCTATGAGTTGGTATGAATCAACAACACTTAACAACAACTAGGGAGTCCAAGGTCTTGGACAATTCAAGGCTCAAGGCCTAAGTTGGAAAACATGCCGGGCGGAAGGGGTGGAGAAAATGGTCGATTTGGGGTGGGAAGATACTTGGCGACAACGAAGGGGTGGGAAATAGAGCACAAATGTGGGGAATTTGGATGAAAGGCTCTTGAAAGAGGTCCAAATGGGCCATGAGGATCCTATGTGGGGAGTGCTGAGTTACAGCAATTTGGCGGGAGGACTTTATGGTTGCGGGGGGGTGGGGGGGTTGGTTCTGTCCTGTGAGGGGTGGAGGTGGGGGATTCTGGAATCTTGAGTCTGGATAAAAGTTGGGGTATGGTAGAGGCATCCAACAAGGTTTTGAGGGAAAACCTTGAAGTATTGGGTTTGAAAAAATGCTGGAGTGTATTTAGGGAGAAGAGGGGCGTGGCAGGGGTGTCCATGCAGAAGACCGAGCCAGATCTTGGGGTTTAGGGATCGGGATAGTCGGGGCAGCTGGTGCTGGCCGAGCTGGGCGGTCTGGAGTGGGGGCCGGTCGGAGGTCAAGCTCGCCGAGGCAGGGTTGGCGCTCCGAGCAAGCCGTCCAGGGTACCGCGGGGGGGCGGTACGAGCTCCGGCTGCTGGCGGGCCGGGGAGGAGGCGGCGGCTCCAAGAAGAACATGAATCAGCGGCAGCTACGGCGGCGGCGACGACGGCTGAGGAAGAAGCGCGGTGGCCCAGGAGCGGCCCCGGGGACCCAGCGCTTCTGACAGCGGCGACCACGATTCGCAGTGGGCGCGGGGCTCGGAGGTGACCGCCCCAGCACCGCCCCCAGGCCGGCTCCCGCCCCTCCTCCCGCCTCCCGCCTCCTTCCTCCAGCCTCCCTCCTCGCTCGCGGGCTCGGCCCGGCATGGTGCGGCGTCGCCGCCGATGGCGCTGAGGCGGAGCATGGGGCGGCCGGGACTCCCGCCGCTGCCGCCACCGCTGCCGCCTCTGCTGCTGCTGCTGGCGGGTCTGGCCGCTCTGCTTCTCCCCGAGCCCGCCACGGCAGGTAGGGGCTGACCCGGAGGGTGGTGGGAAGCCAGGGACTGCGGAGGGGCGCGGCTGGGGGTCGGAGTCCTGGAACAGCAGCCGGCCAGCCCCGGGCCTGGGAGGGCCAGAGATTTGGGTGGAGGGACGGAAGCTGAAAGGCCGAGACTTGGGGGCTGGTGAAAGGGACGCCGCGGTGTTTCACATCTCGGGTCGGGGCCCCCCACCCCCAACTTTCTCGCGCCCAGGGCTCTGCTGGTGGGGTGAAAGGGACAGGAGTCGGGGTATGGGCTGTGTGGTTAGCTGGGGGTTAGGCACTGGATTTTCCCGCCTCACTGTTACTAGTTCTGTTTGCTCTCCCCTCCCCAATCATGGGGACCCCATTCTGCCTGCCCCACATACGAAGGTCCCACTTTGAAGCCGTGGGGGCTGGGGATGTTTACCCAAGGGGCATCCCTACACCAGTTAGGCACTGGAGCTTTGAGAGTGCCCAATCCAAAAAAAAAAAAATCTTGGCATACTATAATCCCTGTGCCTATTCAGAGCTCCCTGGGACCTGGAATGCTGGAGATGAGGGCTAGAGCAAGGGTCTTATGTTCCCACATAGCCATTGAGACATACAGTCACATGCAGCTCCCCAACTTCACACTGCCCACTTCTGGGACTGCTCGGTATGTGTTGCACTCCCCCACCCCACTGTGACTGATCTTGAGTAAGTGAAGGGAGCAGGGATGAAAATGACCAGGGCATCCACTGCCCGCATCTTTCTTGTGCTATAAGCCTCAGAGGGAAGGGAAAGGGGTGGCAGTTATTTACATGAAGAAAGATGTGTATCTGAGACTCAGAGAGCCCAAGACTTTGCCAATAGTCACACAGCATAAGGCCGGAAGAAGCAGGCGTGGATTTCGACTATGCTGATACTTTATTGGCCTGTATCTGTATAAAAACATGCCAGAAGAGGGGTGTGTGTGTTTGTGTGTCTGTAGAGGTGGGGTTCTAGATCTCCTTTGTGATCCTTGCTAGTGTGATAGTGGCTCAGGGGTCCTGAGCTTCCTACTTAGTGCCCTGCCTCTCCCTCCGGCCTCCCACCTTCTCAGTGCCCGCCCCTGAACACATTCAGGTATTAATAGAGCAGGCTGCTGCCAGGAAGGCTGCCATGTGTTTGATCTGACGTGGTTGTGAAGCCATATGTTCTCCACTTCAGGGGAGCACCCCCTCCTTCCTTTCTCAGTCTGCCTTCATTTTGCTGGGTCGGGTGCAAGAGGGTGCCTGCAACAATGGAGTCTGGGCTGGCACTTTGGGCAGAGAGCTGGCAGCCTGTTGCATTGGTTGGGTGCAACAATCATTCTCTGGGCTGTGCCCGCCCCAGCAGGGTGACAACTCCTTACTGTTTTCATGACTGGGACCAGTCCAGACTCCTGCAGCCTGGCTTGTCTCCCTTTTGGAGATTGGGACTAAATTTACATTATCTAGGATGGAGGGATGGGGAAGAGGCTTGGGGAATCTTGGCAAAGACAGAAATAGTGCCTGGAGAGCTTGTCATGCTCCTTTATCTAGCCCAAGTCCAAGCCACCTTCCCTCCCACATCTTAGCCTCCTTGACTATGGATGGACAATGAGTCCTCTGACACCGAAGCTAAGTTCTGGAAGAGAATGGGGGATATTTCCAGAGATAGGACCCCTGTCAAGCAGGTTGACACCTTCTCCTTCCCACTCCTCAGGCTTGAAGCTCATGGGAGCCCCAGTGAAGCTGACCGTGTCGCAGGGGCAGCCAGTGAAACTCAACTGTAGTGTGGAGGGGACGGAAGAACCTGAGATACAGTGGGTGAAGGATGGAAATGTGGTCCAGAATGTGGACCAGGTGTATATCCCAGTCAGCGAGCAGCACTGGATCGGCTTTCTCAGGTGTGGGGCTGTGAAGGAAGGTGTGGGAAGCCAGCCTGAGGGCAGGCCATATTCTTTCCTGGGGGTTGTGCTGATACCCAGAAATCTGAGGTGTTTTTTTTTCAATTTGGCAACCTGTGGAACCTTCCAGAAGTGGGGCCAGACTGAAACCATCCAGTTTTGACCTTGACCCTGAGAAGTGAGCCTGGTGTTCTGTTTCCACAGCCTGAAGTCTGTGGAGCGCACCGATGCGGGCCGGTACTGGTGCCAGGTGGAGGATGAGGGAAAAATCCAGACGTCCCAGCCAGTGTGGCTCACGGTAGAAGGTGAGAAGGAAGAGCCACATGGCATGCTGACATGGAGTGTGTGCAGTTTGCTGTGGATCACACTTTTGGAAAGGATGGTTCAGTGGAAACTAGCCTGCCCTACTGCGGTCTGAGGCTGAGTCCATCATCCCAAACATCAGAAGATGTCTGGGTATATAAGAGCCAAGGAGGCAGCTAGGGCCCACAGCCTATGAGGTGCAGTCTCTTTCAGTTGTCTGAGCAACAAGCCCCAAGCACCCATCTGGGTCTGGACCCTGTTCTGCCAAGTGGCCTGGCCAGAAGGGGATGGATGGGGGAGGGGAAGAAGGCTCTTGCAGCTGTGGGAGCCTGAAGCTCAGCGTTGTTCAGCCCAGGAAAACAAAGTGACTAAGAAAGTAACAAAGGGCCTTGAAGGGGAGCTGGGGCCTGCCAACAGAACTCTGCTAAAACTCCCGCCCACTCCCCCGTTTCCACTTGCCCCTCCCCCAGCTCCCTGCTCCCCACCCCCAGTCTCCTCCTTGACTGTGAGAAGGGCTGTCAAAGCAGGTCTGGGAAGGGAATGTGGGAGCTGTTAGCAGAATCTGTCATGCCTAAGGGACTAAAGAAAAGAAGGCCCCCCCCCCCAGGAAGCTAGATGCCTACTCTGCACTTGACCCAATTGTAAAAGGCCTGTGGGGGACCTTCTCCACAGAGGGGCTTTGAATGGAAGCTAAGATGTAATTTGGGCAAAGTTTACTACCTGTCTGCCCTCTCTCCCTAGGTGTACCATTTTTCACTGTGGAGCCAAAAGATCTAGCTGTGCCACCCAATGCTCCTTTCCAACTGTTTTGTGAAGCTGTGGGACCCCCTGAACCAGTTACCATTGTCTGGTGGCAAGGGGGCACGAAAGTTGAGGGACCCACTCCCTCTCCCTCCATTTTAAATATAACAGGTGAGCAGCCTCAGGAAGGGGCTTTGCACAGGGCATAAGCTGGGTCCTTGGGGGCAGTGAATCCATTTAAATCACTAAGTTTTGCTGAGTGTCCAGAGCGAATCCCAGTGCCTGCAGATGTGAGCTGCACATTACCGAGCTCCTTAGTAAGGTGTGCCAGGCTGCCTGGGTGGGCTTATTAGTGGTGATCCTGCTGTGTGCACTTAAGGAGGTCTTGGGGCCTCATTCCCTCCTGTGCAGCAGTTCCCCCCCCCCCCATCCCTCCCCTGGGAAGGAGCCATAGACCAACCCACACAGAGCTAGGAGGAGTGTCTGGAAGATGCCAAGAAGAGAAGATTCTCAGAAGGGAAAACGGGCAAGGCCAGCACAAAGATACAGGGTCCTCCTCCCTTAATGGCCCTTTCCCAGAAACCTCCAGACATTTTCCCAAGCAACTGAATCTGTCAATACCACTTCCACATAGTTATGCCTGTAACACCCACCTGAACCCCAAAATACCCAGGCATAGACTTGTGAGGCTCTCCTTTCAGTGAAATAGAGATCATGGTTTCTGGTTGAGGTTTGAACCCGGCAAGAAAGATGGGAGTCTAGACTTGATATCATATGCGGTAAGGTGGGAGGGAAGGGTCTCTGATCGGAATCTTGAAGAGAGGTGGACTGTGGGAAGCAAGGGCCGGTTTTGTACCTAAAGCACTGGGTTGTAGCAGAGGATGTGTTCCGATCCCCCCAGATGTGCGTGGTTGGGACCCTCAGGCAGTCAGTCTGATAATAAGCAGTCACTGAAGGAACTCCTACTCCACACACCACACTGAGCTAGGCACCACGGGGGAGCCAGGGAACACAAAGGAAATGGAAGCCATTATTCCCCCGCCCCCAAGGAATTGAGCATAATTGGGGAGACAAGACAAGGCATAAGGAGCTGAGAACTATTGCAAGGCAGAGAATCTGCAAGCACAACATGAGAGTACAGAGCAAATAAAGAAGTGCTATGCTAGGAGCAGTAAAGGAGTGCGGTGGTCTGCGGGAAGGTGGGTGGGCCGTCTAACATTTCTGAGGGCTTGAATGCACTTTATATACTTCGCATCAGTTGATTCTCACAATTCTTCCATCTAAAAGATGAAAAAACAGTTCCCCAGCTCTGAGATTTGCATCAGGTCCATTAAACCCTAAAGACCCTGTTTCCCCCCACAAGTCTCCCTCTCTGGTCCCTTTCTTTGTCTGTAGAAACAGTAGGCTCCTAGGATCAAAACCTGAGTAACTGTCTTCCCCAACCCAGGCTGGGTGAGGGGAGCTGCTTGTGAGGGGCTGACTGAGGTTTTCTGGTGCCAGGGGTGACCCAGAGAACTGTGTTTTCCTGTGAAGCTCACAACCTAAAAGGCCTGGCTTCCTCCCGCCCAGCCACTGTTCATCTTCAAGGTAGGAGGATTCTGGAGGGAGCCAGAGGGAGGGAGGAAGGGTAGAGCTCTTCAAGCTATCCAGCAATGGGTGGGTGGCGAAGTTAGAATTGTGCGGTGTCCAGCTCCACACACTTCTGCTGGATCTTGGGGATGAGGAGTTAATTGGCATGGCTCCCATTCCTAGTGGGAGCACCTGAGACCCTGCCATGGCTGAGATGAGAATAGAAACCTGACGTCACAGTAGATTTCCCATCACGAAGCAGACTCCTTGGGAGGGAAGGAGGAAGGGAGGAAGCCAGCAGGAGCTGGTCAAGGTTCCTGCCCAACTGTTCCTCTGCCATCCCCTGTGGAGGCGATGGGACTGAGGAAACATGGCCCAGCAGGATGATAGAGGAGATACAAAGAACTGGTGTGCTCAGAGAGAGCCAGTGTGGCAGGCGCTGGGCCATGGCTGCAGGGGCAGCTGCTTGTCTAGGCTGTATCTCCAAGGCTGAGGTAGCTCCCCTCCCCCTACATCCCATCACTATTTTAGCCTTCTTCATCAGGGCCCTTGATTCAGGGAGAGAAGGCTTCTCTCTATAGCCTAGGCACTCAAGCAGGTGTGGGCAGCTGTCCCCTCCTGGCTGCTTGGCTTGTGTATATCTGTGGTCCTGGGAGCTGAGTAGCCATCTTTAGGTTGAGGATGCCCTCCCCCAGAGTCTAGAGATAAACTCAAGGCTTGACTCCCATGTCTCCTGCTCCTTCCTCTCATGTCCCTACTGGACACTGGGTTCTCCTGGGCACTCACACTAGGTCCTTTCCACAGTACTTCCTGCAGCTCCTTTCAACATCACAGTGACGAAGCTCTCCAGTAACAATGCCAGCGTAGCCTGGACGCCAGGTGCTGATGGCCGAGCTATACTTCAATCCTGCACGGTCCAGGTAAGCTGAGATGGGCAGGACAGCTCTTCTGGCCTGCCCATGTTTGTCTCACTGCCTTTGTTGACAATTGGTACCACACTTATCTCAGGGGGATTAGTCTCCAGCTCACCTCAGTAGGAACAGCCCCATCTGATCTTGGGGTGGACTGGCAACCAAGTGACTGCAGGGTAACTTGAACCCTATATTTTTCAGGCTGAAAAGCAGATTTGAGGTACCTAGAAGAGTTTTTCTTTCTTTAACAAACAAATTTAGTCTCTCACAATTTAGTAGGCTAGAAGTCCAAATTCAGGACGTCAATTCTAGGCGTAGCCTTTCCCTTTGTTGGCTCTGGAGACAGTCCTTCTGTGTCATGCTGCAGTCTGTGGTAGGGAACACATGGGGCCCACAATTCTACAATGGTATAAGTGAGAACTTTTCATATATTTATATCTATATAGGACCACTATGGAGTCCTGGTGTGATGCTGTGGGTTAATGTGCTAGACTGCAGAGTTGGTTTGAACTCCAAGGTTGGTGATTCAAAATCACCAGCTGCTCCTCGGAAACCCTATACAGGGTTGCTATGAGTCGGAACCAACTCCACGGCACTTGACAACCACAACTACAACATTGCTTGTAGACCCCCATGTGTCTTGGCATCAGTCTTCCCCTGGATCTAGAAGCTTCACAGTGCTGGGACCTCAGGTCCCAAGTACATATTCTATTTCTGGCTCTTCTTTCTGGGTGATAGTTGATCTCTCCCCCTCCCCCCTAGACCTTTTCTTAGTAGGGGAAAAGCTCAAGCCTTTGGTTTATCTGACACCTATACTCTTATACCCTCCCTCACCTCAACTCATGCCAGAGAGAACAAAAGACCAGGAGGGAGTCTAAGCCCCCAAAACTGTGAAGCTAAAAACAAGAGGGCAATGCAAGTTGGCTCTTTTTCATTTGTTTCCTCAGAAAATGTTTAACAAGCACCTTTGGAAAGTGTTCTAGGCAGTTCTGCCATTCGATTTGGGTGAAAGAGGTTCCTGCCCTAAGCTCTGCCAGTTAGAGGACTCTGTTCTTCCCTTCTGGCAACACTCTTTCTTTCTGAGTAAGGAGTCTGCAGACCAAGGAGACATGCTCATCCAGATCCTGAGCACCACCTCACCCTGCTAGGTTGTGGGATATTCAGGATCGTTTACCCTGTGTCTGCTTCCAGAGCCTGTGTGGGCATCTTTCCAAGAAGGAACCCTGCTGTGGTATGGCTCCTCTAAGCCCAAGAAACCATCATTTGTTGGGATGGGAATTCAACTTGGGTATGAAAACAACCTGTGTCCACACCTGTGCATCTTGTGGCCCCTGGTGGTATAGATCCTTGGCTGGGAGTTAGTTCTTGAGCCTCCACATTCTGGCTTGGGACTCCAAGGAGTTTGAGGGTTATAAAAGCAAATCTGGCCTCCTAGTTTGTTTTGTGTGTTTATTTGTGAAGATAGTAGGATTAAAAATATGGTTAGCTAACTTATAGGGTAGTATAAATGGTAACAAGCTTGACTGCTAACTGAAAGGTTGGAAGTTCCCATTCATCTAGAGGTAACTCAGAAGAAAGGCCTGGTGATTTAATTCTGAAAAATTAGCCACTGAAAACCCTGTAGAGCATAGTTCCTCTCTGATACACAAGGGGCCCCTTGAGTCAAAATCAACTTGACAGTAACTGGTAGCTGAATGTTTTTGTTGTTAAGTACCATGGAGTCGGTTCCGACTCATAGTGACTCTGCACAGGATTTCCGAGGCTGTAAATCTTTACTGGAGCAGAAAGCCTCATCTTTCTCCCCCAGAACAGCTGGTAGTTTTGAACTGTCGACCTTGAGGTTAGCAGCCCGATTCTTAACCACTACACTACTAGAGCTCCTTGGTAGCTGAATAACAGTATTTAAATATTAAGCTATATGGTGGACCTTCGTTTATACTCTTGTCACCAAAATGTTAAGAGGAGGGTCTGATTTTAGTCATCAGGATGTAAAAACAAGTAAGACCATTTCTGTGCCCTTGAGAATCTCTCAGACTTTGGACTGGCATGTAAATAGTTATAGTAAGTGGTAAGTTCTTTAACAGAGTTAAGTGCCAGGTACAAAGGGCTATACTTTTTTGAGAAATTAAGAAAGGCTTTCACAGAGAAAGTGATATTTAACTGAGTCTTAAAGGATGAGTAGGACTTTGCTAAGAAGAGCAGATCATTCTAAGCAAAGGGAACAGCATTTGCAAAAGACATGGTAGTGTAGAATCTAGTATGTTAACTGGTGCAAAGCAGGAGAGGAGATGAAAAGAAGTAAGCAAGTGTTTGCTGATAGGCTTAGTAGTTGTTGTTAGTTGCCCTGTTGTTGTGAGGGGCCTTTTAGTTGGTTCTGACTCACAGGAACGCTATGTACAACAGAATGAAACACGGCCAGACCCTGTGTCATCCTTACAATCCTTGCTGTGTTTGGGCCTATTGTCGTCACCACTGTGTAGATCCATCTTGTTGAGGGTCTTCCTCTTGTGGACTGACCCTCCACTTTGACAAGAATGATGGGAAATGAAGTCTTGGCGTCCTTGCTTCTAAAGAACATTCTGATTGTACATCTGAGACAGATTGATCTGTTCTGGTTGTCTGTGATATATATTCAATATTTTTTGCCAGCAACATAATTCAAATGCATTGATTCTTCTTTAGTCTTCCTTATTCATTGTCCTGCTTTTGCATGTATATGAGATGATTGAAAATATGATGGCTTGGGTCAGATGCACCCTAGTCCTCAAACTGATATTTTTACCTTTTAACATTTTAAAGAGGTCTTTTACAGCAGATTTGTACAGTCATTTGATTTCTTGACTGCTGCTTCCATGGGTATAGATTATGGATCCAAGTAAAATGAAATCCTCGACACCTTCAGTCTTCATGATGTTACTTGTTTGTTGCTCCCGTTATAAGGAATTTTGTTTTCTTTATGTTAAGGAGTAATCTATACTGAAAGCTATAGAATTTGATCTTTATTAGTAAATGCTTCAAATCCTCTTCACTTTCAGCAAGCACATCAACCTTTGATAACAACCTGCATATCACAGGTTGTTGATGAGTCGTCCTCAAATCTTGAAGCCAAGGTTAGTTACTTTTGTCATTGTTGTTAAGTGCCAATGAGTCAGTTCTGACTCATAGCGACCCTGTATAGGGTTTCCGAGGAGTTACTGGCGAACTTAAACTGTCAACCTTGCGGTTCAAACTGACCTTGCGGTAGGGAAGGCTCCGTAGGGAAGTTTTAATTTAAGGGACCCTTCCCCCACTCAACATGTACATCCCCTTATATGACCCATCTTTTATCTTCTCTCAGACCCTCCTCTGCATCACTGTTTTCTGCATTTCTGTAGGTGATACACACCCCAGGAGGCTGGGAAGTTCTGGCTGTTGTGGTGCCTGTACCTCCTTATACCTGCCTGCTCCGGGGTCTGGTACCTGCCACCAACTACAGCCTCAGGGTGCGCTGTGCCAATGCCTTGGGCCCCTCTCCTTATGGTGACTGGGTGCCTTTTCGGACAAAGGGTCTAGGTAAGGCAGAGTGGCTGAGTAGGTGGGTGGCGGTGGTGGTGCTGGAGTTCTGGATAGAGTTTATGGAAGAGGGGCTACCGAAAAGAGAAGGTCTGTTATTTAGCAAAGATTTGCCAAGTGCCTGCTGCATAGCAATGAACTGTATAAACCCAGCCCCCCTCCCATACAGCTTTAGTTCTAGTGGGTGGAGTAGGCAAAACAAACTAGAAAAGATCAGGGGAGGTAGTAATCAAGAAAGCCCCAAGGTGGTCTAGGAAAACTTCCCAAGGAGAACTGAGGTAAAAATGATGAAGAAGGAGCCATGTGAACATTTTGGGGCAATCACTGCAGGAATCACTGAATGTGGCAGTGAGGAAGTGCAAAGACCCTAGCTTGGAGTTCTTTGGCCACCGCAAAGAGGCTGGTGAGGCAGGAGCTTCCTTGTGTGAAGGGAGTGGTGAGGGATGAGGTAAAGAAGCAGTAACCATGGCGATGAAGAGCAACACTGCTGAGCTGGGTTGCTGCTGGTCCTGCCCATTACTTCCCCCTCCTTCCCACCACAGTGAGTGAGCAGACTCAGAGCTGGGAGGTAAGTTTAGTTCTTGGAAGTTGGTTCTGAGGCCTAGATAGGATGATGATGGTGGGAGAAATAGGGGATCTTAACAACCTTCTTTCTTTGGGTGCAGCCCCAGCCAGAGCTCCCCAAAACCTTCATGCCTACCGCACAGACTCAGGCCTCATCCTGGAATGGGAAAAAGTGATTCCTGAGGGCCCCGTGGAAGCACCCCTGGGGTCCTATAAACTATCCTGGGTTCAAGACAACGAAACCCAGGTAAGGGGCCACTGAGGCCTGTACAATCCAGGTGAACTCTCAGGGCTCCAGGGCCTGGAGAGCTTCCAAATGGCTGTCCTCAATGGCCTCCCACCACCCTGAGTCTTCACTCTCCCCAGCCCTCGGCTGCAGACTCTACTTTACTGGATTATGTCTCAAGTTAGGATTATACTTTGTTTGTCAAGCAGGCAGCACATTCCTGCACAAACTGGGGGAGGACACAGATAAGGTCATCTTATCCTGTCCTGCCTCTCTCCCATCCCCACCTCTGCATTCCTGATCTGAGCCTTGTTTGTCTTCAGTAGAGTTCTCTGCAGCCTGTAGCAGGAATATGAGACTCCCAAGCAGGTTCCCTGCAGTCCTGAAACCTAGAGTGCCTCAGGTGCCAGGCTTCTAGCAGGGCCTAGTTTTGCCCTTAGGTCCCAGCTTGAGGCCTTACCCTCAGACGCTGCCTGGGGTCGTGGCTTTTTCTGTCTCTGCAGACCGAGCTGACAGTAGAGGGGACCATGTTCAACCTGACAGGCTGGGATCCCCAGAAGGACCTGACTGTGCGTGTGTGTGTCTCCAATGCCATTGGCTGTGGGCCCTGGAGTTTGCCTCTGGTAGTTTCTTCTCATGACCATGCAGGTGAGGCCTGGAGGGGGAGGATCACAGGAGAGCAGGGGTTTTCCAGGGCAAGCTAGACTGGTGGGAGGGGCTGACAGGACCCCTCCTAATAGGCCCACAGACTGAGAACCAATCACTTGAGACTAGGGTTGGCATTTAAACATTATCTCATTCCTTACCCTTACTCCTTCTCTCCCCACCCCCCAACCAACTCTTAGGCCCAGAAGGCTCATAGAAACCCTTGGTCATATAGTAGGGTCATAGTAGCAGGGCCTGTTGCTGTCAAGGCAGGACCCAAACATTTCTTGGATCTCTTTTGGAGCCTTTCTACTCTAGGACTCTTGTTGACTTAGGGGTGTCTTGTGACCAGGCTACATGGCCCTCCTGGGAAAGTTCTGAGGGATTACTTAGCAGCAGCTTAGCTCATGCTGCTGTCCTTCCCTCCACAGGACATCAGGGCCCTCCCCATAGCCGGACATCCTGGGTGCCTGTGGTCCTGGGTGTGCTGACAGCTCTGGTGACAGCTGCTGCCCTGGCCCTCATCCTACTTCGAAAGAGGCGAAAGGAGACTCGGTTTGGGTAAAAAGGGCAGCCAAGAAGGGAGAGGCAGGTGGTGTCTGAGGGCCTTGGAACTGACCCGGCTTCTTGGTTTCCCTTTAGACAAGCCTTTGACAGTGTCATGGCCCCAGGGGAGCCAGCTGTTCACTTCCGGGCAGCCAGATCTTTCAATCGGGAAAGGCCTGAGCGCATCGAAGCCACACGTGAGTGGTAGGGGATCATAGAAGGAAAAAATGGATTACCTTTGTGCTCCTTTTACCAACTCCTTAACTGGAGTGTTATCTCTGAATCTTGATGAGACCCAGGCATACAAGACAGACAGATAAACCTACTCTCGTGCAGGTTGCCATCCCCAGCTGAGGGAGAACTAAGCTCATCTCTGCTCTGAGGGTGGAGGCTAGTGTGTAGGATGGCTGGGTTTTGGATTAGGAGCTGGGGGCGCCACTCCCCTTTCTCACGGACCCCTTCCTCTTAGTGGACAGCTTGGGCATCAGTGATGAACTGAAGGACAAACTGGAAGATGTGCTCATCCCAGAACAACAGTTCACCCTGGGCCGGATGTTAGGCAAAGGTACGCCGAGCTGTGCAGAGGTGGGCAAGAATTTGCTGTATCTGAGTATATTTGGATCCTCGTGCCACTTTAAATGGGGAGTGTGGTGGCTCTGTAGATAAGCACTGGATTGCGAACAACAAGGTTGGTGATTCAAGCCCACTAGCTGCTCTACAAAAGAAAGATGAGGCTTTCTGCTCCCGAAAAGGTTTATCACCTCAGAAATCCTAAACAGGGTCACTGTGTGTTGGAATCTACTCGATGGCACTTAACAACAACCACTTTAAGGATGTGGATTTGGGTTAGCTACGCCTCTAAGCAGAGTATGCTTGTAGACTTCTGAATTTGGAAGGTTTGGGGGAATGGTAGCTTGCGATGGAGATGCCTGAGGAGCCAAGCCCACGCAACTCTGCTTTGGCTACTCCAGAATCTGATTTTGTGAACCAATGGATGGTCACCTGGGAAGCAAAAAGGTAGGGGCAAGAGGCCAAGGGGACTCAATATCATCTGGCTCTGTCCCTAGGAGAGTTTGGTTCAGTGAGGGAAGCCCAGCTGAAGCAGGATGATGGCTCGTTTGTAAAAGTGGCCGTGAAGATGCTAAAAGGTGAGTTGAGTGGAGCATGGTAGTTGTGGGGTGGGAGCATCACCTGGGAGGATGAAGGGGGACGACTCTGCTCTGCCCCTCGACTTTTTGAGAAGAGCTAATCATCACTGACTGGGCTCTTGTCAGTACCACATGAATAATTCTCACATGTATTTGTCCCCCAGCCTTTCCTCTCTCCCGTCAGCAGTGATTGTCCTCTGAGCTCTTGCGGGATGATTAAGGCTGTGGCTGGTTGAGCAGACAGGCTATCCTAACTAAAGAGAGGTTTTGCATGTGAAGAAATTGTTGGACAGCACTGACCCATGGATGATGTCTCCTCTGCTCATGGCCAGAATGTTGCCTAGGACAGGACAGCTAAAGGATAAGGCCTAGGAAACTGCGGGGTCTCACCTCTTTTACCCCTCTTATTCTGTTCTCCCAGCCGACATCATTGCCTCAAGTGACATTGAAGAGTTCCTCAGGGAAGCAGCTTGCATGAAGGAGTTTGACCATCCACACGTGGCCAAGCTTGTTGGTGAGCCCCTTCTTAGGAAAGGTGGATAAAGAACAGGGACAAAAATATGCTCCCCCAAGGTGGGAAGGACTCACCTGATGAGTACACAGATGTAAGCAAACAGATAAGGAGAGACCGGCTGAAACTGGCCCAGATTCCAGGTGAGATCAGTTTGCAGACCATGTACCATGAAGACTGCTCCTCTAGGAGGAGGGGACAGAAGGTCTAGGGATTGGAATTAATTTACTGGGGCAGCACTGGGTCACCAGGCCAGTGTGTACCTTGTGGGAAAAGAGGGGACAGAGCCAGGACTGGAGGTGGGGACCAGCCAGCAGGTGGGGGCTGGTATAGACACCTGAGCTATCCTTTGACCTTCATGTGCCCTGTCCCTGACTCCCTTGTTCCCAGGCGTGAGCCTCCGGAGCAGGGCCAAGGGCCGTCTTCCCATCCCCATGGTTATCCTGCCCTTCATGAAGCACGGGGACCTGCACGCCTTTTTACTCGCCTCCCGGATTGGGGAGAACCCCTTTGTGAGTACCTACTAGGGTGGGAGTGGCCAGAAGAAAACTAGGATGGGAAGATAGGGCCTGGAGAGGGTCCTAGGAGAGAGCGACGTGGTGGGCAAGAGATAGGACTAACTGGGAGCAGAAGGGCTCCGATTTGGATTCCTTTTATGCTAGCCAGCTTCCTTTACCCTCACAAAGCCCTGCTGGGGCATCTAGCCTGGGCCAAGGCTCCTTCTGGAAGAAGAGACCTTTGTGGTCCCTGAAGTGGGGTGTCTTGGCTTTTGAGCTCTTTGTCAGACTTCAAGCTTCTTTGCCTTGGGAACCCCCTTTCATTCCTTTCCTTTCAGTAATCCTGAAAACATTCTTTAGGCCTGCTAGCCTCTGGCTAAGGAACTCTCCATCTGCCCCAGTTAGGTGGGCAGGTTCAGCCTGAGTTTGTCCTGTCTGTCCTCCAGCACCTGCCCCTCCAGACCCTGATCCGGTTTATGGTGGACATCGCCTGTGGCATGGAGTACCTGAGCTCCCGGAACTTCATCCATCGAGACTTAGCTGCTCGGAATTGCATGTATGTGAATTCTAGAGGGCTCAGGATGGGAGGAAGCAGCCAGTGTGAGGGAGACAGCATGGGAACAAAGATGGCTTAGCTGTAGTGAGGTTGTGTCACAGAGGAAGGTTGACCCCCCCATCCTGCAACACCCCTTGCAGGCTGGCAGAGGACATGACAGTGTGCGTGGCTGACTTTGGACTCTCCCGGAAGATCTATAGTGGGGACTACTATCGTCAGGGCTGTGCCTCCAAATTGCCCGTCAAGTGGTTGGCCCTGGAGAGTCTGGCTGACAACCTGTATACTGTGCACAGTGACGTGGTGAGCAGGGAGCCATAGGCAGGCTTTGTGGTCTGCTCTCTTGGCTTAGATCACCCAGTTCTGAGGCCTCAATGCCCCAAGGTGTGCCTGCCTTAGAGCCATGTCTCAATCCGGTTCAGGCAGCTTAGTGACACGTCACCAACTGTGCTTTTATCCCAGTGGGCCTTCGGAGTGACCATGTGGGAGATCATGACTCGTGGGCAGACTCCATATGCTGGCATCGAGAATGCTGAGATTTACAACTACCTCATCGGCGGGAACCGCCTGAAACAGCCCCCAGAGTGTATGGAGGACGTGTGAGTGCCCCAGGATGGGGATTCTGGGGGAAATGGAGTTTCCGCTGATGGCTGCCACCACAGTGACTGGTCTAGTGGATGCTCAGAACCTCGGTTGGGCATTTATTTATTTCTTTTGGGAGGAATGTCTTCATACTTCTAGGAAAGTCGCTCCACCTATGCACTAGTCCTTTTCTATCACTATTTTCTCCAGTTTCCAGGGAGAACCAGAAACCCCCAGAGCAGCAAAGAAAGCACAGGGTTGAGCAGTAGTACAGGCTTCTCTGTCACCGTCCTTCCACCCTACCTCTTTCCGTAAGCCCCAGCTCATCTAAAAAAGCAAGTCACCATAGTGGTTAAATGTTGGACTGTTAACCACGGGATGGGCAGTTCAAACCCTTCAGCCACTCTGAGGGAGAAAGATGAGGCTGTATGCTGTTGTAAAGATTTACAGTCTCGGAAAGCCTATGACGTAGTTCTCCTCTGCCCTGTAGGGTCCCTGTGAGTTGGAATTGACTCAGTGGCAGTGAGTTTGATTTGGGTTTTAGTCTTTAAAAACCTCTTGGACTCAGTTCTCCTTCCTGGCCAGATAGGGCTGCCCAGAGGCAGGAAGAAAACACAGTGCTGCTGCATCCACTATGCTGACAAGGACAGGGGCTGAGGGCCAGCCTTTCAAGGGAGTGGAGGGGACCCATGATAACCACCTGAAGGTTTAGGGGAAGCCTGAAATCATCCCAGGTGCAGCAGGGTGGTCATACAGCCTGTATAGGAATGTCATCAGGCTTCTGTGACAAGGTGACAGTAAGCTTATCTCACATGAGCTGGGCACTTCACAGGCATTAAAGGAGCCCTGGTGGCACTATAGGATAAGCACTGGACTGCTAGCCACAAGTTGGCATTAGAAAGATGAGGCTTTCTGCTCCCATAAAGATTTATAGCTCAGAAACCCTATATAGGGTCGCTTTGAGTTGGAATCGATTTGATGGCAGTGGGTCTCACAGGCATTATTACAGATAATCCTCTCATCTAACCCTATGAAGAAAAAACTGCTCCTACCCCCATTGTGTAGATGAGGAAGTGGGATTAAAGAGGTTAGGTAACATAGCCAAGGTCACACAGCTATTAAGTGGGTGAGTTGAGATTTGAACCTAGATCTTGTGTCTTGCCTAGTCCTCCAGGCACAGTAAGGGCAGGGCTTTCTGTAACTGCAGCCTGGCTGGGCCCTCATCTGTGCTGCAAAGGCGCTTCCAGGCAGTGAGGACCAAGCCCTAGCTCTACCTCCTCCCTAGCTGAAACTGGTGTTGCCAACATCGGGTGGACAGGCGCCAGTTGGCTCCTAGCACGGCTTTGAGAATGTGTCCCAGTACAGCCATGTGCCCATGGCTCAGGACCATTCCCACGGCTTCCTCAGTGTCTGGCCTGACTCCCCATCAGTGGGGGTCCCTGTCAGGAGAGCTGGTGTGTGGAGGGGCTTAGGGCTTTTGTCAGGAACACAGGCAAGAAAGTCAGGCATTTGCTCTGACTAGACCTGGCCTCAGACCCTTCTCAATGGTAGGTGTTTTCCTTGGCCTGGTGCACTCCCTGAGAACTGGGAGGGCTTCTGAATAGGCTTTGGAAATTGTAGGTAAAACATGTTCATGCCAGGGGCATTTCCTGAGAACTGGAATAGCATTTCGCAGCTTCTCAGAGAAGGGGTCTATGGCTAATGAGGATTGAAGAGTGCCTGAGTGGATCTGCCTTGTGAGAATTTAGGGAACTGTGTGAGTGCTCGATCCCACTAAAATAATGTGGACTCTATATTGTATTCCCCCAAGGTAGAAACACTCCTGAGTAACCCCCTCCCAGAACAGCATAGTGGGGACTCTGGAGCCCCCCACCCACCTGGCTTCAAGTCGGAGTGCGATCATTTTCTACCTGTGACACATCTGGGTTTCCATTTCCTCATCTGCAAAATAGGGATAATCAGAGAACTTGATTCCTAGGGCTCTCATAAGAATTAAGTGATTTAATAAATATAAACTTCTTACCATAGCAAGCTCAATTTATGAGTGTGTGAAATAAAACATTTAGATAATTAAGGGCCTCTGCTTTTGAGGGACAGGCCTTCTTTCTCTTTTCCCACCCATTACTCATTACCCCCTCTCACTCTCTTTCTGCCCAGGTATGAGCTCATGTACCAATGCTGGAGTGCAGACCCCAAGCAGCGCCCCAGCTTCACATGCCTGCGAATGGAACTGGAGACCATCCTGGGCCACCTTTCTGTGCTGTCTAGCAGCCAGGATCCCCTGTACATTAACATTGAGAAAGCCAAGGAGCCTGCTGAGGGGGACAGCATGGGCCTGCCTGGCGGGGATCAGGCCAGCGAAGGGGCTGGGGGTGGCAGTGGCTTGGGAGCAGTGGGGGGCACCCCCAGTGACTATCGGTACATTCTTAGCCCTGGTGGGCTGTCTGATCAGCCTGGACAGGAGGAGCAGCAGCCGGAAAGCCCCCTCAACGAGGGCCAGAGGTTGCTGCTGCTACAACAAGGGCTACTACCCCACAGTAGCTGTTAGCCCACAGGCAGAGGGCAGCTGAGGCCATCTGCTGACTCTGCTGGCTTCTCTTGGCTGACTAAGCACTGTCTGACCCCAGCCCAGCAGCAAAGTGTGGAGGCTCCTGTGGTAGTTCTCCCAAGCTGTGCTGGGAAGCCTGACTGACTAAATCACCCAATCCCAGTTCTTCCTGCAGCCACCCTGTGGCCAGCCTGGCATTGGTTCAGGCTTTGGCTGGATGGAGGGCCAATCCTGGTTGTCTGAACCCAGGCAGTTGGCAGGAGGGGGGTGGTGTGGTTATGTTTCCATGGTTATCATGGGTGTGGATGGGAGTGGGGAGGGTAGGTCCAGCCCTGTGGGCCCCTACCCTCCCAGCTGAGCTGCCCCTGCTGCTTTAATGCATGCATTGAGCCACCTCCAGCTTGGGGTCCCAGCTGGGCTCACGCCTGGATTTAAACACCCAAGTTTGCCCCTCTGAGTCACAAAAGCCCTTGTATTATCCCCCTTTAGGTGAGAGTTGGTAAGGGGTTGGTACAGAGATATCCTGAGCCCTTGTGATTGGAGGCAGTGGGACACTGTCAGGTTAATCAACTGTCAGTCATCACCTTCCTGATTCCCATCCTATCTAGGTCAGGAGAGTTGGGAGGCTGCTTCTCTGCAGCTGACCAGGTCACAGCCAGGCATGTTGCAGAGCCACAGACTGCCAGATGCCCATCTTCTAATGGTAATGTGCTAAGCCCTGCAAGATGAAGGGTGCCATGGAGTTAGCCCAGGAATGAAGGAATGAGGGAGGCTAGGGAGGAGTCCAGGAGCCCCTCTTCCTGTACTCCACCATTTGTCTGAGCATGCTACCAAATTCCAAGTATCCTAAGACTAACAAAGGCAGCTGTATCTGAGCCCAGCCTTTCCATGCAGTGTCTTTAGTCCCAACTCGAACTAGAGACCTTCTTCTGTCCCCAATCTCCTGAGGGAAAATAGGTCTGATGTGGGTGAGGGGGCTTTACTAGAGCATAGCCCCCAGCCCTGGCTGAGGGAGCCTCCCAGAGTGCATGGGATGTGTCCAAGCTGTTAGATGCTGTTTAAAAACAGAAATAAAATTGAAAACTAAAAACTCAAGGATTTTGTCTTTTAAATGTTTACTTTTTTTCCTCCAGATCATAGAAATGAAATCTTTCTGCATAGAGAAATGTCTGGGAAGACATATGCCCAAATGTTAAACAGCTGCTATCTTTATATGATATGATTAAGGGGACTGACTTCTTTGTGCTTTCCAAGTTTTGTAAGCAGAGCACAAAATGCTTTTGTAATTACAGAAGACCCTAATGCATCTTATTATGATAAAAATTATACATGGTCATTGTAGGCAATCAGGAAAACTCAGAAAATCTAAAGAAAAGCTGTGAATTATCTGTAATCCTAACACCTAGTGATAACCACTGTTAACTTTTGGAAAATCCAAATGTTTTGAAATATCTTCCTTCTTTGGTCTTTGCTGTCCTCTCAGAGCTGTAGGATAAACATAGACCACAAGATCAGTTTGAATTGCAGGGCTGAGGGTTCAAATTCACCAACTGCTCTTTGGAAACCTTGTACAGGGTTGCTATGAGTCGGAATCAACTCTATGACACTTGACATTAAGGAGCCCTGGTAGCGTAGTAGGAAACCCTAGGGGTAGTTGTACTGTTGTTTAGGATCACTGTGAATCAAGATTGGCTTGATGGACTACAACAGACTTTATTATTATTGGATATAGAGGCTGTTTGCACCTTTACACTCTTCCCTGGAGCCAGGGGAAACTTCTCTGAGAAGAGGTAGGTAGACAGAATGAGGATCTTCCTGAAGATTAGACATAAGGAGTTAACTTTCAAGTATTTCTACCTGGAATTTTTCGTTTAGAAGCTTTTAGAACAAACTCATGGAAGCATGTAGCAGGAGGTGTGAGAAACAGGCTCCATTCAGCAGTGAGGGGTGTGGAGATGTTGGGAGGGGCACACGTAGTACACTGCTGGCTGAGGGCAAAGGAATGAGGTGTGCGCTTGTGAAAAACAAATATCCGGAAAAACCTGTTGCTGGCTATCCAGATTCTGGTTCCCATGTGGATCATGAAACCTGAATTAACTTCCAGGGAAGTGGCTTTCAGAATGTTTCCTGCTATGATTAGCTTTAACTATGTTGTTAAGATTGTTGAGTCGACCCCATCACAGCAGAATCAAACACTGCCCTGTCTTGCAGCATCTTCACAATTGTTACACTTGAGTTCATTACTGCTGCCACTGTGCCAATCCCATCTTGGGGGTCTTCCTCTTTTTTGCTGACCCTTCACATTACCAAGCATGATGTCCTTCTCCAGGGACTGGTCCTTCCTGATCACATGTCTGAAATATGAGAGACAAAGGTATCTATTATCTGTGAAATATTATTTGAGAATTACTGATCAAGAAGGCCTTTACTCTGAAATAACTATCATATAAATTCCTATCATGTGTCAAATACTATCTAGTACTGCACATATATTCTCATTTAATATAATATTCCTAGAAGATGGATCTATATTTACCCTCTGATGGACAGGATAAAGATACTTGTCCAAGGCTATATAGCTAATAAATGAGAGATCCACTAAGTCTCCTCCCTTCCACTCTAGAGAGCACCCTGAACCTCCATCATGAACATGTTATCTTTTGGGTGAATATAGGTGAACAATGGTAGACTCTTTTTAAAATACACAGGAATCCTGATGAGAGTTTATGTGATAAAAACTAATCTCTTAAAGTGGGAGTGGCCTATCAATAATTATAGCAGAATAAATTTTATCAGCTCAGTTTCTTGTCCCCAAGTACCTTAGTCCCCATGGTTAAGGTAGGTGATAATGTTGTTGTTAAGTTCCATAGAGTCCATTCCAGCTCATAGCTACTCTGTGTAGGGTTGTTCTTGTTAAATGCTGTCAAGTCAATTCCGACCCATAGCGACCCTGTCTAGGGTTTCCAAGGAGCAGCTGGTGAGTTTGAACCACCAACCTTGCAATTCAAACCAACCTTGAGGTCGAGTGCTTATCCTACCTACAGCGCCACACCATAACTCTTTCTAGGGTGGTGGTGGTGGATATGTGCTATGGAGTTGGTTCCGACTCATAGTGACACCGAGGCTGCAAAATGAGGCAGAAAGCCTTATCTTCCTCCTGCTGGTATAGGTTATCGGACATTATAAATTTTTGCAGAGTGGAAGCAAGAAGTCTCATCTTCCTCAGAGTGTCTGGGGGCTCCAATCACCAACCTTGTGTTTCAAAGTCCAGTACTCATCCTGCTGAGCCACCTGGTTCCCCCTAAATTAAGAACTCATAATTGTTTCTCTCTATGGAAATCTTTGGGGCGCTGTGGGTTGAGCTGGACTTCAAGGTCAGTTTGAACTACAAGTTTTGCGGTTCTAGCTCACCAGCCACTCCTTAGAAATCCTAGACAGGTTCTCTATGGGTTGGAACTCGACAGCACTTAACAACAACAACATGGAAATCTGTAGTAAAAGGTAAGAGATTTATATGATCTGGAGAGAAGCCAGAATACTGATAATATTGTTAAATGTTGTTGTGTAGGTTCCAACTCATAGTGACTCTGTATAGGCTTTCCAAGGAGCAGCTGGTGGGTTTGAACCACCAACCTTGAGGTTAGCAGTCCCAAGGCTCTCCTACAGTGCCACCCCAGGACTCCACAGGTACTAATGGTGGTAGTGGTGGTGGTTTTGTACCACTGAGTTGGTTCTAACTCAGAGACCCTGTATAGGTTTCTGGGGTTTTAAATCTTTATGGGAGAAGAAACCCTCATCTTTTTCCTGTGGAGTCACTGGTAGATTAGAATTACAGACCTGGCAGTCAGCAGCCCAGCTATGCTATCAGGACTCCTTATAGACGATAACATTGGAATTACAAAAAAAAAAAAAAAGCTTTGAAGAGTCCCTGATTTGTTTAGGTTGGAGATTTGAGACCTCGTATGGTGCTGTAGGATAAGCACTGGACTACTAGGTTGGTTTGAACTGCAAGGTGGGTGGTTCAAATCCACCAGCTGCTCCTGTAATACCCTTTACAGCAGGGGTTGTTGTTAAGTACTGTGGAGTCAGTTCTGACTCATAGTGACCCTGCACAGGTTTCCAATGCTGTAAATCTTTACGGGAACAGAACGCCTCATCTTTCTCCTGTGGAACCACTGGTAATTTTGAACTGCTGACCCTGTGGTTGGCAGCCCGACTCGTAACCACTATGCTACCAGAGCTCCAGCAGGGGTGGGGAACCTTTTTTCTGACAAAATTATAACATCATTCATGGGCAATACAAATTATCCATTTAAAAACTAGCCAGCTGTAATTTTGGTCAAACATTCATTTAACTCCAAAACTCTATTCAGGGTCACTATCAGTCAGAGGATAACCACAACACATAACGCCCCCCAAATGATGGCTGGAACTGTGGTTACCTAAGTAAGTCTAGACCAAATCATGGTGTGGTGCTGTGAATTAATGTGCCAGACTGCAAAGCCATTTGAATTGCAAGGTCGGCAGTTCAAGCTTACCAGCTGCTTCTTGGAACCCTATAGAGGGTCTCTATGGGTTGGAATCGACTCAATGACACTTAACAACAACAACAATATGACCCATGGCTAGATGGTCCCCCACCCCTGCTTTACAGGGTCACTCTGAGTTGGAGCAGACTCAACGGCACTAAACAACAACAACAGAGGCACCTTGGAAGAAAGGCCTGACGATGAAAAGTCCACTACCAACACTATCTCTTGCTGTGGAGCAGATTCCTAATCACTGCGACCCGCGAGTGTATCTGAAGGCAACCCATGTGTATCAAAACAGAACTGTCCTCCACAGGGTTTTCAGTGGCTGACTTTTTGGAAGGAGATTTCAAGGCCTTTTCTCCAGAGGCACCACGGGGTGGACTACAATCTTCAATTTAACCAAATGCTTTAAAGGTTTTCACTTCCTAATACTTCTTCCTATAGAATGGAAAAATAGTACCTCCCAGGATCCGGAAAGTGTCTGACTTTGTAGCCAGTTTAGTAAATAATAGGAGAGATTCCTTCACTCTCCCTCAGAAGCCTCAGTTTTTCTCTGGGGGAAGCAGCATTTGGGCCTTCTGAGGTAGGGGAAAGCCCCTGGAGGAGTTTTACATTTCGACCCTGAGGACTAAAAAGCTTTGTGCAAATGAATTGCCTCAAGACCCTAGGCTGGGCGTCTGTGTCTGAACCTTGTTGCTGCCACGTCTCTGTACCCAACTGTCTGACAGGAAGGCTCCGGCGGAGGAAGCTGGGCACACAGAACTCTGAGGTCCTGGGCTTTCAGTGGGCCGCTTCGGGAGCGGCTACACACGTGGGGGGGGGGGGGGGCACACGTGGGGTCACGTGCAAGGTCACACGCGGTTCGCTCCGCCTTGGCAGGGGCTGTTTAACAGCGGGTAGGGAAAGGCTCTGCTTGGGTGGCGGGACATGAGCCCCTTTGTCCGCAGCGTGGAGAAGCCCCAGCTGCAGGCAGAGCCAGCGCCCTTCTTGTGGGAGACCAGGAGCGCCCCCGGCCGGTGGCTACCAGACTGTGGCTGCTGGGGAGAGCACGTCCCTGGAGAGGGTGGAGCGAAAGAGTCAGAGACAGAGGGAGGGAGCGGGACATTTTTTGGTCAACTGGGGTGTTGTCAAGTGTCATCGAGTCTGTTGCGACTCATCGAGACCCTGTATAGGGTTTCTGAGGAGCGGCTGGTAAGTTCAAACCGACCTTGCGGTCCAGCGCTTATCATACAGCGTCACACAACTGAGTTGTTGTTGTTCATAGCGACCCCGTGTAAGGTTTCCAAGAAGCAGCTGGTTGGTTTGAACTTCCAACTTTGAGGTTTGGATTGCCGATCCCACAGCGCCATATCTGGGATCCGTACAACTGAGATCCTCCCAATACCCAGAAAACATTCATCGCCGAATACCAGCGCTCTGTTGTTGTTAAAGTTGTATTTTAAATTCACCCCCATGGAGGAAAAATGTAATCCAACAATTGTGAGGGCTAATTTTTATGCCCAAGGGGTTAAAACTCCTTGGAAACAACACATTCGCTGAGTTTATCCAGAAAGAACTAAGGAGCACTGTGGGGAGTACAAGAGAGAGCTAGTGGGCTGGAGCCATCCTGTCCCAAAGGAGGAGGGAAAACGCCTTAACCTGGTGGCGGTGGCCAGGAGATGACCTCAGAGATGGAATGTAAACAAGGTCAGCCAATGCTTACAGGGCAGAAATGCAAATGAAGAGTCCGAGGAAATTCCTAAAGCCAAAAACCAGGGAATGCTTGGTAATTGAACTCAATAAAATTTCCCTTAAAAGTATAAATTTTTTCAAACGCTCCATACTTGTATTTGACTTTGATTTTTTAAAAGGAAATGAAATATAGATACAGCTGAAGCCCCCGTGTATCATTCTCTCAACCCATCCTGTTTCCCTTCCCCCTTTATCTCCCTTGTTGTTGTTGAGTGCTGTCCAGGTCCATAGCGACCCTGTATAGGGTTTCCCAGGAGCAGCTGGTGAGCTTGAACCACTGACCTTGCAGTTCAAGCGGCTTTACAGTCTGGTGCCTTAACCCACAGCGCCACACCAGGACTCCTTTATCTCATTAAACATATGTTATTTGAAGAATGGTATAAATCATTTCCTGCATGTTTTATACGTTTACAACATTTATATATACATTAACACAATATAGTGTTATCTTGCATGTTTGAAAATGTAAACAAATGATTGCATATGTAAAACTTATTTTTAAGTTATGCTGTTACATGCTTAGGCTTTCTGGAGAGCAGCTGGTGAGCTTGAATGGCCAAGGTTTACAGCTCAGCATGTTAACCCACAGCTTAATGTGGTAGTTGTTGTTGTCAGGTGCCATCAAGTTGGAACCGATTCATAGGGACCCCATGCACAGCAGAACAAAACAATGTCCGGTCCTGGGCCAACCCCACCACCGCTGCCACACTTGACGCCATCAATGATGCCATCTGGCTGATTCATCTCATTGGGAGTCTTCCTCTTTTTCTCTGACCCTCCATCTTACCCAGCATGACATCCTTCTCCAGTGACTGTTCTCTCCTGACAATATGTCCAAAGTATATGTTCACAGCTTAATGGTGGTGGTTATGTGCCTTGTTGTGGGTTCTGACCCATAGCAACACTGTATAGGGTTTCTGAGGCTGTAAATCTTTAAAGGAGCAGAAAGCCTCATCTTTCTCTGGAGGAAGGGCTGTTAGTTTCAAACTGCTGACCATGAGATGAACAGCCTGACTAGTAACCACTGTGCTACCAGAGCTTTTCCCAGCAGCATTTTGTTGTTGTTAAGTGCTGTTGAGTCTGTTCCCAACCATAGCGACCCTGTCTGTATAGGGTTTCCAAGGAGCAGCTGGTGAATTTGAAATGCTGACCTTGTGGTTCAAACTGACTTTGTAGTTCAGCACATTAACCCACAGCAGCACACCAGGACTTCTCACAGCGTCAAAGGGACCCTATAAGGGTTTGTTGTTGCTGATAAGTGCTGTCAGGTCAATTCTAACTCATAGTGACTTTGTATAGTGTTCCAATTTCCAACCTTGTTGTTCAAACAGACCTTGCAGTCCAGTGCTTATTCTACAGTGCCACACCTGGACTCCAGGCTATAAATCTTAACAGGAGCTGAGAGCCTCACCTTTCTTATGCAGACAAGTTGGTGGGTTTGACTTGCTGGCCTTGCAATTAGCAGCCAGTGCTTATCCTGTAACACCAGCAGAGCTCCTAGCTCATTCATGTAAGCTGTTGTATAGCTAGTTCTTCATTGTCTGAATCTTTCCATTCTATTGATAGACATTTACCAGCCCTGGTAGCATAGTGAGTTAAGGTTGGCCTGCTAACCGCAAGGTCAGCAGTTCAGCAGCTTAGCAGTTTGCATCCACTAGACTTCTCAGGAGAAAGAGACTTTTAGCTTCCGTAAAGATTTACAGGCTTGGAAACCCTATGCAGGGTCACGATGAATTGGAACCAATTTGTCAGCACACCACCACCATTGATAAACTTTTGGTGGTGGTGATAGTGTGCCATGGAGTCAGTTCCAACTCATAGCAACCCTGTACAGGGTTTCCGAGGCTGTAAATCTTTATGGGAGCAGAAAGCCTCATCTATCTCCCGTGGAACAGCTGGTAGTCTCAAACTGCCCCATACTGATCCTGGTGTGGCACTGTAGGGTAAGTGTTGACTGGTAACCGCAAGGTGGTTAAAGCCACCTCAGAAACCCTAGACAGGGTTGCTATGGGCCGGAACCAACTTCAAGACACTTAATATCAACAAAAACCCCATACATAAATGCAACTTCAGATAAAATAAAGACCTTGTGCAAAGGAGTCCTAGGTTTGGTGCTATAGGAGGCATTGGTCGGCAGTGCTCTTCGAAATCCTATTCAGGTTTGCTATGAGTTGGAACCTACTGGCTGGTACACAACAAGGACAACATGCATATCTAATTATTCTAGTACCATTTACTGATCAGAAAAGTACAGTTAAGAAAAAAGAAAGTGCTCTTATTCTCTGGTGCACCTGACTTGTGTCCACCAGTAAATTCAACTTTCTGTCTCTAAACCCCTGCCCCTCCCCCCAAACCTTCCTTGCCAATATGATTTTCTTTCCCTTATAATTGACTTTATAATTGACCAATCCATATTGGCCATTCTGGATTAATCTTTCCAGATACATGGCATCATGTCATGTCTTTCAATGTATAATTTCAAGTTCTACAGTAGAGTTCTTTCCTTTGTTATTTTCACAGTGCTTATAAATATGGCTTCAGATTTTCTGAGACTTCCTCTTCTGCTCATATCCCTCACTTTTTATGGCTTTGGGGTAGGGTAGGTGGGTAGGTATAGAGCATTGGAGGGAATCCTGAAGGGGAAAAGTGACTACCAGGGCCCAGAGAGGTCTCAGTCTGGACTCAGGCACTCTGCTTAGCTGGTAATGATGGTGGCTCCTGCCAATGCTAAGCACCAGAGGATGTGTGTGTTTCTTTCTGTAACTTTTTTTTTTTTTTTTAAAGCTTTTATTGTAAATTGAGTGATACTTTACATGGGAGAACATCAGTTTTGCACTCACCCTATCATATTTTGTTTCATTGTAATGATTACAATTCTCTTCATGCATTATCAGTTAACAGTATTTGCTTCTATTCCCTCTGTTTTATTGTTGTTGTTGTTGTTGTTTTTTGATGTACACAAAAGCACTCAGTAATATATAATCATTTAAACAACCAAAGGGCACATTCTGCAAGCCTGCCTACTGGCTACCAGCACACAGCCTTTCTTTTTCCATGAGTCTAGAGTTCTCGGCTGCTCTATATGCTCTTCATGCCATCACCTCTGCCTCCTCTAGTGTCTTTGCTTCTCTGGTTACAGTCCCACATTCCACTCATGCTCTTCTCTCTTGATGGTCCTAGGGTCCTCTGTTCATGGGATGTAGGATTAATGTTACAAAACTTCTACCTTTACAGTTGTGACAATCACAATTAGTCATGATAACGATTATTCACTATTGAACCAAAAGAATCCTATCCCCATGTCCTTTCACCAAACCCATATAGTCAAGATGAAAACTATTCAGTGGGGAATCTATCTTTACCCACACACTCTGAAACTAAACTGCCTATTGAAAACTTGTAAGCCAACCACTTTATGCCTTTATAGCCCTACCACCAACATTTTAGGTAGCCAATGTCTAAATTGCCTGTCCCTATCAACTCTGTAGTGTAGTGGTTATGAATCGGGCTGCGAACCAAAAGGTCAGCAGTTCGAAATTACCAGCTGCTCCGCAGGAGAAAGATGAGGCTTTCTGCTCCCGTAAAGATTTATAGCCTCGGAAACCCTGTTCAGGGTCGCTATGGGTCAGAACCGACTCGACGGCACTTAACAACAACAACAACAATCAACTCTGTATACTGAGAGGATAGGCTTGATCCTTGATGTGAAGACTCATTTCCTCTTGATTGCTATTTGGAGCTACTACATCCATGAGTATAGGTCAAGTTCATCAAATTGTGGCAATTTACACTTGCTTCCTTTGTTAAATTTTTTTATCTTCCTCTAGTAGAGCTCTGGTCATCAAGCCATCAAAGCTAGGTTAAATGGGTACTAACTGCAAGTTTGGGTAATCTTGTGCATCTCCCCCCACTTCATATCAGCTGAATGTGCATCTCCTCCCACTTCATATCACTTCACTCTCAGCTCTAGTCCTCCGTGGCTAGGTCAGGGTCCATGGGCTCAGGAGTTCCTGTCTCCCCAAGCTTTGGGCCGTCCATCCCTTTCTCTTCTGTCTCTCATCTCAAGGTCAAACTCAGCCTATATCTTCATTACTGACTTTCTCCCACTTCCACTCATTTGTAGACCAACATGGTAGCTAGAGAGCTTGCATGCCTGTTCATGTGTTCCTTTTTCTTTCCTTAACTTTTTACTGTGAATTGAATGATTTTTAGAGCAGACCATCAGTTTTATAGTCAAATCATATACTTCATTGGTGTGGCGCTGTGGGTTAATGCGCCAGACCACAAAGCCATTTGAACTGCAAGGTCGGCAGTTCAAGCTCACCAGCTGTTTCTTGGAAACCCTATACAGGATCACTATGGGTCAGAACCGACTCAACAGCACTTAACAACAACAACATAATGTTACGTATCCCCTTTCCTCTCTGTGCTTCTTGCTTTTATTCCTCCTTCTTTTCCAACACTCCTGAAGTTTGTCCTTGGGGAAATGCTGACCTTTTGATTTCCTGGCAGTTGCTCTAGAGTTCATATCTCATTAGTGTTGTTGTCTCCCCCACTATATACCATCTATTCCTTGGCTGAAAGTGCAACCACAGGGATGAGTTCAGTTCCAGACCTGAAGGGTGATCAAGAGTCATAGTCTCATGGTTCCACCAATGTCTTTATCTGACCAGTAAATGGACTTAGAAAATTTCCAGAAAAAATTTCTGATGATCAAGGTCATTGTGTAACACAGTTCTAGCCTGGGCTTCCCCTCCCTGTGGGGCACAGTGCCTGGGACACAGAGCTAGCTGGCTTGGCTGGTGTTAGGGCAACACTGACTAACGTTCTGCATTTTTCAGTCATCTTCCTTCAAGTTCATAGTTCCATAGGAAAGGGTTTTTCTAAAATTTGTACATTTTGTTGTTGTTGTTAGGTGTCATCAAGTCGGTACTGACTCATAGCGACCCTATGCACAGCAGAACGAAACACTGCCTGATCCTGGGCCAACCTCACTATTGTTGCCACACTTGAGTCCATCAATGCTGCCACTTAGCCAATCCATCTCATTGGGTGTCTTCCTCTTTTTCTTGGACCCTCCACCTTACCAAACATGATACCCTTCTCCAGTGACTGCTCCCTCCTGACAATATGTCCGAAGTATGAGAGATGAAATTTGGCCATCCTGGCCTCCAAGGAGTACTCTGGCTGCACTTCTTCCAACACGGATCTGTTGGTTCTTTTGGCAGCCCATGGCACTTTCAATATTCTCCTCCAACACCATAACTCAAAATTTGTATATAAGTGTCATTAAATATCCACTTTATAATAGAACATCTGTTTCTTCATCACAAACAACCTCACAAACCACTAAAATCCCATATTTTAGCTTATTGCGGTAGTATCCCCCACTTCCATGTATCAATTTTTGGAATTTTATATTATAAGGCAAGCTGTCATGAATATAAATACAATGGCTCAAACAAAATTGGAGTTTCTTTCACTGCCATCCAAATACCTAGAGGGAAGTAGTCATCTGGGCTAGTAGGTAGCTCTGCTCTATAAACTCATTCAGGGAACCAGATTTCTACCTTTTTAAAAAAATTGTGAATCATGTGAAGATTTACAGACAAGATCATCAACTTTACATTCAACAAATCATACACTTTGTTTCATCTCAGTGATTAAAATCCTCTCCATGCAACAACAGTTATCTCGCTTCCTCCCTGTGGTTCCTGTTTGCATTCCACCCTCCTTCCCATCCCTTTTCAACTTTGTCCTTAGGTAAATGTTGCCCTTTGCTTTTGAATGACTGACTGTTCCATGGGGTAAGAACACCTTACTAGTGTTGTTGTACTTCCCTATAAACATATCCAGTACTTGGCTGAAAATTGGCCTATGACAGTGAGCTCTTTTCCAGACCTGAAGTGTGGTCAAGGGCCATAGTGGTTTCTTCCACCTTGTTGCAGCACGTTTTCCAAAGGTGTTGTCTTTAAATGAGTGGCCAAAGCTGAGGTGCTGACAAACTCCATTCTGGTTGCCAGTCCCTGTACTGATGTTTCTCTGATGTTGTTAGTTATCTGGAACACTTTCTTTGAATTCTCAGAGCTAGCTCATGGTAGCAGTATTCTCTCAATTTTTGAAATATTCTCAATAATTTTTCTATAGTCTTTATACTAGAATATAGATTGGATAAAAAGTCTGCAGTTCACCATTTCTATCCTTGAGTGTATTAAATAAGTTACTCGATTGCTTTCTCGTACGAAGTGTTAACTAACAAAAGCTTGAAAATATGATTTTCTTTCCCTTTTAGGTGACTTTGTCTTTTTGTTGCCTGGATGAGAATAATTGTTTTTCTTTCTTTCAAGTCTAATACTATGGTTTTAATAGAACACATCTCCATGTTGGCTATTCTAGATTAATCTTTCCAGATACATACTATGTCTTTCAATGTATAGTTTCAAGTTCTAGAGTAGAATTTTTTCCTTTTTGTTCCCAGAGTGCTTAAAAATATGGTTTCAGATTTTCTGAGATTTTCCTCTTTTGTTCATCTCCCTCACTTCTATTTGGACCTTCTTCCAAATTGTCCCTATTCTTGGGGTTTATTCCTGGCAGTTTCTTTTGATTTCTTGGCTTTATCTTGGAAGAAGCTTTGTTTGTACAGCTCTGGTAGTTTATTGGACCCAGTCTGCCAAAGTACAATGAGATCTTATTGCATCTTGGTGATGCTTTTGCACTCACTGATGAGCTTGACCCTGCAAGACTCCCTTCTGGCTTCTAGTGAAAGTTGGCAATTGGAAGAGTCTCCTGCTTCCAGGGTTGTCAGAAGCCCAGTTCTTTTCCTTTACTGCCCCAGTTACAAATCTTGATCCCATACAAGTTTTGTAGCACAGGACTTATCTTTCTCTGAGCCTTGATAGTCCAGTTGGGTAAGTACTGAACTGCTAACCAAAAGGTCAGTGGTTCAAATTCTCTTGCTGCTCTGAGGGAGAAAGATGAGGCTGTTTGCTCCTTTAAAGATATGTAGTCTCAGAAATCCTATGAAGCAGTTCTACTCCATACTTAAGGGCTGTTATGAGTCAGGATCGAATCCGTTTAAGGGATTTGCATTTGGGGAGTCAGAGGAATACTATACCCCTGCCCAGGTTTGGGGAGATTTTATCCATAGGTTTTCAATTTGCTATTCCAGTTGTACTTTGCTGTCATCATAATTTCCCCCATCCCACTAATTTTGACATATATCACTTTCATTGTCATTCAGTTATAAATCTTTTGCAATTCCTATCACGATTTTCCTTTGAATCCAAATAAGCTTGAGCCCTAGCAGCTGTCAGTAACTATGTTTGTTGGCCTCCTTTCCCAAGTGGGGAGATTCTACTCCAAGTCCTGGCTTCAAGCACTGAGCCTGGTTCTAGTGCCCCACTTAGATTGGAGTATTTTTGTCTCCTGACTGCCTGGCTGCATCCCCTGTATCTCTACTAGGCTCCTTGCAACCTAGAGGCTTCAGTCCTGCTCAGGACTTTATGGTTCTATGTAGGGGCCTCACAGTGATGATAATCTTGTTTTTGAGTTTAGCACTATCATTTTGGTGTTTTCTTTTTATATTTATCTATCCCTGCTATATATTTAGAGTAGAGGGGGTGCCAAAGAATGAACTCACAGAGGCATCTTGACTCAAAGTCTCTCGAAAAAACACTTTTGAATGCACAATGAATGGACAAGAGATAACATGAGTTAGATTTGATTCCCACTCTCAAAGAGATTAGAATCTAGGAAGAAGGAAGGTGAACTCTTACGCACCATTCTTAGACTGAAAACTGCTCCATTAGCCGTAAACAATAAAGAACTGTGTGGCTCCACAGGAAGTGAGGGTTTCTGAGTGAGGGGAATAGGGAAGACTTCTCAGAGGCAGTGAATTTGAAACTGATCCTGTATAAATGTCATGCTGAGAATATCCTTGGGTTGGAGCCGCAGTCTACCTTGACAGAGGTGGGGAATGTGCTTAAAGGTAAAGCTGGCATTAGTGCGCAGGTTCTATTTGCAATTACGATGCTCTTGACTAGCAGTGTGAGCCTGAGCCAGTCTTTTCATCTCTCTGAGACTTAGTTTCTTCATCTGTTGATGTTATTAAGTGCCGTTGAGTCAGTTCTTACTTATAGCGACTCTGTATAGGACTTCCGAGGAGCTGCTGGTGAGCTTGAACCGCCAATCTTGTGGTTCAAACCGAACTTGAGGTCGAGTGCTCATCCTATGGTGCCACTACCTATTTCATAGGGTTGTTGTGGGAATTCACTGCAGATAATGTATGTAAAGTCATAGTGAACTTTTAAATAATAGCTATAACTACTTTCATTCTGTGGGAGAAAGAAGAGGCTTTCTGCTCCAGTAAAGATTTATAGTCTCGGAAACTCAATGCATGGTCTCTATGAGTTGGAACCAACTCCATGGCACATCACTACCACCACCATAATTATTATTTGGAGACTCTTGATGGTGCTCTTAGCTGCTAACTGAAAGGTTGGAGGTTCAGCTTTACCCACAGTCTACCCAGAGGCACCTCAGGAAGAAGACCTGGCCATCTAGTCTGAAAAATCTGCCATTGAAAACCCTATGGAGTACAGTTCTACTCTGACACACATAGATTTGTCATGAGTTTAAATCTACTCCATGGTAGCTGGTGGCAGTGGTGGTAGATTTTTCAGAAGTAGGTCATCAGGCTTATCTTCCAATGTGCCTCTGAGTGGACTCTGACACACAGTGGGTTGCCATGAGTTGGACTCAATGGCAATGGGGTTTTCATTTTTAAATTATTATAATTATTGTTGTTGTGAGGTGCCGTCGAGTCAGTTCTGACCCATAGTGACCCTGTATAGTGTTTCTGAGGAGCAACTGGTGAGTTTGAACCGTTGACCTTGTGGTTCAAACAATTTTGCAGCCCAGAGCACTAACTCACAGTGTCACACCAGGACTCTGATAATTATTATTAGGATATGGAAGAAGGCCTTGAACATGAAACTATTAACTTTTTTTTTTAATGCTAAATTAAAAAAAAAAAAATTTAAGGTTTTATCATGCATTGAGTGAGTGAAGGTATACAGGACAGGTCACCATTTTCACATCCAGCAGATCATTGTAATGATTACAATCCCCTCCACGCACCCTCAGCCAACATTCTTTACCTCTGTTACCTTTTTGTTTGATGTACACATAGCACATTGAAAATATATATTCGTTTCAATGTCCAAAGGACACATTTTGCAAGCCAGCCTCCTGCCCTCAGTCACACGGCCATTCAGTCCATGGGCCTAGGGTCCCCTGCTGCTCTGGTTTTCTATGCCATTGCTTCTATCACCATCTCTCTTGTCATCACTTTCCTGGTTAGGATCCCTTATTGCTCCTCTCACGCTCTTCCTTCTTAATGATCTCAGGGTCCTCTGTTCCTGAAATGACACATTAACTGCTCCCCTCGTTTAATTGCCCCTCTTTTATGTTTATAGTTGTGACAATCACTAACAATTACTCACAATCAAATCCTAAAATCCTATCCCCCTCATCACCAGACCCATCTGGACAAGAGGAAAACTATTCAGTAGGGTTTCTGTCTTGTGCCCCTTGTTCTGACACTAAGTATCCTCATGAAAGCTTGTAAGCCAGCTACTTCATGCTTTTATAGCTCCTAATTTTGATAGCGAAAGTCTAAATTGCCCATCCCTATCAACCCAGTGTGCTGTGGAGACATGCTTGATCCTTGATATGAAGAATCCTTCCCTATTCAATTGGAATTTGGGGCAGCTTCATCCATAAGCAAAGATCTAGTTGATCAGCTTGTAGAATTTATGCTTGATCCTTATATCATACTTCTTAATCTTCATCTGGTCAAATCTGGTTGGCAAGCTATCTAAGCTAGGTCAAATGGGTACTGCCTGCAAGTTTGGGAGTTCTCACAAGTCTCTCCCCTCTTCAGAACATGTGGCTGCTTCACTCTTAACTCTACCCCTAGGTCGGTGTCCTTGGGCTCAGGAGTTTGAAACTGAACTTCAAACTATTAGCTTTTTTTTTTTTTTTAATGTTTTATTGTGAATTATGTGACAGTTTACATGGGAGAACATTAGTTTTACGTTCATCCTGTTGTATATTGTTTCATTGCTATGGTTACAATCCCCTCCATGCTTCATCAACCAACCAAAGGGTATACACTACAAGCCTGCCCCCTGGTCATCAGCACACAGCCCCTTTCCTTCTCTGTGTCTAAAGTCCCCAACAGCTCCATCTCTCTACGTCATAGTCTCTGCCTCCATCTCAGGCATCACTGCTTCTCTGGGTAGGGTCCCACTCTCTGCTCTTCTCCCTTGATAATCCCAGTCATGAGTTACAATGCTGTCTGTTATAGGATAATATCCATGTGCCTACAGGGAACCAGTTAATACCACTATTATTCAAATTTACGTACCAACCACAAAAGCCAGTGAAGATGAAATAGAAGAATTCTACCAACTTCTTCAACACTCATGGAAGTAGCAGTCAATAGATCAAATGGCCTTTTTAAAGTGTTGAAGAGCAAAGATGTCAGCTTGAGGACTAAGGTGCAGCACTCTAGCCTGACTCAAACCATGGTGTTTTCAATAACCTCATATGCATGCGAAAGCAGGACAGTGAATAAGGAAGACAGTAGAAGAACTGATGCATTTGAGTTATGGCGTTGGAGGAGAATGTTGAAAGTGCCATGGGCTACCAAAACAACCAATAGATCTGTTTTGGAAGAAGTGCAGCTAGAGTGCTCCTAGAGGCCAAAATGGCCAAACTGTGTCTCTCCTACTTTGGACATATTGTCAGGAGGGACCAGTCACTGGAGAAGGATATCATGTTTGGTATGGTGGAGAGTCAGAGAAAAAGAGGAAAACCCCCAACGAGATGGATTGGCCAAGTGGCAGCATTGATGGACTCAAGCATGGCAACAATAGTGAAGTTGGCCCCGGATCTGGCAGTGTTTTGTTCTGCTGTGCATAATGTCACTATGGGTCAGTACCAACTCAATGGCACCTAACAACAACAACCAACTTCTTCAATCTGAAATTGATCAAACATGTAATCAAGATGCATTGATCATTACTG
>NW_006408522.1:34684506-34686127 GCF_000296735.1 Chrysochloris asiatica | reverse complement strand
CAGAGAAAAAGAGGAAGACCCCCAATGAGATGGATTGGCTAAGTGGCAGCATGGATGGACTCAGTGTGGCAATAGTAATGAGGTTGGCCTAGGATCGGGCAGTGTTTCATCTGCTGTGCATAATAAAGTTGCTGTGAGTCGGTGCTGACTCAATAGCACCTAACAACAACATCAGCATCTGGAAGTACAATGCTATCTGTGATAAGAAAATACCCATACTCCTAGAAAGAAGACAGAGCCCTGGTGCGATGCTGTAGGATAAGCACTAGACTAATCACTGCAAGGTTGGCAAGTCAAAAAACCAGTCAGTCTCAGAAACTCTGTCAGTGTCATTATGAATTAGAACCAACTCGAAGGCACACAACAACAACCACAAGGAAGATAAATTAATACCACTATTTTTCCAAATTATGCACAAACCACTAAAGTCAGTGATGATGAAACTGAAGAATTCTACCAGCTTCTTCAGTCTGAAATTGACCAAACATGAAATTAAGATATATTGATAATTACTGGTGGTTGGAATGTGAACATGGGAAACAAAGAGGAAGATAGTTGGAAAATATGGCTTTGGTGATAGATATGATGCTGGTAATTGCATGATAGAATTTTTTTTTAATGTCTTATTGTGAATTATGTGATAGTTTACATGGGAGAACATTAGTTTTACATTCATCCTATCGTATATCGTTTCATTGCCATGGTTATAATCCCCTCCATGCATCATCAACCAACCAAAGGGTATATCCTACAAGCTTGTCCCCTCTCTGGCCCCCACCCCGGTCATCAGCACACAGCCTCTCTCCCTCTCTGAGTCTAAAGTTCCCAGATGCTCCATCTCTCCACATCATCGTCTCTGCCTCCATCTCAGGCATCACTGATTCTCTGGGTAGGGTCCTGCTCTTTGCTCTTCTCCCTTGATGGTCCCAGGGACCTCCGCTCCTAGACTGCAAAGTTAATCACTCCGCTCCTTGCTACAAAAAGTGTACCTTTATATTTCCAACCCTCACAATCAGTCCTGATAACAATTATTCTTATTGTAGCATGATAGAATTTTGCAAGACCCATGTTTTTTCAACAACAAAAATGGTGATTATACAAGTGGAGCTTACCCGATGGAAAACATAGGAATCACATTAAATGACATCTGTGGGAAGAGGTGAAGGCGAAGCTGAATAACATCAGCCAAAACAAAGCCAGGAACTGACAATGAAACAGACCATCAATTGCTTATATGCAAGTTCAGGCTGAGTTTGAAGAAAATTAAAACAAGTACACAAGAACCAAAATATGGTCTTGAGTACATCCCACCTGTGTTTAGAGACCATCTCAAAAACAAATTTGATGAGCTGGACACCAATGACTGAATGCCAGAAAAGTTGTGAGATGACATCAAGAACATCATACATGAAGAAAGAAAAAATTATTTAAAAGATAGGAAAGAAAGAAAAGACAAAATTGAACGTCAGAATGTTAGAAATTAATCCCGATGTCGCATAAAAGACACTCGGTGAGACTAAATTACCTTGGCAAAGTAAAATTTACTCTTGCAAGAGGGTGCCTGCGCATAGCTGTACATACACGAACAGGCTAGCGAGCACACCGAGTGGGCAGTCCACTC
>NW_006408522.1:34682169-34684294 GCF_000296735.1 Chrysochloris asiatica | reverse complement strand
AGGAAAAAGAAAGTTATCATAAATTCCTTACTCTAGGAAGTGGTTTAAATAAAAAGAAAGTGACCATAAATTCTTTACTCACTTCAGGAAGTAACCAAAGAAAAAGAGAGAGATCATAAAGTCTTTACTTCAGGAAATAAAAAAAGTTACCCGAATATAATAAACAGGATTATAATTTTTTTTCCTCACAAGAAGAAACTCTGAAAAGTGCTCGTGAACATAGAGAAACTAAAGCAACTGGAAAAAATGATGAAGTGAAAGAGCTAAACAGAAAATTTCAAAGGGCAGCTTGAAAAAGTCTAGTGTCATAATGAAATGTGCATAGATCTGGAGTTAGAAAACCAAAAGGGAAGAGCGCGCTTGGCATTTATCAAGCTGAAAGAACTGAACAGAAAATTCAAACCTTGGTTGTAATATTGAAGCATTCTATAGGCAAAATGAATGATGCTGGATGCATCAAAAGAAGATAGAAGGAATACGTAGAGTCACTGACCAAAAATAATTGGTCAATGTTCAATTATTAAAGAGGTACCATATGATCAAGAACTGATAGTATTGAAGGAAGAAGCTATTGGCCTTTCCATGTGCAGAAGAAAGAAGGCTGTTGAGAACTGAAGATGATTGGCATAAATTAGTTCAACAGACTAATGGAACATGGGACCATCATTCTCCAGGCATCTAAGACCAGAAGAACTAGATGGTGCCCAGTTACCACTACCAACTTCTCTGAAAAGGATCACATTAGAAGATCCAGGATAGAGACTATGGCCTTCGACCACCCTTCAGATCTAGAAAGGAACTCAAGCAGTAGATAGGTATATAGCAGGGCAACAATGCTAGTAAGGTATGCTCACCATGGAATGGTCAAACTCACCTAAGGACAAAGTTGAAAAGGGATGGGAAGATGGGTGGAATAAAAATAGGAACCACAGAGAGCAAGTGGGATAACTGTAGTTACATGGAAGGGATTACAATCATCGAGGTGAAACAAAGTGTATAATTAATTGCATGTAAAACTGATGATCTTGTCTGAAAACCTTTATTCAATTCATAATAAAAAGTTAAAAAAAATAAAATAAATTTGGAATACAGCTACCTGGCCAACCAATTGGGCATATATGTGCCCATTCCAAAGAAAGGTGACCCAATGAAATGTGGAATTCATCTAACAATATCATTAACATCACATGCAAGTAAAATTTGCTAAAGATAATTTAAAAACGGTTGACAGGGAATTGACAGAAATTCAAACTGGGTTCAGAATAGGAAATGGGACTAGGGATATCATTACTGACATTGGAAGGATCTTGGCCATAAGTGGACAATACCAGAAAGATGCTTCCATGTACTTTATTGACTATACAAAAGCTTTAGACTGTGTGGATCATGAAAAACTATGGATAACATTGTGAAGAATAGGTATTTCAGAACACTTAATTGTACTCATGAAGGACTTGTACATAGACCTAGAGGCAATCATTAGAAAAGAACAAGAGGAAACTGAATGGTTCAAATTCAGGAAGGGTGCATGCCAGGGTTGTATCCTTTCACCATATTTATTCAATCTGTATGCTCAGCTGTTGCAGACCGTGTAGGCCTGGTCAGAAGTTCGAGGAGCCACTTGGCAGTTAATGGCAAATAATCATCTTAGTGTTCAGTTATATTTATTAATTCTAAACATGAGCACTTAATGTCCACAAATAAATGTGATATTTTCCTAAAAGCTCAGACTGTAAAGGTTGCAAGGTCAAGCCTTTCTCCAAAAGATTAACTGAAAATAGTTTAGCTACTTCCCAGTTCTTTGTTCTACAGACAAAAAAGCCATACTCCCTGAATCTGTCCCAAGTGTTAGCTTTTCAGCCAAGTTCCTGAAAACCTGGCTCAGGAAGCCAAAACAGCAGGACTCCGCCCAAGCCTTTTGTCCTTCCCTTTCACCTTGCCCCAACTGAGCTCAGAGGGGCTATAAATATGTTAATTGAGCCTGAGAAACCAAGTTGCGGTCCTGGGATTCGAACCAGTGATGTACGATGTAAGGTTACCTGAATGTCTGGAAAATTACTGATGTTAGCTGTACCTTGTCTTAGTCCCTCCCAGCTTGGTGTGAAGCTCCTCCCCTAAATAAAAC
>NW_006408522.1:34667813-34681539 GCF_000296735.1 Chrysochloris asiatica | reverse complement strand
TGGAGTTGAAGGGAGGGGAGAGGGAAGAACCCGGAAGGTACAGCCTAAAATGGCGGACCTGATATTGTAACACATTTTACTTTAAGAACTAACAAAAATGCATCCTTGTTATCATAAAATTGTGGTACATTATGTTTGTTAGTTTATCATATATGTCTTAATCCTAAATTGAATTAATTCTTTCAACTGGAGGGAAATCATTTTATGACTAAATGCCCAATAAAAAATAAATCAATAATCAAGCTTAGAATTAAATATCTATTTTGAATGTTTAAAACAATTTTTATTTGAGAAGACCCCAAGGTAAACTAGGCTTTAAATAGTGAAAAGTAGAATATAAATGGCTTTTTTGTTAACTTGCAGAAGTTCTTCACTAAAGTTTTAACTAGAGTCTTGATTTGGGTAGAAACAGCATAAATTGATAAAAACATGAAAACTAGGAACAGACTCTCAAGGTTTGAAATCTAGTCACATTGCTTACTAGGTTCCTATATGAAATATGAGTGTATTTAACTACCTCAGACTATTGCTGTAATGTCTGTGTATTCTTTTGCTATCACTATCGCTGCTGGATCTCCCCTCCTCGTGAACCAAACACTAGTGAACAACACAACTATGTCGAGGACAGTACCCGACACTCAGCAAGTAATCAGAGAAGCTGGATTATATGAAGAAGAACATGACATTTTGTGGTGCTGTGGGATAAAGCACTGGACTTCAAGATTGGGTTCAAACTCACCAGCTGCTCCTTGGAAACCCTATACCGATTGCTATGAGTCAGAACCAATTTGATGGCACTTAACAACAACATATGCAGATGAAACAACCTTGCTTGCTGGAAGTGAAGATTTGAAGCATTTACTAATGAAAATCAAAGACTACAGCTTTTAGCATGAATTGTACCTCAAAGTAAAGAAAACAAAAATCCTCACAGTTGGACCTGGTAGATTCAAACTGCTAAACCTGTGGATAGCAGCCTAATGCATAGCTTACTACACTACCAGGGCTCCTCCTAAAGCTGGAAGGGGTAGTGACTTCTTCCACAAGAAGGAAGTGAGTGTGCTCACCTTAGGTGTACTGGACTCAGGACAGTGTCTTGGCATCAAGCAGTGGTAGAAATGTGCATCGGATATTCTTAGTCCAGCACTGTCCCTTCCTGGGGTCTAGGGGCACAGAAGGGCTTCCCAGAACCACACTCCTTTCTGACAAGAAGTTCTGCACTGTCCCTTTGTCACCTCCAGGGAATGACTTATGTCTGTCATTGCCCTCAGTTCCAGTACTGACATTGCCCCTGACTATGCCCAGAGTCTTAATGAGCCCTGAGTAAGGCCACAGTGAGCTCCCTGTAGATTTATATTATATTCCAGCTCTCAGTGGTCACAAATTCAACACTACCTTATAGACCATCAACAGCAATTGGACCTTTCTAGGGGCTTACAAAACTTCTGTCTGTACATCTTTAGGCTAGAAAAATTTCTAAGACCATCTGGACACTCTGGAGCTGCTGCCAATAGGACAATAGGGAAAGAAACTCCAGACTCTCCCAAAGGTTGACCCAAATCTCTGGGGTCTAGGTACCTCAGACAGGTCCTGGGATATCAATGTGGTTTCCTATGCTATCTTCCACTCACTAGGTCAGCCAGCCACAGTCCCAGTCCTTCAAGTAAGAGCTGTTTGTTTCCTCCAGGAGCTCAGGAGGAAAACAGGGAGGAGGAGTGGGGAGAGAAAGACTCATGCGGAGAAGGGAGAGGAAGTGAGTGATGCTGAGGGAGGAGGAAAAGGCTTGCAGCAGGAGGAGAAGCAGAAAAAACTGCGGGAGTGTGAGGGTGGAAGGAGAAGGCAGGAAGGCAGGGGTCTGTTCATGATCATGTTAACCTGAGTTCCTGGTTAACATTTTATAGTGAATATCAAATATGCATAAGAAAGTAAGGCGGGAAGCTTGCAGTTTCAGTTAATGATAACTAACTGTAGGCTACCTTCCCAGGTTTCCTTGTCCTCTACAACACAGTCTGGGGTTCAGAGTTGGGGAGAAGCATACAGTCAAGTGGCTTAACTTCCTCTGATACTGGCAGGGTTCTATATGTCATAGTGATTACGATGGCAACAGCTTTCCTGAGGGATGTTCATTTTATTGCTTTCTTTTCTGGCCTAGCACCCTCCTTCCATCTTGTGTCCTCTTTAGGCCTGGTTGACTTTGGGTAAGTCACTAATCCTTCCTGAATCTGCTTTTACATCCGTAAACTGGGGATAAGAATGCCCTCCCTGGTCTTTTCAATAGAATTTTGCAAATATCAAATGATCTCTCATTCATAAAGGTGCTTTGCAGATTGCAAATTACATGTACATGTTAATCATAATGGTGCAACCCAGGATTAAATTGCTTCTCCCAAAACATTTTTCCATTCATCAGCACGATTTTCAGAGAGGGTGTTATTACTATGTTTTCAGTTTCTGTCCCTTCTAGATCAATAGGAAACATTGGTAAAAGCTTGGAAAACAACTTCTGTTCCACTGGGGTTGACATGCAGTCTGTCCCTTCAGTAGATACTATTTTCTATTCCGTAGATGGTGATCTACCTCATGTATTCACAACTTGGCCTTACTTTCCCTTCTATTCAAGTAGGCAGATACTCTCTCATCAAACTTTCAGAGGCTATGGATTCAGGCTCTATGTATCTGTCCAGAATAAGTCTATTTGAGTCCAAAACATTTGGATCTCCTGTAAATAGTGCGTGCATGTATGTATTTTGTGTATAGGGGGATAATGGAGTAGCAAGGAAGGGCTTCTTTGTAGTTTGGTAAGATAATTCATAAATCATGATAGGGGAACAAGACAGGTGATGAAGACAAAAAGAAGAGCTAATTTGTAGTAGAAACTTAAGGACCCAAATCTACGCAGCTGGGCAGTGACTAAGCAGGAATGGAATATAATATAAAAACCCAAGAAGAGGAGGCCTGGCCTTAGCCTGCTTCAAAGAGCAAGAGTAAAAGAGAAATGAGACAGACTTTTTGAGTCTGCAGTTATCCTCTATTTAGAACCTTCTTAAGAAGACAGAGAAATAGATTAAGATCATATAGCATGACCACAAATCCTGCTCAATCTGTGACTTATTTGCATGTTTGGGTGCATAATATCTGTCACGGATTAGAAATAGTAATTGGAAGACACTGTTCTTCTCCTGTAAGAGACTATTTGTTGATAAAGGAGGAACCCCAAGGAATATGGTTTTCTAACACCAGTCAACTATTAATGTAGCAGCTTCTGAAAAGATTTACAGGCTTGGAAACCCTAAATTGTTGTTGTTAAGTGCCATCAAATCAGTTCTGACTCATTGTGACCCAAGAGTCTAAGGAGTAGCCAGTGGGTTTGAACTGCTGACCTGGTGGTTAGCAGTCCAGTGCTTCTCTTATAGTGCCAGATCAGGATACACTATAACAGAGGCGGGGAACATCTGGCCCATGAAATCATTTGGTGTGGCCCTGCCATAGCAACCACAGTTCCAGCCTTTACATGAGGGGTGAGTTGAGTTAATTAAATGTATGACCAATTATAGCAGGCTAATTTTTTTAAAATACTTTATTGTGAATTATGTGATAGTTTACATGGGAGGACATCAGCTTCACATTGATCCTGTCGTATATCGTTTCCTTGCCATGGTTACAATCCCTTCCATGCATCATCAATCAACCAAAGGGTATATCCTGCAAGCCTGCCCCCTGGTCATCTGTATATAGCCCCTTTCCCTCTCTGGGTCCATCTCCGCACATCATCGTCTCTGCCTCCATCCCTGACATCACTGCTTCTCTGGGTATGGTTCCATTCTCTGCTCTTCTCCTTCGATGGCCCCAGGGACCTCCGCTCCTAGACTGCAAGGTTAATCACTACCCTCCCTTTGCCCCAAAATGTCTACCTTTACATTTCCAGCCCTTACAATCAGTCTTTATACCAATTATTAGCTATTGTATTGCAAGAGACCTACCCGCATCTCCTTTCATCAGCCCCGACTAGGCAGAATGGATACTACCCAGTGGAGATTCTACCTTCCTCTATGCCCTCTGACTCTAGGTTCCCTCTTGAAAGCTTGTAAGCCCGTGACTTCTTGCTTTTGTAGGCCCCCCCACCCCATTTTGAGTAGCCAATGTCCAAGTTGCCCATCCCTGTCCTCTCCATGTGCGGAGGAGGTGGGAATGTTCCTCGCTGTGAAGATTTATTTGTTCACTCTTTTGAGCTACTGCTTCCATAGGTGTATGTCAAGTTCATCAAATTATATCAGATTATTCTTTTTATCCCTCTTCTTTCTTCTTCTGGTTGAGCTCTGATCATCCAGCCATTGAAGTCAGGTCAAGTGGGTATTATCTGCAAGTGTGGGCATTCTTATGCCTATGACCTCTCTTCTTATCAGCTTGACGAGTCACTCTCCACTCTAGTCCTCTGTGGCTATGTCGCTGACTCTGGGTCCAAGAGTCCCCTGGACTTGGCACACTACTGGCCAACCAGGTCTCCACCTGGGTACACAGGAGTCTATTGAGCATTGTAGGGCTTAGCTCGCAGCTTCATTGCTGTTTTTCCCTCACGTTCCCTCATCAGTGACGAACGTGGTCATCAATCAGAGTGTGCATTCCCATTGAGCCTTAGTCTTAGAAGGGGATTTGCTCTGAGGGGGACCCGACCACTTGCTTGATGTCTCCTGGGTGAGCCACTTGTTTGTTTTTGTAGTATTCAATCGACCTGCCTATATTGTTTTGTATTTTTCCTGTCAGTCTTTCTTTCAGAAAGTATCTTCTGTTCTTCTGGCCACTCCAGGCTGGTCTGCTTGTCCTTTCAAGTGGAAATTTCCCCTCAGAAGATTCTGGGTGAGGTTCAGGATTCCACCTATGATCTTGTGTAATGCAGAGGCTTTGCAGGAAGCCTCCTTCGCTGGGCAAGTTGTAGCCCCATTTTAGGTATTCCAATCAATTATAGGCAGAAGACAGACTTACAAACTTTCTATGGTGGTATTTCTAGCTATTCCTTTCTCCCCCCATTCCAGTGTTTATTTTATAGCGGTATGCCAGGGAAACCAAGATTCAACAGACAGCCAAGCATCTTAACATTATTTACCCCCTTTTCCCCATTCAAACTATGTCTCAATCTCTGTATCCCAGAGCCCTGTTGTTCCAAGGTTTTAAATACATCATTATTTGCCCTCTGTCCCACTTCAGCTTCACATTCATCCTATCGTATTTCATTTCATTGCAATAATTAAATATCCCCTCCATGAATCATCAAATAACCAAAGGATACACCCCCACAGGCTTGCCTCCCCGGCTGTCAGCAAACAGCTCCTCTCCCTACCTGAGTCCTGTGTCCCCAGCCGCTCCATCTGTCCATGCCATCATAGTCCCCCCACCATTTTGGATCTGGGCAGTTTCCAGCCCCCCCCCCACCAAGGTATTCCAGTTAGTTATAGGCTGGAAACGGTCCCACATGTTTTCTGTTGTGTCTGGCTGTTCCCCCTGCCCTCAAGTGTCTATTTCACAATGGTAGGCAAGGGAGACTAAGATTCAAAAGACAGCCAAATCCCAACATTATTCCCCTCTTTTCCCCCTTTCAAGCCATGCCTCAATCCCTGTATCCTGAAGCCCTTTATTCCAGGGTTGTGCACACCTCGTCTTTTATCTCTGTCTCACCTAGCCCATGTGAACCTGCCCAGCCATTCTCCTGTAGGCTAATTTTTAAGTTGATAATTTTGTATGGTCTGTGAATGATATTGTTGCTGTGTATTGTTGTTATGCACCATTGAGTCACTACTGACTCATAGTGACCCTGTGCACAACAGAAAGAAACACTGCCCAGTCCTGCACCAACCTCACAATCATTGCTGTACTTGAGACCATTGCTGCTGCTACTGTGTCAATCCATCTTCTTGGGGGTCTTCCTCTTTTTCTCCCATCCTCCACTTTACCAAAGATGATATTGTTTGCCAGTGACTGGTCCCTCCTGACAATATGGCCGAAGTATGAGAGACAAAGTTTGGCCATCCTGGCCTCCAAGGAGCATTCTGGCTGTACTTCTTCTTCTTTTGGCAGTCTATGATACTTTTAATATTCTCCTCCAACACCATAACTCAAAAGCATCAATTCTTCTATGGTCTTCCTTATTTACTGTCCAACTTTCATATGTATATGAGGTTTTTGAAAACACCATGGCTTGGGTCAGGCACACCTTAGTCCTCCAACTGACATCTTTGTTCTTGAATACTTTAAAGAGGTCTTGTGCAACAAAATTTGCCTAATGCAAAATGTCGTTTGATTTCTTGGCTGCTACTTCCATGTGTGTTGATGGTGGATCCAGTAAAATGAAGTTTTTTTTTACAACTTCAATTTTTTCTCCATTTATTTTGATGCTGTTTATTGGTCCAGTGATTAGGATTTTTGTTTTCTTTACATGAGATACAACTCATACCAAAAGCTGTGGTCTTTGAGCTTCATCAGTATTTTTGTTATAAATACTCAAGTGGTCCTTCACAAGAAAAGTTTTCCCCACCTCTGTCCCACAGGACCACTATGAGTCAGAATCCTCTAGGCAGTAGTGGGTTTTTTGGGTTTACCACATCTCCATGGTGTGGTGCTGTAGGATAAACACTGGACTGCTAACCACAAGGTTGATGTTTCAAACCCACTGATGCTCCTCTGAAGCTCTATACAGGGTTTCTATGAATAAGAACTATCTCTATGGCACTTAGCAGCAGCAACAACAAAACATCTTCTTGATAAATTCGCCTTCTCTCCATAATCACAAGGAGGAGTCATAGTGCATGTCCACCAAGGTGATGCCAGGAACAATCTTACTCCACAGGAGTTTGTAGAACCCCTCCAACTTCCTTCCTTTGAAGACAAGTAATAGAGGTGATTTCTTGACTGCTGCTTCCGTGAGTGTTGATAGTTGATCCAAGAAGAATGAAGTCCTTGACAACTTCAATCTTTTCTCTGGTGATAAGAATGTTTTTTATTGGTCCAGCGGTGAGGATTTTTGTTTTCTTTACATTGAGATGTAATTCATACCAAAGGCTGTGCTCTTTGATCTCCATCAGTAAATGTTTTCAGTCCTCTTCACTTTCAGCAAGCAAGGTTGTATCATCTGCATATCGCAGGTTGTTAATGAGTCTTCCTCCAATCCTGATGCCACGTTTTTCTTCATATAACCCAGCTTCTCAGATTATTTGGTCAGCATACAGGTTGAATAAGTATGGTGAAATAATACAACCTTGTCGCACACTTTTTAAAATTTTAAACTATTCTGTGTTACCATGTTCTGTTCAAACAACTGTTTCTTGGTCCAGGTACAGATTCCTCATGAGCACAATTAACTGGAATGCTCATACTTCACAATGTTGTCCATAGCTTGTCATGATCCACATAATTGAAAGCCTTTGCATAAGCAATAAAGCACAGGTAAACATCTTTTTGATATTGCATTAGGCAAATCTGATGCACAAGATCTTTTTAAAGTGTTGAAGAGCAACAATGTCAGCTTGAGGACTAAGTGCCTGACCCAAGCCATGGTATTTTCAGTAACCTCATATGCATGCGAAAGCTGGACAGTGAATAAGGAAGACCGTAGAAGAATTGATGCTTTTGAGTTATGGTGTTGGAAGAGACTATTCAAAGTGCCATGGGCTGCCAAAAGAACCAATAGATCCATTTTGGAAGAAGTGTAGCCAGAGTGTTCCTTGGAGGCCAGGACGGCTAAACTTCGTCTCTCATACTTTGGACATATTGTCAGGAGGGACCAGTCACTGGACAAGGATATCATGTTTGGTAAGGTGGAGGGTCAGAGAAAAAGAAAAAGACCCCCAACGAGATGGATTGGCCAAGTGACAGCATCGATGGACTCAAGCGTGGCAATAGTAGTGAGGTTCTCCTAGGATTGGGCAGTGTTTCGTTCTGCTGTGCATAAGGTTGCTATGGGTTCGTACTGACTCGATGGCACCTAACGACAACAACAACAATAGAGGTGATAGAGCCCTGGTAGCATAGTGGGTGACTGTTGGGTTGCTAACCACAGGTTAGCAGTTCAATTCATCAGCTGCTCTGCAAGAGAAAAAGGAGGCTTTCTACTCCTGTAAAGATTTACAGCCTTGGAAATCCTACATAGGGCCACTATGAGTTGAAATCGACTGGATGGCAGTGGAAGTGGGAACAGAAGTGGGAGAGGATCAAATTTGCTTCCCAGAGTAGGGAGGAGGGGAAATCAGGGAGCAGAGTCAACATATCAAAATGCACTTCTCAAAAGAAAATGATTTCTGTGGCACATGGCTTTACCAAGGGAGAGGTGATGACAGCCTCCTTCCATTTCAAGAACAGTTCCCAGAGTTGTCTGTAGGCGGATTCACATGACATATTCTTAAACCCAGTTTCATTCTGTGCTGTTGCTCCTTGTTTGCATCTCAGAAACAACAGATCACTGTATCTTTGTACCTGAGTTTGATTCCCAATTGGTCATCTAACCAAATATCCAGGCTGTAACCCACTTGTAAGGTATTTGTGTTAGTATTTATCCTTTTGAATGCCGATACCTCATTAGCCCAACTCTACATGTGAATGAGAATATAGAATTATGGCAATGTTCATATCACAAGGAAAATATTATTAAAAAGTTAGGTATTCTTCACAATTTTTTCATGTAAAAAATATTAATACAGATTCCCAGAGGAAGTGATGCCAGTAAGGTTGATTTGCCTATGAACTATTCTGAATCCAGTTTTCGTTTCTGTGAAATAAAATTTGGGTTGTGGCATTTTTTGATTGATGTCTCTATATAAGGAAGTTTTTGGCTTTTTAGTGTTGTTGCTTTTCTGTTCTCACTCCTCTGAAATTCTTTGCCAATATACCACTGACATTTGAGGAAGAGAATAGAGACAGTTTGGCTTCTTGTAAATTCTTCTGTTTCCTTGGTGACGTAAATAATTATGGAACATATAAAAAGTTTTTAGCAAATTCAAATTTGGTTTGTCAAAGTAGGTTTGTTACCTGTGGTAAGGGTTATGGGAACAATCTGAGAGATCAAGAAATTCTCTGTTCTTATTTTGTTGTTATTGTTAAGTGTTGTGGGTTTCTGAGAAGTAACTGGTGGGTGTGAACTGTTGATCTTATAGTTAGCAGTCCAATGCTTATCTTATAGAGCCAAATCAGGACTTTCTATTTCTTTAATTTATCTTAAATCAGAACTCTTCCCTGAAACTTAAGACCTACTGTGAGACCCCAGTTCTAATGCCATTATACAGCGTTCACTTTTTTTTTTCTTTAAAAATATTGTGCTTAAAGTGAAAGTTTACACAGCAAATTAGGTTCCCACTTAACAATTCTATGCAGTTTATTCCATGATATTGGTTACATTTGTCACAATGTGTCATCTAAGACACAACTATTTTGGTTGTACATTTCCAGTATCCTAGTTTACCTGCCCCCCTTACTTTCTTATCTTTTCTTTAGAGTAATTTTTGACCATTTGGTCTCATGGGAATGATTTTTTACAGGATTTTTTTACTCATCAGTGATATTCTTTATTTTATGAGTAAATCTCTTACTTAGCTAAAAGGTGGTCTCAAGGGATAATTTCAATTTAAGGTTCAAAGTATCTCAGGACAATAGTTTCAGGGGATCCTCTAGTCTTAACTGGTCCAGTAAATCTGGACTTTTGAAGAACTTGAGTTCTGTTCCATATTCTCTCCACATTCTATCAAGATCCCCCTATTGTTGCTTTGATCAGTATGGTTGTTAGTAGAAGCCAGACACTATCTAGCTCTTCTGGTCTCAGGGTAGATGTGGCTGTGTTTCTTGTAGACTGTGAGTCCTATAGACTACTTTCTCCTGAGTCTTTGGTTTCCTTCTTTCACTTCTGTCTCAGCTGAGTAAATGCCAAAACACCCAGTTCTCACTTTCAACATGGATAGGCTGCAATGACCAGGTCCTTATGCAAAAATTGGCATTATACAAAAATGGAGGATGACCACATCAGATCCCAAAATGGAGGATGATGACATGGTTACATAACTGCTAAATTATATCATTACATAGCTGTAATGTAAATAAAAGTTCTTCATTACAAAACTGCCCAACCACCGAGAGTCATGGTTGACACATAACCTTAAACATCACAGCAAGTGTTATTCCCTGTGTTCATTTTTGCAAGATGTATGTTGCTTATGTGCAAAATAGATAGATTTTTTATTATTGTAAATGCAAAATATTGAATAATGACTTAGTTGATAAATGAAGAATAGGTGTAGTTGTACCTTAGATGGCTGCTTGCAAGTGTTTAAGACCCTAGACATTATTCACTACATTGGGATGTAAAACATATCTTTTATGAGCTATATTTGCCAAATTAACTGACTTATCCCATGAGACTCTGGTCCTATTTTTAATTCAGAAAACCAATCTCATGAGGTGTTTGGTTATATCTAAGAACTATCAGTATGAGGTTTATTTATATATGAGTATACATGAATGTGGAGTGCTGGTGTGGCGCTGTTGGCTTATGTGTCAGACTGCAAAGTTGTTTGAATTACAAGGTCGGTGGTTCAAGTTCACCAGCTGCTCCTTGGAAATCCTATGCAGTGTTACAATGGGACAGAATAGACTCGCTGGCACTTAACAACAACATACATGAATGCACCCACATACCTATCTATACACACATATGTACCCACATATTCATATCCTTCCATACATACGTATATATAAATATGTGTGTGTGTGTGTGACCACAGACATATTTTTTGGTTATTGTTACAAAACTATACTTGTTTTATATCCTTTATCAAAAAACCTTGGTCAAGTTGTATACACATCAACCACATTTGATTACCAAAATAACAAATATCAATTATCTCAAGAGTGCTTCCCTTTCTCCTGCCCCATCCCTAATAATCACCAATGAGTGCTGCTCTCTGTGTATATAAAATTCTTGTATTTATATAAAAGTGCAATCATACAATATTTGTGATTAACTTATTCACTCAGCATGTCCTTCAGATTCATTCATGTTATGTTTCAAAAATTCATTGTTTTTCTTTATGGCTGTGTAGTATTCCATTATATATATTGTACTGCATTTTTTTTATCCATTCATTTATTGTTGGATACTTGGAGTCCTGGTGTGGCACTTTAGGATAAGTACTGGATTACTCACTGCAAGATCAGTAGTTCAAACCCACCAGCTGCTCCTTGGAAACTGTATACAGGGATGGAACAGTTTCAATGACACTTTTAACAACAAATGTTGGATATTTAAGTTGGTTTCATCATTTTACTATTGTGAACAATGAATGCTATGATGAACCTAAGTGTGCGTATGTCTGTCCATGTCTTTTATTAGATTACTGGAATGTATGTTGTTGTTGTTCTTAAGTGTCTTGGAGTCAGTTCCAACTCATAGCAATCCTGTATAGGGTTTCCAAGGAGCAGCTGGTGGGTTTGAACTGCCAAGCTTGTGGTTTGCAGTCCAGTGCTGATCCACAGTGCCACAGGTTATATCCCACCAGAAGTCTGGGATGTATAAGACCACTCATTTGTGAATTTATCATACTGCAGTGACTTTTGAGTAGCTATGATGCTGAAAGCTATGCCACCAGTATTGTAAATACCAGAAGAATCACCCATGGTGGACAGGGTTCAGTGGAGCTTCCAGACTAAGACAGACTAGAAAGAAGGAGAAGCAGACCATTTCTGAATGGTTAGCCACTAAAAAACATTATAAACAGCAGCTGAACACTGTCTGATATAGTGCTGGAAGATGAGCCCCTCAGGTTGGAAGACACTCAAAATAGGACTGAGGAACAACTGCCTCCTCAAAGTAGAGTTGATCTTAATGACATGGATGGAGCAAGATTTCAGGACCTTCATTTGCTGATGGAACACAACTCAAAAATAAGAGGAAACACCTGCAACTATCCATTAATAATCAACATATGGAATGTACAAAATATGAATCTAGGTTAATTGTAAAGTGAGTGGAAGACATAAGGTACTAAAAAAGATGAGTAGAAAATTTCAAAGGTCAGCTGGAGAAGATAAGGTCAAGCATTATATTGCAAAGACCTGGAGTTCTAAGCCAAAGGGAAGAATATGCTCAGCATTCCTCAAGCTGAAAGAACTGAAGTAACCCAAATTTTGGGTTGCAATATAGAAGAATTCTATGGGCAAAATATTGAATAACCCAGGAAGCATCAAAAGAAGATGGAAGGAACAAAAACAGGGGAGTAGTTCATCGTACAGTCCAGAAACAGAGGACTGTAGGACCATCAGGGGAGAAGAGCACAAGCAGAATGCAGGACTTTATCCAGAGAAGCAGTGACTCCAGAGATGGAGGCAGAGATAGGGACATGGAGAGAGGGAACAGCTAAACTCTAGATTCATGGAAAGAGAGGGACTGAGATCTGGTGTTCAGGAGGCAGACTTGCAGAATATGCCCTTTGGAGGTTTAAATGATTATATATGCCTGAATGTAAAAGAACAAAAAAGAACTAAAATGCATAGTGAGAAATACTGCTAACTGATGGTACATAGAGGGAATTATAACCATTGTAATGAAACAAAGTCTATGATTTGTTGAATGAAAAATTGATGACCTGCCCTGTAAACTTTCACTCAATTCACACACAAAAAAGAAGATGGAAGGAGCACACAGAGTCACAGTATCAAAAAGAATTGATTGATTGTCAAAAGGTAACATGTGATCAAGAACCAATGGCATTGAAGGAAGAAGCCCAAATGGCACTGAAGACATAAGGTTTCAGGAACTGATTAAATGTTTCAAGAAACTGATTCAATGCTGGAGGTTGTTTATGTCAAGAAATTGGGAAGACTGCTTCCTGGTCAATCTTTGGAAGAGATCCATATTTGTGCTTTTTCCTAAGAATGGTGACTTAGCAGAATGCAGAAATAATTGAATAATATCATTAATATCACATATAAGTGAAATTTTGCTGAAGATAATTCAAAAACTGTTACAGCAGTACATGGACAGAGAGCTGCCAGAAATTCAAGTCAGATTCAGAAGAAGACACGGGAAGAAGGATATCATTGCTGATGTCAGATGGATTTTGACTGAAAGTGAAGAATACTAGAAAGATGTTTACTTGTGCTTTATTGACAATGCAAAGGCATTCAGTTGTGTGGGTCATAACGTACTATGGATAACATTGGAAAGAACTGAAATTCTAGAACACTTAATTGTGCTCATTGACGGACCTGTACATAGACCAAGAGGCAGTGGTTCAAACAGAACAATGGGACACTGAATGGTTTAAAATCAGAAAAAGTGTGTGCCATGGTTGTATCCTTTCACCATGTTTATTCAATCTGAATGCTGAGGAAATAATCCAAGAAGCTAGATTATATGACGAAGAATGTGGCATCAGGATTGAAGGAAGATTCATTAACAACCTGCTGTATGCAGATGCCACCACTCATCAGTTTATCCTACTGTGGTGATTTGTGTGTTGTTGTGATGCTGAAAGCTATACCACCAGTATTTTAAACACCAGCAGGGTCACTCATGGTGGACAGTTTTCAGCTATGTTTCCAGACTAAGACACACTAGGAAGGAAGAAAGATAAATTACTTGTGAATGGTTAGTCTCTGAAAACCTTATGAATAGCATCGGAACATTGTCAGATTTAGTGTCAGAAGATGAACTCCTAAGATTAGAAGGCACTCAAAATACTACTGGGGAAGAACT
>NW_006408522.1:34663714-34667473 GCF_000296735.1 Chrysochloris asiatica | reverse complement strand
GCCAATGGTTCAAACTCCCAGCTGCTTCTTGGAAACCCTATACATAATCGCTATGAGTCAGAACCAGCTTGATGGCACTTAACAACAACAATCTTGAAGTACAATGCTGTCTGTGATAATATCCATACACCTATGTTGTGTTGTTAAGTGCCGTTGAGTCGATTCCGACCCATAGTGACCCTATATAGGGTTTCTGAGGAGCAGTCGGTGAACTTGAACTGCTGACCTTGCAGTTCAAATGGCTTTGCAGTCTGGTGCATTAACCCACAGCACCACACCAGGACTCCTATAGGGAAGACCAATTAATATAATTATGTTCAAATTTATGCATCAACTACTAAAGCCAGTGATGATGACATTGAAGAATTCTACTAATTTCTTCAGTATGAAATTAATCAAACATGCAATCAAGATACATTGATTACTGGTGGTTGGAATACAAAAATTGGATCAAAGAGGAAGGATCCATAGTTGGAAAATATGGACCTGGTCATAGAAATGATACTGTTGATCTCATGATAGAATTTTGTAAGACCAGTTACTCATTGCAAATACCTTTTTTCAACAACAGAATTGGTCACTATAAAAATGTACCTCATCAGATGAAATATACAGGAATCAAATTAATTACATCTGTGGATAAAGATGATGGAGAAGGTTAATATCAGCAGCCAAAACAAGAGCAGGAGCTGGCTGTGAAACAGACCATCAATTGTTTATATGCAAGTTCAGGCTGAATCTGAAGAAAATTAAAACAAATTCATGAGATCTAAAATATGACCTTGAATATATTCCACCTGAATTTAGAGACTATCTCAAGAACAGATTTTATGCATTAGATGCTAATGGCTGAAGACCAGAAGAGGTGTGTGATGCCATCAAGAAAACTCCATACATGAAGAAACCAAAAGGTCATTAAAAAGACATGAAAAATAGAAAAGACCAAAGTGGATGTCAGAAGAGATTGAAATTTACTATTGAGCATAGAGAAGCTAAAGAAAGTGGAAGAAATGAAGTAAAAGCACTGAAGAGGAAATTTCAAATTGCAGCAAGAAAAGAGAAGGTTAAATATTATAATGAAACCTGGAGTAAGAAAACCAAAATGAAAGAACACACTCAGTATTTCTCAAACTGAAAGAATGGAATAAAAATTCAAGTCTCAGGTTGCAATATTGAAGGATTCTATGGGCAAAATAATGAATGTCACTGGAAACATCAAAAGAAAATGAAAGGAATACACAGAGCACCGAAAAGAATTGGTAGATGTTCAGTCATTTCAAGAGGTACCATGTCATCAATAATATATGGAATTGAAGGAAGAAGTCCAACCAGCACTGAAAACACTGTTGAAAACAAGGCTACATGAGTTGATGGGATGCAAACTGATACCTTTCAATAAACTGATACAGCACTGGAGGCACTCACCCATCTATGTTAAGAAATATGGAAGACAGCTACATGGACAACCAGTTGGAAGAGATGCATATTTGTGCCCATTCCAAAGAATGGTGACTCAACAGAATGTAAAAATTATTGAACAATACCATTAATATCATATGCAAGTAAAATTTTGCTGAAAATAATTCAAAATTATCTTTGGGTTGCATCAGTACACAGACTGGAAGCTCTCAGAAATTCAAATCAGATTCAGAAAATGATGAGGAACTAGGGATATCATTGCTTACTTCAGATGAATCTTGGTTGAAAACAGAGAATACCAGAAAGATGTCTACTTGTACTCTATTGACTATGCAAAGCACTTGAATATGTGGATCATAACAAACAATGGATATCATTGTAAAGAATGGGTATTCCAGAATACTTAATTGTGTTCATGAGGAGCCTGCACATAGACCAAGAGGCAGTCATTTGAACAGAACAAGGGGATATTTGTTGTTGTAAGGTGCCATTGAGTTGGTACTAACTCATAGCGACCCTATGTACAAACAGAATGAAGCACTGCCCAGTACTGGGCCAATCCAACTCGTTGGGGGTCTTCCTATATAGAATGATTTAAAATCAGGAAAGGTGTCTCTGGGTTGTATCTTTTTACCATACTTATTCAGTTTGTATGCTTAGCAAATAATCTAAGAAGCTGAATTATATTAAGAAAAATATCGTATCAGAACTGGTGAAGAGTCATTAACGACCTGTGATATATAGATGACACAACCTTGCTAGTTGAAATCTAAGAGGACTTGAAATACTTACTGATGAAGATCAAAGACTACAGCCTTCAGCATGGATTGTACCTCAATTTAAAGTAAATGAAAATCCTCACAACCAATAACCAATAAGTAACATCATGATAAATGGAGAGAAGATTAAAGTTGTCAAAGACTTCATTTTGCTTGGGTCTACCATAAACACTTGTAGAAGCAGCACTCAGGAAGTCAAATACCATATTGCATTAGGCAAATCTACTGTGAAAGACCTATTTTAAAGTGTTATAGAGCAAAAATGTTAGTTTGAAGACAAAGTGTACTTGACTCAAGCCATGGCATTTTCAATGGCCACATATACATGTGAAAGTTGGACAATGAATAAGGACGAGCACAGAAGAAGTGATGCATTTGAATTATGGTGTTGATGAAGAATTTTGAAAGGACCATGAACTACCAGGAGAACAAACAAGTCTGCCTTGGAAGAAGTACTGCCAGAATGTTTCTTAGAAGCTAGGATGGTGAGATTTCATCTCTTGTACTTTGGACATATTGTCAAGAGTCCTTGGAGAAGGACATCATGCTTGGGAAAGTGGAGGATCAGCCAAAAAGAGGAAGATCCCCAACAAGACGGATTGACATAGTGGCAACAACAATGGGTTCAAACATAACAATTGTGAGTATGGTGCAGGACTGGATGGTATTTTGTTCTGTTGTGCACAGTGTAGCTATGAGTCGGAACCAACTTGATGACACCTAACAACAACAACAATATGTAGGTGACACAACTTTGCTGAAATTGAAGACTTGAAACACTGATGAAAATCAAAGACCAGATTAAGTATGGGATGCACCTCAGTATAAAGAACATGAAGTGGACCAATAGATAACATCATGATAAATGGAGAAAAGATTGAAGTGGTCAAAGTCATGTGCTTGGATCCACAATCAATGCTCATGAAAGCAGCAGTCAAGAAATCAAATGTCATATTGCATTAGGAAATCTGTTGTAAAAGACTTCTAAAGTGTTAAAGAGCAAAGATGTCTCTTTGAGAACTAAGGTGCACCTATCGCAAGCCATGGCATTTTCGATCACTTCATATGCATGTGAAAGTTGGATAATGAATAAGGAAGAACATAAAAGAATCAATGCATTTGAATTATGGTTTTGGTGAAGAAAATGGAAAGTAACAAACTGCCAGAAGAACAAACAAATATGTCTTTGAAGAAGTACAGCCAGAATGTATGCTCCGTATAAGTGAACTGAGGATATTGAGACTTTGTTTCTTGTACTTGGACATTGTCTTAGGCTGGGTTTTCTAGAGAACAAAACCAGTGAAGTATATATGGATTTATGGTGTTGGAGGAGAGTACTGAAGGTGCCATGGGCTGCCAAAAGAACCAACAGATCCGTTTCGGAAGAAGTGTAGCGAGAGTGCTCCTTGGAGGCCAAGATGGCCAAACTTTGTCTCTTATACTTCAGACATATTGTCAGTAGGGACCAGTCACTGGAGAAGGATATAATGTTTGGTAAGGTGGAGGGTCAGAGAAAAAGAGGAAGACCCCCAACGAGATGGATTGGTCAAGTGGCAGCATC
>NW_006408522.1:34660950-34661675 GCF_000296735.1 Chrysochloris asiatica | reverse complement strand
TTTTTTTTATTGTTGAATTATTGAAGTATTCTATATATTTTAGAGACCAGATTTTTTTTATCAGATATGTATAACATTCACTTTTAAAAGGTTCAGTAAGGCTGTCAAGGCTTTTGTCCCATTTTCTAACAGCCAGAACAATTCCCTGCCCTCTTTCACTTTAGTTAGAGAATCTATCTAATGGGTAGAACAAGAGTCATGCACTTGAAAGGAAGAATTGAATTACCTAAAATAGTCATTAGAAGGAATGAATGAGAAATTCTACAAATTGAGAGTTCTCTATATATAAGGGTTCTGTAAGCAGGTGCAAATATGGAACTGTTTCTCTGGAAGAGGTCTAACTTTAATTGCATCACCAGTAGCATATTTTTTACTTTGGCAATTATAATTTTTAAAATATGTTTTCCAAGTTCCAGTGTACGTTTTTTCTTACTTTTCCACTACTTTCTCTCTAATCACATCATCCCCTTCCTAGCGTACTGGTAGAAACATGGGCTTTACTATTTACTAGGAGCCCCTGGTGATGCAAGACTTCTGCACTTGGCTGTTAACTTAAATGCTAGAGGTTCAAATTTACCCCAAGGCATCTCAGAAGAAAAGCCTGATGATCTATGTCTGAAAATTCAGGCATTGAAAACACTATGAAGCATCATTCTACTCTGACACACATGGAGTCTTCATGAGTTGGAATTGACTTGACAGTAACTGGTTGTTGTTGTTGTTGT
>NW_006408522.1:34657943-34659170 GCF_000296735.1 Chrysochloris asiatica | reverse complement strand
TGAGAAATGTTGACCGTGTTCTTCCCTTTTGGTTTTCTAGTTCCAAATATTTGCATATTTTATTATAGTACCTGGTTTTATCTTCTCGAGCTGATCTTTGGAATTTTCTGTTCAGCTCTTGGACCTCGTCAATTCTTCTATTTGCTTTAGCTACAGTAACTGGTACTTGTTACCATTTGCTAGTTGTGTGATCTTGGTAATGTTATTTCTCTTAGTCTGGGTTCTCTAGAGAAGCAAAACCAGTGATATATATATCACTTTATATCTATAGCTATAGATATAGCGAGAGTCCTAGTGTGGCACTGTGGGTTAATGCAAAGTCGTTTGAATCACAAGGTCAGTAGTTCAAGCTCACCAGTAGCTCCTTGGAAACCCTATACAGGGTTGCTATGGGTCAGAATCGACTCTATGGCACTTAACAACAACAATATATATATATAGCAATTGGCTCACAATTGTAGAGGTGGGAGAGTCCCAAGTCTGGGTTAAATAAAACAAGGTTTTCAGGCAGTTTCAACAGGCAGGCAAGTCCAGAAGGTTGGCAGGTTCAGCAGGCAAGTTGGTGTGGCAGGCAGACAGGCAGGCAGGCAGTTCCAGTAGGTAAGAAGGCAGGTTGCTGATGGCTCCCAGTATTGCAGGTATTGCAGGCTCCCAGTATTGCAGGCCACTGGCTCAAGTCCAAAGAAGTGGAGGTAATAAGATGAGCCAGATGCAAGATCCAGACCCAGAAGAAAGCAAATAAGCTTTGCCTGAGTATCTAATATATTAGATACAGGCCACACCCCTGAGAAAATATCCTTTCAATTGATTGGCTGCTCATAGCCAATTATCATAGAATTAATTACACTGTAATAGAGCTCACCCTGGGGATAACTACATCTCAACTGCCAAATCCCTGGAAATCTTGGCTTAGTCAAGTTACACAAAAATGTTAACTATTATAGTCCACCCCTTGTCAACTTGGCACCTATAAACCATTTGCAAAATCTCTAAGTAAAAATAGTTGTAAAGTCATACTAGGCCTAACACGATGTAACTAAAACATGTACAACCCAAAATGCACTGGTCCATTTTCAGCATATTTCATAAATAAACAAAGTAAAAACAGTTGATGTACACATACAATATATATGTATATATATTGAAATATCTGAGACACAAATATTTTAACTCTTTCGGTCCATTCAGAGAGGTCTATGCACATATCTCTTCCCCATACTTCCTTGT
>NW_006408522.1:34656201-34657473 GCF_000296735.1 Chrysochloris asiatica | reverse complement strand
TTGGCAGGCAGGTCGGACAGATAGGGAGGCAGGTAGGTTCATCAGATAGGAAGGCAGGCTACTGATGGCTCCCATAATTGGTAGATAATAGAGCAGGCCACTGGCTCAAATCCAAAGAACTGGAGGTCAGAGGACAAGCCATATTCAAGATCAGACCCAGCAGAAAGTAAACAGACTTTTCCTGATGTCCTATATATTTGAAGCAGGCCACATACATGAGAAACATCCTTTTAATTGATTGGCTGCTCATATCCAATCATCATAGAGTTAACTACACCTGCTCATAGCCAATCATCATAGAGTTAACTACACTTTGTTAGATCTCACCATGGAGATAGCCACATTTCATGTGTCAAAACACTGGGAATTCTAGCCCAGTCAAATATACACAAAACTTGAACATATCACACTCAGTGACTCTGTTTCTTTAACTGTAGAATATAGATAGCAATGGTACTTCCTTATGAAGTGTTGGAGAATTCTAAATGAGTTTTATTGAGAAGATAGAGACCAATGTAATGAACTCCATTACCAAACTCCACCTAAGAAGTATTTTCACCACTATCCATCATGTCTTCCCTCTTCCTACCTCAAAGGAAATAAAAGAAAGAAAATTGTCTTATTTTCTACATCTATGTCCGCTACATGTGTCCTTTCCTATCTTCTCAGGGAAACTTGTCATAGGAATTATTTTCTCTCTCACTTTTTCAATTGGCTCCTTTTTCCTGGCTTCTTTTTCTCTTTTCAAACTTGCTGAGGTCTTTCCTATTTTAAAAAAGGCCTCCATCTGACCCTACTCTCTTTAAGCTACTGTCCCATTTTTCCTCTGCCTTTCACTGCCAAATGCCATGTGCAGCTTCATGTCTTCGTGACTCATTCTCTCATTATTCTTCCGCCATCTGGCTCTTTCCCCCAACCCCCACACTCACATGGTCATCCATCTCCAAATTCAAAGGACTTTTCTTTCTTTCTTTTTAAAAAACTTTTTATTGTGAAATAAGTGAAGGTTTTCAGAGCAGATTATCAGATTTCCATTCAGCAGAGCATACACCTTGCTTCATTATAATGATTACAATCCCCTCTATGTACCATCAGTTAACACTATTTACCTCGATATTCACTTTAACTGTTGCATTCTTCCCTGTGTCTCCTTCCAATACTTTCATCTTACCTCTGCTAACCCATCTCTTGTTTTATATTGCCTGTCCTGTTACCCATGTTAACATGTGCTTACCCTCTAGCCCATGAATAATTTTTTCTCCCTGCTCCCCT
>NW_006408522.1:34651228-34652681 GCF_000296735.1 Chrysochloris asiatica | reverse complement strand
CTCTGTCTCACTTGGCTCTGCAGGTTTTATAGGTCTGGAACTAAGCCTGCCTGAATACAGGCACCAAAGCTGCACACCAAAGTGGCATAGCAGTCTCCCGACTCACACTGGTGTGGATCCCAACCACAGGGCTCTTAACTCCAGACAGTAGAGTCTGCAATCAGTGTGGATGAGGGTGGGAGCTAGCCACCCCTCAGGTCAAAAGGGAAGCGTGGGGAAAAAAGAAGGAATCACACCTTTCCAGTTGCCTGTGTGAATCAACTCTGCCAGGTCCCCTTCTGTTATCAAAGCTGCTACAAGATATTCACTGTGTATTTGGCTGGCCATTCACCAATCTCCATCTCATGCCGTTTCTGCTCAGTTTCTCCTCCCAGCAAGCACTCAGTCCATTTCTCTAACCTTTCCTCTGAAGTTCAGGGTTCCTGAATTTTCATTTGTGTCTCTTTCATTTGATTTCTTGTATCTTTGTTGTAGAGGATCTATACAATGCATCTGCCTAGTCCACCATCTTGCTGGGAGTCTCCCAAAGGACTTTTCTTAATTTCTGTTATTTTTAGCCTCTTTGAAAATACTGACCATCTTCTCCTAAGAGAAATCTTCTCTATTGGCCTGTTTATAAGTCTGTTGTATTGTTTAGTTCTCTCACTTGTGGTCTCTTTGTTTCACACTCTTACAGGTTGTATCGCTTTCTTCCCACTCCTAAACTGTGGGACTTAATATACAACATTTTGATCTGTCAGTATACTCCTACCTTTTGAGTTCCTTTTCTCTTGTCATTATTTCTCTAAGTATGGCTCCTGTATGTTCATGCTTTATCATTCTTTGTATTTTCACTTTTTTAGCCTCATCATGCATCAGGCTTACTCTCAACTTTTGCTTTGGTCCCGCTTACCTCCTTTTAGTTGCTTGAAAGTATCATGACCTGATATTGGTTTTTTTTGTTTTGTTTTGTTTGTTTCTTGTACTTTTTAAGACTTACATTTATTCTTGTCCTTATATATATGTGTGTGTGTGTTTAAAATTTATCCCCACACTATAAAATCCACTCTTTAAAGTATACAATTCAGTTGTTTTTAGTATCTTTGCAAAGTTGTTCACCTAGCATCACTAATTCTAGAACATTTTCATCACTCCAAAAAGAAATCCCATATTTCTATATATGTTAGCTATATATTTCCCTATTTCCCCACCTGCTCCAAGCTCTTTTTGTTGTTGTTGTTATTGTTGTTGTTGTTAGGTGTCATCGAGTTGGTACTGACTCAGAGCGACCTTATGCACAGCAGAACAAAACACTGCCCAATCCTGGGCCAACCTCATTACTGTTGCCACGCTTGAGTCCATTGATGCTGCCACTTGGCCAATCCATCTCGCTGGGGGTCTTCCTCTTTTTCTCTGACCCTCCACCTTACCAAACTGATATCCTTCTCCAGTGACTGGTCCCTCCTGACAATAT
>NW_006408522.1:34624095-34650413 GCF_000296735.1 Chrysochloris asiatica | reverse complement strand
TTATGACTAGCAGCAGAACATTATCTGATAGAGTGCTGGAAGATGAGCCCCTCAGTTTGGAAGGCATTCAAAATACGACTGGGGAAGAACTGCCTCTTTAAAGTAGAGTTGACCTTAATAACATGAATGGAGCAAAGCTTTCAGGACCTTCATTTGCTGATGAGGTACAACTCAAAATAAGAAACAGGTGCAAACTTCCATTAATAACTGAAATGTGGAATTTGAAAAGTATGAATCTAGGAAAATGGAAAGTCATAAAAAATGAAATGAAACACATAAAGATCCTAATCATTAGTGAACTGGGAAGAACAGGAATATATGCTTTTTTGAATCAGACAATCACATTGTTTATTATGCCAGGAATGACAAATTGAAGAGGAATGGTGTAATATTCATTGTCAAAAAGAACATTTAAAGATTCTATAATATAATCCTATCAGTGATAGGGTAATATCCATATGCCTACAAGAAAAATTTGAATAGATTTGATGCAATGGACACTAATGACCAAAGATCACAGGAGTTGTGACATCAAGAAGAAAGCAAAAGGTCATTACAAAGACAGGTAAGACAAGACTGAAACTCAAAAGGAACACATGAGCAGTCTTGTAAGCTTACTGATGACCACATCGGCCTACTTGTAAGTAGAAGTGGAGAAAAGGCAGTAATGAAGACATGGGCTGAATTCAACTGTGTTCCATAGACCTTGAGAAGAGAGAGAGAAGAGAAAGGGCTGGTTGGTCCAAAGTTTTTGGACACTTGGGAACTCCTGAGCCCATGGACGCTGACCTAGCCACTGGGGGCTAGAGCTGAAAGTGAAGTGTACAGCTCATATGAAATGGTGAGAGGCACACAAGAATGCCCAAACTTGCAGATCGTACCCATTTGACTTAGCTTGGATGGTTTGGTGATCAGAACTCACCTAGAGGAAGATAAAGGAATTTGATACAGGAAGCAAGTGTAAATTGCTACAATTTGATGAACTTGACCTTTGGTTATGGATGTAGTTGCTCAAAATACCAAGCAAGAAGGAAGGAGTCTTCACATCAGGGATCAAGCATATCCCCTCAGTACATAGGGTTGTTAGGGCCTGACAGTTTGGACATTGCCTACCTAATTTGGGGGCTCTATAAAGGCACTAAGTGGCTGGCTTACAAGTTTTCAAGAGGGCATTTAGTTTCAGAGTGAGGTGTGGGGTGGGAGAGGTAGGATCCCCACTGAATAGTTTTCATCTTGTCTAGATGGGTCTGGTGAAAGGAGATGGGGATACAATTCTTTTGATTCAATAGTGAGTAATTGTTATCATGACTAATTGCCATTGTCACAACTGTAAAGGTGGATGATGTGTAATAAAAAGAGGGGAGTAGATTGTAAAGATAGAAGATGTATAACAAAAAGAGGGGAGTAATTAATCTTACATTCAAGGAACAGAGGACCCTAGGACCATCAGAAGGAAAGAGCATGAGCAGAACTTGGGATCCTAACCAGTGAAGCAGCAACACCATAGACAGAGGCAGAGATGATGGCATAGAGAGACAGAGCAGCTGAGGACTTTAAACAACTTTTTGTTTGTTTTTCATGGAAAGAAAAAGACTGTGCTGATGGCCAGGAGACAAACTGTAAAATGTGCTCTTTTGTTGTTTTTTTTAAATACTCTATTGTGAATTATGTGATAGTTTACATGGGAGGACATCAGCTTCACACTGATCCCGTCGCATATCGTTTCCTTGCGATGGTTACAATCCCTTCCATGTATCATCAATCAACCAAAGAGTATACCCCACAAGCCTGACCCCTGGTCGTCTGCACACAGCCCCTCTTTCTCTCTGGGTCCAAAGTCCCCAGCTGCTCCATCTCCCCACATCATCATCTCTGCCTCCATCCTTGGCCATTTGGTTGTTTAAATACATATTCCTGTGTGTTTTGTGTATTAAAAAAAAAAAAAAAAGAGTGAATAGAGGCAAATACTATTAACTGATGGTGCATGGAGGGGATTGTAAATCATTGCAATGAAACAAAATACGATTGTTTTAGTACAAAACTGATGTTCTGCCATGTAACTATCAGTCAATTCACAATAAAAGCTTAAAAAAAAAAAAAGACAGGCAAGAAAGAAAAGATCAAAATAGATGTCAGAAGAGACTGTGAAACTTGCTGTTGAACACAGAGAAGCTAAAACAAATGGAAGAAATCATTAAGTAAAAGTACTGAACAGAAAATTTCAAAAGGCAATTTGAGAAGACAATGTCAAGTATTATAATGAAATGTGCCAAGACCTGGAGTTAGAAAACCAAAAGGGAAGAACACACTCAGCATTTCTCTAGCTAAAAGAACTGAAGGAAAAAAAAAACAAGCCTCCTGTGTAAAATTGAAGGATTCTACAGGAAACATATCTAATGAGAAAGAAGCATCTAAAGAAGATTGAAGGAATACGCAGAGTCACTGTACCAAAAAGAATTGATTGATGTCCAGCCATTTCAAGAGGCAGCATGTGATAAAAAACTGATGGTATTGAAGGAAGAAGTCCAATTTGCACTGAAGGCATTGGTGAAAAACAAGGCTTCAGGAACTGATGGAATACCAGTTGAGATGTTTAAACAAACTGAATCAACTTTGGAGGTGCTCATTTGTCTATGCCAAGATATTTAGAAGACTGCTACCTGGTCAACCTACTAGAAGAAAGGTGATGCAACAAAATATAGAAACTATCGAACAATACCACTGATACCACATACAAGTAAAATTTTGTTTAAGATAATTTAAAAACTGTTGCAGCAGTACATGGACAGGAACCTACCAGAAATTCAAGCCGGATTCAGAAGAGGAAGTGGAATGAGGGATATCATTGCTGATGTCAGATGGATATTGGCCGAAAATAGAGAAAGTTGCATGTTTGTGCTTTATTGACTATCAAAAGGCATTCAGTGTGTGAATCATAACAAACTATGGATAATATTGCAAAGAATGAGAATTCCAGAGCACTTAATTGTACTAATGCAGAACCAGTATGTTACACAGACCAAGAGGCAGTGGTTAGAACAGAAGGGGATACTGAGTGGTTTAAAATTAGGAAAGGTATGTGTCAGGATTATATCCTTTCACCATATTTATTTAATATGTATGTTGAGCAAATAATCTGAGACGATGGACTGCATGAAGAAGGTGGCATCAGGATTGGAAGAAGACTCATTAACAACCTGAGATATGCAGATGATGCAACCTTGCTTGATGAAAGTGAAGAGGACTTAAAATATTTACTGGTAAAGATCAAAGACCACATCTTTCAGTATTGGTCACACCTCAATGTAGAGAACGCAAAAATTCTCACCACTGGGCCAATAAACATCATGATAAATGGAGGGAAGATTGGAGCTGTCAGAAGATTTCATTTTGCTTGAATCCGCTATCATCATTCATGGAATCAGCAGTTAAGAAATCAAATGACATATTACATTAGGCAAATCTGCTACACAAGATCACTTTAAAGGTTCAAAAGCAAAGATGTCAGTTTGAGGACTAAGGTGCACCTTACCCAATAGCCTCATATTCATGTGAAAGTTGGGCAATGAATAAGGAAGACTATAGAAGAATTAATGTATTTGAGTTAGAGCAGAATATTAGAAGTACCATGGATTTCCAGAAGAACATACATATCTGTGTTGGAAAAAATACATCTAGAATGCTCCTTAGAAGCTAGGAATCTTGTCTCTCATATTTTGAACATATCGGGTGGGACTAGTCTCTGGAGAAAGATATCATGCTTGGTAAAGTGGAGGGTAAGCAAAAAAGAGGAAGACCCCAATGAGATGAATTGGCCCAGTGGCAGCAGCAGTCAACTCAAGCGTTACAAAGATTGCAAGGATGGAGCAGGACCAGGCAGTATTTTGTTCTATTTAGTATAGGACTGACTCGATGCCACTTAACAAAAAAATATACAGATGACACAACCTTGCTTCCTGGAAGTGAAAAGGACTTGAAGTACTTTCTGATGAAGATCAAAGACTTTAGTTTTTACTATGGACTGCACCTCAATGAAAAGAAAACCAAAATCCTCATGATTGGTCAATAAATAACATCATGATAAATAGAGAAAACATAGAGGTTGTCAAATACTTAATTTTGCTTGGATCCACAATCAACTCACATGGAAGCAGCACTCAAGAAATTGAAGGACACACGGCATTAGGTAGGCAAATGTACTACAAAAGACCTCTTAAAAGTGTTTAAGAGCAAAGGTGTCAGTTTGAGGACTTAGGTGAGCCTAAACTAAACCATGATATTCTCAATTGCCTCACATGAATGTGAAAGCAGGACAAAGAACAAGGAATACTAGAGCAGAATTGGTTTATTTGAATTATGATATTGGTGAAGAATATTGAAAGGACCATGGACTGCCAGAAGAATGAACTAATATGTCTTGGAAGCACAACTGGAATAGTCCTTACAAGTGGGAATGGCAAGACTTTGTCTCATGTACTTTGGATACTTTATCAGGGGGGACCAGTTCCTGGAGAAGGCCATCATGTCGAGTAAAGTAAAGAGTGAAAATGAGGAAGATTCTCAGTGAAAAGGATTTGCACAGTGGCTTTTACAATGGGCTCAAGCATAGGAAAGATTGTGAGGATGGTGCATGATAAGGCAATGCTTCCTTCTGTTGCATATAGGGGTCACTATGAGTCAGAGCCAATTCAATGACACCTGACAGTAACATATGCTTTTATAGGAATATGGATCTCTTTGCAGCATTTATTACAAATTGCAATTTTATATTTATTTATGGAATTATTTGATGTGTGTTTGTCATCCTAATGTCTTCTGAGGGAAGAAACTATTTTTTTTGGAAGCATTCAATAAACAAATAAACAAATAAAATCCTGCATCTCTGTCTATAACACAGTATCACTTGAATATAATGGTATGGCACCTAAGATAGCCAAAAGCAAATTCATTAATTATCTTCCCAAACCAATTCCTCCTTAAGACTTACACATATGATATGCTTCCTCCTTCCTTAGGCCAAACAAGCTTAGTGCCTTGGAGGCATCTGCCTTTTTTTCTCTCCCTTGACTCCATCATTCAGTACTCTTCAAATCCTTAAGTCCTGTGGAATCTTTGGTAAGTCCTTATATCCCAGCCCTTAGTGAGTGTACTCATTAAACATTTTTGATCATGCATGATTTTGACATATCTGTAGAGAAATAAATTGTGGCAGCCATGGGGTTGAGTGAGCCTTCAGAGAGGGCCAAATGGGTGAGAGAGAGAGAAAGAAAAGCAGGTGGCCTAAGATGGTAGTTGAGAGACTAAGAGTCACTCATACCAGAGAAGATTTACCAGTGAAGTAACAAGAGAGAAGCAAAAGGAGACCCTGGGGGATGCACTCTAGTCCATTTAACATTTACTGATGGTACTGTAGGATAAGCTCTGGACTGCTAACCACAAAGTCAGCAGTTCAAATCTACCAACCACTCCTTGGGAAAAGATGAGGTTTTCTGCTCCTGTAAATATTTACAGCCTTAGAAACCCTATACAGGGTCCTTATGAGTCAGAATCTTCTTGATGGCAGTGGGTTGTTTGTTTTTTTTTTTTTTTGCTTGTTTTTAGTATTTATTAATTGCCAAGCACTTTGATAATGATTTTACAAAGATGAATTGTCTCTTCCCAGAAAGAAGTGAGGGTCTAATCAAGGAGAGAGACCTGTAAACAGAAAGTTACAATGTGATAGCATTATAATAAAAAGTATTCACAAAGTGTTCTGCTAGCCAGTGGAAGTGGTGACTAAGAGTCTCTCAGCATAGAAGTGGATAAAGGTGGGCGTCACAGGATGACTGGGACTTTAACAGTTTGAAAATCAGAAGGAGTAATATGCCAGGAAGATGGAACATCCTCAAGAAGTCTGTGCCCATATGGAACTGTAAATAATTTTGTTTGGCTTTAGTATGAGGGTGTGTAGGGATGACTGAGAATTCAGTCTGGGACTACTTTGTGAAGAGTCTTCAATCAAGCTAAAGCGTTTACTCTTTATTCTCTAGTTAATGGAGAGTCACCAAAGTTTTTTTTTTTGGTCAACTTTATTGAGGTATAATTGGTATACATTATCATATATAGATTTTAAGTCTATAATTTAAAGAGTTTTGATGAATGTACACATCTTTATAACTCCTATTTAGATCAAAATATGCAGAGCATCTCCATCATCCTTGAAAATTCCATGTGTCGTTTGGCAATGAATCCCACCCTCCTAACCCCCAGGCAACTACTGGTGTAGTTTCCATCACCATACTCATGTTTTGGTTATCTGTTGATATATGTCTTAGTTACCTAGTGCTGTCCTAACAAAAAAATACCACAAGTCAGTGTCTTTAAAGAACAGAAACATTGTCTCATATAGTTCAGTGGGGTGGAAGATTGATTCAGGGTGTGGGTTCTAAGGAAAAGACTTTCATATTTCTTTCAGCTTCTAGTAGCTGCTGGCAGTCCTTCATGTTCTTTAGATTTGTAGATACATCTGTCTCTGTTTTGATATGGTGTCTTTCCCATGTGTGTTTTTGTGTCTCTTCTGCTCTTTTTATAAGACATTTCTCAGAAGTGATTAGGTTTAGAACCCACCTGACTCTTGTATGCTCTCCTGGACTTAAAAAAGGAACTCCAAAATAAGGTCATAGTCACAAGTGGGGGTGGTTAGGACATCACCATAACTTTTTTTTTTTTTTTTTGTGGGGGTGCACAATTTAATCCAGAACAGTATGAAGAACTATTCTAAAACCTAGTGGCTTAAAGCAACAAAAAATTCACCAGAGTTTAGTGGAATAAATTTGTATGTGCTTTGTGTGGCATCAGCTAGGAAGGTTGGACTGAGGATGGAGGATCTACTTCAAGATAGCTCACTCAAGTTGGGCTTGCTCTTGGCTAGAAGCTCAACTACGACTGTCAGTTGGGGGCTTCAATTCTCTTCCATAAGGCAAAGTAGGCTTCCTCACAGCATGGTGGCAGCATTCTGAGAAATAGAAAGTGAAAGCTGCTGGTCTTTTTAAAAGCTATACCCAAAACTAATATGTATCCACTTCTGTGGTTCTCTACTTAACCTAACAGCCACTATCAAGTCCAAATTTAAGGAGGTAGAGATAATTCCCACCTCTCAGTGGGAAAATTGACAGAATTTGGACTACTTTTATTCTATCACATCTAAATAGATTAATGTTGTCTGTTCTAGAATGTTGGATAAGTGAAATCATATTATGTTTGGCTTCTTTTGCTTAACATGTGTTTTGAGATTCATCCTTGCTGAATGAATCAATGCATACCAACAGTCCACTTTTTTATTGCGAGTAATATTCCATCGATAATAAATTTGCTTATCCACTCATCTATTGAAAGACATTTTGATTACCTATATTTTTAATTTTTATGAATAAAGCTGTTATCAAAATTCCTGCACAACACTTTTTTCTGTGGATGAATGTTTTTATTTCTCTTGACTAAATTCCTGGGAGTAGAATTGCTAGGTCATAGCAAATATCTTTTCTTTAATTTTTCCTTATTTTTGTGGTTGCTGAGAATATGCATCATAATCAATCTTTATAAGAAATTGCCAGGCTTTTTCCAAAGGATTGTACCATTTTAGATGCCCAGCAGTAATGTGTGACTTTCAATTGCTCTGAGTCCTAGTCAACACTTGTTATTGTCAGTCTTTGTAATTTTAACCATTCTGGAAGGTATGAAGTGGTATCTCATTGTGGTTTTAATTTGCATGCTCCTGAAAATTAAGTGTTATAGTTCTTTTAATATGTTTATTGTCCATTTGTAGTTATTTCCAAAAAATGTCAATTCAAGTCTTTTTTCCACTTAAGAAATACTGGTTTTTTAGTTATAGGGGTCCTTCTTATATTTGGGATGTTGGGCTGCTAATTGTTAAGTTTGATGGTTCAAACCCATAAGCCAGTCTATGGAGAAAAATGAGGCTGTCTCTGCCTGTAAAGATTTAAAGTCTCGGAAACCCTAATAGGGTCGTTATGAGTCAGAATCAACTCAATGGCAGTGGGTTTTGCTTATACTATACTTAAGTCTATTAAGTGTGCAATAGCATTATGAAACTTTGAAATACTGTGAGAATTACCAAAATGTGACACAGAGATATGAAGTGAGCACATGTTGTTGGAAAAACGGTACCAATAGGTACTTGAGGCAGGACTGCCATAAACTTTCTATTTGTTAGAAATATAATATCTGCAAAGCTCAATAAAACAAAGCATGCTTATATCTGAAATGTCAGTCTTCATTTGTATATTCATTCATTTATTTCCTTCATTCAACAAATATTTTCTACTTTCCTTTATGTGCCAGCCATTGTTCAAGATGTTGAGAACAGAAAGGAGGCTTGTACTCTCAAGAAGCTTACATTCTCTTGGGTGAAAGCAGATGGGAAGCAATAAAACAAATAAAGTAATTTGAGATTGAAAAGTGCCATAAAAAATAAAACAGGGTGATAAAAATATAAATGACTGATGAATTAAGTCTATTTTGATAGGGTACTGAGATAAGAGTTTTCTCTTAGAAAGTGACATTTAAACTGACAAGAACCATTGAGAAGGAGTCATCCAAGTGGATCTCCTCCCAGGTTGAGGGTACAGCCAGTATAAAGGCCATAAAGTGAGGTTTTCAATGTTGATAAAGATGCACACAGCACAAAGTGATTAGTAGACAGTGGCCCTATCAGTTAGGGCTTACAGTCCAAGTAAAAGATGGTTGATTTTTACCTCAAGTATAATATAAAACTTATGGCCAATTTTAGGCAGAGGAATCATAAGATCTCACCAATCATTTAAAAGATCACTCTGGCTGCTCTGTGGAGAATGAATTATATAGTGGTGGAAAGATGAAAAGCAAAGTTCCAATGAACATTCTTTTGCCAAACTCTTCTTTTACACCATCCCCAGGCAATTGATTGCATCCTCTTGCTGCTAGTCGTCTACTTTTGCATGTTTCTGAATTTCAACCATATCTTCAACATTAGCAATTAAGGTCTTGCTTCACATAATAATTTGATGAACTCTAGAAATTTCTCCCAATTCTGTTTTACTCAGTAGGTGCTAGGTTATGTGTGCTAACTGGCCATCTCATATCTCAGTGGCTTAAAACAATGTATGTTACTTCTTGCTTGTGCTACGTATCTACTGCTGATTGATTGACTGGTGATATTTGCTCTATGAGTTCATTATGAAACCAAGGCTTATGGAGAAACCACCAGTTAGACTATTGCCAGTTGCCATGATAAAAGAAAGAGAAAATGGTTACATTGCATGCTGACATCTAAAGCCTCTTTCCAGAGGTTATACCTGTAACTTACACTTATATTACATTGTCAAAGGAAATCATATTGTTACTCCTATCTTCAAGGGGGCAAGGAAGAGTAATCATATTGTGTTCCTGGAAGTTAGGAGAATCAGAAGTATTTGAGAATAACAAATATAACAAGTTCCAGGATTATTACTAATACTCTTTAGCACTCAGTTATATGAAGTTAAGTAAAAAAGTATTGCTACTAGGATTCCAGTTCATATAAGACCTACTTAAATAGGTCTCTGTGATCAGTGAATGTCTGCAGACAGGCTCTCTCAGTAAGAACTTCTCTCAGTCTCCCTGTTGTTGTGAAGTGCTGTCAAGTTGGTTCCAACTCAGTAACCGTACATAGGGTTTCTGAGGAACAGCTGGTGGGTCTGAACTGTCAACCTTGTGATTCACAGTGTCTAGTGTTGCTCCTACAGTGCCAAACCAGGAGTCTTTTTTCTCCTTAGTTACCTTTGAAAAACATTATGAAGAATGAGTAATTCAGAACACTTTATTGTGCTCATGAGGAACCTGTACATAGACCAAAAGGCAGTTGTTTGAACAAACAAGGGGATACTGAATGGTTTAGAATGAGGAAAGGTGTGTGCCAAGGTTATATTCTTTCACCATACTTATTTAATCTGTATGCTGAGCAAAAATAATCCAAGAACCTGGTTTATATGAAGAAAATGTGACATCAGGATTAGCAGAAGGCTCATTAAAACCAGCGTTTTGCTAATGATATAACCTTCTTGCTGAAAGAGGACTTGAAATACTTAATGATGAAAATCAAAGACTATAGCCTTCAATGTAAAGACAACAAAAATTCTTACCACCAGATCAATAAATAATATTGTGATAAATGGAGAAAAGATTGTTGTCAAAGACTTCATTTTGCTTGGATCCACAATCAACACTCATGGAAGCAGCAGTCAAGAAATCAAATGATGTATTGAATTAGGCAAATCTGCTGCACAAGACCTCTTTAAAGTGTTCAAGAGTAAAGATGTCAGTTTGAGAACTAAGGTGTGCCCAACCCAAGCCATGGCATTTTCAATTTCCTCATATGCATGTGGGATTCCAATGGTCGCACTAATGGAGGGGGCGGCGGCTGAATGATGTGCGAGAACTGTGCAGACCTGGTGGAGATGTTAAATGAAACCAAGACCACGGAGTGGCGGGGTGAGAGGTGTCTGGAGACCAGGTCGATGGTGTGTGTGTGTGTGTGTGTGTGACACTGCCTAGTGGGAAGAGACTGCAGTGGCCAGCCAGGCTGTCCTACTTACCCCTGATGTTGGAGGAGAATACTGAAAGTGCTGTGGACTGCCAAAAGAACCAATAGATCTGTTTTGGAAGAAGTACAACCAGAGTGCTCCTTGGAGGCCAAGATGGCTAGGCTTCGTCTCTCCTACTTTGGACACATTGTATGGAGAGAACAGTTGCTGGAGAAGGATGTCATGCTAGGTAAGGTGGAGGGTCAGAGAAAAAGAGGAAGACCCCCAATGAGATGGATCAGCCAGGTGGCATCATTGATGGCGTCAAGTGTGGCAGCGGTAGTGAGGTTGGCCCAGGACAGACACTGTTTCGTTCTGCTGTGCATGGGGTCGCTATGGGTCGGTTCCGACTCGATGGTACCTGACAACAACAACAATCACATATGCATGTGATTGATAGACAATGAATAAGGAAGACTGTAGAAGAATTGATGCGTTTGAGTCATGGTGTTGGAGAAGACTATTGAAAGTACCATGGACTGCCAGAAGAATAAACAAATCTGTGTTTGAAGATGTACAGTCAGAATGCTCTTTAGAAGCAAGGATGTTGAGACTTTGTCTTTCATGCTTTGGACATATTATCTGGAAGGACAAGTCCCTGGAGAAGGACATTATGCTTGATAAAGTGGAGGATCTCAGAAAAAGAGGAAGACCCCCATGAGATGGATTCGCACAGTGGCAGAAACAATGGGCTCAAGTATGACAATTGTGAGGATGGTGCATGACTTGGCAGTGTTTCATTCTGTTGTGAATAGGGTTGCTATAAGTTGGGCTGACTTGATGGCACCTAACAATAATAAAGAGTAGATGGTGTGTGGGGTGAAGGGCTAGGTAATTAGTTTGACTTTATAAATATTATGTTTCAGGTGTTTATGGACATTTAACTCAACATCTGTAGGTCTAGAGATTGAAACATCAGAGTTGGGGATGGAGTTTTAAGGGCTTCAAGGGATTGGAATCAATATGATGGAAAGCAGATAGAAATACTGCAGGAGGAGATGGAAGTTAGCACTCAAAGGAAACCAATATTTAATTAAGCAGTCAGTAAAGAATGAATTGCAGAAGTTAGGAAGTGAAAAGGAATAAAGTGTTCTGTAAGTGACATAGTTAATTTTAAGGGCTCTTTATTCTTGGTTAAAACATAAACAGATATCTGATTCTCCATGCAATGCAATTGTCAGTTTATTTGTAGTAGATATGTGCAAGTAAATGCAGTAGTTTTTAATGTTAACACTTCCTCACAGAGTTCTCATACAATTATGCTATCAAGTTAATACGATTGTATCTCCAGTACAAGATTTAATTAATCTAAGGAGCTCTGGTAGCATAGTGGTTACGAGTCGGGCTCCTAACCTCAAGGTCAGTAGTTCAAAACTACCAGTCGTTCATCAGGAGAAAGACGAGGCTTTCTGTCCTATAAAGATTTACAGCCTCAGAAACCCTATGCAGGGTCACTGAGTCAGAATCAACCCCACGGCACACCACCACCACCACCAAGGTATTGGAGTAAGGAGCACTGGTGACTCCTTGGTCAAGCACGTGACTGCTAACCAAAACATAGGTGGTTCAAACCCACCAGTGTTTCCGCAGGAGATAAGACCTGGGATCTGCTTTAGTCAAGATTATATCCTGGGAAACCTTATGGGGCAGTTCTACTCTGTCATATAGGGATGCTATGAGTCAGAATCAACCAGGGCACACAAGTTGTTGGAATCGTAACAAGCCAGGGCTCCAAACCAGCTCATTCTGATTCCACTCCCTGATAAGAATTTACATTTCCATTTTAGATGTACAGTGTCAGAATCTGCATTTTTAACAAGCTCCCTAGGTTAATCTTATGTATACACTGAAGTAATAGAAATTACATACATTATACAGACATAAGAATCACCTAGGGATTATATTTCAATGAAGATTCTATTTCAGTATATCTGTGGTAGAAATGAAGATTTTCCATAGTGGGTCAAATCCAAATAAACCAGTTTGAAGTCCTGTAACAAACACCTTTTTTTTTTTAAGGAACGTTTTATTAAACACAAACAACTTTTTAATATATTATCAATATAAATAGGAAAATGTCTTTTAATGAAGATAGATCAAAGATCTGAAGTTTTTTTTCCATATTAACACAATAAAAATAGTCAATTTTGAGGAAAAATTGCAAAGTAAAATTTTCAGGACATCATTGTCTACTGACAACATTTTCCCCCCCACCCCCCAATTTTTTTGGGGTGGGATGTACACAAAAAGACTCAGGAATATATAATAATTTAAACAACCATAGGGCACATTCTGCAAGCCTGTCTCCTGGCTGCCAGCACTCAGTCTTTCTCTATGAGTCCTCGGCTGCTCTCTCTCTCCATGTCCTCATCTCTGTCTCCCTCTCAGGTGTTGCTGTCTCTCTGGATAGACTTCCACATTCCACTCATGCTCTTTTTCCTTCATGGTCCTAGGGTCCTCTGTTCCTGGACCGTAAGATTCACTACTCCCCTCTTTTTGTTACAAAACTTCTACCTTTACAGTTGAAACACCCCTCTTTTAAAATAGAAACTCAAGCCTCTTTGTTTTATTGTGAATTATGTGGTAGTTTACATGGGAGAACATTAGTTTTACATTCATCCTATCGTACATTGTTTCATTGCCATGGTTACAATCCCCTCCATGCATCATCAACCAACCAAAGGGTATACACTACAAGCCCGCCCCTCTCCTCTCTCCCTCTCTGTGTCTAAAGTCCCCAATTGCTCCATCTCTCCACGTCATCATCATCTCTGCCTCCATCTCAGGCATCACTGCTTCTCTGGGTAGGGTTCCGCTCTCCGCTCTTCTCCCTTGATGGTCTTAGGGACCTCCGCTCCTAGACTGCAAAGTTAATCACTCCCCTCCTTGCTACAAAAAGGCTACCTTTACATTTCCAACCCTCACAATCAGTCCTGATAACAATTATTCACTATTGTATCACAAGAGACCCATCTGCTTTCGTTTCATCATCCCTTCCTGAACAGATTGGATATTACTCAGTGGAGATTTCTACCTTCTTCCACGCCCTCTGGATCTAGGTTCCCTCTTGAAACCTTGTAAGCCAGTCACTTCTTGCCTTTGTAGCCCCCCCCATTTTGGGTAACCGATGTCCAAGTTGCCCATCCCTGTCTACTCTGTGTATGGAGGGGGTAGGAATGATTCTTGCTGTAAGGATTTGTTCCCTCTTGAGCTACTGCATCCATAGGTGTAGGTCAAGTTCATCAAATTGTATCAAATTACTCTTTCTTCCCTCTTCTTTCTTCTTCTAGTTGAGTCTGATCATCCAGTTATTGAAGCCAGATCAAGTGGGTATTATCTGCAAGTGTGGGTGTTCTTGTGCATATGCCCTCTCTTCTTATCAGCTGGACGCTTCACTCTCTACTCTAGTCCTCTGTGGCTATGTCACTGACTCTGAGCCGAAGAGTCCCCAGGTCTTGCCACACTGCTGGCCAACCAGGTCTCCACCCGGGTTCACAGGAGTCTGTCTATATTGTCAAGCCTCTTTTTAAATAGTTAAACCACATGTTAGAATGGGAATAGTGTTATTTACTCATATTGATTCTCCAATTAGTATATACACATTTTTGTGAAAATACAAAGGTATATGTGGGAACAAAAGACCTGTATGATACATAGAAGTAGAAATACAGTCCATTCATGTAGAAACTAACTTGTCCAAGTCACACATTTGGTTAGGAACTGAGTCAGAGAAAAGAACCCAGATTATTTATAGATTAACATTCTTCTCGTGGAGTACTAATAAGAGAATCAAAGTTCTGGCAAAATATAGGAGGGTGTTAGTTTCTGTTTTTACAATAGAATTCTAAAACCACCAGTATTCTAAGCTATATACAGGGCACTTTTGAAGAAACACTGCCTTCAATGCTTATTGGGTTTCCATTTTTTATTGATTCTTATAAAATCAACAAAATTGTGAACATGGTTAATATGTAACAGGCCCTGACATGCTGACCCTAGAAGATGAACAATTATAAGTAGAATTTTAGAACCTTAAACCAAAGGTTTTCCCTGAGCAGCTCTGCCTAAGCAAAAAACGTCCCTTTGTTAGGAGTGAATGTTGAAGCCAGGAGAGGAAAAGCAACCTGGGAAAGGAGCATCTGAATCACTGTGTTACGTAAGTGAAGGAAAGAGTAGACTTTGAGGTTCTCTTGACTCTGAGATAGTTAAAATATTTAAAGTTATAAAAATCTTCTTGAACTGGAGGTATAAGTGCCTCTTAACACCCACCACCTCCTTTACCCTGTAAGCATCATTATTTTATTGCATTGATGTCTACAACTCAGCATTTTAACATCTTTAGGAACAACAACAAACTTGAGATGAAAGAAGGAGATAGTGTAATGAGATGTACCAACAGATGGGCAATAGTCACCATGCAGTCTAAAAAAGATCTGTAAGGATCTGTCAGTGTGCTTCTAGCACTGTCTAGGGGAGAAATAGAATAGTGGAGAGAAAATAGGATTCAAGAGTGTACTGTATTGGATAGAATACAGGATAATGGTTCAAATTAACTACTCTCATATTTATGAAGTATCTTGTATTCTTCAGGAAAGGTTCCAGATTTTTTACATATTTTTATCTCAGAACCATCATGACAATCCAAGGTCTATGAATGGCTCCAATTTGCAGCTAAAGGAAGCGAGGATCAAAACGGTTTAAAAAACGTGTCTAATGTTATATTACGGTGACAGAACTACAAGACCCCAGATCTGTTTGACTTCAAGGCCAAGGCTCTTTCTACTATAGCCAATAGATCCCACACCTAGTTGTACATAAAATTGCCTGGTGAACATGTTAAAATATACTTACCAGATCCTGACTCAACACTGATACACAAGAAGGTAAAATTAATATTTTTTTTCAGTGTTGCTGTTGAGATGTAATAAAGTATACAGGAATATTTTATTAACTTTAACACAGATATGCTTATAATTAATTATTTTATTACACATGATCTTCTAATTCCCTTTGTTTTGCTTTTCTAGTCAGAAAACAATTTTCTGATAACTAGGTTTATCAGCATCAGTAGGCTCAAGCATGGCAACCATTATGAGGTTTGCCTAGGACTGGGCAGTGTTTCGTTCTGTTGTACATAGGGTTCCTATGAGTTGGTACTGACTCAACAACAAGTTAGATTCAACTTGATGGCAGTGAGTTTGGTTTGGGGATCAAGTATTTGAAACCAGAAAAGAGTGCTCTGTCTGGTAACACTATATTTTGCCTTGGTGTCTGACTTGACAGCAGTTAACAACCACATTATAAATTATTATTGTTGCTGTTAAGTGCCATGGTGTCAGATTCAACTCTGAGTGACCCTATATAGGGTTTGTAGGAGGAGCTGGTGGATTTGAACTGCAGACCTTGTAATTAGCAATCCAGTGCTTATCCTCTTACAGCACCACATCAGGATTCCACATTTTACATTTATACACTTAATGTCTAGTCTATAAATCAGAGCTCTTGTGAATCCGACCAGTACTAGTAAAATTCCCCAAATTTGACGATCCCTTTGTGAACTGATAAAATAGTTTTGGAATTAGCTAAACTGACAAATGGAGTTCAAATAAAGGTATGAACTGTTATTAAGTGGGGGGTTTGTGGGAGATAGAACATTAGGTTTTTAGTTCTTTAATATTTTAAAGTCACAAAACTAACTCGGTTTGATTTTGGTATCACCTTTTCTCAGTATTAGACGATGCTTTTCTTGGTTCGCTGGAAACCCTATACATGGTTGCTATGAGTGGGAACTGACTCCAGGGCAACTTAACAACAAGTAGAACCAGAAACTGTAACCTGGCCCCTTTAAACTGTCCCTGCCCCTCCTCCCTTTCCCATTTCCCCAACAATAACAATGCGTTTACCTAGAAAGGTCTGGTCTTCTATCGCAAGAGAAATTATAAGTATCATTTTTACTCCCGATGGAACTAGTAGCACCTGGATTTAAATTAGCATTATTTTCCAGCGACAATGAAAGACTGGTGTCTTAGCTGTAGACAAATATCCTTGCCGTTTGGGGGGGAATATTCACAAAGGCGCTCAGTGGGCACTTACTAAATGCTTGCCCCGGGGAGAAGGTTAGCTGTTTTCCCAAGACCACGCACACTGAACAAGTTGGGGAAGGTGGCTAGAAGTGTTTGTTACTTGCGTCACACCCGTAATTACCCAAACCGCCACAATCGGAACCCAGGGACCAGGCTTTCATCGAGACACGAATAGAAAGACCATGGGGTGAGAGCCAAGAAATCCGGAGAGGTGCCATTCCCAGCATGCTCTGCAGCACATCGAGGGGCGCCAGAAGTATCCCGGCGTGCATCGGGGAGCGCCCAAGGGCGATGGTTCCTGGCTTCAGGATGGGTACGCGAAGTTAGATCGGTGGGTGTGAGCTTCCTTAGTTTTCAGACCTTGTTTTCCCATTTCCCCTATATGGATGTAACTCCATGAAAGTAAAGGTGGTCCTGTAACTACCCTTCTTTTCCGCGTGCAAAAGACTTTCGGAACCGCTTCGACACGGTGCCAGGTGATTAGCGGTTCGGGGCGGGCTTGAGATTTGCACGTGACCAAATCAGGCAGCCAATGACAAGCCCGGCGGTTCGGTAGCTCGAGGATTCCGGGACCCGTGAGCGGAGCGGCGCGTGGGCCGGTTGCGGTCGGCCTTAGCAGGTATGCGCAGGCGCCTTGGTTGCCTCGCGCTCCGTCCGTTCCCACGCGCCCAGTGGCGTGTACTTATTGCGAGGTGTTAAGACTTTGTGTGGGTGTTTTTGTGGGTAGGGGTAACAGCAAAGGGGGCCGGCGTCACGTGGACACCTTAAGCCAATTGCAGGCTGAGGCGCGTCCCCTGCTTTCCTGGCGCCCCGGGGTGCGACGTGTTCACTGAGGTTCGACTCAGCAGTGATGGCCTGAGTGCTCTTTTCGAAGCTCGTGTGCGGCATATACAACGTAACCACGGGTTTTCGTTGCGTCCTGCTCTTCTGTGAGCACTGACGACACGTTCTCAGCAAAATGGCTGCTGGAAAGAGTCGCCTAGTAGGGGGAGCGCTGGGGCCGCGTGAAGGTCACATGATGAGGTTGGCAGCGCGTGCTGCTGGCGCGGGGAGGGGGTGGGTGAAGGGAAGAGGTGTGGTGAGTCACGTGGCATCTGCGCCTTCTGTGGTTTCCGAACATCTTTGCAGTAGTCTGAGGGTATGCTTTGACTCCTCCCTCTAAAAGCTAGGTGAGACGGGAGGAGATAGATGAAAGCTGTGTGGTGTTATAGACTTGAGTCCTGGTCTGGAATTAGGCGACCTGAATGTTAGGCCTTTGCTTATTTTGTGATTAGTATGTCGTTGCCGCTCTCGTATTTTGACTTGGTAGAGGATATTTCTTTTAAGGACCCGCATATAATCCCAATTTAATGCACACAACAAAAAAATAAAACTGTTATCAATTTTTGAGACAAGACTGTGGCGCCCCCCTCTCCAAGAATAAAAAAAGAAAGAAAACCCCGCAACAGTCATCCGTTGGTGCCCTTCCAGCCTCCTACCCAAAACTTTACAGTGATGTGGGAAATCTGATGGAGGTAATGTGTTAAAATAATCTGGTTCTGTCTGCGTCAATAAATCTTACAATCTAGACATGTCTACAATTTCACTTGAAAAAATTCTGTCTTTTAGATATATAGTCTTTGTTTCCGAGAAAGAAGCTTAGGAGAAAATGTTATATTGTAGAGATTTACCCGGTAAGAGCCCACTGAAAAGGCCTAGAAGTCTTCTCAAGTTAGTCCAATCTTTGTAAAATTTTTGAGCTTTCAAATACTAACCTCTGGTGTTTGTGATGACTTTTTGCTCCAGTCCTAGCTCTTCTTTTTGCTAAGATTCTTAGTGAAATGGAGCAGGCATAAATGATATACTTCCCAAATCATTGCTTAGGTTTAATGGTGCTCTTTGATTCACCTTAACGGGACTTCAGATTTTGTGGGAGCACAATTTGGGAAACACTTGTTGATCAATCAATCATAATAATAAACCCCCAAAACCAAGCTCACTGTCATGGAGTTGATTCCAACTCATAATAGTCCTGCAGAAGAGGGAAGAATTAACTGTCCCAAAGGTTTCCAAGGTTGTAACTCTTGATGAAAGCAGACTGCCATATTTTTCTTCCATGCAGCAGCTAATAGGTTGGAACTGTTCGCTGCTAAGTGCTAAACCACTGTGACACCAAGGCTCCTTCTAATCCTAATAGTTATTAACATTTATAATAATAGTTAACATCTTTCCAGCATAGTGTTCTAAGTATATTTGGTAATTAGTTTAGTTCTCATAACAAACCTCTGAGGTATGTACTAGTATTATCTACGTTTTAATGAAGGAAATAGCCACAGCATGATTATTTAATACTCATATACAGATGGTTATGTGGCTGATAAATTCGCATAATTCTAACTAGAATTCCTTTTGAAAATTCGACCATATGATTTTTTTAAGTTTGTTGGAAGAATTAACTTGTAGGAAAAACTTTGGAGGAAATTAGTAGTAAAGGACTTAAACTAGTAACTATGCAAATAAAGCTAGGATAATCAAAACCTTAAATTGTAATAATCCTGGCTTAGAGCAGTGGACAGAATAATAAATATAGAAATATATAGCTGTTAGTATTTATTATAAGGGCTGCTGGTCTGGTGCTATAAGATAAGCACTGAACTGCGCACCAGAAGGTCAGTGGTTCAAACCCTACAGGGCCACTCTGACTTGGAATCAACTTGACAGCACTTAACAGTATTATCAGGAGCCCTGCTGGTGCACTGTGTAAATGTTCTGAGAATTCGAAGGTGTGAACCCTCCAGCTCAGCTACTTTGTGGGAGAAGGATGTGACAGTCAGCTTCCATAAAGAGTTTCAGCCTTGGAAACTCTATGGGGGTAGTTCTGCTCATCCTGTAGGCTCACTATGAGTTAGAATTGACTCAAAAGCTACAGGTTTGGTTTTAGCATTATAAAGGTGGCATTAAAACCAGTGGATAAAGGATTCCAAAATTATGTTGGAACAATTGACCAATCATTTGATAAAAATAAAATGGGACCCCTTCTTGAAAATTTAAACAAAATTTGTTGTTGTTAAGTGCCGTGGAGTCAGTTTTGATGCATAGAGACCCTGTGTAGCTTCCAAAGATGTTAATCTTTATAGGAACAGAAAGCCTCATCTTTCTCCCGTGGAGCTACTGGTAAATTTAAACTACTGACCTTGTGGTTAGCAGCTCGGTTTGTAATCCACTGTGCTACCAGGGCTCCTTAAAATTAAATATAGGTGGGGCAAATATTTAAATATAAATATGAAACCAGAAAGTTACTACTTTAAAAAAAATGACTGAATATTTTCCAGTCTTGAAATAGGATAAACTATTCTAATAGACATGACTGCAAATAAAGACACTTAGAAGAGAAAGATTGATGGCATAACGTTGTTGTTGTTGTTGTTGTTGTTGTTAGGTGCCATCGAGTTGGCACCGACTCATAGCAACCCTATGCACAGAAGAACAAAACACTGCCTGATCCTGGGCCAACCTCACTACCATTGCCATGCTTGAGTCCATCGACGTTGCCACTTGGCCAATCCATCTTGTTGGGTGGGGGGGGTGTCTTCCTCTTTTTCTCTGACTCTCTACTTTACCAAACATGATGTCCTTCTACAGTGACTGGTCCCTCCTGACAATATGTACAACCTCTAATTGGCATAAACATTATAAAGTTAAAAAATTATTCATGTAGTATTATGTAACATCTTTGTTGATTGCTTACTATGTGTCTGACAGTATTTCATGTATAGGGGATCTAATGATGAGCAAAACAAGACAAATTGTGGGGGGAAAAATTAGCACCCTGTATTAAACCTAAAAAGTTAATGATCTTAAGATCTATAAAACACACTACTTTGAGTAGATTCCAACTCATAGCAACTCTATAGGACAGACCAGAACTGCTCCATAGTTCCTGAGGCTGTAATTCTTTTTTATTAAAAAAAAACCTTTTTGTTAATTTAGTGAAGGTTTACAGAATAGATTATCAGTTTTACATTCAACAAATCATATACTTTAATCTCAGTGATTGCTGTCCCTTCCATGTAATATCCTGCTTACTCCCTGTGGTTCCTATTTCCATTGTACCTACCTTCCCATCCCCTCTCAACTTTGTTTTTAAGTTTTGACCATTCCTTCACTCACTGTGAGCATACCTTGCTAATGTTGGTGTCCCCTTATATACTACTACTTGACTGAAAGTTGGGCCACAAAGGCAGGTTCCTTTCCAGACCTGAAGGGTGGTTGAGGGACATAGTCTCAGGTTCCACCAGTCTCCTTCTGACCAGTAAGTCCGGTCTTTATTAATATATTTTTTATAGTTTTGAGTTTTGTTCCACATGTTTGCTGTTCGGTCCAGTACCTTATAATGTGACCTCTTTCAGAGCAGTTGGTAGTGGTAGCTGGGCACCATCTAGTTTTTCTGGTTTCACAGTTGTGGAGACGGTGTTCATATGTTCCATTTGTCTGTTGGACTAATTGATAACAAACCTCTTCAAGTCTCACCACTCTTCTTTCTTCTGCACGTGGAGAGACCAATGTTCCACCTTAGATGGCTGCTCATGAGCTTTTAAGATTCCAGACGCTACTCACCCGAGTAAGATGTAGATCATTGTCTTTGTGGGCTGTGTAATGCCAGTTGACCATGGTGTCACCTGTGAAGCTGTAAATCTTTATGGAAGCAGACTACCTCATCTTAACTCTGTGGAGTGTCTGGTGGGCTTGAACTATTGACCTTCTGGTTAGCAGTCCAACACATAACACACTGTATTATAGTAATAGCTAACAGGTAAAAGACATGAATGAGTAGATCATATACAGAGAGAAAAATAACCAATAAAGATGAAAGTATTTTGCTATACTTAGATAGAGGAGATAGAGGCTTTCTGCTCCTTAAAGATTTACAGCCTCAGGAACTATACAGAGTTGCTAATGAGTCATATCTATTCATTGGCAGTGAGAGACAGAGAGAGAGAATTCTTTACTAAGGTACTGTTGCAAAGATGTTCATTTAAGAGCTGTTTTTATGGAGGTTTTTTTCCCCTTAAACTTTTTATTGTGAATGAAGTGAAGGTTTACAGAGATCATTGGTTTTGTATTTAACAAATTATACACTTTGTTTCATCTCAATGATTGCAATCCCATCCATGTAACAACAGTTATCCCACTTCCTCCCCATGGTTCCTGTTTCCATTTCACCCTCCTTCCCAATCCTTCTCAACTTTGTTCTTAGGTAAATGTTGCCCATTTGATCTTGAATGATTGACTATTCCATGGTTAGCATATTTTATTCATGTTGTTGTCCCCCTTCTTCACTGCTTGGTTGAAAAGTGGGCCATGAGGGTGAGTTCCATTCTAGAATGGAAAGCTGGTTAAGGGCCATAATCTCAGATTCCTCCAATCTGTTGTTTTTTTTTTAATTTTAAGTTTTGTTCCTCATTTTCTCCCACTCTATCTGGGACCTTCTAATGTAATCCCTTTCAAAGCAATTGGTAGTGGTACCTGGGCACTGTCTAGTTTTCGGGTCTCAGAGTCTTAGTGACTGATGTTCACTTACTTTATTGGTCCATTGAGCTAGTTGATTTCAAACATCTAAAAATTTCACCAGTTTTCTTTTTTCTGCACATGGAGAAACCAGTAGTTGTACCTTAGTTGGCTGTTTATGACCTTTTAAGATCCCAGTTGCTAGTCACTCAACAAAATAGGCTGTAGAACATTGTCTTTGTGCACTGGTTGTGCCAGTTGACCATGGTGTCATCTGAGACTATGGTCCTGAGCCCCCAGGCCCAGGAACTCATTGCCTGAAGATGTTTGATAATATCTAAGAAGTTTTCATTAATTTGTCCTCTACCACAGTCATAGGTGTGTTTGCAGAAAGGTAAATACCCATGTACAAATACTGTCTTTTCATTCCTTATATATGTTTGTGGATCTACTCCCATTCTCTCTCCAATAGCCATGTATCTATCCTGAGAACACTGTTGTTCTGGAGTTGTGTATATAATTCTATTTATATCTATCCCCTTTAATCCTTGCACAGACCTCCCTGTGTCTTTACCTGTCTTCACCATTCTTCATGCCAATCTACCTCTTTTTGTATACTGCCCTCCTTAACACCCAAGCGAATATGTATCTACCCTCTACCCAGTGAATTACTTTCCTTCCCCTTTCACCCCTGGCAGCCATCAAAGAATATTTATTTTAGCTTGAAAACCTTTTCTTGAGTTTTTATAATAGTTGTTGTTCAGTGTTGTCGAGTCGATTCCGACCCATAGCGACCCTGTATAGGGTTTCCAAGGAGCAGCTGGTGAGCTTGAACCACCGCCTCATATAATATGTGCCCTTTTGTGCTTGACTACTTTCACTCAGCATGATATCCTTCAAGTTCATCCATGTATAAGGTGTTTTGCAGATTCATCATTATTCTTCATTGTTGCATACTATTCCAATGTGCATATATACCAAAGTTTATCTCTTTGTCCATTGATGGGCATTTAGACTATCTCCATCTTTTTGCTCTTGTGAATAGTACTGTAGGGAACATCAGTGTGCATATATCTACTCATGTCATGGCTCTTATTTCTTGTGGATGTATACCAACTTAGAGGGTTTGCTGTATATACGACATTTCTGTTTCCAACTTTTTGAGGAATCACCATACCGTTTTCCACAGTGCTTGAACTTCAGTTTTACCAGAAATAAAGGAGCTCTGGTAGCGTAGTGGTTACGAATAGGGCTGCGAACCTTAAGGTCAGCGGTTCGAAACTACCAGTTGCTCCATGGGAGAAAGATGAGGCTTTCTACTCCCATAAAGATTTACACCCTCAGAAATCCTGTACAGGGTCGCTATGGGTCGGAACCGACTCAACGGCACTTAACAAAACAAACACCCACCCCCCCCAGCAATATAGGAGGGTCCTGGTCTCTCCATATTCTTGCCAGCATTTGTTGTTTTCTATTTTTTTGAACTTTGCTGTTAATGCTGGGGTGAGATGATACTTCATTGATTTGGTTTGCATCTCTCTAATGGTAATGATCATGAACATTTCTTTATATGTTTGTTGGTTGCCTGAATGTCTTTGGTGAAATGTCTGTTCATGTCCTATGCTCATTTTGTAATTGGGTTTGTAGTTTTTTATAGTTCTTAGATATTAGTTCCTTGTTTAATTTGTCATTATAAAAAATTTATTCCCAAGCTGTGGGCTCTCTTTTGGCAAAATCTTTTGATGCACACAATTGTCTAATTTTTAGGAGGTCCCATTCATCTATTTTGTCTTCTATTGTTTGTGTGTTTTTTATTATGCTTGTTAGTGTATGTATGCCATATAATAGGACCCCTAAGTTTGTCCCTAGTTTTTCATTGATGATCTTTATAGTTTTAGGATTTACATTTAAGTCTTTAATCTATGTTGAATTTTTTAAATATATAGTGTGAAATACGAGTCTTGTTTCATTTTTCTGCATATGGATTTCCATTTTGCCGGTACCATTTTTTGAAAAGACTGTCTCTTCCCCATTTAATGTGTTTTGGCCCTTTATCAAAGATCACATGACTGTGTGTGACTGAATTTGCTTCTGTGTTCTCAGTTCTGTTCCATTGATCTATGTATCTTTCATTGTGGCTGTGTAATAGATTTTGAGATCAGAAAGTGAGAGATCTTCAACTTTGTTCTTCTTAAGTAATCCTTTGCTTATTTGAAGTCTCTTTCCTTCCCATTTTAAAGTCAGCGATCAGTTTTTCCATCTCTTTAAAGAATGATATTGAAATTTGGATTGGGATTGCATTATATCTATAAATTGCTTTGAGTTGACATTTTCAGAATGTTATGTCATCCTATCCATGAGCATGGTGTATTTTTCCATTTTTACAGGTCTCTTGGGAGTCCTGTTGTGGTGCTGCAGGATAATGCTCTGGACTGCAAGGTCAGTTTAAGCCACAAGGTTAGCAGCTCAGACCCACCATCCGCTCCTTGAAAAGCCTAAACAGGGTCGCTATGAGTTGGAACTGACTCGATGGCACTTAACAACAACTTGGTTTATTATGGTAGTGTTTTGTAGTTTTCCTTGTAAAAAATCTTTTGTTTCTCTGGTTAGATTTACTCCTAAGTATTTCTTCATTTGGGTGACTTGTAAATGGCATTATTTTCCTGATTTCATTTTCAGAGCGCTCTTTATTAGTGTAGAGTACTACAACTGATTTTCATGTGTTGATACTTGTACCTTGCAACTATGCTGAAGTTTCTAGTGAGTTTCCATAATTTTCTTGCTGAGACTTTAGGATTTTCTATGTACAAGTATTATATCATCTGTAGATAGAGAGAGTTTTACTTCTTCTTTGACAATTTGGATGCCTTTAATTTCTCTGTCTTGCTTTATAGCTCTGGCTAAGACTTCCAACACAATATTGAAGGGCACCTTGATTGACACCTGTTCACAAAGGGAATGTTTTCAGTTTTTCTCCATTAAAAGTAATGTTGGCTATTGGGTTTGTTTATATGCACTTAATTATGTTGAGGAATTTTCCTTCTATTCCTAGTCTCTTGAGTGATTTTATTAGGAATGGATGTTGGATTTGTCAAATGCCTTTTGTCCCTCAATCAATATTATGTGGATCTTTTCCTTTGTTTTATTTATGTAATGGATTACATTGATTGGTTTTCTGATAACTGAACCATCCTTGTATCCCGGTGTGAATCTCACATGGTCATGATGTGTTGTTTTTCTGATTTGTTGCTGAATTTTATTGACTAGTTTATTGTTAATAATTTTTGCATTATATTCTTGAGGGATATTGGTATGTCATTTTTGTTTTTGGTGATGTCTTTGCCTGGTTTTGGTATGAGGGTTATGCTTGCATCATAAAACGTATTTGTGAGTTTTCCATCCTATTCTATGCTCTCAAATAATTTGAGTAGAATTGTGTCAGTGCTTTTCTGAATGTTTGGTAGAATTCACTAGTAAAGCCAACTAAGCCTGGACATTTTTTTTTCTGCTGTTTTTTTTTTTTTTTTGGTTGTTGTTTTTTAAATGACCTGAACAATTTCTTCTTTTTTAAAACATTTTATTGTGAATTGAGTAAGGTTTACAGAGCAGATCATTAGTTTCACATTAAAAAAAATCATGTGTTTGCTTCATTACAAAGTTAACAGCATTTGCCTGTTTACCGTAGCTATTGCATCCTCCCAGTGTGTCCCACTACTGTCTTTTACTAACCTCCTTGTTGTTGTATATTGCCTGCCCATCACCCATGTGTCTACCATCTAGCCCATGAATAATTTTCCCTTCACCCCCATACCATCACGGATTGTTTCTTTCATAAGAAAAAAACAAACAACCCAATTACGAAATGAGCATAGGACATGAACAGACATTTCACCAAAGACATTCAGGCAAACAGCAAACATGAAGAAATGTTCACGATCATTACTATTAGAGAGATGCAAACTAAATCAATGAGGTATCATCTCACCCCAGCATTAACAGCAAAATTCAAAAAAATAGAAAACAACAAATGCTGGCAAGAATATGGAGAGACCAGGACCCTCCTATATTGCTGGTAGAACTGTAAAACTGAAGTTCAAGCACTGTGGAAACTGGTATGGTGATTCCTCAAAAAGTTGGAAACAGAAAACTT
>NW_006408522.1:34620429-34623794 GCF_000296735.1 Chrysochloris asiatica | reverse complement strand
ATGCCACAGCACCTAACAACAACAACAATGTCCTTAAGGTTCAACCATTTTGTGAGGTGTTTCATAGATTCATCTTTATTATTCAGTGTTGCATAGTATCCCATTGTGTGTCTATACCAGAGTTTTTTAAAAACTATTCTTCAGTTGATGGACATTTAGGCCGTCTCCATCTTTTTGATATGTCTCTTGTAGACCGCATATTGAAACATCGTATTTTCTTATCTATCCTGCTCTTTGTCACTCTTTTTTTTTTTTTTTCTTTTCAGTTTTTATTGTGAGGTTTACATGGGAGAACATCAGCTTTACAAACTCATCTTATCGTATTTCATTTCATTTCAATGATTACAATCCCCTCCATATATCAGCAAATAACCAAAAGGTACATCACGTAGATCTGCCCCCTAGCCACCAGCACACAGCCCTTCTCCCTCCTTGAGTTAAGTGTCCTCACCCGCTCCATCTGTCCACATCACTGTCTCTATCTCCATCCCTGGCATCACTGCCTCTCTGCATAAGGTCCCACTCTTTGTTCTTCTCACTTGATAGTCCTAGGGCCTCTGCTCTTGGGCTGCAAAATCAATCACTCTCCTCCTTTCATCAAAAAAACAAAACATACATCTACCTCTGTATTTCTTACCCTCACAGTCAGGCCTGATGGCAGTTATTCACTAGTGTACCACAAGAGTCCATTCACCAGTCCAGTCCCAACAGATTGGAAATCATTCAGTAGTGAGTCTACCTTCCCCCACAGCGTCTGGAATTAGGCTCTCTCTTGAAAGCTTGTAAGCCAGTCACTTCTTGCCTTTATAGGCCCCCCATTTTTGGTTGTTGTTAAGTGCCGTCGAGTCAATCCCAATCCAAACCCTATATAGGGTTTCCGAGGAGCAGCTGGTGAGCTTGATCCTCCAACCTTGCAGTTCAAACGGCTTTGCAGTCTGGCGCATTAACCCACAGCACCACACCAATGTCTAAGTTGACCATCCCTGCCAACCCTTTGTACCAAGGGGGTGGGTGTGATCCTTGCTGTAAGGATTTGTTCCCTTTTTTGCTGCTCTTTGTCTCTTGACTTGGTACATTTAATCCATTTACATTTGGTATAATAATTATCAATAGGTATGAATTGATTGCTGTCATTTTTCTGCATTTTTTTTTCCCTATGTGGTGATGCTGGATTCTTGGCTCCCCATAAGTTTTCTATGCTGAGTTCATTTTGTTTGTGGCTTTCTTGTCATTTTCATTTCTGTTGTGTTTGCTGATATCAGATGGATCTTGACTAAAAGAGAATGCCAGAAAGGTGTTTATCTGTGCTTTATTGATTATGGAAAAGCTTTCAGTTGTATGGATCATGACAAACCATGGACTGCATTGTGGAGAATGAATATTCCACAACATTTAATTGTCCTCATGAGGAACCTTTACATAGACCAAGAGGCAGTTGTTTGAACAGAACAAGGGAACACTGAATGGCTTAATATTAGGAAACATGTGCACCTGGTTTGTATTCTTTCACCATACTTAATTCAATTTGTATGCTGCGCAAATAATCCGAGAAACTAGATTATATGAAGAAAACCATGGTATTAGGATGAGAGGAAGACTCATTAACAACCTGCAGTATGCAGTTGAGACAACCTTGCTTGCTGAAAGCGAAGAGGATTTGACTTACAGTACTTACTGATGAATATCAAAGACCAAAGCATTTGGTATGGGTTATACCTCAATGTAAAGAAAACAAAAATCATCACCACTCGATCAATAAATCACATCATGATAAATGGAGAAAAGATTGAAGTTATCAAAGACTTCATTGTACTTGGGTCAACCATCAATACTCATGGAATCGGCAGTCAAGAAATCAGATGACATAGTGCTTTGGGCAAATCTGCTGCACATGACCTCTTTAAAGTAGTGAATAGCAAAGATGTCACTTTGAGGACTAAGGTGAACCTGACCCAAGCCATGGTATTTTCTGTAACCTCATATGCATGTGAAGGAGCTCTGGTAGCTTAGAGGTTATTAATCGGGCTGCTAACCTCACAGTCAGCAGTTCAAAACTACCAGCTGTTCCACGGGAGAAAGATGAGGCTTTCTGCTCCAGTAAAGGTTTGCAGCCTCGGAAACTTTGTACAGGGTCACTATGAGTCAGAACCGACTACACGGAACAACAACAGATATATGTGAAAGGTGGACAATGAAGACCATAGAAGAATTAATGCATTTGAGTTATGATGTTGGAGGAGAATATTAAAAGTACCAAATATTAAAAGACTGCCAAAAGAACAAACCAATCTGTGATTGGAAAAAGTACAGCCAGAATGCTCCTTGGAAGCCAGGATGGCCAGACTTCATCACTTATACTTCATACATATTGTCAGGAGAGAGCAGTCCCTGGAGAAGGATATCATGTTTGGTCAATTGGAGGGTTGGAAAAAAAGAGGAAGACCCTCAATGAGTTGGATTGGCACAGTGGCTACAGCAATGGGCTCAAATGTCACAACAATTGTGAGGTTGGTGCAGAACCAGGCTGTGTCATTCTAGTGTACATAGGGTTGCTATTAGTCAGTACTGACTCAATGGCACCTAACAACAATAATAAAAATGTTTACTAAATATTTCTGATTTTCCTCTTTTTTTCTATTTTAATGTGAGGGTATACATTTTTCATTGAAGTAACCCTGTAATTCATTTTTTCCCTGCTTAAAATAAGTCTGTTTTATCTTGAATTCTACTTGATTTCCTTACCATTTGGAAGTTCTGTATCTACACTATTTACTCTTTTTGCTTTATAGTTAATTTCATTATACATTGATATCTCTGGTTCCCTATTTTCAGTCTTGCAGGTTTGTTTCATTTTGTTGCTGTTGTTGTTAAGTGTTGTCAAGTCAGTTCCAACTGCTAGCGTCCCTGTATAGGGTTTCTAAGGAGCAGCTGGTGAGCTTGCACTGCCAACTTCATGGTTCAAACTGACTTTGCAGTCCAGAGCATTCACCCACAGTGCCACACCGGGATTCCTTTGTTTTACTTTAAGTACTTGTATATCTGGGTTGAGTTCTGGTTGGTATTCTTATATATGGTAATCTCAAGTTGTTGTCTACTGTTGTTGGTTCTCAGTTCAAAGGACATTCTGCAGCAATTTCTGTAAAGTGGTCTGGTTATTACCAGTTCCTTTCATTTCTGTTTAACAGGAAATGTCCTTATTTCACCATTGTATTTGAGGGACAGCTTTGCTGGGTATATGCTTCTTGGTTGGCAATCTTTTTCTTTCAGAGTCTTGTATATGCCATTCCATTGCCTTCTTGCATGCATGTTTTCTGCTGAGTAATATGAGCTTAGTCTTATTGGTTCTCCTTTGTAGGTAACTTTTT
>NW_006408522.1:34605581-34618439 GCF_000296735.1 Chrysochloris asiatica | reverse complement strand
CAGTTCTCTAAGGGTTAAACAGTTCTTAAAGTCTTCTCTGCTGTGGAAACATCTGGCTGACTCTTGGTGCTCTTGCCGGAGGGGCCTCAGTGGAGATGTGGATTATGTCATTCTTTCAGATGGGTCCTCGGTGAATGCTGGTTCCCTCAGGCTTTTATTGTATTCTTGCTTTCCTTAATCTTCCTATGAATCCTAATTATCATTTTAAAAAATTATTTTTCAGTTAGTTTCATTACCTTTTCTTCCTCAGAAATGTTTCATGGCTCTTCATCATGGTCATTTGTTTGAGCCATTTGCTACAATTGTCTGTTTGTCTGTGGGGCATTGTGAGGTTGTCATTTTTGTAAAAACTGAACAGTGAAATTGTTGGACCTAGAGGGGAGAGATCTCGGGGGCGGGGGGTGGGGGGATCCTGCAATTGAAGGAGCACACAAGGTTGTTGAGGAATAGCTGTTACAGCAAAGTTCCTGGTCCTAGATGGAGTTCCTGTTGGCCTTAGGATTTAGGGCACTCAATCCAGAAATAATTCATGTGGGCCTTTGAATGAAGCTGGTTTCATTGTCTTCTTAGGACCACAGGGAAGCTGAGGCCTGTGTGACTAGTTAAATATTGGTCTGGTGGCTCTATGTGATTTTAGGTCTAGAACTGTGCCCACCTGAATTCAGGCACCAAAACAGCAAACCAAAGGGGCACAGCTGGTCCCCACCTCACACTAGCGTGGCTCCCAACTATGTGGCTCTGAACACCTGGAGAGCAGAGTCTGTACTGTGAGTTGATGAGGATGGGAGCTGGTCACATTTCTGGTCACCAGGGGAGCTTGGGGCAAAAGAAGAAATACAACTTTGCTGTTGCACACATGAATCTGCTCTACCAGGCCCCTCTCTGCATCCAGATCTGCTCACAAGATGGTGGAGCCGCATCTGGCCAGCCAGTCTGTGGCTCTCATAGTCTTTGCTCACCCTTTCCTCCTAGCAAGTACTGTATCCATCTCTCTAACCCTGCTTCTGAAGTTCTGAAGTTCAGATACAGAAGTTCATCTGTATCTCTTTTATTTTGCTTGTTGTATCTTTGGTTCTTGTATCTTTGTTGTAGAAGGAGCTCTGGTAGCGTAGTGGTTACGAATCGGGCTGCGAACCGCAAGGTCAGCAATTCGAAACTACCAGCTGCTCCGCAGGAGAAAGAGGAGGCTTTCTCCCATAAAGATTTACAGCCTCAGAAACCCTGTTCAGGGTCGCTATGGGTCGGAACCGACTCAATGGCACTTAACAACAACAACATCTTTGTTGTAGAGGGTCTATGTATTGCATCTGCCTGATCTGCCATCTAGTTGGAATTTCTTGTTTTGTTATGTGTCTGTTCAAGTTTTCTACTTAATTCTGTGTTAGTTTCGATAGGTTGTGTTTCACTAAAAATGTTTTTCTTCTAGATTTGCAAGTTTGGTAGAATATAGTTCTTATTGTTGTTAAGTGCTGTCAAGTCTGTTCCAATCCATAACGACCCTGTAGAGGGTTTCCAAGGAGTGACTGGTGAGCTTGAACCACCAACTTTGCAGTTCAAACTTGGCAGTCTAGCGCATCAACCTACAGCTCCACACTGGACTCCACAATTCAGTATTCTGTTGTTAATTTTCTGTTGGTTCTGTTGTGATGTCAGCCACATTGTTTCTTATCCCTGTTATTTGCTTCTTACCCTTCTTCTCTTTTGTTAGATTTGCCAGTAGTTTTTCAAATTTGATTAATCCTTTTACAGAACCAACTTCTTGTCTTGTTAATTCTTTCTATTGTTTTTCTGTTTTCTATTATTTCTGCTAATCTTTATTATTTTTTCCTTCTGGTCTCCATAGGTTTACTTTGCTGGTCTTTTTCTAATTATTGGAGAGGTTGAGTTAAGAAGAAAGAACTTTGCTTCTTTTTTCTTTTTGGGTATGTACATTTATTGATATAGATTGCCTTCTAAACATTACTATTGCTGTGTTCCAAATGTTTTGGTATGCTGTGTTTTTGGTTTCATTTGATTCAAGGAATTTTTATTTTTTATTTGTTCTATTACCAGTAGCTTGTAATCAGGATGTTATTCAATTTTATGTATTTGATTTTTTTCCCCTTGATCTCATTATTGTTGATTTCTAATTTTATAGCACAATGATCTGAAAAGATGCTTTGTAGTTCTTCGATGTTTTAAAATTTGTTGAAGCTTGTTTTGTGGCCTAACATAGGGTATTTTCTGGAGAAAGTTCCATGTGCACTGGAAAAGAATGTATATTGTGCCATTGTTGGGTTGAGTGCTTTGTATATGTCTATGAGGTCAAGTTGGTTGATTGTGTTGTTTAGTTCTTCTGTGTCTTTGTTGAGTTCCTGTGTAGTTCTGTCCTTCATTGAAAGAGGTATATTAAAATCTCCTATTATTGTGGAGTCCTGGTGTGGCTCTATAGTATAAACACTGTTAACCACAAGGTCAGAGGTTCAAGCATACCAGCTGCTTCTTGGAAATCCTGTATAGTGTCACTATGAATCTAAATCAACTTGACTGCATTTAATAGTAGTAATAGCTTGTTGTTGTTGTTGTTATGTGCCATGGAGTCGGTTCGAACTCATAGCAAGCCTGTACAGGGTTTCTGAGGCTGTAAGTCTTTATGGGAGCAGAAAGCCTCATCTTTCTCCCGCGGAATGGTTGGTAGTTTCGAACTGCTGACCTTGTGGTTCACAACCCGAATCGTAACCACTACGCTACCAGAGCTCCTTAATAGCTTATTGTAGAGATGTCTATTTCTTTCTTTGTTTAGAGTTTGATTTATGTATTTGGAGTTTCTTTTATTGAGAATATAGATACTTGTTATGATTATGTCTTCTTGTTCAATTAGCCCTTTAATCATGAGATAATGCCCTTCTTTGTCTCTGTTTCTTTTTGCCTTAAAGTCAGTTTTATCAGAAATTAATATTGTCAGTCCTGCTTGTTTTTGATTGCCATTTCCTTGGCATATTTTTTCCAACCTTTGATTTTTAATCTTTGTGTGCAAGATGTGTAAAATTTTTTCATAACGGCAAAAACCTAGAGAACCATAAATGTCAAATAAGGGATTGGCTAAATAAATGTTACCCTCATAGTAGTGTGTAGTACCTTGTAACTAACCAGTAACTAGTTGCTGTGGAGGCAATTCCAGTTCCTTGTGACTCCATGTATGTCAGAGTAGTACTGTGATCCATAGGGTTTTCAATGACTGATTTTTTTGAGGAAGATCACTAAGACTTTATTCTGAGGTGTCTCTGGGTGCACTTGAACTATTAGAAACTTTCAGTTAGCAGCTTAGCACATAAACCATTTGCACCACCCAGGGACTGTATAGTTACTAAACATTTCTACTCATGTCTTGGAAAGCTTGTGATACATTTTGTGAAGTAAACAAGGAGGTTACAAAATTATGTTTAGTATGATCACTTTATTGTAAGACTGACTATACCTGTAAATATCCATCTGTATAATTTAAAAAGATATATGTAAACTGTGGTTTTATTTGGGTGGTAGGATTTCAGGTAAATTAAATTTAAAAACTTACTTTTTAGAATAGTTTTGGGTTTACAGAAAAATTACAAAGATAATATAGAGAGTTCCCATTTATCTAATACTGTTTTCCCTATTATTAATGTTTTTAATAATATTTTATTGAGTTCTTGGTGGGAGTTTACAGCAAATTAAGTTCCCATTTAACAGTTACCATATATATTTTTTAGTGACCTTGGTTGCATTTTTCACATTGAGTTAACATTCTCATTTCCATTGTGGTTTTTCCATTTCCATGATTCTTGCTTTCCAGTACCTCCTGACTACCTTGGTTTTGCTTTATGGTAAGTGTTAACCATTTGTTCTCAACTTTTTTTCCTTTCTTTTAAGATCAAAGAAGCACGGTACTTACGGGTGATATTCTTTATAAGTCAATCTGTTATTTAGTCGAAAGGTGATCTCTGGGAGTAGTTTCAGTTTGTGTAAAGGATGTCTCTAGACAGTAGTCATTTCCAGTCCAGTAAGTCTGACATTTCTTTCTTTCTATTTTTAAGGCTTTGAGTTTTGTTCTAAGATTTTCTCGTATTCTACCTGGGACTATCTGTTGTGACCCTGTCAGACGGTGGTTAATGGTAGCTGGGCTCCATCTAGTTCTTCTGGTCTCTGGATAGGTGAGGCTATAGTTTATGTAGACAAGTGGTCCTATTGACTGATTTAATCTCTGAATCTCTTCATTCTGACCAGTAGAGACCATTAGTTTTATGGTCTCTAGCATGGCCACTTGCATGCTTTTTAGATCCCAGATTCTACTTATCAAACTAGGATATAGAACATAAACTTTGTAGACTATGTTGTACCACTTCACCAGGATGCCTCACAAGGCTAGGGTCTAAATCTTCAAGATGGCCACTCTGCGTCTGGTAGGCTCATACAGGCTGCTGCATCCTTTCCTTGCCCCCTTACTCCCTTTTTTTTTTTTTTTTGCTTTCTCTATTCCATGCATCTGTTCACCCACCTCACCTAATGAGAGTCAGCCCAGGACTGGCCAGGGTCCTCTTTGCAGATTTGGGGAAGGCCTGCCCTAATGGGGTTATTGTAGATAGCTTCTCTCCGGGGCTCACAACCTCCAAATGTCTCTGACGGCCTGGAAAATGGGAAATTCCCTTGGGGGAATACAGATTATGGGGCCTTGTTAGTGAATTTTACAGGGTCCAATTCAGGATCAGAAACACCTCAGGATATAGCTATTCTCTGGTCAGGAGCACTACTTTGTCATACTGCAGGTACGCCTCTCTCTGGTCTTCAGCTTCTCAGCCGTGTAGCCCCTTGGTATCAGTCCTACTCAGGCAAGTGTCTGTGTTTACTTATTTTTGTCTTTTTTTGAAGTGAGAGCATATAATATTTGTCATTCTGTGATTTACTTACTTCACTTTGCATCCTTCAGATTTAGCCATATTATGTTTTACAGACTCACTATTCTTTATGACTGCATAGTATTTCATTGTGTATATATATCACATCTTGTTTATTCATCTGTTGATGGGAACTTAGGTTGTTTCCATCATTTTGCTATTTTGAGCCAGTACTGCAGTGAACAAGTATGTGTAACTGGTGTATATCACTGCTATTATAGCTCTTGGGTACATAGGAATAAGATTGCTGGGTCATAGGGTATTTCTAGATTTTTGAGGAAGCATCATACTATTTTTCATTGTAAGTTTTTTCCTATTATTAACATCTTAAGTTAGTCTGATACATTTGTTACAATTAATGAACCAGTGTTGATAAACTATTATTAAGTAAGACCACACTTTTAGTTTTTCTCTGCTGCCCTTTTCTATTTCAGGATTTCATGCAAGATACTACTGCTATAAGAGAAGTACCACAAGTGGATGGGTTTAACCAAAAACCACCTTGTGTTCTCACAGATTAGGTTAGAGTCTGAATTCAGGGCACCATATCTAGGGGAAGGCTTTCTCTTTCTGCCTGCTTTTGGGAAGGGTCCTGGTCTCTTCAGCTTGTTTCCTGGTTTCTTGGAAATCTCCCAAGTGGTTTGGCATCATTCTCCACCATCTCTACTTGTTTAATTTCCTTTACTTCTCAAAAGAAATGAACTCAAGACACACTCTGCTGATCCTGCCTTATTAATGTAAAAAACACAACCCATTTCCAGATGGGATTATAACCAGTGGCATGAGTTGGTTTTGAATCACAGTGACCCTCTGTATAATAGAACAAAATATTGCCCCTTCCTGTGCCATCTTCATAATTGTTACTGTGTTTGAGCTCACTGTTGCAGTCGCATTTTCAATCATTTCATTAAGAGTCTTCCTATTTTTGATGACCCTTTACTAAGCATGACATCCTTCTTCAGAGGAATAGCCTCACTTGATAATATGTCCAAAGTATGTGAGATGAAGTCTTGCTATTCTTACTTCTAAGGAATATTCTGGCTATACTTCAAGACAGATTTGCCCATTCTTCTGGCAGTCCTGTGTTTTTGGCAAGCACCTTAATTCAAGTGCATGAATTCTTTAGTCTTCCTTCTTAATTGACCAGCTTTTGCATTTGTACAAGGCAATTTAAAAGACCATGAGTTGAGTCAAGTACCCATTGTTCTCACATTGACATCTTGCTTTTTAGAGGTCTTTTGCAGCAGAGTTGCCCTGTGCAAGCCGTCCTTCCATTGATATTTTGACTGATGTTTCCAAGGGCGCTGATTGTGAATTCAAGTAAAGTGAAATCCTTGACAATTTCAATATTTTCCCCACTTACCATGATGTTGCTTATTGAACCAGTTGTGAGGATTTTTTGTTTTCCTTATTGCTGTTATTGTTAAGTGTCGTCAAATGATTCTGACTCACAGTGACCTGTATAGGGTTTCCAAAGAGTGGTTGGTGAGTTTGAACCACTGACCTTTTGGTTCAAACTGACCCTGTGGTCCAGTGCTTTATCCGTTGAGTTTGTATTTCATAGTGAACGCTGTAGTCTTTGATCATCATTATGTTCCAAGTCTTTTTCACTTCCAGCAAGCAAGGTTATGGTATGTGTATAACACAGATCATCCATTGTTAATGAGTCTTCCTCCAATGCTGATGTCACATTCTTTATATAATCCAATTTCTTTGGATTATTTGTTCAGTTTATAGATTGAATAAGGACATTGAAAGAATACAACCCTGATACATACTTCACCTGACTTTAAACCACACTCCATGTTCCATTCAAACAGAAACAGAACCACAGGCTTAGAGGTTAGGTTTTACAACTCAGTTTCTTTTGGCACAATTCAAGCCATAACACTCCACCTTTGGCCCCTTCTAAACTCATGATCTTGCCACATGCAAAACACATTCCACCTCATCACAACATCACAAAAGTCTTAATTCCAAGACCAAAATTTCATCTTCTGAATAATCTAAATCTAATATGGGTGAGTTTTTCCATCCTGGGACAAAATTCATCTCTGAGCATGTGCTTCCAGAGTACAAGCATGGAACAGGCACATAGTAGACATTTTTGTTAAAAATGGGTGAAATTGGAGGGAAACAGGAATAATAGGCACTAAGAAAGCAAAAAACATATCAGAACAAATTGCATTATTTCTCAAGTCTTGACAATAATCCCCTGTTCTCTCAGACCATCTTGAAAATGATCCTGCCTTCCAGACTTAATATTGCCCATGCTCTGTGGATTCTGTGTGGTGGCCTCTTGATCCTGGGCTTCACCTTCGCTTTCTAGAGCCACTGGGATGGCAGCTCTGCTCCTTTGGCTTTGACTGACACCATTCTCCTAGTTTATCTTAGTCGCAACCCTTCTCCCTCAGCCCTGGCAGATCCCATTCTTCTGTGTCTTGGGCATAGTAGCCCCACCCTCTTAGTTTTGTATGACAGCCCAATCTCCTTGGCACACTTTAAATAGTAGCCCCACACTCCAGAATTGAATTGTCAACTGTCTGACTCTTTGAAACCTAGGAAGTTGTGGCCCTATCCTTTGAGATCCAGTTGACTGTGGCCCCACCCTTTAAATCAAAGAGACTGTAGCCTCAACCTTTGAGACCAAAAGCAGCTTTGCTTCCTGTGTTCCTTCCAACAATTCTACTGATCTCCAAACTGCTTCAGGGATGGTTCTGTTCTTTTCTTTGAAGACAACAGATACAGTTCCTTTGGCCTATTTCCTGCCTATAGAATTACAAGAGGCAGACAACTTCTCTCCTTTGATTTATTCTCTGTTTCCTTCAGTCAGTCTAAGCTGGTGGGTTTTCTGTTGTAGTATATGGTTAGCTCCTTCAGTCATAGACTTAATCTCTTGAACAAAAGATTGTGTAGAATCGTCCTTGGTGTTTTCTAGAACATGTGTCCTTAGTTTGTATACTAGGATTTTTCAAGTCTTTTAGCTATATTTTCATTTGGCAGTTCATTTTTAGTTTTTCTCTTTCCTCTTGAATTTTACTATAAGCAGCAATGAGAAACCATATAGCCCTTTTAAGATCGTACTTAGAAATGTCAGCCAGAAATCCAAGTTCATTGCTTACAAGGTCTGTCTTCCACCATATATTTGAACATAATTCAGATGAGTTCTTTTTAGCTGCATAAAAAATAATTGCTCTCCACCATTGTCCAATCACATGTTCATCATTTTCTTTTAAAACCTTACCAGAATTAAAAAATAAAAAACCTCAACAGAGGCACACTTAATACTCATATTTCTAGCAGCTTCCTGTTTCTGGAGCCATATGTATTCCCTAAAATGGTAGAGACTTTCTCTATAGTTTTTTTCACTTCTTTTGAGCCCTCACCAAAATTGCCTTTGACATCCATATTCTACCAAGAGTTTCTTCAAGACAATGTAAATTTTTCCTATTAGGTACCTTAGAACTCTTCCAGCCTCTACCCATTACCAGATTCCAAAACTGCTTCTCCATTTTAGGTATCTGTTAGAGCAGCACCTCATTCTATTGGTGCCAGATTCTTAGTTATCTAGTGCTGCTATAACAGAAATATTACAAGTGGATGGCTTTAGTAAACAGAAATTTACTTCTGCACAGTTCAGAAGACTAGAAGATTGAATTCAGGGCACTGACTCTCCAGGAGAAGGATTTCTCTCTCTCTAGGCTCTGGGGAAGGTCCTGGTTTCTTCAGCTTGTCTTCCTTGCTTACTTGTTTAATCTCCTCTATATCTGCTCCCTTTATATTTTCATCTTTGCTTTAGAGTAAATTTTGACCATTTGGTCTCATATAAGTGATTTTTTAAAAACAGCTCATTACTCATGGGTAACAATTTTTATTTTGTGAGCCATTTCTTATTTAGCTAAGAGGCAACCTCAATAAATAATTTTGGTTTAATGTTTAAAGAGTTTCTAAGGAGCTCTGGTAGCGTAGTGGTTACGAATCGGGCTGCGAACCTTAAGGTCAGCGGTTCGAAACTACCAGCCGCTCCGCGGGAGAAAGATGAGGCTTTCTACTCCCGTAAGGATTTACACTCTCGGAAACCCTGTACAGGGTCGCTATGGGTCGGAACCGACTCGACGGCACTTAACAACAACAACAACAACATATCTGAAAAGATACTAACTCAATATATACTCTGTACTAATCCTCTTTGAGATAACAAAGATAAGCCATTACCAAATGGGATATAACCACAGGTTTAGAGGTTAGGATTTACAACACATTTTCGGGGGAGCACAGTTCAATCCTAACAACCTCATTACTTTTAGCAGTTATGTTTCCTAAGGCTCTTCTTGGCTATGACAGTTTCTCCAACTTCCTTGTTTTCAACTACCCTTGACAATTTTGAGGAGTATTGGTAAGAGATTTTGTAGAATGTGCCTCAATGTGGAATTTGTCTGATGTTTTCTCATTATTAGATTGGGGGTTAGGGTACATACTGTTAACATGATTTGTCACCATTGATTTTGACTTTGGTCACCTGCCTGTGGATTTGACTTTTTAAAAAGTTTTTATTGTGTATTGAGTGAAAGTTTACAGGGTAGATCATCAGTTTTACATTCAACAAATCTTATACTTTGTTTCATTACAATGATTATAATTCCCTCCATGTACCATCAGTTAACAGTATTTTTCTCTATTCATTTTAGCTCCCAGCCTGCAAAGTCAATCACTCCCCTCCTTGCCACAAATGCCCACTTTTACATTTACAACCTTCACAATCAGTCCTGGTAACAATTGTTCACGCTTGCATCACAAGAGACCTATCAGCATTTCCTTTTAATCAGTCCGGCCTAGACAGATTGGATACTACTCAGTGGAGATTTCTACCTTCCTCCCCGCCCTCTAGATCTAGGTTCCCTCTTGAAAGCTTGTAAGCCAGTCACTTCTTGCCTTTGTAGCCCCCCCATTTTGGATAGCCAATGTCCAAGTTGCCCATCCCTGTCTACTGTGTGTATGGAGGGGGTGGGAATGATTCCTGCTGCAAAGATTTGTTCCCTCTTTTGAGCTACTGCAGCCATAGGTGTAGGTCAAGTTCATCAAATTGTATCAGGTTACTCTTTTTTTTTCCCCTCTTCTTTCTTCTTCTAGTTGAGCTCTGATCACCCAGTCATTGAGGCTAAGTCAAATGGATATTATCTGCAAGTGTGGGTGCTCTTGTGGATATTCCCTTTTCCCCTTATCCACTGGACACTTCACCCTACACTCCAGTCCTCCATGGCTATGTCACTGATTCTAGGCCCAAGAGTCCCTAGGTCTTGCCATACTGCGTGCCAACCAGGTCTCTACCTGGGTTCACAGGAGTCTATTGACCATTGTAGGGCTTAGGTCACAGCCTTATAGCTGTTTTTCCGTCACTTCCCCTTGTCGGTGGCGAACATGGTCACCCATCAGAGTGTGTATTCCCATTGAGTCTCAGTCTTGGAAAGGGGTTTACTCTGAGGGGATCCGACCCCTTGCCTTGATGTCTCCTGGGCGGGCAACTTGCTTGTTCTTGTAGTCATTGGTCGGTCTGCCTCTATTGTTTTGTGTTTTTCCTGTCCGTCTTTCTTTCAAGAGGTATCTTCTGTTCTTCTAGCTGCTCCAGGCTGGTCTGCCCATCCTCTCAGGGGGATATTTCCCACCTCTGAAGATTCTGGATGCTGTTCAGGATTCCACCTATAGTCTTATATAATGCAGAGGCTCCGCAGGCAGCATCCTTCACTGGGCACATCCCCATTTTATGTAATCCAATTGGTTATAGTCAGAAGATGGACTTACAAGTTCTATGGTGATATTTCTGGCTTTTCCTTTCTCTCCCCTTCCAGTGTCTATTTTGTAATGTAATACAAGGATTACCAAGATTCAGTAGACAGCCAAGCATCTTAACATTATTTCCCCCTTTTTCCCTATTCAACCATGTCTCAATCCATGTACCCCCTTGCTCTGTTGTTCCAATGTTGTGTATACATTATTATTTACCTCTGTCCCACTTAGCCCATGCGAACTTGCCTACTTGTTCTCCCCTCTGCTTTGTTCTTCTATTCCCCTCTCCCCTTTTGTGTATTATCCCCCTTCCCAGCACCCTAACTATCCTGTGTCTATTCCCTGCCCTGTGCTCTACCTTTCTGTCCCTCCCCTCACCCCACCCCCTACATCCCAGCAATCAGCAAAGAATCCCCCCATCCCCTTTTAGTATGGGTTCTTTTTCTAAGTCTTTTACAGTAGTGGTCCTATGCAGTATTTTTCTTTTTGTGACTGACTAATTTCACTCAACATAATGCCCTCAAGGTTCATCCATGTTAACTGGTGATTTGCAGCTTCCTTGTTATTCTTCACGGTAGCATAATATTCCATTGTGTGTATGTACCACAGTTTGTTTATCCATTCTTCAGTTGATGGGCACTTTGGCTGTCTCCATCTCTTTGCTATTGTAAATAGTGCTGCTATGAACATTGGTGTGCATATATCCTTCTCATGTTGTGGCTCGTATTTCTTGTGGGTAAATACCAAGTAGAGGAATTGCTGGATCATATGGTGTTTCTATTTTCAACCTTATGAGGAAGCATCATATTACTTTCCAGAGTGGTTGGACCATTTTGCAGTCCCACCAGCAGTGCAGGAGTGTCCCAGTCTCTCCACATCCCCGCCAGCATTTATTGTCCTCAACTTTTTTGATCTTTGCTGTTATTGCTGGTGTGAGATGATATCTCATTGTTGTTTTGATTTGTATCTCTCTAATGGCTAGTGATCGTGAACATTTCTTCATATGTTTGTTGGCTGCCCAGATCTCCTCCCTGGTGAAGTGTCTGTTCATATCCTGTGCCCTTTTCTTAATTGGGTAGAACTGATGCTTTTGAACTGTGGTTTTGGCAAAGAACATTGAAGATACCATGGACTGCTGGACTCCTGGTGAGGTGCTATAGGATCAGGACTGAACTACTAGCCACAAAGTTGGCAGTTTAAACACACCAGCTGTTCATCGGAAGCCCTTTGCAGGGTCGCTATGAGTCAGAACAGACTCGACTGTACTTAACAACACCAAAAACATGGGCTGCCAGAAGAACAAACAAATCTGTCTTAAAAGAACAAACAAACCTACCAGAAGGATCCTTAGAAGCCAGTATGGCAAGACTTTGCCTCACATACTTTGGACATGCTTATCAGGAGGGACAAGTCCCTAGAAAAGGACTAGCGAAAAAGAGAAACATTTGCAACGAGATGGATTGACACAGTGACTGCAGTAATGTACTCAAGCAAGACATAAATGATGAGGATGGTATAGGACTGGGCTGTGTTTTGTTATATTGTGCATAGGGCCAGTATGAGTTGGAGCAAACTTGATGGAAGCTAACAACAACAACACATCTTTCTACATTATGAAACACTTCCAGATATAGTACAACAATAAAATAATAACAGTGTTATTGTTAACTGCTGTCAAGTTGGTGCTAATTTATAGCAACTCTGTGTAGGGTTTCTAAGGCTTTAAAATTTTTGAGGGAGCAGAAAGCCTCATCTTTCTCCCATGGAGTAGCTGGCAGGCTCAGATTGTGGATCTTCTGGTTCACAGTCCAGTGCTTACTGTATGGAGCCACGTCATTCCCAATAACATAGTAGTAATACAGTAATAAAACAGTATTTTGATACATGTCACAAAGTAGGGCCTGTTAGTTATTTTGAACCTTTTTTTTTTCTTTATTCCCAACTTTACTATGCATTTCCTTAGAATATGGGCATATCTTTACAGAGTCCCAGAACAGTTAATTAGTTCAATAAACTTACCACTGACACTTGTATTGCCCTCCCCAACACCCAAAATAACCCCCCATCCCAACCCCATTGTGGTTACCTTATATTCCATTAGTTCTTCCCTCCATTTAAGATAGTCTATTTTATCCAGTAATCTACCTGACCTTCCCACCACCTG
>NW_006408522.1:34602648-34603951 GCF_000296735.1 Chrysochloris asiatica | reverse complement strand
AGCATCCCGGACTAGAAAGCAATAGATTTCCCGCTTCTGCCACAAATTCCCCCAGCTGTGAGCCTTCCAAACTTCTAAGTATTCCTTTATATGTGGTTCAGAGTTTTGGGACCAGCCCCTGGGCCTGCTTGGTCGGGTATTCTGTGTTGTTGTTGGCGGAGCTCTCTGCTATACGTCCACCCGATCCGCCATCTTGTTTGTTCTTTCTGAACCATTTTTAATATGAGGGATTTTCATAATGCCCTTGGAAAAAATTTATTATCTTATTACTAATTTTTCCTTGAACTTTTTGAAGCATCCTTGTAGAACACATTTTATGGGGTTGGTTTATAACCATAGGTTGTATGTACATAAATCAAATGTTTATAACTCAGAAACTTTCTGCACTCAATCATAATACTTTCAAAATTTTCAGAAGTTTTGTTTTGGTAAAGGAGAGTAATTAAAGCAATTGTATGGACATTAACAGATTTTTAGAATCTTTTTATTGTGGATAGTTTATGGTTTCAATGATATTCATCATGATAGAATTTAGCCAGTACAAAGTGTAATGAAATTATGTCAGTTACGAGTTTTAGTTCAGAGACATTTTAGGAATGTTTTAATCTCCAGGGTTGAATAATGCTTATTCTTTGGATGCAAGCTATTATAATAGATTTTTCACTTGCCCACTTTCCCGCCCACCTTCTCAGTAGTCAGGAATTCTATTTTAACATTGCACATGTACTTTGAGCTCTTTGCTAGAGAAGGAACCTCAGTGTAATAAATCCAGTACAATCAGCAGTACTCACCCCAGGAATGTCCTTTAAACTGTTGTGAATTGTAGGTATGAGGGTTTCAGTCTGTGAGCCTAAAGTAGGGCTTATTATTTTGTCATTCAATCCCTATGCACCTACCATATATGGGCACTATATGAAGAACTGTGGGAGCCACACAAAAGAAATAAAAGACATGGATGATTCCCTGCACATATTGTTGTTGTTGTTATGTGCATTGGAGTCAGTTCCGACTCATAGAGACCCTGTATAGGGTTTCCGAGGCTGTAAATTTTTATGGGAGCAGAGAGCCTCATCTTTCTCCTGCAAAACGGCTGGTAGTTTTGAACTGCCGACCTTGGGGTTTGCAGTCCGATTCGTAACCACTATGCTACACCTTACAATTTAATTGAGGAACTGAAATACAAGATTTAAAAATAATTTAATCCTTGGGACAGAGGTAAATAGTGATGCAGGCTCAACCTTGGGACAACAGGGCTCTGTGATACAGAGATTGAGGCATAGTCTGAATGGGTAAAAGAGGGAAA
>NW_006408522.1:34600341-34601898 GCF_000296735.1 Chrysochloris asiatica | reverse complement strand
AACAACAACAACAACTCTCTTTTGTGGTGTTAACGTAGCCACAGATATGTATGGCTGCGTTCCAGGAAAACTTTACTCATAGACACTAAAAATTGAGTTTTGTATAATTTTTACATATCATAAAATATTTTTGTGTTTCTCAAACATTTAAAAATTGTAAAACTCATTCATAGCTGTACAGAAATAGGTGTTGAACCCAAAGGATGAAATATTTGGGAATAAATCTAACCAGAAAAACAAAAGACCTATACAAAGAAAACTTCAAAATGCTACTACACGAAACCAAATGAGATTTACAAAAATGGAAGAGTATACAATGTTCCATGATAGGAAGACTTAACATTGTGAAATGTCAGTACTACTCAAAGCCATGTACAGATATAACTCAGTCCTAATTCAGATTTCAACAACATTCTTTAAATATATTGAAAAAAAAAAAACAATTAAAAACTTTCTATGGAAAGAATAGAATCCTAGGAGAGGCAAAGCAGTGTTAACGAAGTAGAACAAAGTTAGAAACCTACCTGACTTCAAAATTTACTACATAGCTACAGTGGTCAAAATAGCCTGGTACTGGTATGATGAAAGATACATAGATCATTGGAACAGCATTGAGAATCCTGAAGTTAACCCACCCACATACTGATCTTTGACAAAGGGCCAAAGTACATTGAATGGGGAGGATATTAGTCTCTTCCACAGATGGTATTGACAAAACTTGAAATTGACCTACGAAAGAATGAAACAAGATCTTTATCTCACACCATATACAAAACCCAGCTCAACATGGATTAAGGATCTAAATCCGAGACCTATAAAGGTCATTAATGAAAAAGATAGGGACAAGTTCAAGGCACACATATACTATCAAACATTGCAAAAATTGTACAACCAAAAGATGAAAAAATAGATAATTGGGACATCCTAAAATTTAGGAACTTAAATGCAACAAAAGATTTCACCAAAAGAGTACAAAGGGAGCCCACAGAATGGGAAATTTTTTTTTACAATCACATATCAGACAAGGGGCTAATCTGTAAAATCTATACGAAACTACAACACCTCTACAAGGAAAAGACAACCCAATTAAAAAATGGTCATAGAACATGAACAGACACTTCACCAAGGAAGACATTCTTGCAGCTAATGACCAATATGAAGAAATGTTCACGATAATCAGCTGTTATCGTTGTTAAGTGCCATCAAGTCGGTACAGACTCATAGCGACCCTATACACAAAAGAACAAAACACTGCCCAATCCTGGGCCAACCTCACAATTGTTGCCACACGAGTCCATTGATGCTGCCACTTTGCCATTCCATCTCGCTGAGGGGCTTCCTCTTTTTCTCTGACTCTCCACCTTACCAAACATAATATCCTATCCAGCGACTGGTCCCTTCTCAGAATATGTTCGAAATATGAAAGATGAAGTTTGGCCATCCTGGCCTCCAAGGAGCACTCTGGCTGTACTTCTTCCAGCATAGATCTATATGTTCTTTTGGCAGCCCATGGCACTTTCATTATTCTCCTCCAACACCATAACTCAAAAACATCAA
>NW_006408522.1:34598396-34599086 GCF_000296735.1 Chrysochloris asiatica | reverse complement strand
TTCCATCAATTCCTTGTGCTGTGTTCTTTTCCAATTCCTTCAATACACCATCAGCTATTAAGAGACATGCAAATCAAAACAATAGTGAGTTTTCATCTCACACCAGCAATAACAGTGGAGTTCAAAAAAAGCAGAGGATAATAAAAGCTGGTGAGGATGTGGACAGACTGGGACCCTCCGACATTGCTGTTGGGAAGGTAATATGGTTCAACCACTCTGGAAAATGGTATGGCGCTTACTCAGAAAGTTGGAAATAACAATACCTTATGATCCAGGAATTCCTCTACTTGGTATATGTACACAAGAAATACGAGCCAGAACACGAGTAGATGTATGCACACTAGTGTTTGTCGCAGCACTATTCATAATAGCAAAAAGATGGAGACAGCCTAAGTGCCCATCAGTGGAAGAATGGATAAACAAACTTTGGTACATACACATAATAGAATACTTTGCTACCTTGAAGAATAACAGTGAATCAGCAAAACACCTCATAGTATGGATGGACCTTGAGGACGTTATGCTGAGTGAAATTAATCATAAAAAGACAAATAAGACCTTTATTGTAAAAGTTTGTAATAAAAGAAAAAAAATCTTTGATGGTTCCCATGGGTGGGACTATCCACTGATCTCTCAATCAGTAAAGCACAGGTTAGTAGATAATCATATCATAGCTTAGGTGATGGGGAG
>NW_006408522.1:34573566-34597946 GCF_000296735.1 Chrysochloris asiatica | reverse complement strand
GACATACAGACCAACTCGGAGTGGCTAGAGGAACAGAAGATACTTCTTGAAACAAAGACCAGCAGGGAGAAAAATAATAAATCAGACTGGCTGTTTATAAGAACAAACAAGCTGTTTGCCTGGGAGCCATCTAGGGAAGCTACCAAGGCCATTTAGGACAAACCTCCTTCCAAGACTGAAACTCAAAGGGAACACAGGAGCAGGCTTGTAAGATCGCTTATGATCACGTTGGTCTGCTTGTGAGTGGAAGTGGAGGAAAGCCAGTAATGCAGACATGGACTGAGTTTGACCATGTTCCATTGATTTCTGTTGACCTTGAGAAAGAGAAGAGGAAGGGCTGGTTGGTCCAGATTTTGGGGAGACTTGGGAACTCCTGAGCCCATGAACACTGACATAGCCACTGGGGTCTAGAGCTGAGAATGAAGCATCCAGCTGATATGAAGTGGAGGGGGAGGCATGCACTAACTCCCAAACAAATATAGTACCTATTTGACCTAGCTTGGATGGCTTGATGATAAGAACTCAACTAAAGGAAGATAAAGAAGTTTCATACAGGAAGCAAATGTAAATTGCTACAATATGATGAACTTGACTTTTGCTTACGGATGTTGTTGTTGTTAGGTGCCATCAAGTTGGTACCGACTCTGTGCACAACAGAATGAAAAACTGCTCAGTCCAGGGCCAACTTCAAAATTGTTGCCACGCTGGAGCCCATTGATGCTGCCACTTTGCCAATCCATCTCGCTGGGGGCTTCCTCTTTTTCTCTGACCCCTCCACCGTACCAAACATGATATTCTCCAGCGAATGGTCCCTCCTGACAATATGTCCAAAGTATGAGAGATGAAGCTTGGCCATCCTGGCCTTCAAGGAGCACTTTGGCTGCACTAATTACAACACATATCTGTTGGTTCTTTTGGCAGCCCATGGCACTTTCAATACTCTCTTCCAACACCATAACTCAAAAACATCAATTCTTCTATAGTTTTCCTTATTCACTGTCCAGCTTTAGCAAGCATATGAGGGAAATACCATGAAAATGCCATGGCTTGGGTCAGGTGTACCTTAGTCCTCAAGCTGACATCTTTGCTCTTCAACACTGTAAAAAAGGTCTTGTGCAGCAGATTTGCCTAATGCAATACGTTGTTTGATTTCTTGACTGCTGCTTCCATGAATTGATGGTTGATCCAAGAATAATGAAGTTCTTGACAACTTCAATCTTTTCTCTGTTGATAAGAATGTTTGTAGGTCCAGTGGTGAGGATTTTTGTTTTCTTTTCATTGAGATGCAATCTATACCGAAGGTGTGCTCTTTGATCTTCATCAGTAACTATTTTAAGTCTTCTTCACTTTCAGTAAGCAAGATTGTATCATCTGCATATCGCAGGTTGTTAATGAGTCTTCCTCCAATCCTGATGCCATGTTTTTCTTCATATAACCCAGCTTCTTGGATTATTTGCTCAGCATACAGGTTGAATAAGTATGGTGAAAGAATACAACCCTGTCGCACACCTTTCTTGATTTTAAACCATTCAGTGTTCCATGTTCTGTTTGAACAACTTACGGATATGGATGTAGACCAGCTTATGGATGTAGTTGCTCAAGATACCAACTGAGAGGTAAGGAGTCTTCACATCAAGGTTCAAGCCTATCCCCTCAATACACAGGGTTGGTAGGGATGGGCAATTTAGACATTGGCTACCTAAAGTGGTCGTGGTGCCTATAAAGGCACAAAGTGACTGTTAACAAGTTTGGAAGAGGGTGTTTAGTTTCAGAGTGAGGTGTGGGATGGGGAAGGTAGAATCCCCACTGAATTGTTCTCATTTTGTCCAGATGGGTCTGGTGAAAGGACATGGGGATAGGATTCTTTTGATTCTATAGTAATTGTTATCATGACTAATTGTGATTGTCACAACTGTAGAGGTGGAAGATTTGTAACAAAAAGGGGGCGAGTAGTTAATCTTACATTCCAGGAACAGAGGACCCTACCTAGGACCATCAGGAAGGAAGAGAATGAATGGAACATGGGATCCTAACCAGAGAAGCAGCGACACCAGAGATGGAAGCAAGGGTGATGGCATGGAGAGATAGAGCAGCTGAGGACTCTAGATTCATGAAAAGAGAAAGACTGTGCAGGCAGGCAGGAGGCTGACTTGCAAAATGTACCCTTTGGTTATTTAGTCAATTACATATTTCTGTGTCTTTTTGTGTACATCAAAAAATAAATAAATGGAATAGAGGCAAACACTATTAACTGATGGTATATGGAGGGGATTGTAATCATTGCAGTGAAACAAAATGCTATTGGTTAAGTGCAAAATTGATGTTATCCCATGTAAACTATCACTCAATTCACAATAAAAGCTTAAAAAACAACAGGTGATGGGTCATAGCCTGCAGGGATGTATACGGAGACCCTGTGATACTATCATACTGTGCTTCTGCTTGTATTCAGTACTGCCCGTAGTCCCCTAATTTGTTTTTCTGGTTTAGCAATCTTGATCAAAACTCACCCCAAGTGTTACAGTCTTTAAGAAGGCAGAGCTTGTTTGAGATGTTTCTGTTGATGGAGTTGCTCTATTCAAACTTCCATCATTGCATTTCCAAAAATTCGTGGAAAAACGGAATGAAAAGACAGTAGTGAACTTTTCCCATACACTTTTTAAAGTACTCTTGTGTCTATGTAGTTTGTTGTTATTGTTAAATGCTGTCGTTGAATCCGATTTGTAATGACCCTGTATAGGGTTTCCGAGGATCAGTTGTTGAGTTTGAATTGCTGACCTTGTGGTTCGCAGTCTAGAAATCTGTAGCAATAAAAAGCCATGGTCAGTGATAAGATAGTTAAGTGTCTAAATTGCATTGTTTATTTACTGGTTTACTAGATTATTTTGTGGCATAGTGGGCTAAACATTGGGCTGCTATCCACAAGGTCAGCTGTTTAAACACACCAGCTGCTTCTTGGGAGAAACAGGAGGCTGTCTGCTCCCATAAAGATTTATTGTCTCGGAAACCCCAAGGAGCAGTTCTATGTGTTTGTAAGGTAGCTATGATTAGGAATCAACTCAGTGACAGTGGGTTTGGTTTGATGTTTATTTTCTGTGTTCCTCACTAGAATGTAAGCTCCAAGAGGTCAGAGATTTTGTCTGTCCTAGAACAATGCCTGGCCTATTGTAGTTTTCCAAGGAGTATCTGTTGATTGTTGAGTGAGTGCAGTGTTAAAATATATATTTTTTAATGACTTTAACGTTATGTTGTTGTTATGTGCCATTGAGTCTGTTCCAACCCATAGTGACCCTGTGTAGGGTTTCTGAGGAGTGTCTGGTGAGCTTGAGCTGCCAACCTTGCAGTTTAATGTAACTTTAAACTTTAATGCAACAATCCAGTGTATTAACCCCACAGTGCCACACCAGGACTCCTTAATATTATAGTAATATTAGTTAAAATGAAAGTAAAACAAAAATTAAAAATAAAATCCCCAATCATTTTAACCTTTTTTTAATATGTCATGTTGTTGTAAGGTGCTATCTAGTTGATTTTGAATGGATAGCAACTTCATGCGACAGAGTTGGGTTTTCTTGACTGTCTTCTTTGCAAAAGCAGATTGCTAGGTCTTTGTCCCGTAGAGTAGCTGAGTGGGTTTGAACCTCCAACCTCCAGCAGCTAAGTTCCTGTCTGTGCCCTAGGGCTCCTGTAATACACTATAACCCAAGACCCCAATCTTCTACCATGGAGTTGATTGTCACTCACAGTGGACCACAGTAGTGTTTCTGAGATTGTACATCTTTAAGGGAGCAGAAAGCTCATCTTTATCTTGTGGAGTGGCTAGTAGATTTTGAACCTGCCTGAACTTGCAGGCAATAGCCCATTGCCTAACCCACAGTGTAACCAGGGCTCCTCCTTTGTGTTGTTGTTTGTTATCAAGTTGGTCAAGTCACAGTAATCCTGTATAGGATTTCCGAGAGTGAGTGGTGGTGGTAGTAATGATGTGCCATGGAGTAGGTTCCGACTCATAGCCACCCTGTACAGGGTTTCCGAGTCTGTAAATCTTTACGGGAGCAGAAAGCATCATCTTTCTCCCGCGGAACAGCTAGTAGTTTCAAACTGCTGACCTTGAGGTTCTCAGCCTGATTCGTAACTACTACACTACCAGAGCTCCTTCTGATAGTGACTAGTGGGTTTGAACTCCCAACTTGTGGTTAGCAGTCCAGTGCTTATCCTACAGTACCATACCATGTCTCCTTAGTCTGCATGGTCTCATCACCCTTACTGACCTCCTCTGGTCCCCTTAAAATCTGGTCCCCAAAACTCTATCAGATTTAGGCAAGCTAGGTCAGTATATAGAGGAACTGAATATTGTGCTGTCGTTTTTTTAATCTCCAGATATAACCCATTTGTTGGCTTATATTACCTTATAGATATTTAAAACTTTTGTTTGCTATGCAAATAACAATTTCTAACTTTTTTCCCAATAAATGTTTAACTGCTCCTATAACAAAATTGGCCAGCTTGCATTTCATATATTTTTATTTTTCCCTGCTCACCTTCATTGCAAGTGCTAATGAGTAACAAAATATTGAAAAGATGAGCAGCCAGAGAATACAACAAGCAAAACCTCTGGAAGGTCTGTTGTTAAGTGCCATTGTGTTTAAGTGTCATTCCAACTCATAGCGACCCTTCATAGGGTTTCTGAGATGCTGCTGATGGGTTTGAACCGCTGACCTTGTGTTTGTTTACCAGGCCAATGATTATCCTACAGTGTCACACTAGCACTCTGGAAAGTCTATGCATTTTAATTTTATAATCATTTCCCAAATAATTTGATGATAATTGTATTTTTTCTTTTTCTTCCCTTTTTTTTTGATGACTATATATTTTCTGTATGCTTTCTCCAGGAGACCTGGTGATGTAGTGGGCTGCAAAGTGCAAGGTCAGTGGTTCAAACCCACCAGCTAGTTCTCGGGGGAAAAAAGATGAGGTTGTCTACTTCCGTAAAGATTTACAGCCTCAGAAACTCAAGTGATCAGTTCAGTTCTGTCCTGTAGGATCTGGAATCAATGGCAGTGGATTTTATTTTCCTCCCAAAATAGAAAGTAACTGGATAAAAATTAAATGATCTCTTGGTTGTATTTTCAAGTAGTAGCTTCTCTTATTTTTTTGACAGTATTTCTACTGTCAAAAGGGATTCTTATCACTCCCATCCGTCCTAAGCCTCTCATGGCTGTCAAAGGCTCTTATGTTCGTATTGTCAAGTCCTGGTGAGGCACTATAGGGTAAGTACTGGACTGATAACCAAAAGTCCATGGTTCAAACCCTCCAGTTGCTCCTCATAAATCCTATACAGGGTGGCTATGAGTCTGAATCGACTCAACAGCACATAATAGCAACAAGGATCAGCAAACTTTTTCTGTAAAAACCAGATAGTAAATATTTTAGGCTTTCCAATCTTTGCCTCAATACCACAATAACTGTGCTGTTGCAAAAGCAGCCACAGTACATGATGTAAATTAATGAGCATACAGACAGCAGATCTAGTCATTGCTGACTTCCACCAGAAACCTACCACCTGTACCATCCGTGGAGACAGAATAGTTGAACTCTAGGTTGGAAATCCCCACATGGCTGTCAGTTTGTCATATTGTTGTGGCTTGCATGTTTCTGGAAGCTATGTAACTGGTGTTTCAATGTACCAGTACATTCACTCATGGTTAACAAGTTTCAGTAGAGCTTCTAGACTAAGAACAGACTAGGGAAAAGGAATAAGTGGTTTACTTTTGACTTAGGGATTAGTCTCTGAAAACCTTTTGATAACAGCAGAACATTGTTTGATATAGTGCTGGAATATGAACCCCTCAGGTTGGAAGGCACTCAAAATACGACTGGGGAAGAGCTGCCTTCTCAAAGTAGAATAGGTTTTAATGATCTGGAGGAATAAAACCCAGGATTGGGCAGTGTTTTGTTCTGCTGTGCATAAAGTCGCGATGGGTCAGTACTGACTCGATGGCACCTAACAACAACAACAAAGATGATACTGGATACACTTGCCATGCCCCAAATTTATTTAATTATTTTAAGACTTGATTTTTTTTTTTTTTAATGGAGGAAGAAGCCCAGGAAGGCAAAAAAGTGGTTGGGACACATGAAAGTCATCAGGTGTCCCGGTTTGGAATGATGGAAACTTGTCAAAAATGACTGCTTTTCTTTCTTGAATTGAGGGAGAAATAGCTGTCAGTAAGAACGCTGGCAGATGTATGACAAACTTTGTTTTAGATTAAATGGGTTGTAGGACATTTATGGAGAAAGGTGGGTTATATAATGCATTTTTACCTACTAGTTGTTCTTCAAGAACCTAAGGAAGATTTTGTGACTCACTTTTTACACATTAGAGAAGCAGTCCTGCAGATATAAAACCTTTTTCTTTATGTTAGTTTCTCTATGTTAGTGATAAAGTAAGAACTCAGTTTTTAAGTTGTAACTTATGAGATCTTACTTTTAATACTATTCAGTATGTCTCCCATTTTAGCCTTTAATTTTTTTAAATTAGTGTTATTTGTCTTTAATATGTTTATGAGATACATGAAGTTTCATATTTTATATGTTTTTATTGCTTGAAATATTTATTGAAAAGGTTTAGAATCTTGTTGAAAACTTCAGTCATCATGGCTTTATTTTTCCCTCATAGTTCTGTTTTGCTAATAATAGTACAAGAACTCAGAGAAGACAATTAGAAAGAATCAAGAGTTACTGCCACTTAAATCTAGAAGAAATGGATAAATTTTTAGAAAAACACATCCTACCTAAACCAGCACAAAATGAAGTAGAAAACTTGAACAGACCTATATCAAAAGAAGAAATTGATCAGGTCATTTACAAATTCCCAACAGCAACAAAGTCCAGACCCAGATGGTCTACTAATTCTATCAAACATCCAGAGAAGAACTGACACCAATTCTACACAAACTATTCCAGAATATAGAAAAGGATTGAAACTCCAGAATACAGTTTATGAAACAAGCGTAACTTTAGGGAAAGACATCACTAAAACAGAAAATTATAGCCCAATTATTGACTTGATTGTACTTCACAACAACAGCATGTTCCAGGCTTGCATTAAGCATATTATCACCATTATCTAATTTGATCTTTTAAATGAGTCCTTGCTCTTGACCTTACCCTCTTGGTCTATTCTTTGTGGGGCTTGGTGAGTGGTGAGAAGGGGTGGACAGGAGTAAGGAGTGTGAGGGTTAGGGTTGGGACTATGTCTAGGTCTTGCCTAGGCCTAAGACTTTATGGTTAGGGTTATGGTTAGGAGTAGTGTTAGCGGTGAGGATTTGGCTAGGTGTAAAGCTTGATCTAGTGTTTAGGGTTACAATTAGGTTATTTTTAGTTTTTTTTACTTGAAATCTATTTGATTTTCTCTTCATTTAGAAGTTCTGTAACTACATTATATCCTCTTTTTAATTTATGATTTTTGTTGTTACAACATTATCTCTGGTTCTCTTTGCATTCTTGTAAGTCTTTTACTATGGATACTTTTATGTATTAATTGAGTCTAGGTGATATTGTCATGTATATTAGTTTCAGTTTCTCTGATGTTGTTGGTTGATTCTCTGTCTAGGTGATATTATCAAGCATATTTGTCTCTGGTTGTTACCTGCTGTTGTTGGTTCTCTGTCCAAAGGACTCTCTTTAGTATTTTTTGTAAGATTAGTCTGGTTTTGATAAATTATTTAAATTTGTTTGTCTGAAAATGACCTAATTTCATCATTATATTTGATGGACAGTTTTCTCCATTTATCATGATGTTTATTTATTGGTCCAGTTGTGAAAATTTTTGGTTTCTTCATACTGCTGGCTGTAGTCTTTTTTCTTCATCAGTAAGTATTTTAAGTACTCTAACAGGTGATTGGGGAGTGCGGTAGCTCCATACCATAAGCACTGGACTGCTTGCCAGCCACTCCACAGGAGAAAGATGAGGCTTTCTGCTCCAGTGAAGATTTAAAGCCTCTGAAACCCTATAGAGGGTTGCTATGTGTTGGAACCAACTTGACAGTATTTAACAACAACAACAAGCAATGATTAAGAACCCTAGTGGTGTAGTGGCTTATGCATTGGGCTGCAGTTCAAATCCACCAGCCCACTCCATGGGAGAAAACTTAAGCTTTCTGCTCCAGTAAAGATGTATAGCCTCAGAAACCCTATATAATGTTGCTATGAGCTGACTCAATGACATTTAACAACACTTGTGTTTAGTTGATGATTGTATCTTGGTGTAGTCTCAGGCATTCAATACCTGTTTCCCGAAGGAAGTGGGAGAGACTGGAAATGTCAGCACAGTTAGTTTTCTGTTCACTGTTTGTGTAGTGTAACTCATGTCCAGTTCATGCACTTCCAGAAGCCTGATATCTGAGCCCAGTCAGAACAGAAGTTTCATAGGAGGAGGTGCCACTGGCCACTGAGTTGGTGAGGCAGGAACTGGTTGCATTCTCATTTACCAGGAGAGCATGGGAACAAGGGAGAACTCTACCCCTTTGCCACCAGCCTCCAGCTGCATCCTGTTGCCCATAGGCCTCTGTATAGACAATCACTTGCAAAAGCTCAAGATCGTTGCACTGCTCCATGCCATCCCACAGTCAGCCCATTTTCTTCTCTCTCACTGCTCCTGGTCAGCTTTCTCTGACCTATCTTTTGATGCTCAAGGTTCTAGGATCATCATCTGTATCTGTTTCAGTTGCTCTCCTGTATATTTTTTGCAGAGGGTCAACTCAGTACATATACTTACTCTGCCATTTTGTTCCAGATCCCCTCTGAGTATATTCTTATTGTTGCAGCCAGAGACATGTCCTTAATTTGTAAGTCAGATCATGTCATTTCTCTACTGAAAACCCTTAAGTGGCTTCTATCTCTGGCAAAAGAGCTAAAATCTTAACAATGGCTTATAGGGCTCTATGTGTTCTGTTCCCCTCTTTTCTGAGGTGATCTTTTGCTACTCAGGTCTTTGCTCTCCTCGTCAGCACCTTCTACTTGCTTTTCCTTATTAAGCTGGGCATATGCCTTTTCATTTCTGGTTTCCTCACGTCAATTTCTTCACATCTTAATTAAAAATTTGCTTTCTTCCCTATTCACCATCCCTGATTTACTTTTTTTCATGTAGCATCTATCATGTAATGCATGTATCATACCATATCATATATCATATTTATTTTGTTAAATCTTTCCCCTACTAAAATTTTAGTACCCTGAGGGTAAATATTTTTATCCATCTTTATTTTTTTGTCTCTACAGCACCTAGAAAGGAGCTCTGGTAGCGTAGTGGTTACGAATTGGGCTGCGAACCTTAAGGTCAGCGGTTCGAAACTACCAGCTGCTCTGCGGGAGAAAGATGAGGCTTTCTACTCCCGTAAAGATTTACACCCTCGGAAACCCTGTACAGGGTCGCTATGGGTCGGACCCGACTCGACGGCACTTAACAACAACAACAACAGCACCTAGAACTACACTGGTACACAAAATAAATTGCCACAATAATATGGCTTTTTTTTTTTTAGACACCGTAGTTGTTTTTATTGAGTGACATCAAGTCAGTACTGAGTCATAGTCACCTTATATAGGATTTCTGAGGAGTGGCTTATAGGTTTGGACAAATGACACTGTGGTTTGCAGTTCAGTGCATATCCTACAGCGCCACACCAGGAACCAATGATAATGACAGCTAAGAAGCAAACATAACTCATTGTTATAAACCTTGATTCCATCACCTGTGATGTGGAATTTTTATCAGGGAGCATCATACTCAACCACTACCTGAGGTCCATGATGAACTCACCCAGGAAAAAGGACTTGTGCATGCATGGACTATCACCTCACTCAATGAACACACATGTAGGCATGGTATAGAAAAAGAAGACAGAAAACAGCACTTAAAATGAATCACAGTACTGTTCAGTGGTAGGGATTTCAGTTTGTTCAAGGGTTTTATAATTGGCTCTATGTATTAGATAGGAGAAGTGAATAGATAAATTAGGAAATGTGGTGTCAAATTCAATGTAGTCCCAAATGCTTGCATCATTTAAATCATCTGTAAAATGCTGTCCTATTGATGACAATTGCAGCAGCAGCATATGTGGAGGCAGGAATGGTCCTAGAAGACAGCATGTGGATACTGACAGTTTAGCTAGACATCAAGAGGCAGGAGTGATGGGATTCTGCCATTGATCAATAGTGTGTGTTTTACTATTGTTTATACATGATTTCACATTGCTTTAAATTTCTAGTTCCAAAGTCAAGTCTAGGTTTCTTTAAGTTTTTGGGTTTTTTTTTGGTGTGTGTGTGTGTATGTGTGTTTGTGTAAATTGAGTGATAGTTTGCATGGGAGAACATCAATGTTATACTCATCGTATCATCTTTCGTTTCATTGCAATGATTACAATCCTCTCCATGCATCATCATTCAACAGTATTTGCTTCTGTTCCCTGTGTTTTTTTTTTTTTGTTGTTGTTGTTTTGTTTTTGATGTACAGAAAAACACTCAGGAATATATAACCATTCAGACAACTAAAGGGCATGCCCTGCAAGCTTGCCCCCCGACCACCAGCACACAGCCCTTCTCCCTCCATGAGTCTAGAGTCCCCAGTATGGCATTGTTGTGCATTGTGCCATCGAGTCAGTTCCGACTCAGCAACCCATATAGGATTTCTGAGGAGCAGCTGGTGAGCTTGAACTGCTAATCTTGTGGTTCAAACTGATCTTGCAGTCCAGCGCATTAACCCACAGCATTATACCATGACGTAGATACTGTTAATTACCTTGATTTTGCTGATGAAGAAAGTGAAATTCAGAGAGGATAAGTAATTTGTATAGGGTTATATGGTTTTTAACCATCCTGTGAAACGGTTTTATTGCCTATTATATCTCACCAGCCTTTCTGTGCTCAGTCATGAGAGATTAAATTTTGAATGGGTGATGTGTCTACACAAACATGAACTATCATATATGTTTTCTGTGCCTTCATTCATGTTGTTTCTCAGTGACACGTTCCTTAACTTGATTTGCAGTTTGAAATGATGATTTAGAGAAGAGTTGAAGAGTATGAAGGTTGCTTGGGCAAGGTAGGAAGGATGACTATTGTGAGCTAAGATCAAGTGGTGAAAAATGCATGTATGTTCAGATAGTCGTTTTGCTAGAATGAAGATTTTGTTTTGGGGTGTGATAGACTGTGAGGTTAGAGAAGAAAATAATTATATATAGCCCTATTTCTGGAACCTTGAGTTTTAGGCTAAGAAGCTGGTGTTTTTATATTGCTGACTTTTGAAGATTTTGACTTTGAAAACTACTTGATGTTGGTCTGGTGATGAGAATGACATGGAGTTTGAAAAAGCTAAAAGTAGAGAGTATTTAGGAGATTATTATGCCCTGGTGTTGTGCTGTAGGATTAGCACTGAACTGCTCACTACAAGCTGATTTCAAGGTTGGCAGTTCAAACCCACCAGCCACTGCTTTGGAAACCCTCTACAGGGTCGTTATGAGTTGGAACTGACTCGATGGCACTATAACAACAACATAATGATATAGTCCTGAAGTAAGGAGGATATGGTCTGGGTTAGGGAAGTGAGAGCAGATATTAAAGCATACATATGAGATACTTTTAAAATGACTTATAAAATCCAGACTCTTTAATTGTGGCCAACAACATACTGCATGATCTGACTTTTGCCCATCTTTGCAACCTTACCTCCTTCTCCACCACCATATTCTAGCCACATTTGTTTTTTTTTTTAATGGGTTGTCTTTTTAAAGTAATTTGTTGTTGAGTATATTTACAGCCAAACATAACACCAGTTCAAATATTTACATGTACAATTCAGTGACATTGGTTACATTCTTAGAATCGTGTGACCATTCTCACCCTCCTCTCTGAGCTTTTCTTCCCCCATTAATATAAACTCACTGCTCACTAAGGTTCCTATCTAATCTTTTGAATTGCTATTATCAATTTGCTTCCATTTAACCATTGCCATTGAGTCTATTCTGACTCATAGTGACCATATATTGAGTTTCTGAGACTGTAACTCTAGAGAAGCAGACCACCTCGTTTTTCTCTCTTGTTGTTGTTGTTGTTAAGTACCATGGAATCAGTTCTGACTCATAGTGATCCTGCACAGAGTTTCCAATGCTGTGAATCTTTACAGGAGCAGAAAGCCTCAGCTTTCTCCCGCTGAACAGCTGGTAGTTTTGAACTGCTGACCTCGAGATTAGCAGCCCGATTCGTAACCACTACACTACCAGAGCTCCTTTGTCTTTCTCTCTTGGAGTGGCTTAAACTGCTAAACTTCGAGTTTACCAACCTAATCTTTAACCCACAGTGCCACCAAGGGGCCTTCCAATATAGCTAGATCTTACAAGAGCTTAATGCACAAGGCAAGCATATTTTATTAGTGAAGCTAAACTGTTGTTTGGTTTTAAGATTACTTCAGGGGACAATTTTGGCTTACAGTTTAAAGATTATTTTAGGGAAGTAATTTTGGGGGGCAAGGGTGTTTCAGCCAGCCTCCATGGCTTCAAAAAGTCTGGATTCCATTAGAATTTGAAATTCTGTTCTGCATTTCCCCCCTTTTGATCTGGACTCTTCTGTAGAATCATTTATCAAAATGTTCAGTAATGATAACCAGTTCTTTTGGTCTCATGACAAAGGAAGCATGCCTTCATGGAGGCAATTGGACACATGTTTGATTTCCTCCTTTGATTCCTGACTCTTGGCTATGTGGTAAGCTTATCTGTAAGATAAGCTCTAGACTGTAAACCACAAAGTCAGTGATTCTAGTCCACCATCTGCTCTGTGAGAGAAAGATGATGCTTTCTGCTCCCGCAAATATTTACAGCCTAGGAAACCCTATACAGGATCACTGTGAATTGGAACTAATTCAACAGCACTTAACAATAACAATTCCTGACTATCCTCCTTCCTTTGTTGCTCCAAGCAAATTGAATATATGAAGGTATTTGACTGTGTGACTCGTAACAAACTATGGGCAACATTGTGAAGAATGGAAGTATCAGAGCACTTAACTGTGTTCAGGAGAAACCTTACATAGTCCAAGAAACAGTCATTCGAACAGAATAAAGGGATACTGAATGGTTTGAAATCAGGAACAATGTGTGCCAGGTTTGTATCCTTTCACCATACTTACTCAATATGTATGATGAGCAAGTAATCCAAGAAGCTGGATTATATGAAGAAGAATGTAGAATCAGGATTGGAGGAATATTAACAATCTGCAATATGCTTGCTGAAAGCTAAGATTTGAAATATTTATTGATGAAGATCAAAGACAACAGTCTTTAGTATGGATTGCACCTCAATGTAAAGAAAATGAAAATCTGCGCAACTGGACCAATAAATAATATAATAAATGAAGAAAAGATGTAAGTTGTCAAAGACCTCATTTTGCTTGGATCCACAATCAATGCTCATAGAAGGAGTAGTCACGAAATCAAAGTACATATTGTATTAGGCAAATTTGCTGCAAAAGATTTCTTTAAAATGTTAAAAAGCAAAAATGCCATTTTAAGAACTAAGGTATGCCTGATATAAGCCATGGTATTTTCAATTGCCTCATAAGCATTGGCCTGCTAACCCACAAGGTCAGCAGTTCAAATCCACCAGGCACTCCTCAGAAACTCTGTAAAGGGTTGCTAAGAGTCCAAACCAACTTGATGACACTTAACAGCAACAACAACATGCATGTGAAAATTGGATAATGAGTAAAAAAGACCATAGAAGAATCGATACACTTTATCTTGATGTTGGAGAAGAATATTGAAAATACCATGGACTCTCAGAAGAACAAACAAATCTGTCTTGGAAGAAATGCAGCCAAAATGCCCTTAGAAGTAAGGATGGTAGGACTTGTCTCTTGTTCTTTGGACATGTTATCAGGAAGGACCTGTCTCTGGAGAAGCAAAAAAGAGGAACCCCCCCAAAAGATGGATTGACACAGTGGCAGAATAATTGTGAAGATGGCATAGGAGCAGGCAGTGTTTTGTTCTTTTGTTCACAGGGTTGCTATGAGTTAGAACCAACTGAACAGCATCTAATAACAATAGCAACGATTCCTGACTCTCCTTCATCTTGTGTTGTTTCAAGCAAATAAATAACGAATTGTTGTGCCTTCGATATCCACTTATAAGCTGTTAAGACTGCAGTTACTACACAATGAACTAGGAGGTAGAACAGAAGCACTAAACACATTATTAGGTCAATTAACTGGGATGTTCCATGAAACCATGACCCAAAACCTCCAAAACAAGGAATCAAAGCCCAACAGCTAGTTGGTTGTATATAAGCAGCATACTCTTTTTTTTTGGTCATTTGAGTTGTGCTTCATCAGGAAATTAAGGTCCCAAAGGTTTTACTCCATTTGTGTCATCATGGTCAACTCTATTTGAGAAGGCAACTCTTCCCCAATCATAGTTTGAGTGCTTTCCAACCTGAGGGGCTCATCTTCTGGCACTATATCTGATAATATTCTGGTGCTCTTCATCATGTTTCAGTATTCAATATTTTGGTGCTGACACTGTTCCACTGCTGTTGATAAGGTTTTCAGTGAATAAATATTTGAAAGTAGTCCGTCTCTCCTTCCTAGTCTGTCTTTGTTTGGAAGCTCAGCTGAAACCTATCCACCATGGGTGACCCTGCTGGTATTTAAAATACTAATGGCATAGCAATAATCACAGCAATAGTCAAGCCATCATAGTAGGACAAACTTGACAGGTGAGTGAGTGGTGGTGAGTGAAATTAGTCAATCACAAAAGGACAAATATTGAATGAGACTGTTGCTGTAAAAAATTAGCAGAAGGTTTTCTTGCAAAAAGAAACATTCTAGGATGGTTTTGGTAATGAGAATGGGAAAGTTATTCCCTAGCTAGAAAATTGTTGTTGTAAAGTGCCGTTTTGTTGGTTCCAACTCATAGTGACCCTGTATAGGGTTTCTGCTACACATGTTAACTTGGGTGAAGGGGAAAGCAATGTGCAACAAGAGGGAGGTTGGCAGAGGAAGGATGAAGGTAGCAGAAGACTGAAAAGAGTTAAAGTGAATAGAGGTAAGTACTGTTAATGGATGGAACATGGAGGGGATTGTAATTAATGAAACAAAACATGATTTATTGAATGTAAAATTTTATTATCTATTTTTTAACTTTTTCACATTTTTACTTCATACTCATTATTAGAAAGAATTGGGAACTTTGGCTTATACTTCTTTTTGAATTCTTTTAGAATTCTGAGTAAATTAAGTACTATATAAATACAAATAAGTATTTCCTGTCTAATTTTTATTTTTTTTAAATAATATTATGTTTAAGGTGATTTGCTTGTAAACCTTCATTTAATTCACAGTTGAAAGTCTTTAAAAAGTGAAACATGCCCACACAAAAACTTTCACATGAATGTTCATAACAGCATTATGTATAATAACTAAAAGGTAAAAACAACTGTATTAGAGCTTAAATTCTAAAATACTTGATGTATGGAAAGTTGGGTTTACAATGAGGGTCCTAATTTCATTGAAAAATTTAAAAAAAAAAAGATTTTTTACTAGCACTCAGAAGACTCCTCTATCCCCCATTAATGACCTATAATCTCTTCTCATATTTATCTTATATCCCCTTTGATTATAAATACTTTAATGCATGTACCATACCTGTGCATCTTATCAGAGTTGTCCAGTTAGGTGATTTTTGTAATTTTTTTTTTCAGAAGAATCTAATTTTGATTTGTAGCACTGGATAAGGGGAGTTCTGGTGTAGTGCTGTAGGATAAGCACTGACTGATAGCCCCAGGTGGCAGTTCAAACTCACCAGCTGCTCCTCAGAAACCCTATACAGGGTGGCTATGAATTGAAACTGATTCAACTACACTTAATAGCAACAGCAACAACTGGACGAGTAGTGCATTTTCTCTGCAGGTGGTTTCATGCAATCTTGGTTGGTTTGCTTGTCTCTAAGTTTCTACCACAGTAGTCTGATTAACTTAATTTTTATTATCATCTATTGTTCTTTGAGTTTTTCACATTTTCACGTCATATCCTTATTAAAAAGTGAATTCCTTGAAGTTGGGAACTTTGTCTTATACTTAATTTTTGAATTCTCTTAGAATTCTGTGTAAGTAAGTACAAATAATTATTTTCTTTCTAATATTATTTGGAAATAATCTTGTGTTTAAAGTGAAAGCTTACCTAGTACATTGAATAATTTCAGCAATATTGGTTCCATTTTTCATAGTGTGTCATCCTCATTCATTATCTTCTGGTTGTACATCTCAGTATTGTAGTTTCGTTGCTCCCTTTATATTTTCATCTTTGCTTTAGAGTAAATTTTGACCATTTGGTCTCATATAAGTGATTTTTAAAAACAGCTCATTACTCATGGGTAACAATTTTTATTTTGTGAGCCATTTCTTATTTAGCTAAGAGGCAACCTCAATAAATAATTTTGGTTTAATGTTTAAAGAGTTTCTAAGGAGCTCTGGTAGCGTAGTGGTTACGAATCGGGCTGCGAACCTTAAGGTCAGCGGTTCGAAACTACCAGCTGCTCCGCGGGAAAAAGATGAGGCTTTCTACTCCCGTAAAGATTTACACCCTCGGAAACCCTATACAGGGTCGCTATGGGTCAGAACCGACTCGATGGCACATAACAACAACAACAACAATGGTAATTAGAAGAGTTTTATGGTACTGGTAGAGTTTTAAGGAGTCATCTAGTCTCAACTGGTCATTAAGTTTGGATTTGAGTTCTTTTCCACATTTTTCTCCCATTTGACCAGGAGCCATATATTGTAGCCCTGATCAAAATGGTTGGTAGCTGGGTACCATCTACTTCTAGTCTCAGGGTAAATGAGGTCGTCTTTCTTGTATACTTTCAGTCGTATAGACTACTTTTTTCCTCCGAGTCTTTGTTTCCTTCCTTCCCTTTTCTTTCTGACAAGTAGCGATTAATAGTTATTTCTTAGGTGGCTGCTTGTAAGCTTTTAAGATATAGAAAATATCCTTTAACAAGTATATTATGCTAATGAACTGAGTTGTGCTATACAAGACTATGGTCTTAACTCTTTAAACCTAGAAAACCAAACTTGTGAAGTGTTTAGCTATATTTAAGTAGTAGCCCTGTTGTTTGGAATCAGCTTGTCCAATGGACCAATAGAGCATATGAACATTAGTTACTATGACTCTTAGACCAAAAGAACTAGATGTTGCCCAACTTCCACTATCAACTACTATAAAAGTGATTGCATTAAAAGATTCTGGATAGAGGGAGAACATGTGGAATAAAATCCAAAATTATTTTAAATAAATAAGACCAGTTTTAATGGTCAGAAAGAAACTGGAGGAACCCAAGACTATGACGCTCAACCACCCTTCAGGTCTGGAAAGTAACTCACCCTTATGGTCCAATTTTCAGCCAAGCAATAGGTACATATGTAGAGGAGTACAATACTAGTAAGATATGCTCACCATGGAATAGTCAATTATTCAAAATCAAAAGGACAACATTGACCTAAGGGCAAAGTTGAGAGGAACAGGAATGTATGTGGAATGGAAATAGGAACCACAAGAAGGAAGTAGGATAACTATTATTACATGGGGGAAGAGATTACAATCATTGAGATGAAACAAATTATATAATTTTCTGAATGCAAAACTGATGATCTTGTTTGTAAACCTTCACTCAATTCACAATAAAAAGTAAAAAAAAAAAAATCTATCTGTGTCATTTACTATATATATAGGTATTCATGCATGCACACATTTATTGTTTGCCTATAGTTAAGTCTGGCCTCCTGGTGTGGCTCTGTGGGTTAATGTGCCAGACTGCAAAGCCTTTTGAACTGTAAAGTAGGCAGTTCAAGCTCACCAGCTGCTCCTCGGAAACCCTATACAGGGTTGCTATGGGTCGGAACCCAACTCGACGGCACTTCACAACAACAACATAGTTAAGTCTGTGTGCACACATTTGTACTCACATACTCATAACCATATACATGTACCCTTATGGACATATTTGTTTAACCATATACGTATTTTTGTTGCTGTGGTTGCAAAATTACACTTTTCTCTTAGTGCACATCATTTACCTTCTTCAAGCCGTGTGCACTTCATCCACATTCAGTGCTACCTTTTCCATCATGAATAATAACAACTGTCTAATATCTTGAGCATGCTTCCCATTCTTCCTGTCCAACCAATCCTAGTAACCAGCAATGATAACTCATCTCTGTTTATATATCTAGTCTTCTTTTAAAAGTGTGATCGGATTATTTCACTCCACATACTGTTCTCCAGACGAATTCATTTTATGCTTAAAGAACTCATTATTCTTTATGATTGCATAGTATTCCATTGTTTGTATGTGCCACATTTTGTTTATCCATTCTTCATTGATGGCCATTTGTTTTCATCTTTTTGCTATTGTAAATAATGCTGTAATGAACATAACCAAAACAAAAGAAAACAAAACATCCAATGCGACTCAATTGATCCTGACTCATAGTGACCCTATCTATATGAGGCTTCTGAAGCTGTGAATCTTAACAACAGCAGAACATAGGTGTGCATTTGTCTGTCTGTGCCTCTTTCATATACCTAGAAATGGGACTGCTGACTCATGAAATTTTTCTATTTTCTATTTCTAGTATTTGAGAAAGTGCCATGCTGTTTTCCTTAGTGGTTGTACCATTTCTAATTATTTTAAACCAATACTGAATTTGTATGGTATGTTTGTCTTATGATAATAATAATAATAATAAAAGACATGTTAAAATGTAAATTTATGCTAATCCCTATAAAAAATTTTTAAAGAATTTGAAAGGTGTTTTGGCATATTTTTAAAAATAAACTTTCATTTTATATTAAAAAATAAAACTTAGTTTTATTTCAATTACTTATTGTATGATACCCTACAGACTTAAGTTCCAGCTAAGAATATTTGAAATCCTTTGATTTTCCTTAAGTAATGTTTTAGTTATAGCCAAACACTCTGTAACGTAACAGAGGTGTTAAATCTTGCTTTTTGGGAGTAACAAGTAGTTAGCAGGCCTTGCTTCTACAGCACCACACCAGCATCCTTGTTATTGTTGTTCTGATTCATAGTGACCCTGTATAGGGTTTCTGAGGAGCAGCTGACGAATCTGAACCAATGACCTTGCAGTTCAAACTGATGTTTCATTCCAGTTCTTATCCTATAGTGCCATATCAGGACTGCAGTATATACATATATATATATATGTATATATCTTAGATGGTAGTTCCTTTTCTCTGAGTATCTTCTCTTGAGTTCAGTATTAGGTGTGCAAATAAAGAATAATGAATTCTTAAAGCATAAAATGAATTCATCTGAAGAACAGTATGTGGAGTGAAATAATCCAATCACATTTTTATAAGAAGACTAGATATATAAACAGAGATCGGAAGAAATATATAACATTGGCTTTGGTTTTTTTTGCGTGACTTGAAAGTAGCACAGTACGAATGAACCCTTGCAAATGGGTTGGAAGGTTTGATTGTCAATTAAGTAACTATGTGTACTTGATGCTGAAATTCTATTCTCTGTAATACTACTTTTTGTGCTTTCAGCCGAGATCCATCTGACATCAACTATAATATTGCTTGTTCTGCATTCTCTTGAATCCAGCTTGAATTTCTGGCAGTTCCCTGTCCATGTACTTATGCAACCATTTTTGAGTTATCTTCAGCAAAATTTTACTTGTATGTGATATTAATGATATTGTTTGATGATTTCTGCATTTCATTGGGCCATATTTTTTTGGAATGGGCACACATATGGATCTCTTCCAATTATTTGGCCAGATAGCTGTCTTCCAGATTTCTTGGCATAGCAGAGTGAATGCCTGTATCAGTCTGTTGAAACATTTTCAGTTGATATTCCACCAATTCCTGAAGCCTTGTTTTTCACCAGTGCCATCAGTATAGCTTTGAATTTTTCCGTTAGTATATTGGTTTTTGATCATATGCTACCTCTCAAAATGGTTGATTAATGACCATTTTTTTTGGTACAGTGACTCTACAGCTTCCATCTTCTGTTGGTTCTTTCTGTATCATTCAATAATTTATTCATTGTTATTGGTGTTAAGCGCCATTGAGTCATTTCTGACTTATAGCAATCCTGTATATGGTTTCTGAGCAGCAGTAGTTAGGTTTGAACTACTGACCTTGCGGTTAGTCTAGTACTTACCTTACGGTGCCGCACCAGAACGCCACAGAATTTTATCCATTGTTGTTGTTAAGTGCTGCCATATCAGTTGGCACTCATGGCAACCCTATATAGAATTTCCAAGGGGTGACTGGTGAGTTTGAACCGCCACCTTGTGGTTCAGAAGACCTTGCAGTCCAGCGGTTATCCTTCAGTGCTATACCAGAACTCCACAGACTTTTATCTATAGAATCCTTCAATATTGTAAGTTAAGGCTTAAAGTTTTTCTTTAGTTCAGTCAGCTCAAGAAATGTTGAGCATGTTCTTCCCTTTTGGTTTTTTAACTCCAGGTCTTTGCACGTTTCATTATAATATTTGACTTTGTCTTCTCAAGCTGCCCCTTCAAGTTTTTTGTTCAACTCTAACTTCGTCCTTTTTGAGTTAGCTTCTCTGTGCTCAACAGCAAGTTTCAGGGTCTTTTCTGACATCCATTTTCATCTTTTCTATATTTCTTGTCTTTTTAATGACCTTTTGCTTTCTTTCTGTATGATCTTGATAAGTTCCCACAACTCTTTTGGTCTTTGGTCATTAGTATCTAATGCATGAAATCTCTTCATGAGATGGTCTCTCAATTCAGGTGGAATATATTCAAGGCCATATTTTGGTTCTTGTGCATTTATTTTCACTTTCTTCAGCTTCTGCCTGAACTTTTATTTGAGCAATTGATGGTTTGCTCTATAGTCAGCTCCTTACTTTGTTTTGGCTGATAATATCTCTTCCCACAAATATAGTCAGTTTTATTCCTGTGTATTCCATCTGGTGAGGCTTATGTATCTAGTCACCTTTTATGCTGTTTTTTAAAAAAACTAACTTGCAATGGGTAAGTTGTTGGTCTTGCAAAATTTTAGCATGTATTAGTCTATCTCCAAGGCCATGTTTTCCATCCTTCCTCTTTGTTTCCAATTTTTGCATTCCAATCACCAGTAATTATCAGTGCATTTTGATTGTATTCTTGATCAATTTAGACTGAAAGAGTTGGTAGAATTCTTCAGTTTCATCATCACTGGCTTTAGTGACTGGTGTGTAAATTTGAATAATAATGTTATTCACTGGTCTTCCTTATAGGCATATGGATATTATCCTATCACAGCATTGTGCTTTAAGCTAGATCTTGAAATTTCCTTCTTGACGACGAATGCAACACCATTCCTCTTCATTTTTTCTTCCTGGCATAGTAAACCATATGACATACTGGATGGAGTCCAGTCATCAGCCCAGTGAAGGTTAGTAACTCAGTAAGCAAGTTTCACATTCCTGAAATGAACTATGCAAAGTGAGAAATCCTGTAACAATTCTCATTCCAGCTGAAACCTTGACCTAATTGTGTTCTTTTTAAAATGTTCCTTGAATTTTGGGAACAAAAAAAGCCTGAAAGGTCAATCAGGATGTAGGGTGGGTGAGAATAGGTTTCCCAATGAAATTCTTGTATCCTTGAGGAATGAACAGGTGCATTGTCATGATAGAAACTTAAAAAAATTCTTTATGGTATAGCTTTTCGTCACCAATGCAGGTTTCCCTTTTCATAAAACTTCTTAGGAAGCCCCCATTATTATCTTGTGTCCTTTTAGAAAATCTATCAAGATTACTCCTTTGGAATCCCAAAAAACATTTGCCATAATCTGAGCTGATCTCTCAGCTTTGAATTTAACTGGCACAGTAGATCACATTGAAGACTCCCTAAGGAGACTTAAGAAAAGTATGTAACTTAGAGAACTTGTCTGCAGTCATCCACTGATCACAGAGTTTTTTTTTTAAACATGTTTTGTTTGGAATAAGCACAGGCCATGTCTGAACTGTTTGACTTACACTTGTATGTAGCCCTATCTCATGCTGTTGTATGGAGCATGGTGGCTCTGAAGGATAAGTACTGAACTGCTAACCACAAGATCAGAAGTTCAAGTCCACCAGCTGTTCCGTGGGGGAGAAGATGAGACTTTCTGCTCCCACAAAGATTTATAGCCTCAGAAACCCTATACAGGGTCACTTTGAGTTGGAACTGACTTGACAGCAGTTGACAGTAGTAACAACATGTTGTGTATTATGGTAGCTATGTCTATATCGTCTTCTAGATGTTCTCTATTTTAAATATTCCTACCTTAAATCCTTGTTAATGTTCCTTGCTTATGGTTCTTCATGTATAAGTTAATGTTATTAGATATGGTAAATACCAAGAAGTGAAATTGCGAGGTTGAATGTATATACTTTTTTTGTTTTTTAAGTTTTTATTGTGAACTGAGTGATAGTTTACATGGGAGAACACCGGCTTTACACCATCGTTTCATTGCAATGATTACAATCTCATCCGTGCATCATCATTCAGCAGTGTATTTGCTTCCATTCCGTTTTTTTTTTTTTTTTGGAGGTGGGGAGGAGTACACTGAAACACTCAGTAATATATAATAATTGAAATGGCCAAAAGGCACATTCCGCAAGCCTGCCTCCTGGCAGCCAGCACTCAATCCCTCTCTTTCCATGAGTCCTCAGCTGCTCTCTCTCTCCATGTCATCTCTGCCTCCATCTCCGGTGTTGCTGCTTCTCTGGATAGGGTCCCACATTCCGCTTGTACTCTTCTCTCTTGATGGTCCTACGGTCCTCTGTTTCTGGACTGTAAGATTAGTTACTCCCCTGTTTTTGTGTATATGCTTTTAAAATCTGAAAAATGTCAAATTTCTGACCTGATGCACCAATTTGGTGAGTGTTCCTACTTTCTGAACTTCCAATCTAGGTACCAAAGTGTTAAATATTTGCTCATCTGAAAGCTGATTGATAACTTGTTTTGATTTTATTTCCTGATTAATGATGAAGTTGGACATCTTTCTGTTTGATCTGTTGGTCATTTATATTCTTTTTCTTTGAATCGTATATTCTTAATCTTTTGTTTATATTGGATATGTAGATGTTCCTTATAATTTGGATATTAATCTGGATATTAAACCTTTGGCTATCAAATACACTGTTAAGATTTTCTTCCTGTCTGTTGCTTTTCTGGAGTCCTGGTATGGTACTGCAGGTTAATGCACTGGACTGCAAGGTCAGTTTGGTCAAAGTCAGAGGTTCAAACCCACCAGTTGCACCTTGGAAACTCTATACAGGGTCGCTATGAGTTGGAACCAACTCAACAGCACTTAACAACAATATTATTCACTTTTAACTGTTTTATGGTGTACTCTACTATCTATTTTAAGTTTTGACATTGTGATATTTGCCAGTCTTTTTTTTTTATATGACTTCCAGGGTTTTGTTTCTTTACCCTATGATTGTCAAAAATTCTACTGTCTTCTAGGGTTAATATAGTTTTAAACAATAGTATTTAGCACTTTTAATTTAGCAAGCAGTTCATGTGCTCTGCTATTAGCTGGAAGGTTGACCATGGGATAGATCAGTTTAGTTTTGGACTCTCAGTTCAATTGATGTGTCTATAATTTTATTGTAGTCCTGGAATAGCACTATAGGATAAGCACTGGACTGCTAATCACAAGGCTGGCAGTTCAAACATAACCAGCTGCTTCTGGGAAACCCTATACAGGGATGCTATGAGTGGGAACCAACTCCACAGAATTTAACAACAGCAACATAATTATACCAATCCTAGACTGTTTTGATTACTATAGCTATATAGCCTGTGTTAAAATCGGGAAACATGAACCCCCACACTTTATCCTTCTTATTTAAGATTGCCTTGAGTATTTAGGGCCCCTTCCAATTCCAGATACATTTGAGGATTGGAATACATTTTTCCATTTCTGCAAAGAAAGGCTGTTGGAATTTTGATAGGGGTTATGTTAATCTATAGATTACTTAAGGTGGTATTGATATCATAATGGTATTAAATCATCTAATCCATTCATTTAGATTTTCTTTAAGCAATGTATAAAACAGTGCACAGATATTTCAACTCCCTTTAGACATCGTATTCTTTTAGATGTTGTTGCAAATGGGATTATTTTCTTTTTTTCTTAAATGTTTTATTGTGAATTATGTGATAGTTTATATGGGAGAACATTAGTTTTACATTCATTCTATTGTATATCATCTCATTGCCATGGTTACAATCCCCTCCATGCAACCCTTCCCCCGTACCTCCCAGATCTTCAGCACACAGTCACTCTCCCTCTCTGGATCTAA
>NW_006408522.1:34567561-34569366 GCF_000296735.1 Chrysochloris asiatica | reverse complement strand
TTTTTTTCATAATCTTCTTCTAGTTAAGTTTGGATTATCAAGCCACCGAGGCTAGGTCAAATGGGCACTGTCTTCAAGTTTGGCTGTTCTTGTGCATCTCCCCTCACTCATATCAGCTGGATGCTTCACTCTCGGCTCTAGCCTCACCACACTTTGGACCAACCTGCCCTTCCTCTTCTCTCTCTTATCTCCAGGTCAACGGGAGCCAATGGACTATGGTTGAACTCAACCCATGTCTTCATTGCTGCCTTTCCCCCTTTCCACTCACCAGTAGACCAATGTGGTCGCCAGCAAGCTTACATGCCTGTTCATGTCCCTTTGAGTTTCAGTCTTAGAGGGGTATTTGTCCTGAAAGAACTTGATTGCTTGCTTTGATGGCTTCCTGGCAAACAGCTTGTGTATTCTTGTAGTAGGCCAGTTATACTGCTATTTTTGTTTTGTTTTTTTCCTGATGATCTTTCTTTGAAGATGTATCTTCTGTTGCTCTAGCTGTTCCAGGCTGGTCTGCTTGTCCTTGCTAGTGGGAATATCCCACCTCATAAGGTTCTGGATGGGACTCAAGATTCCACTTAAGGTCCTATACTCTGCAAAGGCTTTACAAGAGGCCTATTTCACTGGGCAAGTTCTAGAACCCCTTTTAGGTATTCTAGTCAGTTATAGGCTGAAGACGGGTTTACAAGTTTTCTGTAATCATGTTTGATGTTCCTTTGTATCCCACTCAAGTGTCTATTTTATAATACTAGGCAAGGGAGACCAATATTCATAAGACAGTCAAGAATCTTAATATTATTTTCCCTCTTCAAACTATGACTAGATCCCTGTATCTCAGAGCCCTGTTGTTCCAAGTTTAAGCATGCATCACTATTTATCCGTGTTCCACTTAGCCCATGTAAACCTGTCTCAGTGTTCCCCTGTCTACCTTGTTCTTCCACCTCCTTGCCCTTCTTGTATTGCCCTCCCCAACACCCGAACTATGATGTGTCTGTCTTTACTGTGTGCTCTACCGTTGCCTCCCTCCACCTCCCCCTAAATCCACACCCCAACCCCACCGTTGTGGTTACCTTATATTTCTTTAACTTTTCCCTCCATTTAAGACAGTCTATTTTATCCTGTAATTTACCTGATCTTCCTACCACCTAGATCTGTGTTCCTCTTGTGTTTACTTTCTTTCACAAAGTAATTGTTTCAATCATAGATTGACTTCCCTGATCCTCTGAATTTGTTCTTATAGTTTTATTGTATTCTTGACTCTTCCATTTGTCGATTGCCTTCTGGGTGATGCTGCCATGTATGTCAATCTCTGGTTGTTGTCTGTTCTTGTTGGTTCTGAGTCCACAGAACTCCCTTTAGGATGTTTTTCACCACAGGGTTGGCTTTGGCAAAATCCCTTAGCTTCTGTTTATCCTGGAATGTTTTGATTACACCTTCATATTTGATTGACAGTTTTGCTGGGTAGAGGATTCTTGGTTGGCAGTTGTTTTCTTTCAGGGTTTTATATATGTCTCCCTATTGCCTTCTTGCCTGCATGGTTTCTGTTGAGAAATCTGAGCTTAGTTTGATTTGTTTGCCTTTATATGTTATACTTCTCTTTTCCCTGGCTGCCTTCAGGATTCTGTCCTTATGTTTGAGTTTGGAGAGCTTAATTATTATAGGTTTTGGTGTTTTTATTTTAGGGTCTATCCTTCCTGGGGTTCGTTGATCTTCTTGGATGCTTATCTTTTCACTTTTCAGGATGTTAGAGAAATTTTCTTACAGAAGTTCTTAAACTATCTCTTCTGTGGACTTGTATGAGTCTTCCTGTTTTG
>NW_006408522.1:34562462-34566716 GCF_000296735.1 Chrysochloris asiatica | reverse complement strand
CCAGGGGTCAGGGTGGGGTGTCCACTCGCTCAGGCACCCCATCTAGTCACCACAATGGAGATGCACAGACAGCGAGAGGCCAATAAACAGATATGAAAAAAATAATGTCCACACTTTTATCTCCATGTTTCTGTTAGGCGTCCATGGTTGCTCTGATTCTTCCTCAGCTTGGTCTCGCCCAAGATGGTGGCTCCAGGAGCAGCTGAGCGCCTTGGATTAGAAAGCACTAGATTTCTTCCTTCTGCTACAAATTCCACTGGCTGTAAGCCTTCCAGCTTTGTAAATATTCCTTTATAAATGGTTCAGTGTTCTGGGACCATCCTCTGAGCCTGCTTGGTCTGGTATTCTGTGTTGTTGCTGACAGAGCTCCTCACTACACTTCCACCCGATCCGCCATCTTGTTTGTTCTCCCAGTATGTTCTTTTAAGGTCTCTCTATGTCATCAAGTAGACAACAGCTCAAGGATTAAATACGTTAACTTGTTGTCAAGTGCCATCTAGTTGGTTCTGAGTCATAGCAACTCTGTATCAGGAGTGGCTGTTGGGTCTGAACCACTGACGTTGCAATTGCAGTTCAGTGCTTACCCTACAGTGCCACATCAGGACCCCTTAGAATGTGGTGAATTTATGTTCATGGGGCAGGAATAACTTGGAACAGGCAGGTGTGAATGATTGCTTAAGTTGAACATATGGCGCTGAATTGTACATGTCAAAATTGTTAAATTGGTGTATGTTCTGTGTGCATATTCCCAACAGCAGCAATAAAAATAAAATACATTGTTTTTTAATTATCAGACATGCCAAAAAGCAGGCCCTTATGAAGAAAAAAATACTTTATTCATCAAAATAAATCCAGAATTGGCAGAGATGTTAGAATTAGAAGACAAGGAGAACAAAAAAGTTATTTTTACTGCATTGAGTATGTTCAAGATGCTAAGTGTTGCTGCTCTTGTGTCAAGTGCTGTCAAGTCAGTTCCAACCCTATATAATGTTTCTAAGGTGGGAAATCTTTACAGGAGCAAAAAGCCTCATCAAACTGATGAACTTTCAGTTAGCCCAACATGTAACCCACTGTGCTTCCAGGGATCCTTCAAAATGTTCAGAATAGACAAAGAAAATATGTTATTGTTGTTGTTAAGTGATGTCGAGTTGGTTCCAACTCGTAGTGACCTTGTGTCTGAGGCTATAAATCTTTGCCAGAGCAGAAAGTCTCATCTCATCTGTCTTCTACAGAGCGCTGGTGGACTTGAACTGCCAACCTTGTAGATAACAGTCCAGTGTTTATCCATTTGTTGACTGAGTTCCAGGTGATACTGACATGTACGTCAGTCTCTGGTTGTTGTCTGTTCTTGTTGGTTCTTAGTCCACAGAACTTCCTTTACGATGTTTTTCATCACAGGGTTGGTAAGCTCGAACTGCTGACTTTGCAGTTCCAACCAACCTTGCAGTCCATCGCATTAACCCACAGTGCCACACCAGGACTCCATTAGCCATTGATGTTGTTGTTAAGTGCTGTTGAGTTGGTCCCGACCCATAACAACCTTGCATAGGGTTTCTAGGGAAGTCTCTAGTGAGCTTGAACTGCTGACCTTGCAGATCCAACTTACCTTGCAGTCCAGTGCATTAACCCACAGTGCCATACCAGGACTACACCTACTATCTCCTTAGGCTTCATAATTCCCTAGAATGACTCAAAGAAAGTGCAATACATGATTACATTGTTCTTATAACTGTTACAAAGCAGGATCAGCATAAAGAAGAGACACATAGGGCATGCATGGTCTGAGAGGTTCCCAATGCAAAGTCTTCATGTCCCTTGAAGGAACATACTACCCTCACATGTACATGGATGTGTTTCCCAACCAGAAAGCCCATGAAGATTCAGTGTCCAGAACTTTTATTGGTGGTCTCATTATGTAATGTAAACTCTAGCACCTTTCCTCTGAAGTCAGTAAAGATCATGAGGTGATGTTGTTGTTATCAAGTGCCATTGAGTCAGTTCTGACTCATGTTGTTGTTGTTATGTGCCGTGGAGTCGGTTCCGACTCCTAGCGACCCTGTACAGGGTTTCCGAGGCTGTAAATCTTTACGGGAGCTGAAAGCCTCATCTTTTCTCCCATGGAACAGCTGGTAGTTTCGAACTGCTTACCTTGTGGTTTGCAGTCCAGTGCTGATCCTACAGCGCCATACCAGGAGTCTAAACAAGGTATCATATAGTGAACTTTTCTGGCTTGGCCAGCCCCCATCCCAGAGTCATCTTACTGTCTCACCGGCATAACCTGTTAATTTAGGTATGACCTGAAGTCTTTATCCAAGACACGTAAATCCCAAATTTATTTTAGAGATTAGCTTTCAGGAACCGAGGACAAAGAGACCACATTCTTTGGGTCAAGTTAATGTAAACCCCATACATATTTTACACCAGTATTGAATGATAACTGTGCAAGATTGAAGGAGCCCTGGTGGTCCGGTGGATTAAGCCTCCAGCTGCGAACCACAATGTCAGTGGTTCAAACCCATCAGCTCTTCTGCAGGAGAAAGATGAGGCAGTCTATTCCCATGAAGATTTACCATTATAGATACCCTAAGCAGCAGTTCTGCTCTGTCCTATCCTAGGGCCACTATCAGTCGAAATAGACTTTGTGACAGTGGGGGGACTTGCTTTGTTGTTGTTGAATGCAAAGAAAAAAAAGTTGTTTTGAAACTTTTATAGTAAATTGGGTAAAAGTGTACAGAACAGATCATCAGTTTTATATTCCACAATTGGTGCACATTTTGTACTGTCTCATTAATTGCAATCCCCTCAGTGTAACATTAGTTATCTCATTTGCTCCCTGTGTTTCTTGTTTTTCCATTCTCCCTCCTTTTCTAATTCTTCTGTACTTTGTCCTTGAGTAAATGCTGCCCTTTTGATCTCAAATGGTTGATCATTCTAAGGTGTGCTTACTTCACTAGTGATACTGTTCCCCTTATGAACTGAACAATTTGAGCCATGCGTGTGAGTTCAGTTCCAGACCTGAAGAATGACTAAGAGTCCTAGTCTCAGCAGTTCTCCCAGTCTCTATCTGACCAGCAAGCCTGGTCTTTTTTATGATTTTGAGCTTTGTTCCAATTTTTCTCTCACTTTATCCAGGACGTTCTCACATATCTATTTCTCAATATCTGGGATAGCAGTAACTGGGTATCATCTAGTTCTACTTGTCTCAGGGTTGTGGACGTTGATCTTCATGTGGTCCATTGGACTAATTCTTCCCATGTGTCTTAGATTTTCATCTCTTTTCTTCCCTCTACTCAGGGAAAGACCAATAATTGCACTTTAGATGGCGCTCACAAGCTCCTAAGACCTCAGCTGCTACTTGCCAGAGTAGAATGTAGAGCACTGTCTTTGTGGATTTTGTTATACCAATCAACCTTGGTGTCTCTTGAGACTACTATGGTCCTGAGCTCCCAAGCCCAGTGACTCATTCCCTCAAGGTATTTGGTTATGTCTAAGAAGTTTTCATCATTTTGCCCCTTGTATGTGGCGCTGTGGGCTAATGCATCAGAATGCAAAGTTGTTTGAACTGCAAGGTAGGTGGTTCAAGTTCACCAGCTACTCCTTGGAAACCTTATACAGGGTCGCTATGGGTCGGAATCGACTTGATAGCACTTAACAATAGCAACAACAATGCTCCACCACATTCATGAATATATTTGCAATAAAGTTAAATACCTATTTATACATATCTCTGTCAAACCTATATATATTTGTGGGTATACTCCCACTGTCCCTCCCACACCTGTTCAGCCATCAAGTCTATCCTTGCATCTATATGTAGATCATCATTATTGCAGAATTGTGTATATAACAGTATTTATTGGAATCCTCCTTGTGTCTTCCCCTATATCTTAGTTAACTAGTACTGCTATAACAGAAATACCACAGTGAATGGTTTTAACAGTTTAGGAGGCTAGAAGTTCATCCATGTTTGATGCTTTGCAGATTGATCATTATTCTTTAATATTATGTAGCATTCTATTGTGTACTATTGTTTATCTATTCTTCCGTTGATGGGTATTTAAGTTGTTTTGGTTTTTTGCTATTGTGAATAGTGCTGCGATAGACATGGATGTGCATGTATCTATTCATGTCATGACTCATTTCTCTATGATGTATGTTGTTGTTGTTGTTGTTGTCAGGTGCCATCGAGTCGGAACCGACTCATAGCGACCCCATGCACAGCAGAACGAAACAATGTCCGATCCTGAGCCAACC
>NW_006408522.1:34556122-34557907 GCF_000296735.1 Chrysochloris asiatica | reverse complement strand
TTTTTTTTTACAGAGTCTTTAGGGTTTAATTTTTATCTAAAAGAAAGACATTACAAATATCTCTAGAAATATGAAGACTCAAAGCAGTGAATACTGAAAGGGAAACACTAAATAATGTGTCAGTAGTGTTTTGAACCTGAAGATGGAGGCTTCTTAATGGTTGCTAAACAGGTCTGTTAATCTGAGTAATTTTGCACCTCCTGAGGAAGTGTATAGTGAGATTTCTTATCATTCTGTGGAATTGGTTTGAAAGTGTTTGGCATGTTCAGTGCAGCATTCCTGCTGGCTCCCTGATACTATAGATGCCTGCCAGGATGAGTTAGCCTAGCTCACAAACTTCAAAATGAAAATTTAGATTACAAAGGGGGTGGTTAGCTTCTTGAAGGACTTGATCATTTTTCACGTTTGTTTACTCTCATACCACAGAATTGAGCCCCTTGTAGGCCTTGGGAAAGATTTGTGGAATGAGAGAATATGAGTGGACGACTGCTTGCAACAATTTACTGAATAGAGTGAATTGGCTTATTTTTCCTATGCTGACATTTAATTAGCTCCTTCCTCTGTTCTACTACGTTTTCATTTACTGTTTTTCTGAATTCCAAAAATTTGTTTACATCTTTTAGGGGGTGGGGGCTTCAAAAAGTTCTGGGGAAATTGAATTAAAATATAATGGAAATTTTCCATGGACTTTTTGAAGCCTGCTTATATTGGTGTCTCCTTTTCAAATCTCATTCCATTTGCTTTTCATTGTTATCTTCTTTTTCCTTTTAAAAATTAGTTTAATGTTGTTTTAGAGGAAATTGGGAAGGAAGAGAGAAACACATACAGTCTGTCCACCACCTATTCTGTTTTATTCAGTTATTTTAATACAAGCATTTTACTTTTAAGTTTTGTTTCTGTTGTTAGTTGCCATAGAGCCATTTCTCACTCATAGCAACCTTATGAAAAGTGAGATGCAATGTTGCTTGACCCTGAGCCATCCTCATGACTATTGGTATGTTTGGATCCATTATTTCACGATCGTGTCAGTCCAACTAATTGATGTCCCTTGTTTTCCAATGACCCTCTACTTTACCAAACATGGTGTACTTTTCTAGAGATTGATCTTGTCTTATCATGTATCCAAAATAAGCTAATTGAAATCTTGCCATCCTATCATCTAAGGAACATTCTGGTTGTATTTCTTCCAAGGTGCATTTGTTTGTTCTCTTGATAGTTCCATGGTATGTAAGAGGTCTTCAAAAAGTTTGTGAAAAATGGAATTAGAAAATAATGGATTTTTTTCCAGGAAAACTCTGAAGTCCCTCATATTCAATATTCTTGGTCAACTCTATAGTTTGAATACATCCATTCTTATGTCATTCTTTTTCATTATCCAACTTTCTCATGCATATGAGATACTTCAGAACACCATAGCTTCGGTCAGGTGCACCATCGTCATCTAAAACCTTAAAGAGATCATTTGCAGTAGATTTATCCAGTACAATGTATGGCTTGATTTATTATCTACTTTTTCCACAAATGTTGATTGTTGATCCAGTAGAATGAAGTCATTGACTTTACTTAATTTATCTTGTTCCTAGTTTTGGAAAATTGAGTGGTTTCCTACTACTTTTGTTTTATGATAAAAATTTTGAAACAAAACTTTTTCTAAAGTTTTTTTTTTTTTTTAATTGCTTCTAGGGAGCAATGCTTAGAAGTAAAATTACAGGGTAGAGGATATGAACATTGTTGTTGTTGTGAAGTGCCGTAGAGTTGGTTCCAACCCATAGCGACCCTGTATAG
>NW_006408522.1:34553126-34555692 GCF_000296735.1 Chrysochloris asiatica | reverse complement strand
TTGTACATTTGACAGTCAATAATTATTTATTTACAGCACAATTCCTGTGTTAATGCCTACAGTTTATCTCCTCTCAGTTTTCTTGAACTTGCTTTAATTAGGCTTTTAAACAAACTACTGTAAAATTACACATTGTGACCACCCGTAATTTTACATCATATATCACGCTGTGCATTAATGCGCCGGACTGCAAAGCTGCTGGAACTGCAAGGTCAGCAGTTCAAGCTCACCAGCCACTCCTCGGAAACCCTATACAGGGTTACTATGGGTCGGAATTGACTCTAGGGCACTTCACAACACAACAAATCAGCATATCTGTCTTTGCCACAATTGAACACTTCCTCATCCATGAAACCATTTATTTCGACTTACTTTCAGGACATCATTACATAGTTCTCTTCTAATCTCAGGGGCCATCCTTCTTGGTCTTGCAAGTTCTTTCTCACCTCTCTTCCTTTTAATGTTGGAATACTCTAGGGTTCACATCTTGGTCATCATCTCTTACTTAAAAAAATATATCTTTCCTTTTTGATAATGATTTGAAAATCTTTCTAGCTTTAATTTTTTCTTCTGATGTTTACTCAATATTCAACTAACCTACCCAATATCTCCACTTTAATATCTTTCCAATTTGACAAGTTCAAAACTAAGCTTCTAATCTCCTGCTTCCCCAGACCTCCAAATTCAACCCCCTTCCTCTCTGTCTTCCCACCCAGAGTGAGCAGTTGCACAGTAGTCATGCTGTGGTCACCTTGACTTACTTAATTGCCTGTGTGGCTAGTTACAGTAATGGCTCAGGATCAGAGCATGATTAGACCTTGTGATTTGGCCCACGCAACAAGGATGTACTGAGACACCCGGGACCCATGTGGATATCAAATGATCTGCTTTCCTCTATCCACATTACCTCTTTGATCACATCGTTTATTATTATTTCTCTGAATTACTTCTTTTCAGCCCTGGAAGCCTCCTTGCTGACCATCAAACACTGTGGGAAAATGGGGCCCATTTGAGGGCCTCTGCATTATTACCTAGTCTCTCTGCCTGGAATATTATTCTCTTAGATACAGATTTTTTTCTCACCTTTAAGACTTGAGGTGACCTTTTATGTGACTACTTAAATGTGACCTTTTATGTGAGGACTGCATCAACCGTACTATTTAAAATTCCAACTCTTCCCAACACTACTACTCTCCTTTTCCTGCATTATTTTTCTTTATATCACCGATCACCAATAACATACTATATATTTTATTTTACTTTTTTAGATTTTTGTTTATCTCCCCTTTCCTCTTAAATAGGAATGCTGTGTAAACTTCATGTGGACAGTGATTTTTATCTATTTTGTTCAATGCTTCATCTTCTAACACCTAGAAGAATGCCTGGCATGTGATAAGTGTGACACTGTAAGTGTTAATAAATGGAAATATATCTAGAATGTAATTTTTAATTTGGGAGACTCAATGACAGATTTTTAAATCTTATGAAAGCTGTAGGGATTGACTCGTTATTAAAAATCATTGACTAGACCTGGGTTGAACTTTTTTTGATTACTGTTGTTAGGTGCTGTTGAGTAGATTCCAACTCATAGTAACCCTATGCACAAGAGAAAAAAATATTGCCTTGTCCTGTACAGTATGACGTAACTTCCCCAGGGACTGGTCCACCCTGACAGTATATCCCATATAGTGCAAGAGTCAAAGTCTAGACATCTTTACTTTTAAGGAGTATTATGGCTGTACTTCTTCCAACACAGATGGTTTGTTTTTCTGGCAGTCCATGGTAGTTTCAATATGCTTCACCATTGTCATAATTCAAATGTATTGACTCTTCTATGGTTGCCCTTCTTTGCCCAACTTTCCTATGCATATGAGGTGATTGAAAATACCATGGCTTGAGTAAGGCAAACCTTAGTTCTCAAACTGCTATCTTTGCTGTTGAACATTTTAAAAGGGTCTTTACAGCAAATTTGCCTAATGCAGTACATTGTATGATTTCTTGACTGCTGTTTCCATGAGCATTGATTGTGGATCCAAGCAAAACAAAATCCTTGACAACTTCAGTCTTTTCTCCTTTTTTCATGATGTTATTTGTTCATCCAGTGGTGAGAATTTTTGTTTTCTTTACACAGAGGTTTAATCCTTACTGATGTCTGTGGTCTTTGATCTTCATTAGTAAGTATTTTAAGTCTTGTTCACTTTCAGCAAGCAAGGTTGTATTATCTGTATAACGTAGGTTGTTAATGACTCTTCCTCCAATCCTGTTGCCACATTCTTATTCATATAGTCCAGTTTCTTGGATTATTTGCTCAGCATATAGATTGAATAAGTATGGAAAAAGGATGCAAGCCTGGCACATACCTTACCTAATTTTAAATCATTCAATATCTCCTTGTTCTGTTTGAATGATTCCCTTTTGGTCTATGTTCAGGTTCCTCATGAACACAGTTAAATGTTCTGGAATACACATTTTTCTCAGTGTTATCCATAGTTTGTTTTGATCCATGCAGTCAGATGCCTTGCATAGTCAATAAAGCACAAGTAATCTTTTTTTTTTTTTTTTTATT
>NW_006408522.1:34549777-34552508 GCF_000296735.1 Chrysochloris asiatica | reverse complement strand
AATATTTCATTATAATATTTGACGTTGTCATTTTGAACTGCCCTTTGAATTTCTTGCTCAGCTCTTTTACTTAATCATTTCTTCCATTCACTTTAGCTTGTTTGTAGTGAAAAGCAAGTTTCAGAGTCTCTTCTGACTTCCACTTTGGTCGTTTCTTGATGTCACCCACAACTCTTCTCGTCTTCTGTCATTAGTGTGTATGCATCAAACCTGTTCTTGAGATGGTCTCTAAATTTAGGTGGGATATGTTCAAGGTCATATTTCCACTCTCATAGAGTTGTTTTAATATTCTTCAGCCTCATCCTGAACTTGCATATGAGCAGTTGATCGTCTGTTTCATAGTTGGCCCCTGGCCTTGTTTTGACTGATGTTTTTGAACTTCTCTATCGTCTCTTCCTATAGGTATAGTGTATTTGGTTCCTGTGTATTCCATATGGTGAGGACCAGGTGTATAGTTGCCTTTTATGTTGTTGAAAAAGGTATTTTCAGTATATAAGTAATTGATCTCCAACATCGTTTCTATCATCAAGGGCATATTTTCTAATTACTCATCCTTCCTCTTTATTTTCAACTTTTATATTTCAGTCACCAGAAATTATCAATGTATCTTGGTGGCATGTTTGATAAATTTCAGACTGAAGAAGTTGGTAGAATTCTTTAGTTTTATCATCACTGGCTTTAGTGGTTGGTGTGTAAATTTGAATAATAATAATATTAGCTGATTTTCCCTGTAGGTGTATGGATATTATCCTATCACAAACAACAGTATATTTCAAGATTGATCTTGAAACGTTCTTTGTGATGAAGAATGTGACGCCATTTATCTTGAATTTGTCATTCCCAGTATAGTAAACCATATGAACTGTCCTATTCAAAATGACCAGTACCAATGCATTTCAGTTAGGCAATATCCTAATGCCTAGGATATTGATTTTTATGTTTTCTGGTTCATTTTGGCCACTTAAAATTTTCTGAGGTGCATATTTCATACAGTCCACATTCCAGTTATTAATACTGTATGTTTTCAGCTTCTTCTCCATATTCTGAGTTGTGCCCCAACAGCAAATGAAGGTTTTGCTCCATTCATGTCATTACAATCAACTCTATTTTGAGGAGGCAGCTCTTCTCCAGTCATAATTTGAGTGCCTTCCGCCCTGAAAGACTTGTCTGCCAGTACTGATCTGACAATGTTCCACTATTATTCATGTTTTCATCTTCTGGCACTATATCTGATAGTGTTCCAATGTTATTCGTAAGATTGTCAGAGGCTAAATGTTCAGAAGTGGTCTGCTTCTCTTTACTAGGAGTTCTTTTGTGGCGCTGTAGGATAAGGATGAGACCACAAGGTCAGTTTTATCCACAAGGTTGGCAGTTCAAACCCACCAGCTGCTCTTTGGAAACCCTATATAGGGTCGCTTGTATCTTAAAATGTTCCCCTGTTAATTATAAGGTTTTCAGTGGCTAACTATTCAGAAGTGGTCTCTCTTTCCTAGTCATGTTTAATCTGGAAACTCTGCTGAAACCTGCCCACCATGGGTGACCCTGCTAGTAGTGGTGCTGTGGGTTAATGCACTGGACTTCAAAGTCAGTCTGAAATACAAGGTTGGCAGTTCAACCTGACCAGCCACTCCTCGGAAACTCTATACAGGATTGCTGTGGGTCGGAACCAACTCAACGACACACAACAACAACATAGCTTCCAGAATCACAGAAACATACAAGCCACCGCAGTATGACAGTGACAGATTACTAGATTATTGATTTTTTTTATTTTAAACTTTTTATTATGAATTGAGTGAAGGTTTACAGAACAAGTCATCAGTTTTACATTCCACAAACTATACACTTTTCTTCACTACATGGTTGCAATCCCCGTCATGTACCAACATTTAAGAGCATTTGCCTCTGTTCACTTTTAACTGTTGCATTCCTTCCTGTCTCTCCCACTACCTTCATCTTTCTTCTGCTAACCTCCCTTTTGTATATTGTCTGCCCTGTCACCAATGTTAACAGGTGTCTAACCTCAAGTTTAGAAAGTTAAGTTTAGTCAGCAGTTTGAAAATACCAGTTGTTCCACGGGAGAAAGATGAGACTTTGTGCTCCCATAAAGATTTACAGCCTCAGAAACTCTATGCAGGGTGGCTATGAGTTGGAACCAACTCCATGGCACACCACCACCACCACTACCACCACCACCATCCTCTAGCACATGAATAATTTTCCCTCTTTCCTTTCCCATTGTAATCATAATAGATTGTTTCTTTTATTTAAAAAAAATGTTTAAAAAAACTTTTTACATGTTAGTCTCATAAAATGTTTTCCCTGTTATGATCTACTAATTTCAATCAGCATAATGTCCTTCAGGTTCAGTCATGTTGGGAGGTGTTTCACAGATTCATCTTTATTCTTAAATGTTTTGGAGTATTCCATTGTGTGTATGTACCAAATTTAACCGTTCTTCTGTGGATGGGCGTTTAGGCTGTCTTCATCGTTTTGATATGTCTTTTATAGACAACATATCGAACGATCCTGTTTTCTTATCCATTCTGCTCTCTTTGTCTCTTGACAGGAACATTTAATCCATTTCCATTCAATGTAATTATCAATAGGTATGGATTGAAATGCAAACGCAACCTCTGATGCCTTTGAGTTGTGGTGTTGGAGGAGAATACTGAAAGTGCCATGGACTGCCAAAAGAACCAATAGATCTGTTTTGGAAGAAGTGCAGCCA
>NW_006408522.1:34538793-34549462 GCF_000296735.1 Chrysochloris asiatica | reverse complement strand
GGTTGGCCCAGGATCGGACATTGTTTTGTTCTGCTGTGCATGGGGTCACTATGAGTCAGTTCTGACTCGATGGCACCTGACAACAACAACAACAAATGGATTGAAAGTTACCATTTTTCTGTGTGTGTTTTTGGTGGTGCTGCTGGATTCTTTGTTCCACATAATTTTATATGCTGAGTTCATTTTTTTGGTGAATTTTCTTGTCATTTTCATTTCTGTTGTGTTAATGTCTACTAAATCTTTCTGATTTTCATCTTTTTCTATTTTGATGTGCAGGTGTACTTTTTTCTTTGAGGAGTCCCTATAAGTTATTAACTGTTGTCCCTGCTTAAAACAGTCTGTTTTATTGTGAATTATACTTGACTTCCTTGCCATTTGTAAGTTCTGTATCTATACTGTTCCCTCTTTTTACATTGTAGTTGACTTCATTATACATTAATATCTCTGGTTCCCTATTTTTAGTCTTGTAGGCTTGTTTTACTTTAAATATTTCTACATAATAAGGAGTTCTGGTAGTGTAGTGGTTATGAATCAGGCTGTGAACCACAAGGTCAGCAGTTCGAAACTACCAGCTGTTCCGTGGGAGAAAGATGAGGCTTTCTGCTCACGTAAAGATTTACAGCCTTGGAAACTCTGTACAGGGTCGCTATGAGTCGGAACCGACTCCACGGCACATAACAACAACAACAATACGTGCTACCCAGAACACCCTTTAGCATTTTTGTAAAGTTGGTCTGGCCATTACAAACTCTTTTACCTTTTATTTCTTAGAAAATATCCTAATTTCACCATCGTATTTGAGGGACAGCTTTGCTGGGTATATGATTCTTGGTTGGCAATTTTTTTCTTTCAGAGTTTTGTATATGCCATTCCATTCCCTTCATGGTTTCTGCTGAGAAATCAGAGCTTAGTCTTATTGGTTTTCCTTTGTAGGTAACTTTTTGTTTTCCCCCGAGCTATTCTCATGATTCTTTCCTTGTCTTTGATTTTTGGAGAGTTTGATTGTGCTATGTCTTGGTTTTTTCTTTTGGTATTCTACCCACCCTGTTTGGAGTTCATTCAGCTTCTTGTATACTTATCTTCTTATCTTTCATGATGTTAAGGAAATTATCTTCCAACAATTCTTTGACAGTTTTCTCTGTGCTTGTCTTTTCTCTTCTGGAATTCCAATCACCTATAAGTTGTTCCTCTTCATGGCGTCCTATGTAACTCTTAGGCTTTACTCAGATTTTTCCATTATTTTCCTGATTGTCCTTCTAGCGTACTAGTATTGAGAGATTTCTCTTCAAGCTCATTAATTCAGACTTGTATTGCTTCATATCTATTCTTTTGGCCTTTCAATGTCTTGTCCATTTCTAAGATCTTAGTATTACTCTTTTGCATTTCTAATCACAGGTTTTGTATTGTTTCAAAATTTGCATTTATTTTGTCTGTTTGTTCTTATTTTCCTGAAGTTTTTATTTTGTTCACCTTCTTTTCCTCAATCTTTTTACCGATCCTTTGACGTTACCTAAATATCATTCTTTTGAATTCTTTTTCCTTTAGTTCTATTACATTTTCTTTCTCAGAAACATCTTTTGGCTCTGCATCTTGATCATTTGTTTGAGTCATTCTTTCTTGTTTGTTTGCGTGAGCTAAAATTGTCTGTTGTCTCTGGGGCATTGTGTAGTTGTCGTATTGGTAAAAACAAACAGTGCAGTTATTGGATCCGGAGGGGTGAATTTCTGAGGAACTCATGCAATCCGAGGGACTCACGAGGTAGTTGTCGAAGGGATGTGACAGCAGAGTTTCAGGCCCTAGATGGAGTTCTTATTGGCCTCAGTGTTATCTGTGTTGAGGGCACTCAATTCTGACATTGTTCTTGGGGTCCATTGATGGAGCTGGTTTCAGTGTCTGTTAGGACCATAGGATAGCTGGCAGCAGGGTGACTGGTGAAAAGCTGTCTGGTGGCTTTGCAGGTTTTGTAGATCTTGAGCGAAGCCCACCTGAATCCAGGCACCAAAGCAGCACACCAAAGTGGTGCAGCCAACTCCCACCTCCTGCTGACATGGCTTTGAACTCACTGAGAGCATGGTCGTTGGGGGTGGGTGAGGGTGGGATCTGGCCACATTCTGGTCTCCATGGGATCATGGAGGAGAAGAAGAAATCACATCTTTTCTGTTGGCTGCAGGAATTCGCTCTGTCAGGCCTCCCTCTGCTGCCAAAGCTGCTCACAAGATGGTTGAGCCCTATTTGACCAGCCATTCATTCACCAGTCAGTCAGTCTCCCTCTCTTTCTCATCATCTCTGCTGGGCGTCTTCTCCCATCAAATACTGCATCCACCTCTCTAACCTTTATTCTAAAGTTTGTTGTTGTTGTTGCTAAGTACCGTGGAGTCGGTTCTGACTCATAGTGACCCTGCACAGGGTTTCCAAGGCTGTAAATCTTCATGGTAGCAGAAAGTCTCATCTTTCTCCCATGGAATGGCTGGCAGTTTCCAACTGCTGACCTTGAGGTTAGCAGCCTGATTTGTAACCACTATACTACCAGAGCTCCTTTTCTAAAATTTAGGGTGCCAGAATTTTCATCTCTGTCTCTTTTATTTTGTGTCTTGTATTTTTGTTGTAGAGAATCTGTGTAGTGAGTCTGCCTAGTGTGCCATCTTGCCAGTTTGTTTTCTAGAATGTTGAAATTTTTAAATGGTTTTATAAGTTATTTCACTTTCTTCTTTTGTAAATGTTCTGATTTTTCTATTTATTGAGTTATATATTTATGGATATGTGTGTAATTTATATAAGTGTTGGTGTACTGTCCATGTTATTCATTTTAATTTACAGAACTTTAAATATTCTATGCAGTGAGATTTATATTTTCAATTTAATTTCTGTGTCTTCCTCTCCTTTCCCCTCTCTAGAGATTTGGTAAATAGTCACTTTTGTTTTGTTCCAACTTTTCCTTAAAAGAATGAAGGATGTGTAGAGACCATAGAATTTAGGAAAACAGAGGAATATGGTTCTTAACTGAAGGAATATGAGTGGAAGATTATTCAGGGAGAGTGTTTAGGTAAAGACATAAGAGGAATGGGAAATGCTGCAGAGAACTAATATTTAAATAATTGACAAAGGACGAGAGTTAAAGCAGACTATAATAGTAAGTCAGCAGTAGAAGATTGAGGAGAGTGAGAGACATTGCAGGGTCCAGAAGTAAGCAAGTTTTAGCAAGTGTAGCGTGTCAAATGCCTTAGAGCAATAAACTGAAAACTTAAGGATCAGGACTGAAGAATGGTTATTGGATTTAACCCTTAGAAATTCATTGACAACTTTTAATATGCAAGTGGAATACAGGTGCCTATAATTGTATACTTTTAAGAGTTCAGCAGAGAAAAGATAGACAGTGAGTGAGTCTTAGGGGATAGGAAAGTTGATGAAATGGTTTTTTTTTTTTAAAAAAGGAACAACTTGAGCATATCTGTTAGATAGAGGAAAGGAATTCCGATATTGTGGGTTGGAAAAAGGACTTAATTTTTAGAGGTTCTGCAGGTGTTAGGATTAAGAATAAAGATTTGTTTTAGAAAGAAGCGACTCTTACTTTTAAGATGGTTGAGGATAAGGTCAGAATGTTGAAGAACACTTGGAGGTATTCATACCTGATACGTACTTCTTTGCTGTGGGATTTGTAATTACTGAACAATTTAGGCTTTAGTTTTTTCACAAGGTCTTGTCCTATTTCATAAGCTTGATGTAAACAAAAAACAAAAGTATATATTAAAGTATCTTAGAAATTTGAAAATGATATAGAAACCTAAAGTCTGCAACTTAATAACCAATGTTTGTAAAAGTCATTTGCTTTTTGTGTAGGGTATAGAAAAATGCTCCAAACGGCAAGATGATAGAGTTATTCTGGTGCTGCAAAAGGACCATGATGTTAGAAAGTTTTAGAGCCTATAGTTTATTTCTGGAATGATCTCTTTATTAACTATTCAGTAGTGTATTTTAATAAGTACTTCGCAGACAATAACACTTGAAATCATTGTAAATATTTTGAAAGTAGAATAATTAGAATATGGTGAGGAGAAATATGATGAGAAACAGTGAATTTTCAGTGGTTAAAATTTGGCGTAAGATTGAAGGCATTCTGCTTTATCATGTTTGTCTTTTGCTAGTTCACGTCTCATAACTTTTACAAAATCAATCTTTAGTTTTATTTATGAGCTCTTAAATAGATGTATTCAGACTGACTTATGCTTATTGGCTCTTTTCCATTTTATATGTATCCTCATAATGCATAGATTTAATTTTTGTAATGTGTAGGGCCTCTCTGAATCCCATGGTATTTAGAGAGGAAAAAATATTGGTTTACTCTTTGTTTTTCTTAACACTAGATTATTCTTCTTGTGTCTTTTACTACTTTACCTTGCTAATCAACAGTCCTGTATTTCTGACTATTGGATGCCAAGAATGACAAGAAAAATATAATTGAGCTGATTATTCCACTACTAATACGTGCTACCCAAGGAGCTCTGGTTGTGTAGTGGTTACGAATCGGGCTGCGAACCTCAGGGTCAGCAGTTCGAAACTACCAGCAGTTCCACAGGAGAAAGATGAGGCTTTCTGCTCCCGTAAAGATTTACAGCCTCGGAAACTCTGTACAGGGTCGCTATGAGTTGGAACCGACTCCACGGCATACAACAACAACAACAATACGTGCTACCCAGTCTTATTTGGTCCTTGATGTTTGTAGTTCATTAATTCTTGGGAGACTAACTCTTATCCATTATCCAGATAGAGAAATGCATAATATTGTTCCATTTTATTTAGTTATTCAAATATATTTGTGTATCTTCGATGTGTTGCCAATGTGCTAATGTCCTCTTACAAAAATTTAAGAGGGAGACAGTAATAGTGTAAAGACCGTTATACAAAGATAAAGATAAGAAAAATGTTTATCCAATTTGGCAATTAAGAAGTTGTGGTGACCTGAGTAAGAGCAATTTCATTTGGAGGTTAAGGGTAGAATCCTCATTACAGTTGGCAGTTGGTGGAAGAGTACATGGTGTATGGGAAAGGAAAGGAGTAAGACAGACAAAGGAAATCTCTCTTTTAAAGAATTTGCTGGGAAGAGGAAGAAGAGACTGAATGGGAGTCCAGGATCTTCCTTTTAGGATAAGACATTGTATATGAGGGAGCTTCAAAAAATTTGTGGAAAAATTACATTATTTTTTTTTTTTTTAAGTTTTTATTGTGAATTATGTGATAGTTTACATGGGAGAACATAAGCTTTACATTCATCCTATTTTATTTTGTTTCATTGCAATGATTACAATAATTCCATTATCTTTTAATTCCCCTTTTCCATGAACTTTTTAAAGCTCCCTTATATGTACTGAGAGGAAAGATGCTAATGAGAAGGAGCAGTGGGAGATATGGTATGACTGATAGAGCAAGGTTTTGAAGGAGTTAGGAAGTGGGTGGAGACCAAGCGACCATGTAGATGATTACTTGAATAGAAGAGGGACATCTAAGTGTCTAAGACTGAAAGAAAAGTAGGTATTGAGAGTATGAATATAGATAAAAGTTATAGATAGCAGAACATACCTGATAATTTACATTTCTCTATAAAATTGGAAGCAAGGTTGTTTGTTGACAGTGCAAGACCTGTTCAGGAATGACTGGGAGGCTTCATGAGAGGAAAAGATCAAAACAGCTGTTGAGAGGAATTGTCTTAGTTATTTGTCTTTGTACTGATGTGGGAGAAATACCACAAATGGATGGCTTTAACAAATAGAAATTTATTCTCTCACAGTTTGTCATTGTTGTTAGGTGCTTTTAGGTCTCCTCCAACTCAGCGACCATCTACACAACAGAAGGAAACACTGCCCTGTCCTGTCCCATCCTCACAGTTATTGTTTGAGACCATAGTTGCAACTACTTTATCAGACTATCTTCTTGAGGCTCTTCCTTTTTTCACTGGCCTTCTACTTTCCCAGGCATTATATCCTTTCCCAAGGACTGATGCCTCACGACAACATGTCCAAAGTGTATGTGAGATGCAATCTCACCATCCTTACTTCCAAGGAGCATTCTGGCTGTATCTCTTTCAAGACAGATTTGTTCTTCTAGCAGTCCATGGAACTTTCAATATTTTTTGCCAGTACCACAATTTAAATGCAGTTCTTCTCCAGTCTTCCCTTTTCATTGTCTAGCATGAGTTGATTGAAAATACCTTTGCTTGGATCAGGACCCAGGGGTACCTTAGTCCTCAAAGTGACTGACATCTTTACTCTTTAACAATTTAAAGACATACTTTGCAGCAGATTTGCCCAGTGCAATAGGTTCTTTGATTTCTTGACTCTGCTTCCATCAGCATTGGTTGTAGATCCAAGTAAAATGAATTCTTATCTTCTTAATGACCTTTTGCTTTCTTCCTGTATAATATTTTTTATGTCATTGACAACTTCAATATTTTCTTTGTTTATCATGTTGTTGTTTATTGGTCCAATTATAAGGATTTTTATTTTCTATACATTGAGTTGTAATCCATACTGAAAACTATAATCTTGAGTATTCATCAGCAAGTACTTCAAGTCCTCTTCCTTTCAGCAAGCAAAGTTGTGTCATGTGTATATCACAGGTTGTTCATGAGCCTTCTTGAAATCCTGATGCCACCTTCTTCTTTATGTAGTCCAGTTTCTTAGATAATTTTTTCAGCATACAGACTGGATACATTTGGTGAAAGAGTATAGCCCTAATGCTTAACGTTCCTGATTTTAATCCACTCAGTAGTATCCCTTTGTTCTGTTTGAATGACTGACTCTTGTTTATACAGGTTGCTCATTAAAGCATTTAAGTCTTCTGGAATTCCCATTCTTTTCAGTGTTATCCATAGCTTGTCATGATCTGCACAGTTGAAAGCTTTTGCATAGTCAATAAAACACAAGTAAACATCTTTCTGGTATCCTCTGCTTTAAGCTATTCATCTGATGTCAGCAATGGTATCCCTCATTCCATGTCCTCTTGTGAATCTAGCTTGTATTTCTGCACCTGCTGATGCAGCTGCAACCATTTTTGAATTTTCTTCAGCCAAATTTTATGTGCATGTGAGAATAATGATACTGATCAATGATTTCCTCATTCTGTAATGTCAGCTTCCTTTGGAACTGTTGCAAAAATGGATCTCTTCCAGTAGATTGGCCAAGTAGCAGGTAGCAATCTTTCAAATTTCTTGTCATAGAAGAGTGAGTACCTCCAGTGCTACATCAGTTTGTTTAAACATTTCAGTTTGTCTTCGGTCAATTACTGGAGCCTTGTTTTTCACTAATGACTTTAGTGCAGCTTGAACCTTTTTCTTCATTGTCATTGGTTCTTGATCATATGCCACCTCCTGAAATGGCTGAACATTGACTAATTCTTTTTGGTACAGTGACTCTGTATATGTCTTCTATCTTCTTTTGATGCTTCCTGCATCATTCAATATTTTGCCATTTAGAATTCTTCAGTATCCCAAATTTTGAGGCTTGAATTTTTCTTTAGTTCTTTAAACTTAAGAAATGCTGAGCATGTTCTTTCCTTTTGATTTTCTAAGTCTAGTCCCTTTAAACATTTCATTATAATGCTTTACTGGGTCTTTTTGAGTTGTCCTTTGCAATTTCCTGTTCAGCTTCACCATTTCTTCCATTCACTTTAACTACTCTGTGTTCAAGAGCAAGTTTCAGAGTCTCTTCTAACATCCATTTTGATATTCCTTTTTTTTTTTTTTTTCTCCCTGTCTTTTTAATGTCTTTTTACTTTCTTGATGTAATCCCACAGCTTCTCTGGTCTTTGGTCATCTGTTCTTGAGTTGGTTTGTAACTCCAGGTGAGATATACTCAAGGTTGTAATTTGGCTCTTGCAGTCTTGTTTTAATTTTCTTCAGCTTTTTCCTGATCTTGCATATGAACAATTGATGTTTTCCACAGTCAGCCCCTGACCTTGTTTTAGCTTATGATATTGAATTTCTCCATTGTCTCTTCCAACAAATACAGTCTATTTTATTCCTGCATATTCCATCTAGTGAGGTCCATGTGTATAGTTGTATTTTATGTTGTTGAAAAAATATATCTGCAATGAATAAGTGAGTTTATTGGTCTTGCAAAATTTTGTCATGCAGCCCTCCAGAATCATTTCTATCAACAGGGCTATATTTTCCAAGTGCTAAACGCTTCTCTTTGTTTCTAGTTTTTGCATTTCAATCATCAGTAATTATCAATGCGTCTTCATTGTGTATTCGATCAATTTCAGATTGAAGACGTTGGTAGAATTCTTCAATTACGACATCATTGGCTCTGATGGTTTATGGGTAATTTCTGACTCATACCGTTTACAAGAAGCAGTTGGTGGGTTTGAACTGCTGACCTTGTGGTTCACAGTCCAGTGCTGATCCTGCAGAGCCACACCATGAGTCTGGTTTGCCTTATAAATGTTATTATATCACAGACAGGGTTGTACTTCAAGATAGATCTTGAGGTGTTCTTTTTGATGATGAATATGACATCATGCCTCTTCAATTTGTCATTCCTGGCATAGTAAACCCTATGATTGTTTGATTCACAATGGCCCATATCAGTCCATTTCAGCTTATTGTTGCTATTTTTATGTGTTCCATTTAATTTTTGAAGACTTTTAATTTTCTTTGATTTGTACATTCCATATTCTGATTATTAATGGATATTTGCAGCTATTTCTTCTCATTTTGACTCATCCCTCATCAACAAATGAAGGTCCTGAAACCTGTTCCATCCACATCATTAAGGTCAACTCTACTTTGAGATGGAGGCTTAGGAGGCTAGAAGTACAAATTCAGCTATAGAGGAAGGGTCTGGGGGAAGGTCTATGTTTCCTTTCAATATCTGTGTTGACTTGGCATTCCTTGGAGATCTCCATGTGTCTAGGCATCAATCTTCCCCTTGATCTAAGAGGTCCTCAGCACAGGGACCCTGGGTTCAAAATATAGGCTCCACTCTGGGTTCTTCTTTTTTGGTGGTAGTCAGGTCCCTCCCTGTCAGCTCACTTCTTTCTCATTTTATCTCTTATAAGGTCATACAGCAGAGAAGCTCCCCTTCCATCAGAGCATGGCCATGACTGGCATAAGGATTTTATATCCGACCCTAATCTCTTTACAACTGATTGGCCTAGTACATCAGCTCACATCCTGGGGCATGATTACATAATTATATAACTGATAAATTATACCATTTTGTATCTGTCAAACCACCAAGAATCATGACCCGTCCAAGCTGACAATACTTTTAGGAACACAATTCAACATATGACAGAAATGGAAATGGAAATTCCCCAAATTCATGTTAAAGGACTGATTTTAGAAAATTTATAGTGGTGTTAGCTTGGTGTTTCTTTAGTGTATCTCATTTCCCAGAAACAGCATTGTCTTAGAACTGAGGTTTTTTGGTTTGGATTAAGAAAAAGGGGTAGAAATGACCTGAAGTTGCTGGTTAGAGATTTAGAGATGTTCAGCCATAGGATCCAGGTTGGGAATTATCTGAGGAATTGAAAAGACAGGAGGTTGCTGTTAAGTCAGATCAGCTATAGTAAGAGTAAGATTCTTTTTTTATCTGCTAGAGTAATCAAAATGAAGCTATGTCTAATGATGGTATGATCCAGCATAAAGAAATGAGGAATTGTTGTTGGTGCTAAGTGCTATGAAGTTGAGTCTGACTCATAGTGACACTGTGTAGGGTTTCCAAGAAGTGGCTAATGAATTTGAACCTCCAGCCTTGTGGTTAGCAGTCCAGTGCCTATCCTATAGCACCATACCTGGATTCCATTGAGGTGCTGCTGTTGTGAAATGCCCTTGAGTTGGTTCCAACTCCCAGCCACCCTGTATAGGGTTTGTGAGGAGCAGCTGGTGGATTTGAACTGCCGATCTTACAGTTAGCAGTCCAGTGCTTATTCTACAGTGTCACACCAGGACTCCCCAATGAAGAGTTGTTGTTGTTGTTGTTACGTGCCGTCGAGTCGGTTCCGACCCAATGAAGAGTAGGTGTCTAAAATAGAACTGAACTTAAAATCTTAGAGACAAACCATTCCATAAATTCCAGTAGTTGTCTGGGTTTTCTCCCAGGATTGTGGCAGGCAATTTAATACATAGGAAGAATAACTTCTGACGTATTCAGTGAATAGATGTGATTAAAGAATCAGAAGATATTAATCATGAGTATGGAACCATAAAGGAGGATGTTAATGATCTTGAAGCTGCAGTAGACAGTAGAAAGGCCTAATGGCAGTCACTTCTGGCTCAGTACAGGGATGGGTGGTAGTAAAGTGAATATTCCTGGAGAGAGCTGTGAGAAGATAGTATCCTTTGTTGAGATCCAGCTTTAAGTTAAGGTATATAAGTCATTGTTCAAAAAGAATAAAGAAGCCTGGGATTTGTTTAATAAGAAACTGGAATTTCTCATGGGCAGAATTTAGCAGTGGCAGTATGGAAGAAATGAGGGATGAGTATATATAGACTATGAAGATATATCATGGTGGGACATTATTACCTTTGTGTTTGTTGTTGTTGTTGTCAGGTGCCATCGAGTCGGAACCGACTCATAGCGACCCTATGCACAGCAGAACGAAACAATGTTCGATCCTGGGCCAACCTCACTACCGCTGCCACACCTGAGTCCATCAATGATGCCACCTGGCT
>NW_006408522.1:34509232-34537188 GCF_000296735.1 Chrysochloris asiatica | reverse complement strand
ACATCCATCTTGATCTTTTCCTTCTTTCTTGTCTTCTTAATGACTTTTTGCTCTCTTCATGTATGATATTCTTGATGTCATCTCACAACTCTTCTGGTCTTTGGTCTTTAGTGTCCAATTCATCAAATCTGTTTTTCAGATGATCTCTAAATTCAGGAGGGATAAATTCAAGATCATATTTTGGCTCTCGTAGATTTGTTTTCAATGATCATATTTTGGCTCGCGTAGATTTGTTCTCGTAGATTTGTGTTTAATGACCCGGAATTCTAGAGATAAAAGGGATTGTTGCAAGTGATTGACAATGGTACTCAATGGTCTAAATTTAGACATAGATTATTTTGGTAGTGAAGTTTGTTTAAAGACCCAGGTAGTATGTGACTTGTTCTTACAGAAATGATAAAATCTTTTTATTAAAAAACTTAATGGCAAGGATAACAATTGCCATATTCTGAGAGAAATCGACTCACTAGAATTGAAATCCCTTAGGTAAAGGCTCCCAGAAGGATTCTGGTCAAAGGCTGATTGTATCCAAGGACTTCCATGATACTTGAAAAAGGGATACAAGGCCAAATTTGGGGTTTGGTGGCAGGGATTGTTTTAGAATAGATTAAATATAAATTTAAAATCTGATGACATGGGGATGTATATAATTGGTCCCAGCTTCCTCGCCACTACCCCATTTTATTTTTATTCTTCTCCCATATACCTCTGAGTCTAATAATTTCCTTCATAATTATTGACTTAATTCACCTTATAAATATAAATGCCTTCCTTATATCTAGCACTGGACCTGAGTATACACTGATGTACAACATAGACAACATGGCTACTCTATTCTCTCAAAGCTTATTCTATAGTATAGTTATTGAAATGGTAAAATTGGACTCAGACTGTTGTTAGTTGCTGTGGACCTTATATACAACAGAATGAAACACTGCCCGGTCCTGCATTATCCTCACAAGTGTTAGTTACATTTGAGCTCATTGCTGCTGCCTGCTGCTGTGCCAATCTATCTCATTGGCGGTCTTCCCCTTTTTTGGTGACCCTCCACTTTACCAAGCATGGTATTCTTTTCCAGGACTGGTTCTTCCTGATAATATGTCTGAGGTATATGAGAGAACAAGTCATACCATCATGACTTCTAAGGAGTAGTCTGGCTGTACTTCTTCCAAAATAGATTTGTTTATTCTTCTGGAAGTCCATGGTACTTTCAGTAGTCTTCTCTAACACCGTAACTCAAATGCATGAATTCTTCTATGGTCTTCTTTATTCACTGCCCAACTTTCACATCATATGAGGCTATTGAAAATACTATGATTTGGGTAAGGTGCTCCTTACTCTGCAAACTGACATCTTTACTGTTGAACACTTAAAGAGATCTTGTTCAGCAGATTTGCCTACTGCAGTTGTTGTTGTTGTTGTTAAGTGTCGTGGAGTTGGTTCCGACCCATAGAGACCTTCAATAGGGTTTCCGAGGCTGTAAATCTGTATGGGAGCAGAAAGCCTCATCTCCTGCAGAGCAGCTGGTAGTTTCAAACTGCTGACCTTGCGGTTCGCAGCCCAATGTGATTTCTTGACTGCTGCTTCCATAAGTCAAATGAAGTCTTTGACAACTTCAATCTTTTCTCTATTTATCATGCTGTTTATATATTGGTCCAGTGGTAAGGGTTTTTGTTTTCTGTACATTGAAGTGCAACCCATAATGAACACTGTGGTCTTTCATCTTTGTCAGTAAATATTTTAAGTCCTCTTTGCTTTCAGCAAGCAAGTTCATATCAACTGCATATTGCAAGTTATTTATGAGTCTTCTTCCAGTCCTGATGCCATGTTCTTCTTCACATAATTCAGCTTTTTTGATTATTTGCTTAGTGTACAGATTGAATAAGTATAGTGAAAGAGTACAACCTTGGCACATACCTTTCCTGATTTTTAACCATTCATTGTTTCCTTGTTCTGTTCGAATGACTACTTCTTGGTCTATGTATAGGTTTCTCATGAGCACAATTAAGTGTTCTGGAATACCCATTCTTCCCAGTGTTATCTATAGCTTATCATGATCTGCATAATTGAAAGCTTTTGTATAGTCAATAAAGCACAGGTAAACATCTTTCTGATAGTCTCTGTTTCTAGCCCAAATCCTTCTGATGTCAGCAATGATAACTCTCATTCCACATCCTCTTCAGAACCCTGCTTGAACCTCTAGCAGTTCCCTGTCAAAGTTGTAGCCGTTTTTGAATTATCTTTAGCAAATTTGGCTTGCATGTGATATTAATGATATCGTCTGATGATTTCTGCATTCCATTGGGTCACCTCTCTTTGGAATGGGCACAAATATGGATCTCTTACAATCAGTTGGTCAGATGTTGTTATTGTTATGTGCCGTGGAGTTGGTTCCAGCTCATAGCGACCCTGTACAGGGTTTCTGAGGCTGTAAATCTTTACGGGAATAGAAAGCCTCATCTTTCTCCCGTGGAACAGCTGGTAGTTTCGAACTGCTGACCTTGCAGTTCGCAGCCCGATTCGTAGCCACTATGCTACCAGAGTTGTAGCCGTTTTTGAATTATCTTTAGCAAATTTTGCTTGCATGTGATATTAATGATATCGTCTGATGATTTCTGCTTTCCATTGGGTCACCTCTCTTTGGAATGGGCACAAATATGGATCTCTTACAATCAGTTGGTCAGATAGCAGTCTTCCAAATTATTGATATAGATAAGTGAGTGCCTCTGGTACTGTCTCAGTTTGTTGAAAGATTTCAGTTTGTATTACATCAATTCCTGGAGGCTTGTTGTTTGCTGGTTACTTCAGTGCATTTTGGATTACTTCCTTCAGTACCATTGGCTCTTGATCATATGCTACTTCTTGAAATGGTTGAGTATTGACCATTTTTCTTAGGTACAGTAACTCTTTTGATGCTTTTTGCATCATTCAATATTTTGCCCATAGAATCCTTCAATATTGTGAATCAAGGCTCAAGTTTTTTCTTCAGTTCTTTCAACTTGAGAAATGCTGAGTGTGTTCTTCCCTTTTGATTTTTATAACTCCAGGTCTTTGTACATTTCAGTATAATAGTTTACTTTGTCTTCTTGAGCTGTCCTTTGAAATGTTCTGTCCAGCTCTTTTACCTCATTTCTTCCATTTGTGTTATTTATGCTGGAGAACAAGTTTGAGAGTCTCTTCTGACATCCATATTACAGCAGTTTTAGATCTGAGAGTGTCACAGCAACTTTAGATCAGTAGTTGAAGAAACTGAGGCCATTCGGAGAGGTGAAGCAAAGTTTCAGGTTAATTAAGCCGGCTGGCTCAGAGGAGCCAACTTCTCCAGATTCTGAGCTCTAATTATAGGTTCAATTCAGGTTTGCTTATATAGTGATAGAAATGGGTAGGAGCTAGGTTTTGGACCTGTTTGAGGACAGGGGGAAATCAGAAGATTGGTCCCACTCAGTAACCTGATTAACATTCTAGCTTGTCTCCTAGGCAGGGAGGATTGGTCCCAATCAGTAACCTGACTAACATTCTAGCTGCTCTCCTGGGAGGGGAGGCAGTAAGTTAATGTTTTACCTTTTCTTGTTCATCTATTTTGGTTTTTTCCTTCTTTTTTTATCTTAATGACCTTTTACGTTCTTCCTGTATAATGTTTTGATATAATCCCATAACTCTTCTTATCTTTGGTCTTTAGTGTCTCATGCAACAAATTTATTCTTGAAATGATCTCTAAATTCATGTGGTATATGTTCAAGGTTATATTTTGTCTTTTGTGCAAAGTGTTCAAGTTCATATTTTGGAACTCATGGACAGTATGACTAACTGACAGATGAATGGTGGGGATTCAGACTATCTAGGTTCAAAATTTAACTCCTTACCAGCGTTATGACCTTAAGCAAATACTTAATCTCTCTATGCCTCAGTTTCATCATTTTCAAAATGAGGATAATAGTAGTACCCACTTCATGAGTTTTTAGAATTAAGTTAATTAATATGTGTAAAATGCTCAGTAAGTATTAGCTTTAATTTTTCATGGAGGAGACAGACATGATAGCCATAAATATACATTTTTAAGGAACAAAACAGGGTACTTTGAGAGAGCATTTTAATTGGGGACATGGTTAGTATTATAGAGAATGCGGCATTTAGATAGAGCTGAAGGATGAATAGGTGTTAAATAGGTGAAAATTTGTGCAGACTGAAAACATTCTAGCAAAGAGAAAAACTGGTGCACTTGAAGTAGGAAAGAGTTTGGAATATTGGAGAAATTGAATGGTTTTTATTGTGCTTGGAGCCTAGGAAGCTCTGGAAAGAATTATGTGACTATAGAGATCTATAAGCCATTTTAAGGAATTTGGATTTTACTCAAAATGAATGAGAAACTAATGTAAAGTTTTAAGGGCAGAGATTTAGTGAACTGATTTATGTCTAGAAATGGTAACTTGCTGCTGTGTGAAGAATGCATTGGAGAAGAACTACAACGCATACCCAGACACCTAGTTCAGGCAAGAATTGGTGGTGGTTTGAACTAGGGTGGAGCAGTAGAATGAAATGTATGAATTCAAAATGTTTGAAAATGAGTGCTTCTAGGTGTCAGGTACTATCATAGTATCTCAGGGCACAATGTAAAGGTTAAAAATTACATAATTCCTAGCTTATAATATAGTTTGTAGGGGGTGCTTGAAAAGGGAAGATATGATAAAAAAGAAATCTACAAATAAATAAGAAAATTAGATCAGTGTTAAATTTTAGGAAGGATAAATGTGTGGTGTTTTGAAAGTGTATTATAGTCAGGGTTGCAAATATGCATTCAACAGGATGATTTGGTGATCCAGTAGATAGATATATGGAGTAGATGAGGAAGAGGAATGTATCAAGAATGACTTGGGTTTCTGATATGAGCAATTGTATAGATGGATAGGTGAAAAATCTTACTGGATTCTAGTGTCCTCATCTTCTAGGTCATCTTCTCTGCTAAAAGTACTTTTCTTAAAACACAAGAGTTTGAGAATGCCATATATCTGTTTATAATCCCTTAACTCTTTTTTTCTGTAAATGAATTCCCAATTTGTGTTTGTTTGTTTTATATACCGTGACTCTCTGCCTTTTCTGGTCTGTCATGTTCCTACACATTTTTAATTGTAGCCATACATGTTCCCTGAACGAATGTGACATGCCTCCTTGTTCTTCTGTCATCACAGGGGCTGCTGTCTGCTGGAAATGCTTCCTTTTAGCACCTACCCTGCCCCACTTTGCTAATTTCTACACATTCCTTAAGGCATAGTCCAATGCCACTTCTCTGTGATTTTTTCTCTGACCCCTGAATCCAATTAGCTGTGCCCTTCATTTGTGCTTGTAACTTGGACCCAAACCCATTGCCATCAAGTTGATTTCAACTCATAGCCACCCTGCATAGGGTTTCCGAGGCTATAAATCTTTATGGTAGCAGAAACCCTCATCCTTCTCCCATGGAGCACCTGGTGGTTTTGAACTGTCTACTCGCAAGTTAGCAGTCCAGTGTTTTTCCTAATGTACCACCAGAGTTCCTTGTACTTTAGACAGAGTTGTAATAGTAGTTTTTGGGTTTTGTTTTCACAAATAAGATCTTTTATTTGTCATCATTAAAAGTCTGAATTTTAAACAGATTCTTGAACCGGTGGCTCATAGCCATCAGCTAGTTCACCTTTAGTACCTGTCTCATCTCCAGCAGCTTTTCCAGAACTACTGCCTTCACCATGAAGCTCCATGAGTTTTCCCAACTCAAACGTGGGCTTCTTCAGCATTTTTACTTTACATCAACAAATACATCATGGAGTGGGTAAATAGACTGGCAAGTCTTCTCTATGTCCTTTCCAATGCTGTCTGGAGTCTGTTTATTGACCGCTTCTTTCAAGTCATTTGTCTGCACCTCTTGGGTCATGATTCCCATTATTTTCTTCTGGATTTGAAAGTTAGTGCTGAGCATAAGATGTTTTCTGAATCTGGTTGTTGTGTTTTTTAGTAAAACCAACATAGAACACGTGAAGCAAATTCATCTGTAGTCTTGACATCAACATGAGCTTCAATCATGGTCTGCCATTCTTTGACCATGGAGCACATTTTGTCGTGGATAAGATCTATGCCATGGAAGTTGGTCAGGCAGTTTTTGCCCTGAACATCCTCAGTAATTTGCTTGAATTTTCTAAATACAACTTCATCATTCTGCAGATCAGCAAGGTTCACTTCAAAAACATGACCCTTGGGCCGTGTGACTAGTGTTTGCCCAGTATTTCTTATATTGAACATAGCTGGTGCCTTCACATCATACCAATCTTTCTTAGAAAATGGATCAATCACTTTCTTCTTGGCTCCATTTTTTCGCCACCTTTTAAGGTGCTTGCTCTTGCTGACTGCCATGGTGCTGTTCAGAGAGCCAAAAGGCAGTTTTGTTTTGTTTAATTCTTTGCTGTCATCACTGATTATTGGTTGTCCACTAGATTGTAAGTTCCTGAGGGCAGGAATCATTTCTTGTCTGTGTTTTAGGATCTATACATGGTTAAGAAGTTAATAAATGTTTTACTGAGGAATTAATGAATACTCTGTTCTTTCATATTATATGCTTTGGCTTGTGCTTCTTCTAATGCTCTTCCCTCCCCTGTGTGCTAACCAACTTGTAGACATTCTTTAACACTAAGCCTTATTTTGATACCTTAGTGACAGTTAGTTACTCTGTCTGCTGTGCTTCCATAGTTTTTCTTTTCATACTTTTCATAAATATTTTATAGTACATAGTAGGGATGTAAATGTTTTAATGATTATAAGCATCATGGATTGCATAAATATTCCCTAAGTCGCCAAGCCCATCTCATAAAGTGGGTTATAGCTACACAGTACTAATAACCCTATTTAAAAGGAGCTCAGGTAGCGTAGTGGTTATGAATTGGGCTGCGAACCGCAAGGTCAGCAGTTCGAAACTACCAGCTGTTCTGTGGGAGAAAGATGAGGCTTTCTGCTTCCATAAAGATTTATGGCCTTGGAAACCCTGTACAGGGTCGCTGTGAGTCGGAACCTACTCCATGGCACATAACAACAACAACAGTGGAGTCCTGGTGTGGCACTGTGGGTTAATGTGCCAGACTGCAAAGCCTGCAAGATTGGCAGTTCAAGCTCACCAGCTGCTCCTTGGAAACCCTATACAGGGTTGCTATGGGTAGGTCAGAATTGACTCGATGGCACTTCACAGCAACAACAGTGGAGTCCTGGTATGGCACTGTAGGTTTAATGCGTTGTACTGCAAAGTCGTTTGAACTACAAGGCTGGCGTTTCAGGCTCACCAGCTGCTCCTCAGAAACTGTATACAGGGTCATTATGAGTCAGAACTGACTTGATGGCACTTAACAACAACAAACAACAGTGGTGCTATAGGATAAGCCCCGACCTGCTAAACTCACCAGCTGCTTCTCAGAAACCCCTACACAGGGTTGCTATGAATCAGAACTAACTCGACAGCATTTAACAGCAACAACAACAAATTTATAATTTGCAAACAGATCATTTAGATTATACACTGTATTCAAGTTTGCTTGAATAATCTGTACAGTTTTTATTTCAGTGTGGCTTTTCGTTACCTTTTCACAGGCACTCACTGCCCTCCAGTGGTTAGACCACAGTTAACATTTTTAGTAAAAATAAAGGTTATAAAATTCTCTTAAAGTGTTTTGTTTTTATTTTCCTTAAAACCATCTTTAAAATACCATTAGGTTTCCCTATACAGAGAAGCAGTGACACCAGAGATGGAGGCAGAGATGAGGACATGGAGAGAGGGAGCAGCTGAGGACTCTAGACTCATGGATAGAGATGGACTGAGTGCTGGCAGCCAGGAGGCAGGCTTGTAGAATATGCCCTTTGTTTAAATTATTATCTATTCCTGAGGGTTTTTTTGTGTGTATATTTCCCTCTCCCACTCCCCTCCCCTCCAAAAAAACCCCCAGAGGGAATGGAAGCAAATACTGTTGAATGATGATGCACAGAGACTGTAATCATTGCAATGAAACGATGGTGTAAAGCCAATGTTCTCCCATGTAAACTATCACTCATTTCACAATTAAAAAAAAAAGTTAGGTTTACAAAAAAATTTTTTTCCTAATATGCCTGGTTTCCAGCTTAAACTAAGTATAGCCTGGCCTGCCTCTCGCTACCTTTGCAATCATGTGCCCTACATTTTTTTTTAGGTGTGTGGTGGTTGCTTCTCTCCATGTGTATCTGACGTTTATATTGTTTTCATTCATTTCTATCAAAGATCCAGGAACTTGCCTTCTTATAAAAACCATCATGTTGCTTTCAGGGTCTCCCCACTTAAAAAGTGGCTTGCCTAGTCTTGCAGCTGTTGTAGTTGTCCTTGGGTATGTACTGTGTATCTTCTAACATCTTCTTCTTCTGTAGTGTTATAAAGAGAACCTGTCTCTTGACTTGTGGCAAGGTGACTTATACCCTATTATAGGACTGTTGTACAATGGGGCTTCAAAAAGTTCATGAAAAAAATTGAAATATAATGGGATTTTTCTGAGAGCTTTTTGAAGCTACCTCTTATGTTATTTTTTCTTAGAAGACAAAATCCTACCTATCCAGGAAGCCTGCTATGCGATATGACTATCAGTCATTTCTAAATGTCTGTGTGCAAAGAAGTTTCCAATGGCATATCACAAAGTATGGACAATGTCTTGAATTTTCCATGTATCAAAATATTTCAACATAAAATACTATTTTAAAAATAAGTTGAGATGTATTCTCCCTTCCTTTTTGGTCTTAAATTACTGATTCTTTTAAGGAAAAATGTTAATTGTAAATGGTATGTTTTTGTAGGATAAAAATTTAGTAACCTTGTGATAGTCTTTTTTGAAGAAATTTTGCTGGTGTGTGATGTTCTAGTAGTCTGGGAATTGGTGTATTGACCATGATAGTTCATTTCTGTGAGGTGCCCTTCATGTAAAGTAAAGCATGGCTTCTTCCACAGACAGTTAATCAGTCATAGACTATTTCATGCTCTTTATTTGATTCCACCCTTGTAATTTACTCACTGTCTTCTAGTTCTCTTCTTTGGTCAGTGGTTCTAGTTTCTGTTTGTATAAAGTTGTCACATATGTTTTAAATCTCAGGGCAACTCTTGCCTTAGGTATGCTTCTTCTTGTTCCTTTTTATGTTTTTCTAGATAAGATGCTTCTATTAAGTGCTTAGTATTACCTTAAAAACTTTTATTTACATTTCTTCTAGACCTATTCTTTTTTGTCTTAGAATCATTCTGAAACTAGGTTTTAGAGCTTCATTTATTTTACTGATTTCTGACTTTGCATTTCATCTAATTAGTTTCATTTAGAAATTAATTCACTATTTCTAAGGTGTCCTTCTATCTTGAAGATATATACTAATTATTTTTTCAGATGAGCAAATGCAGATGGCAGTCTCCATTACAATTTGATGCTTCTAATTCCAGATGGTAAATTATGAATCATAAAATTTCTTCCAACTTATTCTAAGAATCTGTTTGATTTTGTTGATTTTGCAGGTGATATTCAGTCAAAAGTCAGACAAAAGGCAGTCAAGTAAAATTAGACTTTCTGAGAAAAAAATTAACTTCAAGCATCTGCTCAGTCAATAATATTTATCCATTTCCCTAAGGAAAAAAGCATGGTGGCTCTGAGGATAAACACTGGACTGTGAACCACAACATCGGTGATTTGAGTCCACCAGCCACTCTGTGAGAGAAAGATGATGTGTTCTGCTTTTGCAAAGATTTACAGCCTCAGAAACCCTACACAGGGTTGCTATGAGTTGGAACTGACTTGGTGGCATTTAACAACAATATCAAGGAAAAATAATACAGGATAGGAGTCATTGGATACTATTATTTCTAATGACAATTGTACCTCTTTGAAAATGTTTACCAAAGATTCTTGATTGCTTATATAACTTTAGTATTGTAAATGTATTATGAGCCTATTTTCAAATCCCAAATTGTTAAACATAAATGGATATTTGATATTTGAACTTTCTTGGAGAACTGGGACTGTGATTTCATATTAACTTATTCAATAAATATTATATATCTGCTCTGTCCCAGGAATTATGCTAAGCACTGGAATAGAGTGGAACTAATAGTTAAGGGGAGTCCTGGTGTGGCGGTTGTGGGTTAATACGCTGGACTGCAAGGTTGGTTTGAACCGCACAGTCGGTGGTTCAAGCTCACCAGCCACTCCTCAGAAACCCTATACAGGTACTTAATGGCACTTAATGACAACAGTAGTGAAGGATCCTGGTGTGGCGTTGTAGGATCAACATTGGACTGCTAATCACAAGATTGGCAGTTCAAACCCACCAGTTGTTTCCTGGAAACCCTATACAGGGTCACTATAAGTCAGAACAATTCAATGGCTCTTGTTATATAGTGTATAATCTAAATTGTTTGTTAAGTAGAGAAAACCCACCACCCTATATAGGACAGAGTAGAACTGCCCCATAGGGTTTCTGAGACTAAATCTTTAGAGGAGCATACAACCTCATCTTTTCTCCCGAGGAGTAGGTGGAGGGTTTGAATCACTAACCTTGTGATTTAGCAGCCCAGTGCTTTAACCTACTGCAATTCCAGGGCTCCTTGTTAAGCAGGAAAGACATACATTAACAGTTAAAAATTGTGGTGGATTCTGTTATCTAGGGTATCTTGTGCTAGTCATAAAGGCATTCCAGAGTTGTACCAACTCAGGGCTCAAGTGTAAACTTTTTAACAGTGTATTTAGTAAGTCTTTTCCCTATCTTCTGCTTATAGGAAGCACTCAAATATTTGTTGCATAGAAAAAATGTGCATGTAATGGGATGGGGCTATATGTTTGTAATCTAATATTATAACTATTTTCAAAGCCTACATCTTTATATTACACAATTCTTTGTTCTTTCCTTTTTGTTCCTTAATATTTAGTAAACTCTTGAAAATTCAGTCAAGGAAAACCAAGGGAAAGAGTTTTGTGTTCAGCTGGACAAGGTGAGCTGTGGTAACTGAAATGAGTTACAATAGGAAAGTGAAACTCAGGGACATCAACTTCAGCAGTTTGTTAGCTTGGCCTTAAAAAAACCTGCTCTGGTTAGATTCCTGGTCATTGCATCTCACACACAGTAACTATCTGTTCATCAGTAGAAGCTTTAAGGTATAGCTATGATGCTGACAAGGTTTCAGCATAGTTTCCAGACTTAGACAAGGAAGAAAGGCCTGGTGATCTACTTCTGAAAATCAGCCAATAAAAACCTTTTGGAACACAGAGATCTTGATTTGTTCTACAAATGATCATGTGAATGATGCCTGCTGAATTGGGTAGCATTTCTTTCTATTTTGCATGATGTGTCACTGTGAGTCAACAACAATAAGAAAGATTCATTTTAAAGGAAGAAAGTCCTCACATAGCCAATGACTATAACCAAAGACCCCAGTTTGAGAAACAACGCATTCAAAGTTGAATGTAACTATTTAAGTGGTTACGTAATAAAATTAGATTAAAAGAAGTGGTGACTTGGTGTCAGCATGATGATAAACCCAAACTGGGTCATTTAAATGACGTGGCAGTATTTTTAGATTATTGATATGAAAACATTTACAAGTTCTCATAGAACCCTCAGATTCTTGATATTAACACCTCCAGACCTTTATAGGATAGGCAATTTGATAAAATATATGTAGTTTATCATTTCCACCAGGAAATGCAGTGTTGAACCTTGAAAGTTTGAAGTTGTTTTTAAAAAAGGATCTGGCATTCTGTAAACCACTTGTCTGGAGTAGGGAAGGTACATCAAAAAAGAACACTTATTTCTCAACCTCCCAATTGTCCTTATCAAATCCACTATTAAGGATATCATTTGGCTAACATGTCTCTTTTGGCATTTATCTATTACTAGTAGAAGGGGTTGTTAACCAGTCATTCATTCCTTAGCATCAGATATTTTCATGCTAAATCAATACAAAATTTATTTCTGCCTCAGAAAATGGGAATACTGCATGAGGAAACCTTAGTTCCTTGTGAGAATGGCATTCTTTGATGAGGTGGGAGGTTCTGACAGGGCACCTTTTAGGAAAGAGATTTTTAGAGATAGGGAAGAGGAGAAAGGTATCAAAGCAGCTGTTAACTTTTCAATTTCGCTTAGGATCTTGGGTATTACATTTGTTACACTCAGAATGCTCTTAATGAGTGTCTGGATTGTGGGTTTCAGATTGACTTCAGAAGTCTGTAAACTTACCCGTACATGTTTTCCAGTCCATACTATTCCGATACAATTTCTCCCAGTGTTCTTCCATATTCCTTCAGGAAAAGCAAACTAGAAAGATCAGATCAATTCTGTTGGATAAGCCGTATCTTCTTGGTTTCTTCTCCTTTCAGCCTTCCCATTCTCCATCACATTTTGTACGAAGTTATAGTTGGTTCTTAAAACTTGCTAATTATTTTAAGAGTGCAAGAACTTTGTTTTGGAACTGGACTACATATTTTTGCTCTCCTGCTTCTTTTGCCTCTTTCCTCATTTTAAACAGTTCATTTTACTACCTTGTTAGCAACACTGAGGGAAATGGCTGGTAAGGGTTAGGGAAGGAGGAAAAAGAACGAATTTTTTGTGTTTGATTAGAAGTAGTACTATCCATTGGTTTAGTTCGGCAACTGCCTGACACAAACATTAGGTAATTTTATTTTTTATTTTATTTTATTTTGCACTTCACAGCTTAAATGTCTTCAACAAATAAAAATTAGGATCAAGGCATTAAGTCTTGGATACCCTCACGTGCAAAATTCCCATTTTACTATTTAACCAGGACGTCTTTCATCTTTTTAACAGGCAATAGTGGCAGTTTTTCTTTCCTTCCCATTCTGCAGTGAGGCTTCCCATATGTCCTTAGGTGTTCTTCGGTCGTGGATGTTATAAACTCGGTCACCCGTATATGAGGGTCACTGCTTCAAGGCTTCACGACGCTCTAGTGTTCTTCCAAGCCCACGAAGCAGGAGGATCTCGGCTTCATTTGACGTGCTTGTGAAGCCAGGGGGTCTTTGGAGCCTCGGGTGGGTGGGGTTGGGCGCGGCAGGGGCGGGGCCGGCGTTGCGCCTTAGGGAAAAGGGTGGAAGGCTCTGTTGACATGAGGCCGGTGGCAATGGTTTCAGGATTTCCACGAAGGCTTCGTGTGCGAGGCTGAGGGAACTGGGATGCTTCCCTCCTGCTCCGCCTTTTCCTATTCTAGAAGCTTCAGTAAGGTTTCCAACGTTGCTGGGACCTGGAAAGGCTGCGGTTTCAGATCCAGGGGCGGGTCCCAAGGGTCTTGTCGCTGCTCCCGGGCCATTTGGCCTCCTGATATTGGGGGAGGGGCAAGGGAGGCGCTGCTCGTGTCACCTTTTGCGCCTGCGCGGCAGCCTCCTAGCGGGTAGGAGCGCGTGCGCGGTGACGTGGACGTCTGGTGCGCGCGCAGGCTCTTCAGCTGTAGCGGACACACGGTGTGCTAACCGAACAGAATAACCCGCCCCCAGCGGGATGTGAAGGACTCGGGGTGAGGCCGGCCACGCCCCGCACGGTAACTCACGGGGCTGGGTGGAGGGTGCTGTTTAGTACTGACCCGATTGGAGTTTTTTGAGAGTTTGAAGCTCTTGAGTATTTGAACGGCGTGAGAAGCGCTCTGCTGAGAGATCTTCGCACGCCCCGGCCTGGCTGGGCCTTGCGCGGAGCCGTCTTTGGCGCGCGCCTAAGGTCTCTTGAGCGAGGTTGCGCATGTCACCTCGCGCGCGTCCCCGGCCTTACTTCCGTGTCGCGCAGCGAACTAACATCGACGCCAGAGAGAGCGGCCACGAGGCGGGCAGGGTGAGAAGAGCCCTTCGTGCAGCCCTGCCCTCGCGTGTGTGGGTTGCTGTACCGCATGGTGCAATCCGAGTGACGACTTCCAGCCCATTGCGGGCACTAGGTCGAGAGTCGTGCTTGTACGCTTTGCATTTTCGAGTGCAGTATCGGGGTTCCAAGACTCCGAGGGAAGACGGCACACCGGACGTCGTTTCACTAAGGAGTTGGGTGCAGCGTTCTGACACCTGTACAAACATCTCCTTTAGCATGAGATTTTTTTGGCAAATTGAGGCAGGACTGTGAGTTTAATAAAAAAAAAAAAAAAAAAAAAAGGGGAGGGGAGGTTAAGTGAGCTGTGTATAGGAATGGGAACTTGGTAAACAAAGGGCCATTGGTTCCTAAGTGCAAAAAAGAGGGTGGAGAAAACAGGTGGGAAGAGCGGGTTTTTTTTTTTTTTTTTGGCGGGGGTGGTGGTGGTGGTGATGGTGTGTGCATGTGTGGTCGCCTCTGGCTAGTTGTCAGTTTATGTGGCTTCTCACCTCTGTTAAATTGTCGTATGGTCTCTACTCTCAATGGTAGTTGAGTCTGGGACATACATAAACCCCCTTTTCGAGTTACAGTTACCAAAATTGAGGCATCCATATGTGCGCGAAAAATATGGGGGGAGTTAGAGGTTATTTCAAAGTGGGCTGATGGTAGTAAGTGATAGTGTGTTACTGCAAAGATTATACCTTGTCTTATGAAGCCTGGGGATACCTCCTCAGGAGTAAGTTTGAAAGGAGATATAACTGGCAGAAGAAACACCAAAGCACGCCTCTTTTTGAGGGAAGATCACTTTCTCAAGGCTCGCGTCGCCTAAGTAGACACGTGTATTGTGAGAGCTCTCCAGCCCACCCGCGCAGCGCTCCTGCGTGTTGTAGCGTTCTCCCAGGCTTCTGCAAAGGAGTTGCTGGCAAGCTCTGTCTGCTGTGTTCCTTTCTGGGCACGATACCATGGCTGGGCTGCTAGGAAAGTGCCTGGGGATGGCGTGACCGTTGCTGAGCAGGGGTCTGGCCTGGGAAGAATCGAATCCATGGCTGGTTATGTGGTCTCCTCGGTAACAAAATGCGGCCAGGTCCCGCGGAACGCAGGTTCCGGCGGGTAACACGTGATCATCCTGGACACCTCTTCCCCGGAAGAGCTTTCCTTGCGGCGTTTTTTCACGTGGTTCTGAGCCAGTTGGCTTTTGGTGTTGAAAAGTAGCAGTTGTGGGCATTTGATAGTCGATGGCGCGTGCACCTCCCCAGGACTGGCAGGAGAGAATATTGGAACAGCTTGATGCTGGAGGGTTGTATTTCTACAGCCGTTATGTAGGTTGAGTTTTACACATGCTTAAAACTTGAGGAAATTCACCACCCTGGATATCTTGGCATATATATACATCATTATTGCTGGGGACTTGTGAGTTTACTAATCCTGAGTTGTAATTAAGGGACCCTTCCCAGGAATAGGAAATGCTCCTGGAGACAGCATAATAATGAGCTATCTAGAAAGAGAAGGCAGTGCTACATCTTTTGGTTGGTAGGTTGGTAACTCATAGTGACCCTGTACCGGGTTTCCTAGGCTGTTAATCTTTACGGGAGCAGAGCACCTCATCTTTCTCCCGCGGAGCAGCTGGTAGTTTCGAACTGCTGGCAGCCCGACTCGTAACCATTATGCTTCCAGAGCTCCTTAGTGCTACATCTGAGACAAGTGCAAATCCTGAACCTTAAAACCTGAGGTGTTTCAGATATTTTGAAATTTGCTTTAAAAGTTGCGGTGATGAATTCCTAGGATATTGTTTGTTCCGATGTAAGTGGTAATTAATAGCAAGTACTATTTAATCAAAGTAATAACAGTTAAGACTTCGTAGTTGTAATAATCTTTGTCATTATTTGCTACCATATTTTCGGATTATATAAAAATTCTGTTTTTCTTAAGATTTTTCCATTTCATAGGCACTGAATTCAACCTATTAACATTTGAGTTTCAAAAACGTAATTTAACTTGATTATACCTTTATAATAGATTCTGTTGAAGAATAAACTAATATCTTGATCCCTACTCTAAATAACTTTTTATTGTATACATTTTTTTATTGTATAAAGGTGTGGTGGGTTTTAGCAGTGTTGGCAACAATTTAGAACGTTTTGATCAACATTTGAATATTTGTGTTTGTAAAGTAATGGCATTGATTTGGTGTAGTTAAAATGATTTTTTTTTCTTTTGCACGGTGTACAATGATTAAGTTATTAGTAACTAGTGTATTTTGTATACAGTGAAGGTCATTGTTTTATTAGTTACACATTTCCCAAAGAGGCTACTGGTGAAAAGATATTAAGAATAGAGACACTGCATTTGTAACACTGTGTGTGTGTGTGTGTGTGTGTGTGTGTGTAAAACATAAGCACTTTTTTTACTTCTCTAAAATTTTCCTGTATGAAAGTGTACGTTTCTCTATGCGTCTTCTGGTGGGACAGTTCAGAATGTTAGTGTTTTCCCTTGCACTATTAAATTTTCAAATTTGGCTGTTACAGTTATTTTTTCCAGAGAAATGCTTCATGGTGAAAAGCTGAGCTGACATTTTTTCAATATTACATTGTATATATGTACCAAAACTGAAGCTCTTTAACGCTTTTTTAGAGTCAAATGTATCTTGTTAGAGGTGGCTGTGTGCTGGCAAGTTGGTTCCAATTCATAGTGACTCTGTATAGGGTTTCTGAGGCTGTAAATCTTTATGGAAGCAGAAAGCCTCATCTTTCTGTCAGGGAATTGCTGGTAGTTTTGAACTGCTGCTCCTGTGATTAGCAGCCCTCCACATAACCCACTATGCTACCAGGGTTCTCTTGTTGTTAAGTGCCGTGGTGTCGATTCCGACTCATAGCAACCCTGTATAGGGTTTCCAAGGTGAGCTTGAACCGCCGACCTTGCATTTCACATGGCTTTGCAGTCTGATTAATTCTTCATGGTAGCCTACTCCTTCCAAAAGCATACTTGATTTTTACATTTGACTTAAGGTTGTCTTAATGCTTGAAAATTGTCTTTGTCTGAAATAGTTGAATATACTGACTTGACTACCCTTTTATTAGAGAATTGAGTACAGTAGATCACAAGCGTAGGTATGTGCTTGTATCGAAGTGAAATCTGTGCATAGATTGATGTGAAATAAGAATGTGATTTCTTCTTTTTGCACTAATAGCTGTCTTTGTCTCAAGATAGAAATTGCTTTGGTCATAAATTAAGTCTTTCAATAATGGAACAGCTTGATTAGAGGATTAAAAAAAAAAAAGACAACAAATTTTAAGTCTGAAAGTTTTTTTCCTGTTTTGCACATTTTAATGTAAAAATGTAAAAATAAATTCTGTTAGATGCCTTTGTCCAAAGTAGCATAAGCTGCCTTATTTTATGCAGGTGTTATATATAAAGTTAGTGTAAAATTTATTTCAGTCCTGAAATAGTTTACTAAACTGACTTTCTGTCCATTGAATCTATTGATATTTCATAAATTAATCTTTTTAAAAGATAGTGATTTTTATAGCATTGATTAAAATAGCTCTGTCCTGCCCTTAAACTTGTAATGATCTGAAAATCAAGATATTAATACTATAGATGACAACATGTAAGAGATTCTGAACCCTTCATGTAATTAATTGATTTGGAATAGCTAAAAAAAAAATTCAGTTACTTTCTCCTTGCTTTTTTTGTTGTTAAGTGCTCAAGAATCTGTTCTAACTCAGAGATGCTGTATAGGGTTTCCAAGGAGTGGCTGGTGGGTTTGAACCACTTATCTTGTTATTAGTAGTCCAGTGCTTAAACTTTAATGTCACACCAGGACCCCTCTTGCCTGCTTTTAAATGTATTTAATAAATTTTTTTTGCATAGTTCACAAAAATAGTTGACTTGCAACAGCATATTGAATTTTATGAGCTAAATATAGGATTAGGAGTTTGTATTGTTTGAGTTGGAGTTCTGGTGTAGGATCAGCACGGACACAGTTTAAACCCACTAGCTTGCTCCTTGGAAAATCCTACACAAGTTCACTGAGTCAGAATTGACTAGACGACACATAACTGTTTGAGTTATATACCATTGTAGAGCTGGTTTGAGATATGTACTATTTGGGTGTTCTCTAAGCTTTATTGTTTTACCAGAACCAGTTGTCCTAGATTTGATTTCAAATCACGGCAACCCCAGGCATGTTACTGTATTCCACAAAGTTTTCAGTGGCTGGTTTTTCAGAAATAGATCACCTGGCCTTTCTGAGGTGAGAACTTCTACCCTTTTGGCTAGCAGTCGAGTGTTAGCCATTTGGACCACCCAAAGTTACCTATATGTGACTTTTCAATTTGCTTAAATTTTGTTTTAAATACCTGACAGGTATTGTCTTAAGTTTGTGACTAATTGTAGCAAATCAATTTATTAGATTAAATCATGAGATGGTTTTTGAAAAGAATCACCTTAAGTTTTCTGTATCTTAAAAATAAACTTCAAATGTTTGGAATAAATTAGTCTGTTGGACTAATGGAACATGTGAACATCAGTCTCCACGATTCTGCAGAAGAACTAGTTGGTGTCTGGCTACTACTACCAACTGCTCTGAAAGGGATCATATTAGAAGGTCCTGAATAGAGTGGAAGAAAATGTGGAACAAAAGACCAGGTTTACTGGTCAGGAAGAGACTGGAGGAATTTGGGATTATGACCCTCAACCACCCTTCAGTCTGGAAAGGAATTTACCTTTCTGGCTCAATTTTCAGCCAAGCAGTAGATAGATATATAGGAGGGACAACACTGGTAAGGTATGCTCACAAAGGAATGGTCAATCATTCAAAATCAAAAGGGCAGCATTTTTCTAAGGACAAAGTTGAGAAGGGATGGAAAAGTGGGTGGAATGGAACTAGGAACCACAGGGAGGATTAAAGATAACTGTTGCTGCATGGAGGGGATTGCATTCATTGAGCTGAAACAAAGTGTATGATTTGTTGAATGCAAAGTGATGAACTTGTCTGTAACCCATCACTCGATTTTAAGTAAAAAGTTTAAAACAAGCAAAAACTTTAATCAAGTCAGAGGGGAGAATTTTTTTCCCTTACTTACTCTTTTTGAATATCAGTGCTTTTAGTGTTTGGATGTGAGTTTGCTATTTTTAATCTAAATATAAAAATATTTCATCTGAGTAAACCTAATGGTGCAGTTTTTTTGTCCTATAAAATTGTTCTGAGTCGAAATTGGTTCCATAGCACATGAACAACATAGCCATATAATAGCAGATAATAATCTCTTTGGAATACTGATTTTCAACATATTTATTATCTCAGGTTTTTGTTGTTAGGTGCTGTGGAAAGTCCTGGTGTAATGCTATAGGATAAGACCTGGATTGCTGACTGCAAGGTTCGAGATTCAAACCCACCAAGTCACTCCTTGGAAACCCTATACAGGGTTGCTATGAGTCTGAACTGATTTGAAGGTACTTGACAACAACAAGGTGCTGTGGAGTTGATTTTGACTAGAAGTTGCCCCAAGTGACAGAGTAGAACTTCCCCTCAGGTTTTTCTAGACTGTAATGTTTATGGGAGCAGATCACCAAGTCTTTCTCCCACAGAGTTGCTAGGTTGGTTCAAAATATTAACTGTTAAGCTGAGTACTTAACTGCTCTGTCATCAGCCCTGCCCTCCCCCAACCCAGACTAATGTATGTAAAATATTTAAAGGTTTAGAGATTTCTTTTTCTTGGTCAGACATCAATCCTTAGAAGAAGTGAAATTTAGGGAAGGTACATTTACTATTTGTCAGTAGCTTTTAATGTTAGGTAAAATTAGAATTTTTAATTAAAATGAAGAACCACAATTGACTGAAGTTGATAAAGAAAAACTATTTACCCACATACATAGGTATAGTGATCTAGTATCTTCAATTTTTGTCTTACAGAATTTTAGTTAATGTAGCATTATCAATTCAGTTGAATTTTGCAATCTGAAATTTCTTTATAATTTCTTAATTGAGGTATAATTCACACAACACAAAATTAATCATTTTAGTGTACACGTCAGTAGCTTTTAACATTAAGAGTATGTTGTTATGTGCCGTCAAGTTGGTTCTGACTTACAGCACCCCCTATACAGGGTTTCCAGGGAGTGGCTGGTGAGCCTGAACCATTGATCTTGCGGTTCAAACCACCAATATCTAATTCCAGAATGTTTCTGTCACCCCTAAAAGAAATGATATGTCTGTTAGCAGTTCATTCCTATCTTCCCTCCTCTATGCCCTGGTAACCACTAATCTACTTTCTGTGTGGGTTTGCCTATTCTGACAGTTTATGTAAATGGAATCATACAATATGTGGCCTTTATAACTCAAGAATTAATGAATTGAGTTTTAACTTTATTTTTTAAATGGTATGTGTTCACAAGGTGAAAAATTTAGAAGGTATCAAAGGATATAGTATCTTTCTTAGCAATATAGTTTTCCCTAAGGAGCCTTGGTGATATAGTGGGTTAAGTGTTGGGCTCCTAACCACAGATAGATAATTCAAATCTTCTCAGCTGCTCTCTGGAGAAAGGTGAGACTTTTTGCTCCTGTAAAGATGTATAGTCTCAGAAACCCTAAGGAGTAGTTCTACTATGTCCTATAGAGTTACCATGAGTTGGAATCGACTTGATAGCAGTGAGTTTGGTTTTTCGTTTTCCTTTGATATTACCAGTGTTACTAATCCTCTTGTCTTTTCTGAGCTTGTTTATTTATATTAAGCATTTTTTTCCCTTTTTGACTTTTGAAATAAATGTTGTGTAATTTATAATTCTTCAGAACATTTTGTTCTTAAAATATCTTGTAGCTAATTTTATATCTTATCATTAGGCACTGTAGGATAAGCGTGGACCTCAGGGTCAGTTTGAACCATAAGGTCAGTGTTCAAACTCACCAGTCACTCCTTGGGAACCCTATACTGGGTTGCTATGACTTAGAACCAACTCAACAGCACTTAACAACAACAATGATCATTAGGATACAAAAGAGTGTATCATTTACTTTTTTAACAGCTGCATAGTATTCCATTCTGTGGGTATGTCATCATTTGTTTAATCAATCCCTAATGTGTGACGCTGTGGGATAAAAAAGCACTGAACCACAAGGTCAGTTTGAACTATAAGGTCAGTGGTTCAATCTCACCAGCCACTCCTCAGAAAGCCAGCCTATACAGAGTTGTTATGAGTCGGAACCGATTTAGTGGTACAAACCCTGTACAGGATCGCTATGGGTCGGCTCCGACTCGAAGGCACTTAACAACAACAACAATAACAAATAATAGACATGTATCCCCCAGTCATTTACTATTATGAATGAAAATGTAGGGAATAATCTTGTTCATATTATGGGTATGTATAAAATAAAGTCATGGAAGAATTCGTGGGTCTTAGGATAGATGCATTTGTACTTTTGATATTTTCAAGTAAGCTCTCCAGGATAGAGATTCTTATTATTCTGACTCCCAGCAACTCGTTGGAGAAGACTGTATTCCTTACCACTATTACCAAATTATAATTTTTATCTGTCTGAATGGTTAAAAGAAAAAAACCCTCAGATTTTAATTGACATTTCTTTTATTCTGAGCAAGTCTGTGTACATTTTCATAGCCATTTGCTTTTTTCTGTGAACAATTTCTTCATATCCTCTCCCCATTTTTAAAATCAGATTTTGAGTATTGTTGTAGGGGCCCTTTTTGTATTAGAGGAGTGAATTATTTATGATACAATTTGAAAATAGTTTTTTCCCAGATTATCATCTTTTTTTTTTTTTTATGTTTAGATTTTTTTGCCACATTAAAAAAACTTGAACATTTAAAAAAGAAAAGAACATAATTTGTCAACTTTTAAAAAAATCTTGGTTTCTGGGTTTTCTGTTCTATTTACTATTATTATTTTAAAAAACTTTGCTTAGGACTTCCTTAAGAATTTATCAAAATTAAACAAAAATTCAGTTTGTTGACAATCTTATTAAAAGTAATCTCAATATTTAAATCTTTGAGTCATCTGAAATTTTTTAATTATAAAGTTCTGAAGTACAGATTCAACTGTTTTTCCCAGTGAATTCTGATGATTTGTCATGATTTTTTAGATGTATGTGCTCACAAGTTATTGTTAAGTGTCATAGAGCCGGTTTCAACTCATAGCAACCCTATATAGGGTTTCTGAGGAGCAGCTGGTGAGTTTGAACTGCCAACCTTGTGATTCAAATGATCTTGCGATCCAGTGCATTATCCCATAGTGCTATGTATGTGTAATTTAATTAGATTTAAATTAAAAATTTTTTAGTTAAATATTCCAGAAGAGTATCTTCACAGTAATTGAGAGGAGGGCAGAAGCAAAGTCTTCAAGGAATTTCTGAATGTTTTAGGGATAACATTGTCTTTCTTGTATTTCTGTTAATCACTTGATTAAAGTGTTTTCTGCTTTTTTTTTTCTCATTTTTTAGGATGGGAAGGCTATTATGATGTGACTAGTTATCTTACTACTGAGCTTCACTGGAATCATGGAGGACAAACAGCAGATTATATTGGCTAATCAGGATGGTGGAACAGTGGCAGGAGCAGCACCTACTTTCTTTGTCATCCTGAAGCAGCCAGGAAATGGCAAAACTGATCAAGGAATTTTGGTTACTAATCGGGATGCCTGTGCCTTGGCTGGCAATGTGTCATCACCAGAAAAATCTAAAGGGAAGATTTGCCTTCCATCTGATTGTACTGTGGGAGGAATCACTGTTACTCTAGATAACAATAGTATGTGGAATGAGTTCTATCATCGAAGCACAGAGATGATTCTGACCAAGCAGGGAAGACGCATGTTTCCTTACTGTCGTTATTGGATAACAGGTTTAGATTCAAATTTGAAGTATATCCTTGTTATGGATATATCTCCTGTGGACAACCATCGTTATAAATGGAATGGTCGCTGGTGGGAACCCAGTGGGAAGGCTGAGCCCCATGTTTTGGGGAGGGTTTTTATTCATCCAGAATCTCCTTCCACAGGTCATTATTGGATGCATCAACCAGTATCTTTCTATAAACTCAAACTTACCAATAATACACTGGACCAGGAAGGGCATATCATCTTGCACTCTATGCATCGCTACCTGCCAAGGCTTCATTTGGTGCCTGCAGAAAAGGCTACTGAAGTGATACAATTGAATGGCCCTGGTGTCCACACTTTTACCTTCCCACAAACTGAATTCTTTGCAGTAACAGCTTATCAGAACATCCAGATTACCCAGCTGAAAATAGATTACAATCCATTTGCCAAAGGCTTTCGGGATGATGGATTGAATAGTAAACCCCAGAGAGATGGAAAGCAAAAGAATAACTCTGACCAAGAAGGGAGTAGTGTTCCCAGTTCTCCTGGTCATCGGGTTCGTTTTACAGAAGGTGATGGGTCAGAGATACAGCCAAGTGATCTGGATCCTATATTGAGAGTTCATGAAACATCAGGCAAGGATTTGGAGAAACCTTCCCTTAGTATAAAACAAGACTTTCTTGATTTCATGGATACTGATTCAGTACCTGATGAAGTTCCTCAGTTGAAGCAAGAGTTTTCTGAAAGGTTGGTAACATTTTTTTTTTTTCTTCTTAAGAGGTAAAGGAAGGTTGAGGTGGGCCGGAGTTTGAATTTAACACATTGGTTCTGTGGAATGCTGATTTTTTGTTGTTGTTAGGTGCTGTCCAATTGGTACTGATTCATAGCGACTTTATGCACAACTGAAGGAGCACTGCTTGGTCCTGCGCCAATCATACACCGTTACTACACTTGAGCCCCTTGCTGCTGTCCCTGTGCCAGTCCATCTCGTTGGGGGTCTGATTTAGATAATGATAAATGTAAACCACTACCAAATATATAATAGCTACTTTCACAGTTTTTGAAGGACAGCTTATATTTCTATAATGAACAGCAATGACATTCATGATCCAAACTTGCAGGCAAATTAGATGACTTAGCAGAATTGGGATCTTTTATTCATTTAGATTTAGAATTTTGTTAGTTCTCATATGACTGTTGCTTAGTAATATATGTAGTCAATTCTTGATTGATTGAGGAAGAGAGGGAAATTAGGTCACTGGTGATGCCAAATCATAACTGAAGCAAAACTTACCTAACAGTCACAAAATGGATTCAGAACAAAATTGTTATCTGGTATTTAAGAATATATTGCCCAGTGTATATCCTAATCCATCGATTGCTTAACGAAAAAAACAAGTTAAAGGTTATTTCCGGTTAAAGTTGTATGATGTATTGTTGCTTCTTTTTCATTTGAACTTCTCTTTGAACCCAGGTTGGGCAGAAATAAATCTTAGGTCAGTATTTTCTTTACCTTCCTTTTCTATTTAATCTCTATCCTGGTATGGCGCAATAGGATAAACACTAGGTTGCTAACCACAAAGTCAGTGGTTCATACTCGCCAGCTGCATCTTGGAAACCCTATACAGGATTGCTATGAGTTGGTCATGATAACTTGATGCACTTAACAATAATAACAGCACTTAATGTTTAGGTTCAGCAAAAAAGAGGAAGACCCTCATTAAGATGGATTGACATAGTGACTGTAACAATGGGATCAAACAGAGGAACGAATATGAGGATGGTGCAAGACTGGGCATTGCTTCATTCTGTTGTACATAGATAGGGTGGCTATGAGTTGGAAGCAACTCAACGGCATGAGATTCCTCATGCTCATGGTTCTCCTTGTCTCTGGATGAGTTAGTGCTGTGCTTTTCTAAGAGTTGCAGCCAGATGGAGTGAATGCTACTCAAACATTGTCCAGATTTTTTCCTCAAGGGAAAATTGTTTTCAGTTTGCTTTTTTTCACTGTGGTATTCTTTGTAGTTGTAACCAGTGAATGTCCTCTAGTACTTAATTTTTCAGCCACAGTCTAACAATCTGGATTACGTAACACAATTAACAAGATTTTAAACAGTTGAATCCCCAATTATATTATTTTACCTTGATTATCCAAAAGCAGTTTAATCTGTCCTTGAATGGTGGAATGTTTATTCTTAAAATTTCTAGGGAGGCCAGGGTAAGAAGGAATTTGGTAGGTAAAAGGGCCAAATAAATCTCTTTGTTACAGATAGCAGTTGTTAATGTTACATATGGTGAAGTTTTTAATCTCAGTGGATTTAGAAAATGGTTTGGATTTATTAATGCAGGAGTATCTCTGTCACTGAAAGGTTGGGGGCTTGAAATATGTGCTCCAAGGAATGTACTTGTCTGTCAAGTCGACTCTGACCTGTAACCACCCTGTATAGGATTTCTGAAGAGCAGCTGATAAGCTTGAACCGCCAACCTTGTGGTTCAAAGCGACTTTGCAGGCCAGTGCATTAGCCCACAGTGCCACACGAGGACTCCAAGGAATAGCACTTTTTAATATATGAAAACGTTATTAAGTTTGTCTCCAAATGTTTGATTTGAGAGCAGAGATTATTTTAATGCAAGGGTTGGCCAGATTTGGCGTATAACCTCTTTGTGTACATACGTAAGAGTATGTAACAGAGACTGTATTAGACTGCTCAAACCTCAAATACTTTAGTGTTTGCTACTTTTACCAACCTTTGATTTAAGTCTTAAGAAAAATTACTGTACTTTTCATTTTCTACTGCTCTTATCATTTACAACTCGATGGCATTCACCAACAGTCATTTGACTTTGGGGAGTGTCCTGGCTCAGTAGAATAAGCATTGGAGTGTGAACCATAAGGTCAGAGGTTCGAGCCCACTTGCCCTTATATAAGAGAAAGGGGAGGCTTTCTGTGAGAGAAAGAGGAGAATTTAGAGCCTCAAAAACCCTATACAGTATTGCTCTGAGTCAGAACTAATTCCACGACACTTAACAACAGCAACATTATTCAGCTTTAATTATTTTAGCAAATGTTATCAATGAATTCTTCGATAAATCTGCTGCTCAGATTCAGGCTTCGTTACATTTGCTATTACTTGGCCAATTTACCTTTACCATACCTTTCACCTTGCCTTCTAAGTCTTGGTCCACCCTACCTCCCCATTCTTTTTTTTTTTTTTTTAAGGTTTTTATTGTGGATTGAGTGAAAGTTTACAGGGCACATCATCAGTTTCACATTCAACCATTCATATAACTTGTTTCATTACATTGATTATAATCCCCTCAATATACCATCAGTTAACAGTGTTTCTCTTTATCCTCTTTAGCTTTTTTGCGGGGGAAAAACTTTGCCTTTTTTGGAATTTATAGTCTCGGCTTTTAGGGAAGATTTTTACATTTATTTGTGGATATCCAGGGCTCGTGTATGCGATTACTAACAAGCATAACTGAATAATCAGATGAGGGACAGTTTGCTATGTCTGCTAGGTGGCTAAAGTCTGATCCTCAGAGCCTATGGTTTGGATGGTCTGCAACGCTTGGGCCCACAGGGACTTGAACTCCTGACCGGGTCTGCATGGTCTGCATCAGATTCCCCCTTATTTATTATTTGTTTAAGGGACGCTGCCTGTCTTAGGCGGTCAGTGCGAATTCCTCCGTCTTACCTGTCATCGAAACTCATAGCAGCATGGCAATGGCTCTGTCTTAGGTTGCCGAGGCTCCCCATTCTTTTTGTCATTTTTACTGGCTTCTCTTAATACAGTCAACTTTTTTTTTTTTTATGTTTTATTTTGAATTATGTGGTAGTTTACATGGGAGAACATTAGTTTTACATTCATCCTATCGTACATTGTTTCATTGCCTACAAGCCTGACCCCCTAGTTGTCAGCACACAGCCCTTCTCCCTTTCTGGATCTAAAGTCCCCAGCTGCTCCATCTCTCCATGTCATGTCTCTGTCTCCATCTCTGGTGTCACTGCTTCTCTGGGTAGGGTCCCGCTCTCTGTTCTTCTCCCTTGATATGGTCCCAGGGAACTCTGCTCCTAGACTGCAAAGTCAGTCACTCCCCTCCTTTTGCTACAAAACATCTACCTTTACATTTCCAACCCTCACAGTCCTGATAACAGTTATTTACTGTTGTATCACAGGAGACCTATCCCCATCTCCTTTCATCAGCCCCGCCCAGACAGATTGGACACTATTCAGTGGAGATTCTACCTTCTTCCGTGCCCTCTGGATCTAGGCTCCATCTTGAAAACTTGTAAGCCTGTCACTTCGTGCCTTTGTAGCCCCCACCCCACCCCAATTTGGGTAGCCATTGTCAAAGTTGCCCATCCTTGTCTACTCTGTGTATGGAGAGGGTGGGAATGATCCTTGCTGTAAAGATTTGTTCCCTGTTTCAAGCTACTACATCCATAGGTGTAGGTCAAGTTCATCAAATTCTATCAGGTTACTTTTTTTTTTTTCTCTTCTTTCTTCTTCTAGTTGAGCTCTGATCATACAGTCATTAAAGCCAGGTCAAGTTGGTATTTTCTGCAAATGTGGGCGGTCCTATGCATATGCCCTCTTCTTTATCAGCTTGATGCTTCACTCTCCACTCTAGTCCTCTGTTGCTGTGTCACTGACTCTGGGCCCAAGAGTCCCCAGGTCTTGCCACACTGCTGGACAACCAGGTCTCCCTCCGGGTTCACAGGAGTCTAATGAACGTAGTAGGCCGTAGCTCGCAGCTTCATTGATGTTTTTCCCTCAGTTCCCCTTACCGGTGATAAACGTGGTCACCAATCAGAGTGTGTATTCCCATTGAGTCTTAGTCTTGGAAGGGGGTTTGCCCTCAGGGGACCCAACCACTTGGCTTAATGTCTCCTGGGCAAACAACTTTCTTGTTCTTGTAGTGATCAGACTGCCTTTATTGTTTTGCCTTTTTCCTGTCAGTCTTTCTTTCAAGAAGTATCTTCTGTTCTTCTAGCCGCTCTAGGCTGGTCTTCTTTTCCTTTCCCATCTCAGAAGATGGGGTTCAGGATGCTCCCTATGGTCTTATATAATGTAGAGGCTCCGCAGGAAGCCTCCTTCACTGGGCACGTTGTAGCCTCAATTTAGGTATTCCAATCAGTTACAGCCAGAAGACACACTTACAAGCTTTCTATGGTGATGTTTCTGGCTATTCCTTTCTCTCCCTCTCAAGTGTCTATTTTATAATTGTATGCCAGGGAAACCAAGATTCAAAAGACAGCCAAGCATCTTAACATTATTTCC
>NW_006408522.1:34505330-34508595 GCF_000296735.1 Chrysochloris asiatica | reverse complement strand
GAGGAATTGCTGGAACATAAGGTATGTCTATTTCCAGCCTTCTGAAGAAGCACCAAATTACTTTCCAGAGAGGTTGGACTATTTTGCAATCCCACCAGCAATGCAGGCGTGTCCCAGTCTTTCCGCATCCTGGCCAGCATTTATTGTCTTTTACTTTTTTGATCTTTGCTGTTATGAGATGATATCTCATTGTTGTTTTGATTTGCATCTCTCTAATGGCCAGTGATTGTGTGGATGTTAGTGAGCAGAGATTAGTCAGAAGTTTTGAAATTTCTGTACCTGAGAATTCTAATTACAGTTGTACCATTTTATTTGGAATCCTAGATATAATTAACCCAGTTCTTTAATCTTACCATGTTCTCAGAATACACTAAGACAGTTAATCTGCTTTCAGTGGTTAATTGGGAGAAGAGAGAACTGATAAATGATTATAGTTTTGAAAATTAATCTGAGGGTGCAAGAGTTAAAGGCAACAGAGATAAAGATTGTTATATACACAGTCCTGTAATAATGTGATCTACACAGGATTGACATTGTCAAGGACTTCATTCTTCCTGGATCAACTATCGACACTCATGGAAGCAGCAGTCAAGAAAGCAAACGAAGTACTGCATTAGGCAAATCTCCTGTACAAGACTTATTTTAAAGTGTTGAAGAGCAAAGATGTCACCTTGAGGACTAAGGTGCACCTGACCCAAGCCATCTTATTTTCAGTAGCCTCATATGTATGTGAAAGCTGGACAGTGAATAAGGTAGACTGTAGAAGAATTGATGCATTTGAGTTATGATGTTGGAGGAGAATACTGAAAGTGCCACGGGCTGTCAAAAGAACCAACATATCTGTAAGTGCAGCCAGAATGCTTCTTGGAGACCAGGATGGTCAGACTTCATCTCTCATACTTTGGACACACTGTTAGGAGGGACCAGTTGCTGGAGACGGACACCATGTTTGGTAAAGTGGAGGGTCAGAGAAAAAGAGGAAGCCCCCCAGTGAGATGGATTAGCAAAGTGGCAGCATCAGTGGGCTCAAGCATGGCAACAGTTGTGAGGTTGGCCCAGGACAGGGCAGTGTTTCGTTCTGTTGTACACAGGATCACTATCAGTTGGTACCAACTCTGCACCTAACAACAACACAAATTGAGCAAGTGTGGGAAGAAGAGTGGGACTATACCCATGAATATATATATGTTGTTGTTATGTGCCATGGAGTCGGTTCTGACTCAGAATTAGGCTGTACAGGGTTTCCAAGGCTGTAAATCTTTATGGGAGCAGAAGGCCTAATCTTTCGCTCATGAAACAGCTGGTAGTTTCGAACTGCTGACCGTGAGGTTAGCAGACTGATTCGTAACCATTACGCTACCAGAGCTCCTTATATATACATACGTGTGTGTGTGTATTTGTGTATGTGTGTGTATGTATATATACATATAAAGATTTACAGTCTCAGAAACCCTGTACAGGGTTGCTATGAGTCGGAACCGACTCCACGGCACATAACAAATGTGTGTGTATGTGTGTTGGACAAAGTATTTCTGCATGTGTATTTACCTATGCTGCAAATAATCCATGAATGTGGTAGAGAGTACAGGCAGTAAAGTTATGAAACTTCTTATACATAATCAAATACCTTGAAGGAATAAATCATGGGGTTGAGGGGGCTAAGGATGATAGTCTTAGGGAACACCATGGTCATTTGGTATAGTCTACAAAGGAAATGTTCTTCCTACTTTAGTAAGTAGCTATTGGAGTCTTAAAAGTTCATGAGCAGCCTTCTAAGGTGCAACTATTTGTGTATGCTCATCTGGAGCAAAGATACGTGAAGAAAATCAAAGATACATGGAAATAGCCCCTCTCTGTCTTCTCTGCACTTGGAGCAGCTTTCCTGCCATAGCCCCTCATTCCCTAAAAATGTACACCTGCAGCAAATTTGTCTTCGCCCCTTCCCTGGTCAGGAGCATCTCTCACCTTCTGAACTGACCATTGTCTGCAGTGGTGCTGAAACAACCCCAGACACTGACAGATGAGTGCTCCAGCAGCTTGACAGCCCCATGTTCTCTGACCTCACTTATTTCTAGTCAAAGTTTCCAAACCAGCACGGTCTCAAGGGACATTGGCGCAGCAGCCAAGTTCATCGGGGCTGGGGCTGCCACAGTTGGAGTGGCTGGCTCTGGGGCTGGGAGTGGGACTGTGTTTGGGAGCCTTATCATTGGTTATGCCAGAAACACTTCTCTGAAGCAGAAGCTCGTTTATCTCATCCTCTTCACCATGTGAAGGAGTCGTCTCCACTGCCCAAGTTCTTTTTTTCCATGTCTCGTCTGCCCTACATACTCCTTTCCCTGCACCTCCCCAGACAGCCTCGGGAAAGTAATTGTCTCAGGGTTTGACAGAGGGAAGGTAAATAAATGCTGTATTAATAAGATTTTTTAAAAAATGCATGGAAATAGTGAGTCCATTGGACTAATGGACCATGCTAATAGCATCAGCCTCAACAGACCCTGAAATAAAAAAAAACTAGATAATGCCTGGCTACCATTGTCAAATGCACGGAAAAGGATAGCACTAGAAGATCTTGGATAGAGGGAGAGAAGAATGTGGAACAAAACTTAAAATCATAAAAACTACCAGGCTAGAACAAATAAGATGGAAGATTTGGTGGAAGTGCAGTAAGGAGCTCTGTCAGCAGCAACACAGAATACCTGACATAGCAGGCTCAGGGGATGGTTCCAGAACTCTGAACCACATATAAAGGAATATTTATAAGGTTGGAAGGCTTATAGCTGGGGGAATTTGTGGCAGAAGCAAGAAATCCAATGCTTTCTAGTTTGGGATGCTCAGCTGCTCCAGGAGCCTCCATCTTGGGTGAGACCAAGCGGGGGAAAGGATTGGAGCAGCCACAGACACCTGGCAGAACTGGAGAGGTAAAGGTGTGGACATTCTTTTCTTTTGGTATCTGTTCATTGGTCCCTTTCTGTCTGAGCATCTATTTTCTGGTGACTATAGGGGTGCCTGAGCTAGTGGACACCCCAGCCCCACCCTCAGAGGGTTCTACTATGCATGTGCACAGATCTCCTCCAATTAAAACCAAATGGCCACAGCCGGTCCTGAACTGTTTATAACTAGAAAAAAGGCCTGCACTGGGATTGTGGCGCGGGACAAGCAGACAAAAAAGGAAATAGGCTGAAAATTAAATCCTAACTTACGTCAAAACGACCAAGAGTGGCATCTTGAAATTTCTCAAGAAGAGTGAAAAGGGAAGCCCATTTCC
>NW_006408522.1:34503538-34504600 GCF_000296735.1 Chrysochloris asiatica | reverse complement strand
TATAACATACTAAGGCAAGCAAATCAGATTAAGCTCAGATTTCTCAACAGAAACCATGCAGGCAAGAAGGCAATTGGGAGACATATATAAAACGCTGAAAGAAAAAAACCACCCAAGAATCCTCTACCGAGCAAAGCTGTCAATCAAATACGATGGTGTAATCAAATCATTCCAGGACAAAAAGAAGCTAAGGTATTTTGCCAAAGCCAACCCTGCTATGAAAAACCTCCTAGAGGAAGTTCTGTGGGCTGAGAACCAACAAGAACAGACAACAACTACAGAATGACGTACGTGGCAGCATCAACCTGAACTCAGTTGACAAATGGAAGAGTCTAGAACAGAATAAAATTATAAGAACAGAGGCTCTGGGAGGTGGGTCTATGATCAAAACAATTACAATGTGAAAGAAGATAAACACAGAGGAACAGAGATCCAGGTGGTGGGAAGGTCAGGTAGATTACTGGATATAATAGACTGTATTAAATGGAGGGAAGAACTAATGGAATATAAGGTAACCACAATGAGGTTGGCATGGAGGGTTTACTTTGGGTGTTGGGGAGTGCAGTATAAGAAGCGGGGAGGAAGCAGAAGAACAAGATAGGGGAACACTGAGACAGGTTTGCATGGCCTAGTGGTACAGAGGTAAATAGTGATGCATACTCAACCTTGGAACAACAGGGCTTTGGGATACAGGGATCTAGGTATAGCTTGAAGAGGGTGAAAGTAAAATCCTTGACTGCCTTAAGAATATTAGTTTCCCTTGCTTACTACAGTTAAATAGACACTTGAGTGGGATAGAAAGGAATGTTGGGAAACATGATTAGAGAAAACTTGTAAGCCCACCTTCAGCCTATAACTGAAGGGAATACTTAAAAGGGGTTCTAGAACTTGCCCAGTGACATAGGCCTCATGCAAAGCCTTTACAGAGTATAGGACCTTAGGTGGAATCCTGAGTCCCATCCAAAACTTTGAGGTGAGACATTCCCACTAGAAAGGACAAGCAGACTGGAACAGCTACAGTGACAGAAGATACATCTTCATGATGAACCTGACCTATACTCA
>NW_006408522.1:34484182-34498008 GCF_000296735.1 Chrysochloris asiatica | reverse complement strand
AGTCGCATTTTGAGTGCCTTCCAACCTGAGGGGCTCATTTTCTGGCACTATATCTGACAGTGTTTCTCTGCTATTGATAAGGTTTTCAGTGACTAAATATTCGCAAGTAGTTCATCACTCTTTCTTCCTAATTTGTCTTTGTTTGGAAGCTCATCTGAAACCTGTCTACCATGGGTGACCCTGCTGGTATTTAAAATACCAGTGGCATAACTGTCAGAATCACAGCAACTCAGAAGCCACCACTGTATGACAAACTGACAGACTGATAGACGAGTGGTGCACACTTAAAATATAGGTGTCATATAATTCCCTGGTATTGGGCTGTAAGATAAACACTCAGATGCCATTTGCAAGGTTGGGAGTTCAAACCTGCTGTTCAAAGCTGCTCTTGGAAACCCTATAAGTAACCATAGACAGGGTCACTATGAATCTGAACCAATTCAACAACAGCACAACAAGAATACTTCCCTTTAGCTACCCTTATTAAGTGCCATGGAGTCAATTCTGACTCATATGATTCCAAGGAGCGACTGCTGAGTTTCGCTGACCCTGCGGTTCATACTGGACCTTGTAGTCGAGTGCTTATCCTATGGCGCTACACCAGGATTCCTGTACCCTCCCTCTTTATTTTGGAGGAGGTCATGGTGGAGTCTTTACATCTTAAATGAATTTTTTAGTTTTAAGATAAAAAATCACCTGACAACAACACTGTGAATGAATATATTGAAAAATACTAATTTGTATACTTTAAAATTGCTGAAATGCTTTATGTTACTTGAATTTTATCCCTCCCTCCAAAAAGTCATTGGATAGTCAGAAACGCCCTTTATGATATTTATTGCAATTCTTAATTACGTTGGACATTTATTTTCTTACTTATTGACAGTTTTTAATCACTGGATTTCTAGGATTTAATATTGGGTTAGTGCTGTTTGACTTTCAAAATTGAGGTTATTTGAAATTTACCATAGGGAAATGAGATACCCAGTTTTTAAGTTTGATGATAAGGGTCATGTGTTGAAACAGTAGAGTTCAAATTTACATAATTTTTGTGCACAATTGAGAAGAAATATATAAAAGTATGATAATTTATGAATTTTTGAGAAATGGGTCAATAGACCTTATGAGTCACTTGGTTTCTAACACCTTTTACTTTTTTATCAATAGTTTTATACTTTTTGTCACTCTTATTTCTCCAGTCTTGTTGCCAACAATTTTGAAGACAGCTCCCAGGTAGCCTCACCACTAGACCCAAATGGACCTTTCAATGTTGTCATTAAAGAGGAACCTCTAGATGATTATAACTATGAACTTGGTGAATGCCCAGAAGGTGTCACAGTGAAACAAGAAGAGACAGATGAGGAAACGGATGTATACTCAAACAGTGATGATGATCCCATATTAGAGAAACAGCTAAAGAGGCACAGTAAAGTTGATAATTTTGAAACTGACCTTTCATCTTCTAAATGGCCACCAAGCAGTCCTTCAGGTGTTGCTAAAGCTAAAATGTTCAAATTAGATACTGGGAAAATGCCAGTAGTCTATCTGGAGCCTTGTGCAGTCACCAAAAGCACAGTAAAGATTTCTGAGCTGCCTGATACCATGCTTTCTACATCTCGGAAGGATAAGTCTTCCATGTTGGCAGACTTAGACTATTTGCCTACATACATTGAAAACTCCAATGGCACTGACTTCTGCTTAGGCAAGGAATCAGAAAATGATCTCAGAAAATATTCGCCAGATTTCAGAGTGATACAAAAATACCCCTTATTTAAAGAGCCTCAATGGAAATATCCTGATACACCTGACAGCATTAGCACAGAAAGAACGTATGACAATAATTCAAAGAATTCATCTGGGGAATCATTTTCTGGAAAAGAGGACTTGGGCAGAAAGAAAACAGCTATGCTTAAGATTGCAACAGCCACAAAGGCTGTGGATACTACTCAGAATACCTCTCCAAATGTCACTGGGAAAAGAGGGAGACCACGGAAATTGAAACTGACTAAGGCAGGACGACCACCTAAAAACACTGGAAAGTGTTTAACTTCTACAAAGACTACAACTATGGTCCCTGGGAGTACCTTTACAGATGTGAAACCTGATCTGGAAGATGTGGATGGTGTTCTGTTTGTTTCCTTTGAATCGAAGGTAAGATTATAGCTTTCAGCATTCTTCATATGAATGCTAATTAGTCATTTTTAAATTATATACAGACTGATCACTAACACAGAATTTTGTTTTTGTGAATGCTTTTGTGTGTTTGTACATGCATATACGGGGATGGGTTGGATATTTTGGTTTAGTCATAAATCCCATAGCACAAAATAATTTAGATTTTTATTTGTATAGACTTAAAAAATTAGGTCTGTTTAGATCTCAGTTCATGAATGTTGTGTTGTGCTTAGTTGGGATTTTTTAGTGTTTAGGTCTTAATGGAATTTTCATCAAAACTCTTTGTGGATAACACATCCCCAAGGTCTTGTTTTTTTTTGTTTTTTTGTCAATGCTTGTATAGTACTATTGGAGAAGCACATATTAATGGTTTTATTATACTGTTTATTCTGATTTTCAGTTGGATTTTTAAATTACATTTTTATAGAACCCTTTTTATCTGTATCTCAGATTTGGTTAGATGGATGTTGAATTCATTCTACCTGTTTTTTTTCTTACATCTTTGTTAGTTGTTGAGTAAATTATCTTATATAGACTCTGAGAAATCAGTATATTAATTGGTTTAAAAATAGTTTTGTGTTAATTACTAAGAGTATGCGACTTTTTTTTTCTTTTCCTTTTTTTGTTTTCTTTTCCTTCTGATTATTAATGTAAAACATTTAGAAAATACCGAAAAGTATGAACAAGAACAAAATTACTCCTGTGAAACTGGAGTTATTATTTTTAAAAATGATGGTATTTCTCCTGATTTTGAATTTTTCTTTTAAAATTCTAGTTTACTTTTAAACTGAAATGTTAAACTTAAATTAGTATCACTTTTAGAAGTGATATGAAGTATACTTTTTTTTTTTTTTTCTCCTTTAAATATAGGAAGCTCTAGACATTCATGCAGTTGATGGGACAGCAGAAGAACCTTCTAGTCTTCAGGCCTCAACTACAAATGATTCAGGTATTACATAATAGCATAAGGAGGAGAAATAATATGTTTGAGGTTTGGGCTCTAGGAGTGAAAGATGACAAAGTTCATTCTTAGTATATAATAGTTTATTTGGTCATCATTTTTGTTTTCTGAGCAGGTTGCAGAGCAAGAATTTCCCAGTTAGAAAAGGAATTGATAGAAGATTTGAAGTCCTTACGTCACAGACAGGTGATACATCCTGGTCTTCAAGAAGGTAATAGTGCTCTAAAAGATTATCATACCAGTTCCTGCCCCACCGCCCTCTTCCTTTTCTCCTCTTGCTCATCATTTCTCCCCATCTTCTATACTGTCCTTCTGTTCCTTCATTTTTCCCTTGTCTCTCCTTACCCCTTATCTTTTTCTCCTCTTTTCCACTCTTCATTTCATTTCTTTCAGAACATATCTTCAGCTTCAATTTTTCTCTCCTCATCCATAATTATCCGTTTTAACTAAAATACTGTCTAGATCTTCTCTATGCTAAAGGAAACTTTTCCAGGTCTGAAGTTGTCTTAAATTTATGAAGCGTAGTATTTTACTTATTTTGGTCTGTAATGTTGTTGTTATATGCTGTAGAGTAACAGCAGAACACTTTTCTTATTCATTGTGTGGCTGCAGTTGTATTACTGTGTCACTGGGTGTACAAATGGTTAAGCACTTGACTAGTTGCAGAAAGGTTGATAGTTTGAATCCATGCTAGAAATGGGAACCCTAGAAGCTAGGTCTCTCCTTCCTAAAGGTCACAGCCTTGAAAATCCTATACATATGAAGTCTCTCCATGAGCTGAAATTTGACTTGACAGCTACTAGAAGTCCTGGTATGGCCCTGTAGGATGAGCACTGGACTGCTAATCACGAGGCTGGTGGTTCAAAACCACCAGTTGCTCCTCAAACACCCTATATGCAATCACTGTGAGCACAGTATACTGGCAGGTATTTAACAACTACACTGCAGTGTATTGCTGGGAACTTAATTTAAGCTTTTTATTATCTGTACTTTGTTGTAATAGACTATCTTGCTTAATCCTTTCTTTAAGAAAAATGAAATCTACTCTAGTCACTATCTTCATAGTAGCTATTGATTTCCTGCTATTTGCACTATAATGAAAGATTTTAGTTCATACTCTAATTTCTGGTTTCTTATATCTTTGATTTCAGATGTGCTTCTTGGAGTTTATTGGCTTGTTGAGCTGTCAGTTTTCTTCTCAAAAGATTTTGTCTAAACCAGAAAACCCAAACCCATTGCCATTGCATTGCGTCAGTTGTGACTCTCAGTTACCCTATATCGGGTTTCTGTGGCTGTAAATCTCTTGGAGCAGATAGCCTCATCTTTCTCCTTGGGAGCTGCTGGTGGGTTTGAACTTCCAGCCTGTGATTAGCAGTCCATTGTTAATTTTATAGCCTTACTAGGGCTGCTTTAATGTGAGGCAGCTTATGGTACAGTGTGATTTTAAAGTATGTAAATTCCTGTCTCAATCCAAATAAAATGCACTGGCTACTCTGGATGGACAGTCACAACTATATCATGGTAATCTTACAGGTAATAACATTTGCTGTCCTTTAATGACAGTTTTGAAAGTACAGTGGCTCCATACGAGGCTTTGAATTCAAGGTCGGCAGTTTGGGCCCACCAGCTGCTCTGAGGGAGAAAAATGAGACTTGTTTATTCTGCAAAGATTTACAGCCTCGGAAACCCTTGCACAGAGTAGCCATGTGTTGGAACCAGCTTGTAGGTACTTAACAACATTAGTTTCTGCTTCTGTTTTACTAAGGTAATATTTTATGTCTTCTTGCTATCAGTTAACTTGCCCTACTTCTCGTCTTTTTTCTCTCCTGCCACATCCAGTTTTTGTTAGTTATATATTCTGATAATGTAGAAATATAACATAGTGTATTCTTTCATCTTAATCCTCATATATATTCTAGTCTTAGTTTTAAAGTTAATTACATTCAATAATTGCTACAGGTCTCTTTGCTCTGGTTTGTGTGTATATCATCTCCTGGTTGGCTATGGTTTGAGTTTTTCTCTTCTAGACATTTTAATCGAGTTAGTAACTGTTTCCTTTATGGAATGGGGCTCAAAGTCAAATGTTTGTGGAAATCAGCAGCTAACAAAGTGAAATAGACATGTCTTTGTAAGGTGGGTTGTACTCTGATAGGTTGAAGTATATTGTGGTGTGCCATCAAGTCTGTTCTGACTGATAGCAACCCTATATAAAGTTGCCAAGGAACAGCTGGTGGGTTTGAACCATCAGCCTTGTGGTAAGCAGCCCCTTTAAAAAGGAACAGCCAATTCTGTGAATTGCTGTCACATAGAAATAGGGGCCTTGTATTTTCAAGTCTTTACATTTTTTCCCAAGAGAACCTAAAATCAGTATGTTTAAGTGTTATCTCTTAGTTTTTAATGATGGCAGCTGATAATATTTTTCTTGGTGACTAACTCAAAGCTATTTAAAAAACATCATGAGTAATTAAACTTGTTGCCACTGAGTCAGTTCTGACTCATAGTGACTCCTTAGGACAGAGTAGAACTGTTCCTTAGGGGTTTCAAGACTGTAAACCTTTACTGAAGCAGATTGCCTTGTTTCTTTCACGGAATGACTGGTGGGTTTGAACCACTGACCTTACAGTTAGCATTTGAGCACTTACCCTGCATCACCAGATGGCTTGATATGATAATCACTGGACTGTGAACCACAGTGTACGAGGTTTCCAGCTCACCAGATGCCCCACGGGAAAAGGATAAAACTTTCTGCTCCCACAAAGATTTTAAAGGCCTCAGAAACCCTGTACAGGGTTGCTGTGAATTGAAACTGATTCGAAGGCACATAACAACAGCAGAAGTGGTTAGAAGTCCTGGTGTAGCACTGTAGAATATAAGCACTGGGCTGCTAACCACAAGGTCAGTGATTCAAACCCACCAGCCCCTCTTTGGAAACACACTCTATACTGGGTCTCTCTAAGTCGAAACAACCGATTCAGTGAAGGTTTACAACAATTGTGAGGATTAGTGTAGGAACAGGCCAGTGTTTTCTTCTGTTGTACCTAGGTTTGCTGTGGGTCAGAACCAACTTGAAAGGCACCTAACAACAAGAAGAAGGGATCTCTCAGGGCTCAAAGGATAAATTCCATTCGAGGCTCTTCTATCTTGTTGGAAGTAAGATCCCCCAGTCCTCCTGAAATGGCTCTTTTTATACTCATGCTGCGTTCTAAGTGTTTACAATTACAGTTAATCCTGTTAACAGTCACTTCCAACTGAGCCATGTAATTTTTTCAGCATCTTCCCCCACTTCTTGTATCCATGTTTAGCAGGGAAAAAATGGGAGTTACCAAAACTGGATAGAAGAACCGTATGAAGTAATTCATTGCACAGAAATGGGCTTCAAAAAGTTTGTGGAAAAATTCCATTTTCTATTAACTTTTTGAAGCCCACTCATATTTATGTTCTTTTCCTTTTTAACAATTAAATCATATAATCCATGTGGTATTTACTTTTTGTAAGGTGTGTGAGACAGAGTTCTATTTTGCAATTTTTGTGACATTTCTATTTTTCAACTTTTGCTTCCTTTAAATAGTTAGCTTTATAGCTAACTGTGTAATACTTAATATTAGATAGTTTTATAGTTAACTGTATATACTTATAATACTCAACTGTAAAAAACTTAGTATTTCAAATATTTAGTTTGGCTAAATATTTGTAGTAGCCAAATGATGCCAACCTCCAGTCTTTGAAGATAAAGTATTCTTCCATGTCCCACTCTAAAAGTTTTGCTTGAGGGAATTTTTAAGTTTCTATTTTAATATCATATTTGTGACTTTCTATTAATTGTAGCATTCCTTAGAAACTAAACACTGGTAAATATTTTTGAGCCAAAAACGTGATAAGCTTTTTGAGTTTGCTTTGACATTTCAAAAGAAACATCAATTAAGTTTGTGAAAATGTTTTTATTGTTGGTAGTTTTATTGCGAAAATACAATAAGGTTCTTAAATTTGCTTTTGATTGTATGTGGGGGGTTCAAAAGTTTGTGAAAAAAATGCCGTTTTTTTTTAATTCCCTTTTTTCACAAACTATTTGAAGCCCCCTAGTACTGTAGTTTTTTATTTCCCATCTTTGCTGCACCCTCATTGGTCTATACTCTCAAGGTTATCAGTTTACCTAGAAATAATTACCTGTTTTTGAACTTTAAAAGATAACTTTTGTAAAAGCTGCTTTTTCATTGCTTCCAATTTTTTATTTTATTTTAAAACTACTCTAGGTTTACAGAACAGTTGCACATACCACCGAGTTACCATATACTGTGCATCCACTTTCCCCTTTTACTAACATCTGAACATTGGTATAGTACATTTGTTACAGTTTATGAACCATTATTAATGTAAGATTATTAATAAAGTTCATACTTCATTCAGATTCCTTTAGCTTTCTTCTTTTTTCTGTTTTAGATTCCTGTCTAGTATACCACATTACATCATTACATTTAGTAGCCATTTCTCTTCTGCCTTCTCTTAGTTGTTGTAACAGTTTCTTGGACTTTGTTGACCTTGACAGTTTTGTTTTGAGGAGGACTGGTTGGGGATTTTGTAGAATGTTTTATCAATTGAGATTTGGTTTTCTCATAATCAGACTGGGATTATGTGATTGGAGGAGGAAGATCCCAGAGGTAAACTAGCATTCTCATCACATTACATCAAGGGGTTAGAATCTAAAACTTGACTTTTACCACTATTAATACTAACCTTGATCACCTGGCTGAGATGTAAAATTAATCCTTTTCCTCTCTATCCAGCTGTACCTTTTGGAAGTAAGACACTGTGCAACCCACACTTTAAGAGTGGAAAGTTACAACCTCTTTGCGGATGAAATATCTACATAAATTATTTGGGATTCTGCATGGAGATTTGTCTGTCTCTTGCATTTATTTTTTCAGTCATTTGTTTTGTATTTGTAAGGGCTGTCAATTTTAATGTTAAATTATTTTATGAAGCACAGTGTTTCAAGACCTCTGTATCTCTTCCCTTTCAGGTATTTAGACATCTGAAAATAGTGTTCAATTAATGTTTAGCTCAAATTTTTTCCCCCTCTTACCATGTGTTTGCTTTTATTTCACTGTATATTTTTTAGTGTCGTAAAAATACATTCAACAAAACATATACGATCTCAACAATTTCTGCATATACAATTCAGTGACCTTGATTATATTCTTCAAATTGTGCAACTATTCTCACGGTCCTTTGCCAAATCATTCTATCACCATTAACATAAACTCAATGCCCTCCCACTCCTGGTATCAGTAATAATCTGTGGTTTCTGTATGTTTGCTGATTATATATAAGTGAGATTGTATAGTATTTGTTCTTTTGGGACTGACATTTTTGAGAAACCACTAAAATGTTTTCCACAGTGTTGGTGATGTTTTGCATGCAGTGAATGAGAGTTCTGGTTTCTCCACAACCTTGCCAACATCTGTTATTTTTTATCATTGCCATTCTAATAGGCGGTAAAGTGGTATCTCATTGTAGTTTGGATTTGTATCTCTTTGGGAGACTGATAGGCAGTCTGCTTCTGTAAAGATAACAGCCTAGAAACTATGGGACAATTCTACTCTGTCCTTCATGGTTGAGATGATTCCCCAAATGGCAGTGGGTAGGAATGGCTAATGCCTGTAAGTATCTTTTTATGTGTTTATTGGCTATTTGAATATCCTCTTTGACATGTCTATTCAGGTCCTTGTGTCAATTTTTTTGATTGGGTGTTTGTCTTTTTGTTCTTAATCACCATATTTTTAAATGGAAAGTTTCCCAGTGTTTACTTATTATGTGTTGTTAGTTGCTGTTGGTTGGTTATATGCCATGGAGTTGATTCTGACTCATAGCGACCCTGTACAGGGTTTCCGAGGCTGTAAATCTTTACGGGAGCAGAAAGCCTCATTTTTCTTCCGCGGAACAGATGGTAGTTTCGAACTGTTGACCTTGCGGTTCGCAGCCCGATTCGTAACCACTATGCTACCAGAGCTTCTTAGTTGCTGTTGAGTAGGCTCTAATTCGTGGTGACCTTGTATATAACAAATAGAAATGTTAGGCCTGCATCATCTTCATGATAAGGTGGTGTGTTTGAAACTATCGTTGAGGCAATTTTGTAGACCTTTCCAATATAGAGAGCTCATCTTTTAGCACTGTATTGGCCAATATTCTGTTGTGATCCATAATTTTTCATTAACTAATTTTTGGAAGTCCATCACGAGGCCTTTCTTTTTAGACTTTCTAGTTTAAAAGCTCTGCTGAAACCTGTCTACCGTGGATGGATGACTCTGCTTTATTTGCAACACTGATGGCATAGCTCTCAGCATCCCAGAAACATACAGGCTACCACAGAATGACAGACTGGTTATGGTTATCCCTCTTTGAGTTAATAATTCTTGGGGATACTTTGATTTTCATTGTGTTTAGCTAGAAGCAGGCACATTGTGCTATAATATGTAAGTGTAAGTATTGCTACTAGGGTCTAATTCATATATGCACCAGTTTCTTCCAATTGAAATGTATTTTAATATGTCTCTGTGATCAATGAATGGCTGCAGGCAGTTCTCTCAGTAATAATGTGTATCTTACTTGTGTTGGGTACCTTCAAAACAAAGATCCAATCAGAACAGTGGCTTCTATAGGAATCAGCTGAGCCAGTTAGATTCAAGACAGAGAAATCAGCTCAGAAGGTTATGTCAGCTGTTTGTGTTCCTCAAGTAACTGTTTTTTAGGATTTCAAAGGGGTAATCTTGATAGATTTTCTTGAAGGACATAAAATGGTCCTGGGGACTTACTAGGAAGAAGTTTTAAGAAAATGGAAACATGCATTGGTAAGAAAAAAGGCCAGGAAAGTTTTACCAAGGAATTTTTTTTCTGACAACAGTGTACCTGCATATTCTTTGAGATTAACAAGGGCTGCCCTACATTCACCCACCAGTCCTGATCTTGCTCTTTTCAGACATATTTTGTTCCCCAGACTCAAAGAACATTGAAAAGGAAACAGGAGTTGAATCCCTTCAGGATGCCATAACTGACTTTTGATGTGGTATAAATAGAAGAGCTTAGAATTATTCAGGGGAAAGTTAGATGGAAACACCATCTTCTGAAGTATATAGACAGATGGAGGATATATTGAAAACCAGTAGGGTCACATTTTGATACTTTGTTTAAGAAAGGTTTTATGGTTTTGTTAGCAATACTTTTTGTTGTACCCTCATTATCTTAAGTGACTTTGTTTTTGTTTTGGTCTGTATTTATTTATTTTTTTTGTAGTCATTTGTTAATACTACTTTAAGAAGTAGCTTCTATGGTGAAGTGAGGCAAAAGCAACAACAATGTAGTTTAAACTCAATATACGGAAACATTTCAGAGTTTTCAAGATATGCTGCCTTTAATTAAACAGCTATTCTGTTTTCTGCAAGCACAAGTTATTTGTGCTCATTCCTATGAAACCAGCTTAATTATAGGTCTGGTGTATCTGTTACTTGTGGAAGGATTTTCTTGCAAGAAAAACACTAAAGGATAGTGTGTTCTTGCTGCCATTGAGATGGTGCCAACTCAGAGCCACGGTATCTGTTTAAGTCCCACCTTTTAATACTTGGGGATATATACCCAGAGATGAAATTACTGGGTCACATGATAATTCTATGTTAAATTTTTTGAGGAACTGCTGTACCATTCACAAGGGTTTCAATTCTCCACCTTTGTTTACACTTGTTACTTTCGATTTAAAAAATAAAAACATCCAAGTTGGTTTGCTTTATCTTTTTGAAAAAATTTGTATTTAAAATAAACTTTGTTTTCTTTTGTTCTTGGGACTTAGTACCATGTTTTGGGTGTCAGTATAAAATATATAGCAAATGGAGGTAAAAATTATTTAGGGTAAACAGTCTGAAAATCTAATAACATGAGTGTAGACTTTTTGTGCCTACTCATCTCTATGGAAATATATATTTTTAAAACTTTTCTTTCTACTTTTTCTGTAGTCAGTGGCTCTGGCAGTTCTCAGAATATTATTGTATCTCATTTGAACTTTTGTTTACAATTTAGTTCTCACTGGGGTTTATATAGTAACTTCCTGCATACTGGTTCTATTCTTCATACCCTTTGTTAGTTAATTCTTACTTAATTCAACTTAAAGTCATACCTTTAGTAAAATTTGAACAGATTCCATTGAGCTCTTCAGGTGTAGTTCCTTTTTATTTACCTCTTGCACTTATTTATTCTTGTGTAACTATTAAATGATTTGGGAAAACATAACACTAGGCTTCTTAATGGAGTCCCAGGGTGGGATAAACAATTAAGTGCTTAGTTACTAACTGAAAGGTTGGCGATTTGAATCCACCTTAGAGGTGCCTGAGAAGAAAGGCTTGGCAATTTACTTCCAAAGGATCACAGCCATTAGAAGTCCTATGAAGCACAGTTTACTCTGACACGCATAGGGTTGCCATGAGTTGGAATCTACTCAACAGCAAATGGTGTGGTAAAACTTCTCAAGGTCTGGGAACTGTCTCTTATCTCTATCGCCATTTGCATTAGAGTATTTCACAAACATGAGTAAATTATTTAAACACACAACCCAGTGGACTGGATTGGTATTCACTGTTCTACTGAAGAGAAGATTAAAAGCTAGGGAAAGATTTCCCCAAATCAAAATTAAGAAATACTAATGACAAGATTAGAGATGAGTTTTCTGTTTCAGAATTTTAATTTTCTCCGAGTTCATTAGGAACATGAAGAAATAGTGTTTTGTTTTTTATTGACTTTAGTTTTAAAACTATGCCATTCAAAAATACATATTTAAAAGAACTGAAATTGTAAACCAAAACAAATGAAGCCATCTTTTATGCAAATAAGTTATATGGGAGGATACTTAATCTTCATCTTTTAGGGAAACAGCACACTGAGCTCTTTATTGGAAACCTGTACTATAACTTCTTTTTTTCCCTTTAACAAACAGAAATCTATTCTTTCATAGCTTAGGAGGCTAGAAATCCAAATTCAGAATTCTGACTATAGGGAAAGGTTTTCTCATTGTGTCTCCTGTTTCCAGGAGGTTCCCAACACAAGGACTTAGGATGACTGTAAAATGGGAGTCTTGATGTGGCACCATAAGATAAGCACTTGACTTCAAGGTGAGTTTGAACCACAAGGTCATTCAAACTCAACAGCCGCTCCACAGACCCTCTGTACAGGGTTTGCTATGAGTCAGAAGTGACTCACTGGTACTTACCAACAACAACAATAATGTTAGTTAGTAGTTTGAACTTCTTTGTCTTTAATTTTGTTAAAATTTAGGTTAAATGCTTTCCTAAAACATTGCCTCTTAGCCTATAAAGAATCCATTATATTTATAGGATCAGTCTAGTGCTTTATTACTCCTAAAAGCTAGATAATTAGTTGCTATAAACAGGCCAGAAGATGGCAACTTTGTTAGTGACCTTAGAAAGCCTTTGGACTATAAAGCACAAAGGATCTCAATTCTGCTTTGTTTATATATTAGTTATCTATTACTACAAATTTAGCAACTTAAAATACTTGTTTATTGACTCACAGTTTCTGTGGGTCAGGAGTCCAAGCATGTATTAGCCAGTTGAATCATATATTTTCTTGTTAGGGGTCTCATTTGGCTGCACTTAAAATGTTGGATAGGCCTACTTTCTCATCAGAGGCTTGACTGGGAAGAATGTGGTTCCAGTTTTCCTCAGGTTGTTGGGAGAATTTATTCTTTTGAAGCTCTAATAAGATGCTACACATATCACATAAGTGCTACACTCTTATGTGCTAACAAATACTTAATAATGTACATCCCATCCCTTTGCCACATTTAATTGGTTAGAAACCATTGACAGGTTTTGCCCAATCAAAGTGGGATACAGATTGCTCAAATATGTAATAGAAGGAAATGTGGGAATCATCGGAGCCACCCAAAATAAAATCTGTTTTACCTCTTCCCCAACATTTTACATTAGATTCCAGATACCCTACTCTTAAATGATTCCTGATTATGTCTTTTTTCTCTCCATTATCTCTTTTACAAAGAAGTAGAAAAAAGAAAAGCTAGATAATATGACTTGTGGTTCTTTTTTCTTGCAGTGGGTTTAAAGTTGAATTCAGTGGATCCAACAGTGAGCATTGATCTTAAATACTTGGGAGTACAACTACCTTTGACTCCAGCCACTAGTTTTCCTTTCTGGAACCTTACAGGAACCAGCCCTGCCTCTCCTGGTCAGTGTGTATCATTTGTAAAGTGAAACACTATTTTTCTTAATTAACGTTATTTGTGATATAACTAAAAAATTACCTTTTTAGAGACATTTTGGATATCCCATGGTTAGATCTATTTATTGACATAAATGATTTATAAGTTTCAGATAAAATCTTACTTAGATAAAACATATTGTCATGCTAGTGTGTTAAGTCATCTCTCAATACTTTTTCTTTTATAGATGCTGGATTTCCCTTTGTTTCTAGGACAGGGAAGACCAATGACTTCACCAAAATCAAGGGATGGAGGGGAAAGTTTCATAGTGCTTCTGCATCTAGGAATGAAGGTAGCCCATTTTATCTGTTTATTTTTATTCTAAATATATTCTGACATATGTAGCCATAATCTTTTGTTAAAAGTAGTTCTCCTTTACTTTCATCTCTGCTGGCCTTATTTATTTATTTATTT
>NW_006408522.1:34433346-34479962 GCF_000296735.1 Chrysochloris asiatica | reverse complement strand
TCTCAGTAGCCTTTTAAAACTACTTTTTCCTTCTGGTATTTGCACAGTAAGAAAAAGCCTCATTCTCCTCAAGCATAATTTTCAAATGTTAGCTTTTAGAGCTTTAATGATTTCAGTAGCTTTATTTATATGAGGGAGCTTCAAAAAGTTTGTGGGAAAATGGAATTAAAGGAGTATAGATTTTCCATGAACTTTTTGAAATCCCCTTGTATAACGCTATCAGAGTGAACTTCTGTTCTTAGTATTTTGACTATATGATATCCTTTCTTTGTTTTCACTTATTAGCAGTTTACATTGTAACCAGATAAATGTATTGTTCATTTGTCTAAAATAGTTTTCCCAATCTACATCTTTGAGCTGTTTTACAGTGTAATGCTTATCTTTCTACTAAACTTGCTCTTTGGCTTTTTGTTGTTGTTGTTATTAAGTGCCGTCAAATTGGTTCTGACTCATACAACCCTGTATAGGGTTTCTGAAGAGCAGCTGGTGAGCTTGAACCATCAACCTTGTGGTTCAAACTGATCTTGCAATCCAGCACATTAACGTTACCGCAGCACTTAAAAACTAAAGTTTATACTCCTCTTTTTGATATTTTACTTCTTGCTCAGCATTTTGTATCAGACTCAAGATACTGCTCTAATGTCTGAACTAATCTTTTGGCATCTTATTGGTCTGACTTGATTTAAGTATATTCTTGTCTCTTACTGTATTTTTAATTAACTGTGATCCTTTAACAATTTAAGATAGTTAGATCTTAAGTTGTCAAAGGTTGAAAACTTTCATGTTAATTTGTATATGAACATTTGACAGATAGTTGTTTTTGTTAGCTTTCATTAAGTTGGTTCCAACTCATAGTGACCCTATGCACTATAGAATGAAACACTGCCTGGCCCTGTGCCATCCTCACAATTGTTACATTTATGCCCATTACCTCTGCCACTGTATCAGTTCATCTGGTTGGGGGGTGGGGGGTGGGTAGGGACATCTTCATCTTTTTCTCTGACCCTCCACTTCACCAAGTATGATGTCCCCTCCAGAGACTAGTCCCTTCTAATAACATGTCCAAAGGATGAGAGACGAGGTCTTGACATCCTAGCTTCTGAGTAGCATTCTGGCTGTCCTTCTTCCAGGAGAAATTTATTTGTTCTTTTGACAGTCCATGGTACTTTAAATATTCTTCACCAACACTATAATTCAAATGCATTGCCTCTTCTACGATCTTCATTATTTACTGTCCAACTTTGATATACATATGTTGTTGTTGTTGTTGTTAAGTGCCGTCGAGTCGGTTCCGACCCATAGCGACCCTGTACAAGGTTTCCGAGGGTGTGAATCTTTACGGGAGTAGAAAGCCTCATATTTCTCCCACTGATATACATATAAGGCTATAGAAAATACCACAGCATTTTAACATTTTAAAGAAGTCTTTTGCAGCAGATTTGCTTAATACAAATGTGTTGTTTGATACCTTAGCTGCTGGCTTCCATGAGCATTGATTGTGGATCAAAGCAAAATGAAGTCTATGACAAATTCAATCTTTTCTCCATTTGTTGTTGCTTTTAAGTGCTGTCAAGTTGGTTCTGACTCATAACAACCCTGTGTAGTGTTTACAAAGCAATGTCGGTGGTTAGAAGTTTAGTGCTATCCTTTAGCACTACACTAAAACTCCATTTATCATAATGTTATTCATTAGTCCATTTGTGAGCATTTTTGTTTTGTGTACATTGGGGCTCAATCCTTACTAAAGTTTGTGGTCTTTGATTTTCATCTGTGCTTCAAATTTTCTCACTTTCAGTAAGCAAGATTGTGTCATTTGCATATAGCAGGTTGTCAGTAACTCTTCCTCCAATCCTGATGCCATGTTCTGCTTCAAATAATCTAGCTTCTCTGATTATTTGCTTTGCATATAGATTGGAGATAAGTATGGTGAAAGGAGACAATCCATCATACATTTTTCCTGATTTTGAACCATTCTTTATTCTCTTCTTTGGGTCTAGACCACAAATTAAGTGTTCTGGAATACCCATTCTTTTTTTTTTTTAAGTTTTTATTGTGAATTGAGTCATAGTTTACATGGGGGAGCATCAGTTTTACACTCAGTCGTTTCATTGTAGTGATTACAATCTCCTCCGTCCATCATCATTCAACAGTATTTGCTTCCATTCCGTTTTTGTTTTGTTTTTTGTATACAAAACCACTCAGGAATGTATAATAATTTAAACAACCAAAGGGCCTGCCTCCTGGTCACCAGCACTCAGTCTTTCTCTTTCCGTGAGTCTACAGTCCTCAGCTGCTCTGTCTCTCCATGTTTTCATCTCTGCCTCTATCTTTGATGTCGCTGCCTTTCTGGATAGAGTCCCACATTCCGCTCCTGCTCTTCTCCCTTGATGGACCTAGGTGAAATACCCATTCTTTTAAAATTATCCATAGTTTCGTATGATCCACACAGTCAAATACCTTTGCATAGTCAATAAAGCACAAGTAAATATCATTCTGATATTCTCTATTTTTGGCCAGGATCCATCTAATGTCAGCAGTGGTAGTCCCTCATTTCACATCCTCCTCTGACTCCAGCTTGAATTTCTGGCAGCTCTCTGTTGGTGTACTACTGCAACCACTTTTAAATTATATTCAGCAAAGTTTTTCTTGCATGTGATAGTAGTGATTTCCAAATTCCCTTGGGTCAGATGAGTGTCTCCAGCACTCCATCAGTTTGTTGACACATTTTAATGTGTATCATCAATTCCTGGAGCCTTGTTTTTCATCAATGCCTTCAATGCTGCTTGGATTTCATTCTTCAGTACCATCAGTTTTTGGTCATATGGTCTCTCTTGAAATGATAGCACATCAACCAGTTCTTTTTTCCTACAGTGACTGTATATTCCTTCCATCTTAATTTGATGTTAACAGCGTTGTTCAACATTTTGTGCATCAAATCCTTCACTATTACAAACTGAGGCTTTAATTTTTTTCTTTATTTCTTTCAGCTTGAGAAATGTTGAGCAAGTTTTTAATTTTTGATTTTCTAACTCCAAGTTTTGGCACCTTTTTTTTTTGTACACTTTCTCTTTTCTGGCTGCCTTTTGAAATTTTATATTTAGCTCTTTTGCTTCCTTATTTTTCCCAGTTTTCCTTAGCTTCTCTGCATTCAAGAGTTAAGTTTTAGAATCTCATGTGACATCCAGTTTTCTCTTTTTCTTTCCTATCTTTTTAATGAACTTTTGTGTTCTTCCTGTATGATGTTCTTGATATCATCCCACAACTTTTCTGGTCTTTGGTCATTAATGTCTAATCCATCAAGTCTGTTCTTGAAATGGTCTCTAAATTTAAGTGGGGTATAGTTGAGCTCATATTTTGGTTCTTGTGGACATGTTTTCATTTTTTTCAGCTTCATTTTGAGCTTATATATGAACAATTGATGGTGTGTTCCACAGACCGTCCCTGGCCTCGTTTGGCTTGGTGATACTGAACTTCTCTATTATCTCTCTTCCACAGAGATAGTCACTTTGATTCTTGTGTATTCCATCTGGTGAGGTCCAGATGTATTCACCTTTTATGTTGTTGAAAAAAATGTATTTGCAGTGAATAAGTCATTGTTCTTTCAAATTCTGTCATTATCTCCAGATCTTTTGCATCACTAAAGCCATATTTTCCATCTGTAGATTCTTCCTATCTGTTTTCAACTTCAGTATTCCAGTCATCAATAATAATTGCATGTTTGATCAGTTTCTAACTGATGAACTTAGTATAATTCTTAAATTTCATCATCATTGGCTTTAGTAGTAGATGAGTAAATTTGAGTAATAATGGTATTAATGGTCTTCTAGTAGGTATATGGATGTTATCCTATCACAGACAGAGCTATATGTTGAGATAGATCTTGAAGTAAATGGCATTCCTCTTCAATTTGTTGGTTCCTGGCATAGTAAATCACATGATTGTCAGATTTAAAATGGCCAGTATCAGTGAATTTCAGCTCACTAATTAATACAGAATATTGATCATTATGTGCTCTATTTCATTTCTAATAACTTCCAATTTTCCTAGATTCATACTTCATACATTCCAGGTTCTGATTATTAATAGATTGTAGCCATTTCTTCTCATTTTGAGGTATGCCCCATCAGCAAGTGAAGTACCTGAAAGCTTTGCTTAATTCACATAATTAAGGTCAACTCTAGTTTGTGGAAAGAACTCTGGTAGCTTCGTGCATTATGAGTTGGCCTGCTAACTGCAAAGTCAGCAGTTCACTCGAGGAAGAAAGACGAGGCATTCTGCCCCCATACAGACTTAAACCTTAGAAACCCTATACAGGGTTGCTATGAATCAGTACTGGATTGGTGGCACACAGCCTCCACCATTACCTACTTTAAGAAGGCAGCTCTTTCCTTTTCATGTTTTGAGTGCCTTCCAACCTGATGGTCTCATCTTCCAGCACTGTATCTGACAGTGTTCTGCTTCTGTTCCTAAGGATTTCTGTGACTAATCATTCAGAAGTGATCTGTCTCTCCTTCCTAGTCTGGAAGCACCACTGAAACCATTTCACTGTAGGTTACCCTGTTTGTGGCATAGCTTCCAGTATCACAGCAATACACATACCACCACAGTTTGACAAACTGAAAGACAAGTGGTGGTATCAAATAGTTAATGTTCAATAATTGTGCAGCTTGATAATTTGGGGGTAAGGCATAATTTAAGTAAACATCATCATTTTCCTTAGAGATTTGTTATTAATGCAATTATTGTCTGAATCCAATCTGTTCTCTTGGTTTTATATTTTGCCTTCTTTCTGAGGACAGAAGTTTAGAAGATTTTGTAGTTTGTAATCCAATGTGTCTTGCTTTTTTTTTTCTAAAGATTTGTTGTTTGTGGAGGGTTTTTTTTTTTTTTTTCTCTTTATGTGTATATTGAAAGTCTACAGGACACATCATCAATTTAACATTGTACAATTCATAATGTTTATTTCATTACAATGATTATAATCCTCTCTATGTACCATCAGTTAGCAATATTTCTCTCTATTCATGTAGGGGTTTTGTTTTTTTTAAACACCAAAGGGTACATTCTGCAAGCCTACCTCCTGGACGCCAGCTCTCAGCCCCTCTCTTTCCATGAATCTAGAATCCTCAGCTTCTCCCTCTCTCCATGTCCTCATTGCTGCCTCCATCTCTGGTGTCCCTGCTTCTCTGGATAGTGTCCCGCATTCCACTCATGCTCTTCAACCTTGATGGTCCAGAGAGTCCTCTGTTTCTGGACTGTAAGATTACTCCCCGTTTTTGTTACAAAACATATACCTTTATAATTGTGACAGTTCCAATTAGTCATGATAACAATAACTCACTGTTGAATCATACGATCTTATCCCCTGTTGTTTGTGTTTTATAAAATAGAAAGTTTTATACATGTTTGTGTAATTAAAACAAAAAAATTAAGGCAACTTAGATAAGCAATACCAAAAAAGTATCTTGTGTCTCTTTATTTCTAGGGGGCAATTCAGATGGTTCACTGAAAAACCGTTCTGCTTTCTGTAGTGACAAACTAGATGAGTATTTGGAAAATGAAGGCAAACTGATGGAAACAAGCATGGGTTTCTCTTCCAATGCTCCCACATCTCCTGTGGTATACCAGCTTCCCACCAAGAGTACCAGCTATGTACGAACACTTGATAGTGTACTAAAGAAGCAATCTACCATTTCCCCTTCTACCTCTTACTCTTTGAAGCCTCATTCTGTACCTCCTACTTCTCGAAAGTTGAAATCTCAAAACAAACAGCCAAATTTTACTGGCAGAAGTAAATCATCTTATAAATCCATTTTACCATATCCTGTTTCACCAAAACAGAAACACTCTCATGTGATTCCAGGAGATAGGGTTACCAAGAATTCTTCAAGTACCATCCCAGAAAACCAGGTGAATAACTTTGTTGTGCCAGCTTCAGAGGAAAACGTTTTTCCAAAGCAGATCAATTTGCGGCAGGCACACCAGCAGCAGCAGCAGCAGCAACAACAACAGCAGCCGTTTCAGGGAACTCGTCCTCCAGGCTTGTCAAAATCTCAGGTGAAGCTAATGGACCTGGAGGATTGTGCACTTTGGGAAGGAAAACCAAGGACCTATATCACTGAAGAACGAGCTGATGTATCCTTAACAACGCTACTTACAGCTCAAGTAAGTATCTTCTGTTTTCTGGAAGCATATTAGTGCTTGGCTAGAAAGTGAAGTTTGTGAGGGAAAATTGGGAATAGGGTTTAGGGGCACGAAGTTTTAAGCATTTAGTTACTTTGTTAAAAGCAAGCTAAGAGATATCCTCTCCATGTGTTCTTTTTTTTTTTTTTTTATTCAATGTTTTTATTTTGGATTGAGTGAAAGTTTACAGGGCACATCATCAGCTTCACATTCAACCATTCATATAGCTTGTTTCATTACATTGATTATTATCCCCTCCATATATCATCAGTTAACAGTGTTTCTCTCTATCCTCTTTAGCGTTTTTTTTTTTTGGGTGTTGGGGGGACTTGCCTTTTTGGAATTTACAGTCTCGGCTTTTAGGGAAGGTTTTTACATTTGTCTGTGGATATCCAGGGCTCATGTATGAGATTACTAACAAGCATTACTGAATAATCAGATGAGGGACAGTTTGCTTTGTCTACTAGGTGGCTAAAGTCTGATCCTCAGAGCCTGTGGTTTGGACGGTCAACAACACTTTCTCCATGTGTTCTTTTTTGCAAACTAGAAATTCAAATATAGGTGGATCTTTCCTGCTTTAGAATAACGTCCCTCTCCTGTATAAAGGCAGTTAAGTTTTAAGATTAAGTACTACACAGGGTTTCCGAGGCTGCAGATCTTTAAGGGAGCAGAAAGCCTCATCTTTCTCCTGCAGAACAGCTGGTAGTTTCAAACTGCCAACCTTGAAGTTAGCAGCCCGATTCGTAACCACTGTGCTAAAGGCAGTTGGCTATTTTTAAAATCTCTAGTTTCATTCCTGCATACATTTGTTGATCTTGTTAAAACAGCTGTAAAATTCTGCTTTGTTGTTAATGCCATGGATTTATAGCAACCCTGTATAGTGCTTCAAAGGAGCAGCTTACGGATTTAAACTGCTGACCTTGTGGTTATCAGTCTAGTGCTTATCTTGCAGCACAGAGGGAAAATAACAACAGCAAAACAACCATATTGAGAAACAAAACTTCATTTGTAAAATTTTATATTAAGAATATTTTATTTATATGAATGCACAATAATGCAACATGTTGGTTATTTTTGAACCATGAATTTGTATGCCACACCTTTCATTTTTTTAATTCTGTGACTAAATGCTAGAGCTGAAGATCATCATATATTGGGACTAAGTGCAGGATGTGTCTTTTATTATTAATAATTTCCAAAGACTTTTGTGCATGTATTATCCTTTCTCCTTTTTATTAATTATCTTAGAACAGGGATGGTAAAACTTTCTGTAAAGTGCTGGAGACTAAATATTTTAGATTTTGTAGGCCATACTGGCTCTATTAGGATCTCTGGTAGCATAGTAGTTATGAATCGGGCCGCAAACCGCAAGGTCAGCAATTTAAAACTACCAGCTGTTCTGCGGGAGAAAGATGAGGCTTTCTGCTCCCGTAAAGATTTACAGCCTCGAAAACCCTGTGCAGGGTCACTATGAGTCAGAATCGACTCCACAGCACATAACAACAACAACAACTGACTCTGTTGCATTTACTTAGCTGTATTGTGTAGTGCTATAGATAATATGCAAATATGGAACTGCTGTATTTTAATAAACCTTAGTTACAAAACAGGCTGTATTTGTTCTTTGGACAGTAGTTTGTACACTCTTGCCTTAGAATAGGGGTGGGGGGCCAGACAAGACCCTTGAAATAATTTGCTCTGGTCTTGCCAAGACAACTGTAGTTTCAGTCATCACGTTGTTGTTGTTAGGTGCCATTGAGTCAGTACCGCCTCAGGGATGAGTTAATTAAATGTTTGACCAATTATGGCAGGTTAATTTTTAAGTTGATGATTTTGTATGGACCACAAATGATGTTGTCAATTTTGGCAGAAAAAAGGTTCCTCACTCCTGCCCTAGATAATTGTATACATTTTTTTATTGTAAGGTGTATTTAATCTTTGTTGCTGCTTTAGCTAATTAATGGAATTTTTGTAATGTTAGTCAATGCCGTGTATTAGAATGAGGGGTTGTTTACAGTCTTTTGTCTTCAGTTATGATCTGTCCCTTAAATCTGTGTTAACCTTGTGCTGTTATTCAGAAAAGAAGGTAGACCAGGCAGAGCAAATACATGATTCTATTGGAGTCTTGGTGTGGCGCTGTGGGTTAGTGCACTAGACTGCAAAGCCGTTTGAACTGCAAGGTAGGCAGCTCAGGCTCACTAGCTGCTCCTCAGAAACCATATACAGGGTCGCTATGGGTTGGAACTGACTTGATGGCACTTAACAACAACAACAATCATATATATGGGCAATTTAGTAGAATTACAATTTTCTACTTTTATTTTAGGCATCTCTCAAAACTAAACCTATCCACACAATCATAAGAAAACGAGCTCCTCCATGCAACAATGACTTCTGTCGACTGGGTTGTGTATGCTCCAGTCTAGCTTTGGAGAAACGCCAGCCTGCTCACTGCCGCCGACCAGACTGCATGTTTGGCTGCACTTGTTTGAAAAGAAAAGTTGTACTGGTTAAAGGGGGATCCAAAACTAAGCATTTTCAGAGGAAAGCTGCTCCTCAAGATCCATTATTTTATGAAACTTTGGGAGAGGAGTCAAGGGAAGAAGGAGAGGACAAAGTCAGGGAGGAAGAGGAACTATTGAAAGAGAAAAAGAAGAGAAAGAAACTGGAATATAGTGAGTATTGATATGATATAAAACAAGAGTGTAGTCTTAGTTTTTTGTGAAATTATGCTTCTTTTAAAACAGTAATAACTATTTTAATCCTGATCTACTTACTTGTCCGTATTTTAAGAAATTCTTACGATCTTTCAGTGTGCTTTTTATATGGCATATGTGCCTTTTTAAAATGAACATTTACTCTGAGAATGGCTATTTTTGTATGTGTTAAATTTTTGTTAATCTCTTATTTGGACTTCAGAGTGACTTTGAAGTTTCATCCAGTTGTCATCTTTCATTGTTTATTTTCCTTTTGCCCAGATGCTACTTGGAAAGCATACAGATGATCAGTATAACATGTAATATTTTTACAAAAGTGTAAATTCACAAGAAGAGAAGACCTTCTGGTGTTGGTTTGAGCCACGCACCCAGTGATTGAGGGCAACAGGGGGCACATTTGGATATATTCTACAAGTCTGCCTCCTGGCTGCCAGCACTCAATCTCTCTCTTTCCATGAATCAAGAGTCCTCAGCTGCTCTCTCTCTCCATGTCAACATCTCTGCCTCCATCTCTGTTGTAGCTGCTTCTCTGGACAGGGTCCCCAAATTACTTAATTTTTATAAGACCTTACTTCCTTATTTGGAGTCCTGGTGTAGCACCGTAGGCTAATGCGTCAGTCTGCAAAGTCGTTAGAACTGCAAGGTCAGTGGTTCAAGCACACCAGCTGGGCCTTGAAAACCCTATATAAGGTCATTATGGGTCGTAACTGACTCAACAGCACTTAACAACAATAACTTCCTTTTTAAAAAAAGCTTATTCCTTCACAGCTATAGATAAGAGTGAAAAATTTATCTCTGAAGGAAAAATTTAACATGTCAAAATGATAACTAAAGAGAAAAGCACCATCAAGGAAGTTTTAATTAAGTTCAAATGAGACAAAATGCAGATCTACTCATTTATTTCTAAAAAGGATAAATAGTTGAAAAATAAATGAGTAGCATTAAACATAAATATCATGAAAGGAAGGAATGAAAATGATGCAGAAATCAGTGTCTGTATATGAGTGTTTTCTTCAGGTCTCTGCTAGAAGTTTTCCTGTTTAAAGATCTATCCAGCAAACAAAGGCAAAGGAAATGACAGAACTTTGAAAAGTTAATAGATTCTCTTAGTGTCTAATGTTTGGCTTCAGAGCTCAAATAAACTCCAAAAAACCATGGAATCACTTGCAGTATAAGATGTAAGAAAATGTTTTAAGAGCTACAGTTTCTTATTTGGCAATGATGGTAGTATACAAAATGAAAACTGTTGAGCCTGATTGTTGTTGTTAAGTGTTGTTGAGTCAGTTCTGATTCACAGTGACCCTGTATAGGGTTTCCCAGGAGCAGCTCGTGGGTTTGAACTGCCATCCTTGTGATTTGAAGTCCAGCGACACAACCCAAGACATCATGTCAATTCAAAACACAATACATGACATTTATGGTCGTATTTTAGAAATAGGTTCAACAAAGAAATTGCCACAGAAATGGGTGATACAAACCTGTAAGAAATTGTGGACTCACAATATAAAGACAGTTGTGAAGATGATAAATACCTGCCATTAAAAGAGCCTGGGCTTTTAAGTTATATACAAGTTTTTATCTAATATGAAGGCTTTGAAGGAATATGGAAAAGTTAAAGGAGACAAAGAGTTGTTTCGGTAAATTTAGAAATTGGTTTAAATAATTTTATGTTAAAAACCAAAACAAATAATTTTTTAAATAAAAAGAATTGCATTCATATTTTGGTTTGAATACCACAGTGAAACCTTTGAAAACTTCAACCTCTTTAAAGCAGAAACCTACCAAAGAAAGAAACTGCAATTATTTTCCAGTTAGACAAACTGTAAAACAGTGGTAAGAGTATATACCCTGTCAAAGCAGAAAACTTGTGAGATCTGGAAAAACAAGGAGTCCTTTCCAGTTTGGCTCTCACAAGTTTCACTTAGCGACTAAATTTAGATTCATAAACTCTTGGTCTAGCAGCTTCACCCTAAATAATCTGCAGAACTCTAGTTATGTATTTTACCAGAATCAGCTTGATGGCATTTAACAACAGCAGTCTGTACAAAATTACTTATGGCATCATGATTCACAGTAGCTTAAATTTGAACACAACTCTGAAAAATACAGTAACAGTAGAATGGCTAAACAATGGTATGAAGAAAGCAAATGAATTACAGCTATGTGCAAACAGCATGAATATTCTTAAATATAACCTTGAGTGAGATAAAGTAAAAAAATACATTGTTATAATTCCATTTACATAAATTTCAGTAGCAGACAAAATTAAACTTTGGTGTTAGAAATGCAAGGAAGTGGCTGTCATTTAAATGATTGTCTTTTGTGGAACAAGTAAGGTTGTTGATACGCAAGAACTTATTGGTATGATGGCAGTATTCTGTTTCTTTATGTAGTGTTTATATGGGTGTAAACTATTCAGCAGTACATATATGATAATCTGTACTTTTGTGTATGGATATTTCACAGTAAAATTGGAGTAGGAGGACTATAGTGTGCTGAATTGTTAGCATGGCAATTCTGTAGGTCTTTTGTTTAAGTCTATCATCATTTATGATGTAACTACTTTGGACATTGTGAGAGGATAGGATGTACACAATTAAAACATCCATCTCTTAAGTTGCTGAAGGTGCTCCTGTCTTTATGCTGATTTATCTTCAGAAGGCAACAATTATGCCTTGGTCTCTTCAGCTGGCTCCCTTGGGTTTGACTCTAGTTCTTATACTTATTACATTGCTCTCCTGGATCTTAGCTTCTATAAAATGAGAATAGTAATATTTATTTTGGGGCTATTGTAACAGTCAAATGAGTTAAATCCTATCAAGTGCTTGGAGAGCAGTTCAGTTAGTATTTGAAATGTGGTATACAGTGGTATCTTTTCAATAAGGTCTTCTCAGACCATGTTAAATATAATAGCATTTCTTGTTAATTCTTCATTCCCTTATATTCTGCTATGTTTTTCTACACATGATTTATGACCTCATTTTAGGTATTTGTTAATTTGTTCTTTCTTAGTAGATTATAAGCTCTGTGAGGACACTAACTTTGTTTTATCTGTAACTATTCTATTGTTTTAATTCATTATTACTTTCTGTTGAGGGACCATATTTTATTTTGGCAATACCTCAGCATTGAACTTTTATTGACAAAAGGACCTAAAATTTTATCCTTCCTTTTGTTAAGCTATATGTGAAACAGAGCCTGAACAGCCCATTCGCCATTACCCATTATGGGTGAAAGTAGAAGGTGAAGTAGATCCAGAGCCAGTTTATGTTCCAACTCCCTCTGTCATTGAGCCTATGAAACCATTGTTGTTGCCTCCGCCAGAAGTTCTATCTACTACTGTGAAGAACAAACTGCTCACTGGAATTAAACCTGCAAAACCATATACTCCTAGACCTAATCCTGTGGTAAGCTTTGAGCTTCATTTTCTCTTGTAAGTTACAAATACTTATAAAGATGATGGGTTCTAACTAGATTTTTGGTTGATTCCTATACATACATATATATATGAGAATGTGTTTGTGTGTGTGTGTGTATACTGTATAAATAAGCCTTATGTGTACATATTCCCTGGAGATCTTGTTAAAATATATCTTTGGGGTGGAAATAAAAAAATATCAGTTAAGGGGTTGAACCGAATGAAACTCTGAAATTAAGTCATTTTGTTTTCTGATATGATACGAAATTTCTTAATAGAGAACCAGCATCCTTCCTGACTGCTCCTAATTCAGCATATGCAGACTGTATGCATAGTATTTAACCTTACCTTTGTTTTTAAAAATGCCAAGTGTTATATAACAGAAACAAAGATGAAACATCCTTTTGTTTAGGGATTTTCCCCAATGTATAGAATGTCTTATTGTATAATATTTACAGATTCGTGAAGAGGACAAAGATCCAGTGTACTTGTACTTTGAAAGTATGATGACTTGTGCCCGAGTTCGAGTGTATGAACGAAACAAAGAGCAGAGACAGCCATCCCCATCCCCTTCATACCAGCAGCAGGGCTCGTGCCATTCTAGTCCTGAGGACTCTAGTGCAAAGGTGAATTTCTTGTTGCATCATTCTCTCTTATCTTCAGTTGCCTGTTTAATAGTTTTAGAATTTACATTATACTCTTAAGAATAATTTACAGTAATTCTTAATGGAGTAAAGAAGGCTGATTTCACCTAAATATCAATATATCTATTTTTCTACATATCTACTGTAGAGCTCTATATTCCTTACAGTTAAATTGATTTGAGACTATTCTTTTCTCTTGAAAGTAAACATTTCTATCTTAGTTAAATCAGTTAATCGGTAATTATTAGGTTTTTCATCTTTCCACATTGGTGAATTTTCTAAATAGCTGAAGGTTGTTTGATCTGGTAAGCATCAAACATTTTGTGTTTTTTACTGAAAGGCACTATCAAGTCAGGTGTAAATCCTTTTCTTGGTAACTTAGAACATTACTGAATAAGACTACCGCAGCTGTATGTGCAAATGTCTAATAAGATTGCTAAGAGTCAGAATTGACATTATGTCAGTGGGTTTAAGAAATATAATACTTGTGTTGTCCAAGTCTCAAATATTAATATATGCTGAACTGAAGTATTTTTGTGTTTTTCTCTTGTTTAGGAACCTGATTCTGAGCAGCAGCCCTTGAAACAAGTCACCAGTGACCTGGAGAATGATTCTGATAAGTCACAAGGTCAGAACGAAAGCTTGATTTTATAATTTGATAATATCCATATAGGTCTAGGTTACAATACTGAAGGAAAACTCAAACCACTAATTCAGGCTATGTCTGTTTTCCCTGTTTCTCTAACATTTACTAAAAGCAGAGACAATAGATTAAAGTTTTCTCCCTCATTAGTTGGTCTGTATAACACTCCAGAGACATTAGGTAAGTTGGTGCTTTTTTAAAAAACAAAAACCTCTTAAACCTGGCAATATTGGCATCAATGTTTATTGTAATTTTACTTCAGGTTTTAGTAGCTGGTGCCAGTGGAGAAATGCAGAGTGAGAAAGGAGTATCACTGATTTATTTAGCAGACGCTCTTGTCAATTTGGTTTGCTTGTAAAGACTTCTGACACGTAAGCAGCAGTGCTTTCCACCTTTCTTTTTTTTTTTTTTTTTTAAATGTCATGGTGCACATAGAAAATAATAATTCTGTAGTATACTAAGATAAGTGAAGGAGACTACTAGGATGAAAGAAGCTTTTCTGAGAGCATTATCATCCCAATGGGTGGCGCCTGAGAATTGACAGGATCTATATCTTGGCTTTCATTCCTTAAGCTCTGCTGTGAGTATTGATTGTAGGCAAATTGAAGTTTTTGACAACTTCATTCTTTTCTCTATTTGTCATATTTATTGATCTTGTTGTGAGTACCAACTTTGCATTGAGGTGCAGTCACCTGAAGACTAGTCTTTGATCTTCAAAAGGTAGTAATTTGAGTCCTCTTGTTTCCAGCTAACATGATTGTATCATCTGCATATCATAGGGTGTTAATGAGCCTTCCTCTAATTTTATGCCACATTCTTCATATAATCCAGCTTTTCAGATTATTTGCTCTTCGTAAAGATTGAATAAGTATGGTGAAAGGATACAGCCCTAGCACACGCTTTTCCTGATTTTAAGGCAATCAGTATCCCCTTGTTCTTTCTGAACACCTGTCTTTTGGTCTATGGACAGGTTCTTCATAAGCACAATTACATGTTCTAGAACACCCATTCTTCTCAGTGTTACCCATAGTTTGTCATGATCCACACAATCGCAAGCCTTTCCATAGTCAGTAAAGCACAAGTAAACATCTTTCTGGTATTCTCTACTTTTAGCCAAAATCCATTTGATGTCAGCAATGCTTAAATGCCTGTCAGCTCCTTGTTGATAGAGTGCTGCAATCATTTTTAAATTATTTTCAGGAAAATTTTATTTACATGTGGTATTAATGATACTGTTAGAGATTTCTGCATTCCGTTTGGTCACCTTTCTTTGGAATGGGCACAAATAACATATCTTTTCCGGTTGGTTGACCAGGTAACTGTCTTCCAAATTTCTTAACATAAATGAGAGAGTCTTATTTTCACCAGTGCCTTCAGTACCATCAGTATATGATCATATGGTTCCTCTGTCAAAATTGCCCAATTCTTTTTGGTACAGTGACTCTGTGTGTTCCTTTTGCCTTCTTTTGATGTCTCATATATCATTTTGTATTTTGCCCATAGAATCCTTCAATATTACAACCTTGAATTGAATTTTTTCTTTAGTTCTTTCAGCTTGATTAATGCTGACTGATTATGTTCTTCTTCCCTTCTGGTTTTTTAACTGCAAGTGTTTGCACATTTCATTATAATACTTTGCTTTCTCTTCTTGAGGTTCCCTCTGAATTTTTCTGTTTAGCTGTTTTACTTCGTTAGTTCTTCCAGTTGCTGTAGCTTTTCTATGCTCAAGAACAAGTTTCAAAGTGTTTTGACATCCATTTTGGTCTTCTTTCCTGACTTTTAAGTTTTTATTGTCAACTAATAGTTTACATGGGAGAACATTGGCTTTACACCATTGTTTCATTGTAATGATTACAGTATCCTCCATGCATCATCATTCAACAGTATTTGCTTCCATTCCCTCTGTTTTTTTTGGGGGGTGGTGGTGGAATGTACACAAAAACATATAATAATGTGCACAAAACATGTAATAAATTGTTATGTATTAGGAATGTATAATATTTTAAATAACCAAAGGCACATTCTGCAAGTGTGCCTCCTGGCCACCAGCATCCATTCCCTCTCTTTCCATGAGTGTAGAGTCCTCAGCTACTCCCTCTCTCCATGCCCTTATCTCTGGTGTTGCTGGTTCTCTGGATAGGGTCCCGCATTCTGCTTGTGCTGTTCTCCCTTGATGGTCCTAGGGTTCTGTGTTTCTGGACTATAAAATTAGCTACTCCCCTGTTGTTACAGACCTTCTACCTTTAGAGTTGTGACACTTGGAATTAGTCATGATAACAATTACTATTGAATCATGAGAATCTTATCCCCATCTCTTCACCAGATCCGTCTAGACAAGATGAATACTATTCAGTGGGGCTCTATCTTCCCTGCACACTCTTAAACTAAACTGCCTCTTGAAAACCTGTAAGCCAGACAACTTCCTGCCTTTATCGCCCCCTCATTTTAGGTAGCCAATGTCTAAGTTGCCCATCCCTATCTACCCTATATATACAGAGGGAATAGCATTGATACTTGTTGTGAAGACTCCGTCCTTCTTTGTTGGTATTTTGAGCTATTACATCCATAAATATTTGTCAGGTTCATCAAATTGTAGCAATTTATACTCGTTTCCTTTATGAAAATTGTGTTGTTGTTGTTGTTTTTAATCTTCATGTGGTTGAGTTCTGATTATCAAACCATTGAGGCTAGGTCAAATGGGTACTATCTGTAAGTTTGGGTGTTCTTGTGCATCTTCCCTTACTTCATATCAGCTGGATGCTTCACTCTCAGCTATAGCCCTCCGTAGCTATGTCATTGTCCATGGGCTTAGGAGTCCCCAGGTCTCATCACATTTTGGACCAACCAGCCCTTCTTCTCCTCTCTCTCATCTCCAGGTCAACGAGAGTCAATGGACTGCAGTTGAACTCAGCCCATTTCTTCATTGCTGCCTTTCCCCCTCTTCCACTCACCAGTAGACCAACAAGTGGTTGCCAACAAGCTCACATGCCTGCTCATCATGTGTTCCCTTTGAGTTTCAGTCTCGGAGGGGCTTCCTGACTTTTTAACAACCTTTTCCTTTTTTCCTGTGTGATGTTCTTGCTGTCATCCCACAGCTCTTTTGGTCTTCAGTCACTAGTGTCTAATGCATCAGATCTGTTCTTGAGTAGATGGGTAACGTTACATAGTGAGGCTACGCGTGCGTGGGCGGCAGACACAGGCATGAGTTAAATGCTTTGTCTGCTGGCTCAGAGAGTGGTTGATCTACTTGGCTGCACCTTGCTTTTCCTCTTGCACATGTTTACTGAACGTGCTTGAAGGATACAGCTGCGTGTTTGCTTCCAACAGGATTTAGTTCCTAATGGACAAAAACAACCTACAGTGTCAAAATGTGGTTGATGAGAATTTTGAAGACGTTACCAGGACAGTAATTAAGTTTAAGCCTCCGCTATACAAACAGCAGTGCCAGTTCGTTCAAGATTTAGTGAGCCAACATGAACCCAAGAAGGTTTCAGACTTAGGTTGTGGTGATCCTTCGCTCTTATGGTTGCTAAAATTCCACAAGTGCATTGAACTGCTTGTTGGAGTCGATACCAACAAGGATAAATTGCAACGGAAAAGTATAAGTTGTCTCCCCTCATTGGCGACTATCTGAAACCCAGGGAAAGGACCTTGACTGTTACGTTGTATCATGGCTCTGCTGTGGAGAGAGACTACAGTTTGCTTGGATTTGACTTGATAACATGTATTGAATTGTTTGTACCACCACATACCCAAGTTTGCAGCAAAAAAAAGTATCACCAATATGCAGTGGTGAGTGAAGTGATTTCCCAAGTCTACAGCATGAGGAGGGATCTTCTGGAAAGTCTGAAGTTGTAGGATGACGGGGACTGCCGGGATTTGCCAGAAGACACCGGCATCACAGAGGCCCCCTTTCAATACTTGCAGCTGGTCCTCACCCAATTCAGTACCAACCTGGGGAAGACTCCCAAGCCGTTCTGCATTGGAAATGTGTTTTATGTGCCTTTGGAAAGACTCTTTTCATTGCCCAAAGTGAAACATTTATGTATTAACATTCAGCATCTGAAAACTGCAGACATGGTGATGCTGAACAGCGATGGTTCTGCAGTGATTGTTGACATACATGAGGAGGACAGCGATGACTGAGCACCCTTGTTTCCTTAAATCCAGGGTCATAGCAATAGTTGAACTCATTCAGCATTGAAATGGAATTATTTTTGTGGGTGTAGTCACGATTCAGGTGTGACTTTCTTTTTTTGATGTGCAGAGCTTTGATAGAAAGGGCCGTCTTTTTGGCCACTGGACAGTGTTTAACTCACAGCCAGACTGCTTGCTGTGAACCTAAAAAGATAATAAGGCTGAACACAGAATGGTGTGCTTTCCTTTGAAATTAAAGTTTTTCTTTGATATTTTCTCAAGGGGGGAAAAAAAAAGTCTGTTCTCTAAATTCAGGTGGGGTATACTCATTGTCTTAGTTTTGGTTCTCATGGACGTGTTTTAATTTTCTTCAGCCTGAACTGCATGTGAGTGGTTGGTAGCCTGTTCCACAGTCTGTCCCCGGTCTTGTTTTGGCTGACGATACTGAGCCTTTCCACTGTCTCTTTGCACAGATGTAGTCACTTTGATTCCTGTCTATTTCATCTAGTGAGATCCAGGTGTACTTGCCTTTTATGTTGTTGAAAAAAAGATATTTGCAGTGAATAAGTCATTGGTCTTATAAAATTCTATCATGTGATCTCTCGCATCATTTCTGTCACTAAGGTCATGCTTTCCATTTATAGATTTCTTCCTCTTTGTTTCTGACTTTCGCATTCCAATCACTAATAATAATCGGTGCATCTTGATTGCATGTTTGATCAACTTCAGAATGAAGAAGTTAGTATGATGCTTCAATTTCATCATCACTGGCTTAACAGTTGGTATATAAATTTGAATAGTAGTATTAACTGTTCTACTTTATAGGCATATGGATATTATTCTGTCACAGACTATAAAACAGATCTGGAAATGTTCTTTTTGATAATGAATGTGACGACATTACTCTTCAATTTGTCATTCCTGGCATTTGTCTAATTCAGAATAACCAACATCAGTCAATTTCAGCTCACTAGTGCCTAGAACATCAATCTTTATGCATTCAACTTCATTTTTTACATTTTCAGTTTTCCTAGATTCATGTGTTGTACATTCCTGAAGTGGTGCTGTGGGCTAATGCGCCAGACTGCAAAATCGTTTGATTTGCAAGGTCGGTGGTTCAAGGGCACCAGCTGCTCCTTAGAAACCTTATACAAGGTCACTATGGGTTGGAATCGACTCGATGGCACTTAACAACAACTTTCCATGTTCCAATTTTTAATGGTTGTTTGCAACTGTGTCTTGTCCTTTTGAGTTGTGCCCCATCAGCAAATGAAGGTCCTGAGAGCTTAACTCCATCCACGTCATTAAGGTCAACTCTACTCTGAGATGGCAGCTTTCCCCTCATCTTACAGTACTACATATGTTGACAGGGTTTGGTTATTCATAAGGTTTTTGATGGTTAAACCATCAAAAAGTTATCCACCTCTCTTAGTCTGTCCAGAATGTCTGCTGAAATCTGTCCACCATGGGTGACCCTGCTGGTATTTAAAATAATGGAGGCATAACTTCCAGCATCACAGCAACAGACAAGTCATCATATAGTAGGACAAACTGACAGACAGTTGGTGGACCCCTGAGGACTGAAAGGATATGTATCTTGGCATTCCTGTAACACATTGGTTGGGAAGCTCTGTTGTAGAAATCTGGGTATCTAGTAAAATAGATATCTAGTTAACATGTTGCCATGTATGCAAATACATTTGTAAGATGAGTGATTGACATACATTGTCGAATTTGATCAATCATCTCCAGAGGAAATTATCTTTCAATTCCATTTTCCATGAGCTTTTTGAAGCCTCCTCATATTGTGGAAGTATTTGCTGTAGAAATACAGTATATTTTCTTTTTTTAACCAGTACTCTTCCTTGTCTTTAGGATTGACTCTACCATTCATGTGTTCTAAAACATCTTATAGTGTCACTGCTTTGCATATGTTGACAGCAGAATAATACTAAATTGTACCAAACAAGCTTAAGCTTGGTTATGGTCATACTTTGTTTGCAAGATGGCATCTTATTTTAGTGCAATCTTGAAAGACTCCTTATATTATTAGAGTCCAGTCAGAGGATTGTTAATACTAATGTAGTTTAATTCTCTAAGATCCAGTTGAGGATTGTTAATACTAATGTAGTTTAATTCTCTAAGATCCAGTTGAGGATTGTTAATACTAGTGTAGTTTAATTCTCTAAGATCTTCCTTTCTTAAAAATACCCAAATTGTGTTACATTGTATATTGGACTATCACTAAAAGTACATGGGAATGGGACACTGAGGAACTGTCATGTATTTGTTCCTGACAGTTTTCTGGTCAGATAAAAGTCTTTCAAAGTGAAGTTCAATTATGTAATGCAGAAATACTTCTCAATTCTTTATCAGAAAAGAGCTGGAAGTCTTCCTGCAATGAAGGGGAATCTTCTTCTACCTCCTATATGCATCAGAAGTCACCTGGCGGTCCCACCAAACTGATAGAGATCATCTCAGACTGCAACTGGGAGGAGGATCGGAACAAGATTTTGAGCATCTTATCCCAGCACATCAATAGCAACATGCCACAATCTCTTAAGGTGGGCAGCTTCATCATTGAGTTGGCTTCTCAGCGAAAGAGCCGGGGTGAGAAGAACCCTCCTGTTTATTCTTCTCGTGTGAAAATCTCTATGCCATCATGTCAAGACCAAGATGATATGGCTGAGAAATCTGAATCAGAGACTCCTGATGGTCCATTATCCCCTGGGAAAATGGATGATCTCACTTCTGTGCAGACAGTTGCCTTGGATTCAGTGAGGGAAAGATTGCATGGAGGCAAAGGTCTGCCTTTTTATGCAGGGCTTTCTCCTGCAGGGAAGCTTGTGGCCTATAAACGTAAACCCAGTTCAAGCACATCTGGACTTATCCAGGTGAGAATTACCTTTAATCTGGGTATAGCATCTTTTTTTTACTTAGGTGATATTTTTAGTTTTCACAGTCCCTAGTGAGCTTGATATCATGTGGTACCCCATATTAGCTTATAATTTTCTTTGTTGTTTTCTCAGAAAATTGTTTTTCTTAAAACTTTTTTTTTTTAATCCATATATAGCATGTTAGGGATAGGTAATAAGGGGAAGGTGAAATTAACGTTAGGATAGGCAATACATATTCAAGACTTGGGGGGAAATTTTAATAAGGTGCTTTTCAAATATGAGATTGTTACATTGTCTTATTAATTTCTGATTTCATAATTAGTTTTTCTTTATGTGGAATTTGCTAACCTTTGATTTAGAATAAATACATTATTGCTATTTAGAAACTTAGGCAGATTATATTAGTAAAATTACACTGGCGTGTAGAAAATCATTTGGAATGCAAAGTTTCTGAATTGAACTGCAAGTCATAGTCTGAAACTTTTTCTTTTTGCTTAATACTGTTAAATGTACTTTTATATTATGGTAACATATGTGTGGAAGTGTTTGACATTGTTGTCTTAGTCAGTTGACTTTATTAGCTTGGCTGCTTTTCCAAGTTAAAAACCTCTCCATTAATATTATGATTGATTACTTACCATTACTAGTGCTATGCAGTGATTTTTATTGGTACTTCTTAAACTCTTAATTATGAGGAGAACTGCATTTTCTGCTTTACCCATTTATTGATTGGTACTTTGAAAACCGAGACTTTTACTGAGATCATGTGTAACAAGACTAGACTCTCTGAAATGTGGGAATAGAAATTTTGTGTTCTCTTCTGTTCGAATACTCACAAAGCTAACATAGAATTTGAACTTGCACAAGCATTCAGGCCAGTGTAATACTAATTTTGGGGAAGTCTTCAGAGCAAGTCCTAAGGAAGGCAAGTTAGGGACATCTGGCCATATTGTTTAAAAAACTATCGTGTAGTTTACTTTAGGATACAGTTATCAGGCTCTTTGTATCAAACTCGAGGCAAATACATTACTGATACTTCTAGGAACAATCGTAATTTTACTTAAGTAGCAAAGAGTAATTTTGTCTCATGATTTGCTTTAGCTGTTATTCTCAACAATTCCTTATTTATTTAGTGATCCTCCATTTTTTTTAAGTGAGAACAAGGAGGCACAGAAAAGTATGTCTTATCTAGAGTCACCATCAGTATGACCTAGGGAACATGAGTAAAAAACTTTAGTAGGTTTTTGTTTATTTTTCTTTATAACTATGCTATTGTCTAAGATGGGACAGTCTAATCAATTCAGGCACTAGAGTCAATCTTGACCTTATTTGCTGGTTCACTTTCTCCTGACAGTTTAGTGACTACTATTTGAATTAGAATGCATTTCTACTATATTTTCCCCCTGCCCAAGATCTGTCCAAGAGAGAAAGACAGTATCTTCAAAATTGAGTCCTTTGAAAATCGAAAACTGAAATGATTTTATTGCTTAGGTTATTATTAACAGTGGTTGTCTTATAACTTAAAACTGGATTTATCATATATTTTTCTAATATGAAGAGTACATGAAAAGTCCATTTTTGAGAGGGCTTCATTAAGCTTCTCTGGTCTTGCCAGAGAGATTCTTCAGAACACAGTTATTCATGTTTGCTGATGATTGTTAGTAGTGTAACCAGCATGACTTATTGTGACAACTAAAACAGTTGGATGTGATGACATCTTTCATATATGTGATATAGAAACACTTAATTTTAAGATTATCTGTGCCTGACTATCTAAATGAAATTAAATTAGTTCAGAATATTAGTTGGCAGTATATCCTGCCTTGCCCCCTTCCCCCCAGTCTCCTAATTATTCAGATTATCCTGAATGGAAAAAGTTAATTTCTTTTTCCCTTTGAAATCTGAAAATTAGACTTTTGAAACCTTGTAAAAAATGAAAGAAACCCTTGTCAAGGGAGAGGAGTTAGCAAGAGAATTTTATCTTTACAAAATTTCTCTTTGCCACTTGTTTCAGGTTAATGGTAAGAGTTACCCGCAGGCTAAGTTGCTATTGGGACAGATGGGGGCATTGCATCCAGCCAATAGGCTAGCTGCTTATATCACAGGCAGGTTGCGACCCTCAGTCCTGGACCTCTCAACCCTCAGTACTGTCATCTCCAAGGTAGCATCCAATGCCAAGGTGGCTGCATCCAGGAAACCACGTACCCTGTTGCCTTCAACATCCAATTCCAAAATGACATCATCCTCCAGCACTACATCAAATCGCCCTGGGAAGAATCTGAAGGCGTTTGTCCCAGCAAAAAGGCCGATTGGTAAGTTGAAATGTACAGATATTTTGGAAAGGTTTGTAATTCAGTACTGAATCAATGAGTACAGATATAAAGCTAAGAGAAATACAGCATCTGTTATTTTTAATCTTCGAGCCTTCCAAGTTTTTTTTTTTTTAATTTTTATAATACTTTTAATGGTTTATGATGCTGGATAAATAGAATTCTACTTGTTTTTACAGCTGTTATTTTCCAGGCTTTTAGATTGGCTTTATTAATGAAGAAAAGACTTAGGTTTTAATTTGTTTTTAAAAAGGACAAAATATTTTAAATACTTTACATAGTCTAGTATTTTTCCTATGAGGATTGGTATTCTGGAACCAGTTAATTTATATGTTCTTTAAACTTGTAGGTTTAAAGTAAAAGGCTCTTGTAAAACATACTTTGGGCAATATATTCTGTTCATACTTGATCTGTGAATAAAAATCTTTTTTTTCCCTTAACTACTTGAATACTAGAGTGTGTAATAAATCACCTCCTTGTTGAAGTGTTTGTATTTTAGCATTCAGATTGTCTTCACAGTTGGTTTATTGAACTCTTCTTTTTGTTGTTTCAAATCTACATGGGAATGTTAAGTAAAGGTGCAAATTACTAGATTCTTATTCCTCTAATAGAAAATTGAAATCTCTGGTTGAATGCTGGAGGTAGATGAAGATCCAAGATAGACACTGTATGCCTGAAAAGGAATCCATTTTACTTTTTTTTTTTTAAAGTATATTCAACTAGTGATTTTTTAATGCAGTCGTACCCTCCACTCTTGAGTCCTGGCGTGGCGCTGTGGGCTAATGCGGCAGACTGCAAAATCGTTTGAACTGCAAGGTCGGTGGTTCAAGCTCACCAGCTGCCCCTTGGAAACCCTATACAGGGTCGCTATGGGTCGGAATTGACTTGATGGCACTTAGCAACAGCAACAACAACCCTCCACTCTTAAAAAATGTATACATTTTAGGAATATGTAAAGCTTAACTGTCTTAGAAGAGGTTAATAATAAAGAGGTGGAGGTGCTGGGGCAGGAGGAGGTGGTATAAACAAATCTAAGTTTTTGCGTTAGGGAAAAAAATCCTCTCCCCTTTACTTTCTTTCATCTGTTTTAGGTGATAAAGTTGTTTGCTGCTATATTGCCTTTTAGTGTCCTAGCAATTTTTTAATATTGCATAGCCAAAGAAATTTTTGTAAGAACACCCATTTTAATCCCTTTCTCGTTAGAATTATAAGGGTTTGGTTGGGGTTGAGGGAAATGGTTTCATTTCTGTGGGTAGAAATTGGCACACATAATGCAGGTAGCTAGTACCTGTAAGAAATTGACCCAGTGGTGCACAATAAATGTTGATAGACACATTCACTACGAGGATAAAATATGAGAACTGAAGATTTTTGACCTGCAAATTTTTATTTGCAGCGGCTCGACCCTCTCCTGGTGGTGTGTTCACACAGTTTGTGATGAGTAAAGTTGGAGCCCTGCAGCAGAAGATACCTGGAGTTAGCACACCCCAACCCCTGACAGGGCCACAGAAGTTCAGTATCAAACCTTCTCCAGTAATGGTCGTCACACCTGTGGTTTCTTCTGAGCCAGTTCAGGTGTGCAGCCCTGTGACTGCTGCTGTCACTACTACCACCCCTCAAGTGATTTTAGAAAATGTTCCTTCTGTGACACCTATGACTGCTATTTCTGACATGGGAACTAAAGAAACTACTTACTCTTCTGGTGCCACCACTGCAGGGGCTGTTGAGGTCTCTGAAACTAATACCAGCACCCCTATAACACCTACCCAGTCTACAGCCACTGGGAACCTTGCCAAAACTACTGGGATAACTACCCCTGTGGCTTCAATTGCTTTTCCTAAGTCTTTGGTAGCATCTTCTCCAACCATAACTCTTCCTGTTGCTTCCACTGCCTCCACCTCCATAGTCGTGGTGACCACAGCTGCATCTTCCTCCATGGTGACCACACCAACTTCATCTCTGGGCTCTGTTCCTATTATACTCTCGGGAATTAATGGGAGTCCACCAGTGAGCCAGAGACCAGGTAAGGCCTAGATGTTATTAGCTGCTTTACTGTACAGCTATTTATATAACTTTGTGCTTGTGATAGGCTTATAGATGTATTAGGCTAATAGTGTAGGTGTTTCTGCTATAACATGACACATGCGTTTCTGAAAACCTTTGCTTGTTGCAAAAATGAACACTAAAAACATGAATTATAATTAAGAAGCATCACTGAAAACCTATGTTGTTTTGTAGCCAGAATACTAATAAAAACAGTAACTTGTACTTGAGATAATTTAAACAACTCTGATAATTAGTGTAGTGGGGCTGGAAGTTCTCTCCAGAGATGTTCAAAATACTCAAAATAGTAGAATGGAAATATTGACTGAGGATACTGAGAAATGCAAATAGGAGTTGAGCTCTGAGTCAGAGTAGTTAACTAAGGTGGGCACAAGAGAGGAAGCACAACCTGCCATATACTGAGAGCTACACGAAGCTAGGGGAACACATCTCTGAGGAGAGGGAGCCCCAAATACTGGTGTTCTACTCTTTTTTTTTTGCTTTTTAATTAAAAGAGAGAGTTGAGAAGACTTCTGCCTATGCTGTAACCAAACTATCTTTTATCTTGTTGAAGTTAAAAATTGTACCTCCTGCTCATCTAGCAACTCTTTCCTAGTAAAATTCACTTATGAGTCAGCACAACTCCCATGTAATATTGACATTATGCTCTTATTATACCTAAGCTGATTAAAAGAGAAATAAAGGTGTGTATTTTATTGAGTAGGACCTAGAATAATTTATATATGCTTAAGAACTTTTAAGGAGCTTTGGTAGCGTAGTGGTTACGAATCGGGCTGTGAACCTTAAGGTCAGCGGTTCGAAACTACCAGCCACTCTGCGGGAGAAAGATGAGGCTTTCTACTCCCGTAAAGATTTATACCCTCGGAAACCCTGTACAGGGTTGCTATGGGTCGGAACCGACTCTACAGCACTTAACAACAACAACATGAACTTTTAAGTTAAAACTAAATTTTTTCTCTTGCTGGGTTAAAAGTTAATGAATTTGAAATCAGAATAACCTAATTGCTAATTTCGTATTGTAATGCAGCTAAGTAAAGTAAGTGGTTCTTTTAATCTACTCAGTGAAATTAATGTGAAAAAGAGTACAAAACTTTTGAGAACTGTAAGAGAAATAAGTACCCTTCAGCAACTATTTTGCTTATTGATATTTAACCTATTAGGTATTTTTAGATTTAGTGACATGCTTTAAATTCCCATAGGTCTTTTTTTAAAGAAGTGATTTGGAAATTAGTTAATAAGTTGAAGGTTGTAATCTTTTGCTTGTTCTCATAAACAAAAATGTAAGAAATTATTAGTATAGAGTTTTGGTAATGAGGTCATTGTTTGTGAAACTGCTTTGATTTCCTATTGAATCTCAAGGTTCGTTATCTGTCATATTTTAACTGTTTAGATATGGGTTCCAATCTTTCTTATAGGTTTCTTCATTGAGCAATTTTATAGTTCATTGTTTCTCAGACTTCGATCATTCAGAATGTACATTCAAGTATTTTGGCTTTGAGTCCCATTTGTTACTGTCATTCATTTTTATTGAAATCAGCTCATTTGTTTACTTACATATAAATTTGTTTGTTTTGACAACTTAGTTCAATTTCAATAAAATGCTTCCCAAGCATTATTTTGACCAAGTAACCAGGTATATGTTATAAACATTGACAGTGCCCAGTTATAAAAACATACTTGAAGTTAATAAGGACTTAGCCATTTTCTAATATTAGCCTATTTTCTACACTGCTAATTCACATATGCCCATTAACAAATGGAATATTATCTGCTACATTTATTAGTTTATGTATGAGTGTGTTCTGAAAAACTGTAGGATCTGTGAAGACCAATTTTCATGCTGGCATTGCATGCATCCAAGTATTAATGCACAGAGGGCGTAGCATTAGAGCAACGAGAGAACATACTCAAACACTAAGCACACCTCATTCCCCTTTTTATTGCTTGTTTTGCTTAGTACTACACTTAAAGGAATCTCTGAATTCGGTGTTCAACTGTCAAAGGAAAAAGAACAGCAGGGCACATATTTTTGGGCTCAAATAAAATTATTAAGTGCTAACTGGTGTAAAACAGACATTGGTTTTTATATATATGACCTTATCTAAAGGTCATTATCTAAAACTCCTCAACCCATGGTCTTCCAAGCAAAATGGTAACTCACATCCATATGATTTAGGTTAAAACATATGTGGAATAACAGTGTTTGGGTAAATTTATATGAGACTAAGGGCTCAGATTATCCGAATTTGAATTCAGGTCTTTGGGAGGTGAGACACTTGTACTAAGCAGCTGTGCTACATTGCTGCTGTAGTGAGTTATTTTGGATCACACCTCGACTAGCCTTGATTCCATCCAGTTAGATGCAGAGAGTGCAAACAGGAAAGCATACCAGCCAGTAAACGGTTCAACAATGCATGATTTTTAGTCTCTTGCTCTGAGGGTTTATATCAATTTAAAAAAATTAAACCAAGGGAAAGAACTGAAGATTTAATAAGCCCCTTGTGCTTCAAAATTTTTTTTTCTTTTAAAAGGTAGCCACTAATTTGCTTGGGTACAGCAGGCCTGTATTTTGAAGTTTTTTAAGAATAATTTTTAAAGTAGGAAGAAAGTGTAAATATCCACTGCTCCATTCCAAAATTTAAGCTGAGGGCAGCAAAAATTCTTTACACCCAAATAAAATTATGGCAGCAGTTCAAATGTGACCAAAGTAAATGTACTGTTTTTTAAAAACAGCTAGGACTCTTAACAAAGCTAACACACTAAATCAAATCTAATTGCAGTTTTTAAATCGAAAATGCACAAAAAAACGAAATAGGAATTTTGAGATTTTTATCATTGAAGGTAAATCTTAATGCTATTAAATTCACAAATATACTAATTGAAATATCCAATCCTAGTTGTTATCTAAAACACACAGTGCAAGCAAACATACAAATATTTAGTCTCTTCACATATCAGTTCCCATTCATTTCATGGTTTGGAAATGGGGAGAAATAAATTCCCCATTTAAACTGCAAGTCAGCAGGTGTTTCTTTAAAGCCTATGTTAGCTAAATTCATAAAAAATAATGATTAACAATGATCTTTACTTGTTAACTTACAAGGAAACACCTTCAAAACTGCATTTTGTCAAAGTTTCTGTACTAAAATGTAAAAACCCTGAACTACACAAATGCTGAAAAGTTTAAAAACCCTTAATTTTTTATTCCTGGTACCAATACCACAATTTACAGGGCAATATACCTGATGTAATGAAAAGAAAAAGCTACAACAGATAAAAGACCTCAGGAATGTACATCTAATTGGCACTACATTGCATTAATATTAGCTGCACTTTTTGCAAACTGTGGCTATGATAGTCCTGAACAGGAAGGGTTTCATGTTGAAGCTGCAGTAACTTTTCTGACTATGTATCATCGTACCTTCAGTGGCAAGATTTTTACAGTTCCTCTAATGCATTTGGGATGACTGCCTTATAGTAACCTGAAGCTTTCCTGAAAACTCCTCGATCTCTCTCCTGCTAAGAACTGTAGCTAGCTCCTTTCTGCTTCCACCACCAGATCCATAAGGACTGCCCAAGCTTCTTCCACCAAAACTACCCCCTTTTTTTGTTCCATAATTTGATTGCTGTTGTCTACTATAATTTCCAAAATCAATATAGTTCCCACCACCATCATAGTTACCACTGCCAAAATTTCCTCCTTCATTATAACCATCACATTCTCCACCACCACCACCGTATCCACCACCTTAGTTTCTATATCCTGGTCCACCACCACCATAGCCCCCTCTACTACTATAACCAGGATCACCTGCACCATCACTACCTTTGCTGACAGCCCCTGCACTGCCGTAGTTTGCTCTTCCACTGAAGTTTCCACCACAGCCAAAGTTCCCTCCACAACCCATAAAGTTGCCAGATACACCTCCATGACCTCTGTGATTTAGCAGACTGCATCTCTTGCTTAGAAAGCGCCCTTTTCACTTCACAGTTATGCCCATTCAATAGTGTGGTATTTCTAAACAACTATTTTATCAACTGTATCATGATCATCAAAAGTTACAGAAGCAAATCATCTCTTTTTTCCACTCTGTTTCAATCTTGTCATACTTTTTAAAGTAGTCTCTCAAATTATATTCTTCTGTGTCTTTAATTCCATGAAGAAAAATTTTCTTCACTGTTAGATGGGCACCAGGCTTTCAGAATCTTGTCTAGAAACAGCTATCTATGGTTCCACTACACGCCCATCAACCTTGTGCGGTCAGGCACATTGTTGCATCCACCTCCAATGCAAGAGTAAGTCACAAAACCAAAACCCCTGGTTTGTTTTGTCTGGGGAATCTCTGATCACCACACAATCTATGAGTGTGCCCCATTTCTTGAAATGTTCTCTTAAATTACCTGTAGTTTCAAAGCTCAGACCACCAGTTAAACAGTTTTTGCAACTGCTCTGGTTCCTTTGGATCATGATCCTCCTCCCCTGGCGGCGACAGCAACAGCTGGAGGAAGTCAGGCTGAGGGTGACTGGCATTGGTTTTACCTCCATTTTGAGACCGGACTTTCCTCTTATAACTCTTAAATATATTTTGAAATATAATGTCTTAAATGAAAACCACTTTTAGACTTAACGAAAATAGAGGTGTAATCCCTTGGATAAATATACTTGAAACATCAATATTATTATAAATTTTAGCTAGTTAATATGTTCTTTACATGTGACTTGCTTTTTCTGTTCATGAAGAGAACTAGAAAATATTGGACATTTTATGTAAAGACATAATATCATAGACTGATATTTTCTCCTGTTGTATAGCACTAGAATGGAAAAGGAAATTACTCTCTGACAGTGTTGATGTAATGTTACTCTTTATCTATATGCCACCTAAAATTATCTTCTGCAGCATCATTTTAGGGAATATTAATGTTGTTAACAAATTTCCTTGCCTGCTTTTATAAATGGTACAGAATCAGATACCTGCTACTTCTAAGGAAGGCATATGTTGTCAGTTCACAGTTCACAAAGAGGATCCCAACTCTAAGCACTTAAAAATCTTTTGAATTTTTTTCATTTAACGTCCCTTTTTTCTCTTTCCCCTCTTCCTCTCCCACATTTAAATCAACAGGAACACGAATACTTAATGTACATATTAGAGTTGTTCTGAATCACTCAAAATTTAATTTGAAAAGTCAAGAAATTAAAAATGCTTTAACATGTGTCTTAATTCATATAAGGTAGATTTGTATTATTGTTTCAATCACCCATTATTTTTTTCCCACACACAGTTTGGTTTTTGTGTTTTATTTCCTTTTCAAAAACAGCCTTAGGTCTTCTACATATTTATACATTTTTGTCATTTAAAGGTTAGGAATTTAGTAAGTTTCTTGGCATTATGCCTGTCTCATTACACTGAACTTTTTCTGTTTAGTTTGCTGATTTTTCTATTAGGGATGAACTAATGAAAAGTTTTTCTATTATTAGCAATATTAATTAAGCTTACCCGTTTGTAAAATGGTAGATTACTGTCATTTATGCTTATTATTTCTGTGTCCTTATCCTCATGGCCCCAAAACCTGTAAACTACTCATTTCTTTCATGTTTTTAATGTTTCTACATATAGCTTCCAAATATTAAAGTGTATCTTTAGGTACTATTAATGTTTTGAAATCCCTTTTAATTTACAACTCTGAATTAAGTTAATGACTTTTCTGTTTGTTTTAAGACTATCTTTTGCCTTTTCCTAACCAGGCTTTATTTCCCTGCTCTTTGATGTCTCTTAATTTCATTCCATTTTTGGGGGGTATGTATTTTTTACTTTTGAAACATAACTTCTACACATCTTTAAACTTTGCTTATTCATAAGTGAATTTTAAAAGCCAAGCAACTTTTTACACCTTGTGATTTTTAGTCTTTGATTTTATCTTAACTTGAGTAGAATTCTGTTAGTCTTATTAACCACTCAATTTAAAAATTGAAGAGAATTTTATAAAAATGATCTCTCTAACCTTAATGAGAATTCAGATTTAGAGGCCTGTCCATGTTTTTCATTAGGCAGAAGCATTATCCTATTAAATGCATTTCCTGACAATTGATGCTTGAAAAATTTTTACTATTCTAAATGTAAAATCCTGCTAAGTCTGGTTAATTGCTTAAATTAAAATAAATTGTTCTCGGTCATCAGTGTATTAAATAGAAGTATAAGATTTTAACAACTTTATTATTGAAATTAGAAGTTATGTACAGCATGGTCATATCCTATGTCATAATACTTTTTTTCCTACATATGTTAAAAGAGAATTCTTACACCATATTTCCATTTCCTATTTTTCAGAAAATGCCCCTCAGCTTCCAGTGGCTAATCCACAGGTCTCTCCTAATACAGTAAAACGTACCGGTCCTCGATTGTTGTTGATTCCAGTGCAGCAGGGGTCTCCTACCCTTAGACCTGTCCCAAACACACAACTTCAGGGACATCGGATGGTCTTACAGCCTGTTAGGAGTCCAAGTGGAATGAACCTATTCAGGCACCCTAATGGGCAGATTGTCCAACTCCTCCCTTTGCATCAGCTTCGGGGCTCTAATACCCAGCCCAACTTACAACCTGTCATGTTTCGGAATCCAGGTATGAAGCTAGAGGTCTTTCTGATGAGCTTTTGTTTTGTAGATACAGCTGATGTTATGGTGTGTTAACATACCAGGATTGGTCATCTTAGTCTTTTAGTTACCTGTCCAAAAAGAAAAGCTTTGGAAATTTAGAAATTTTGATAAGCACAATGGTGATTTAAGGTTTTTTTTTCTTCTTACCAGGGTCTGTGATGGGAATTCGGTTACCTGCTCCTTCCAAGCCCTCTGAGACGCCACCATCTTCTGCATCATCCTCTGCTTCTGCTTTTTCTGTTGTGAACCCTGTAATTCAAGCTGTTGGGTCTTCTCCAGCAGTGAATGTCATTACTCAGGCACCATCACTGCTTTCCTCTGGATCTAGTTTTGTGTCTCAGGCTGGTACTTTGACCCTGAGAATTTCCCCTCCTGAACCACAAAGCTTTGCAAGTAAAACCAGCTCTGAAACCAAAATAACCTATAGTTCAGGAGGGCAGCCTGTTAGTACAGCCAGTCTTATTCCTCTACAATCTGGCAGTTTTGCCTTGTTGCAGCTCCCAGGACAAAAACCTGTACCCAGCTCCATTCTTCAACATGTTGCATCCCTGCAGATGAAGAGAGAATCCCAGAATGTCGATCAGAAAAATGAAGCAAGCTCTTTAAGAGAACAGGAAATGAAGAAGGCTGTACAGCCAGGAGATGCTATAGACCCAGAGGCTAATATAATAAAACAAAAGCCAGGAGCTGTTGCCTCAGAAGAAACTCTGAATGATTCCTTAGAAGGTGGGGGTGATCATTTTGATGAAGAATCTGTTGCAGAAGATTCTACAACTGTTATGTCTTCTAAGCATTCCTTTATCACTGGGTCACACCCAGATGAAGACTACAAAGATGTCAGGGAAGAGTGTGGGCCTACGAATCATAATAGTTTCAAAGAAAAACGGACTGTTACAGAAGATAAGACCATTTCTGAAAAAGTCAGTAATGTGATAGTCCAAAGTGAAAGTAATGTCCAGCTTAAAAAACTTGTTGATGTGAAAGTGGAACCGCAGAGTATCATAGACAATCCAGATGGAAAACCAAGTGAATTTCCAGTCATCTCTAAGGAAGAAAATAAACCTGAATTTTTAAGGAATAAAGTTGTGGAGCAACAGCTTAATCTACAGCCAGAGTCCAAGGAAAAGGGATATAGAAATTCTGTGGAAAAGAAGGACAGTATTAGAGAAAGATGGAGAAAACACCTGAAGGGCCCTTTGACCCTGAAGTCTGTTGGAACTTCACAAGAATGTAAGAAAGAGTCAGATGACCAGTTAATTAAAGAAGCAAACAGCGGTCAGCAAAATTCAAATGTGTTTCAACAAGAACAAGGCATCTCTGATTTACTTGGGAAAAGTGGAACTATGGAGGATTCCAGAGTTTTAAAAACTGAATGTGATTCTTGGAGTAGGATTTCTAATCCTGCTGTATTTTCCATTGTTCCGAGGAGAGCTATAAAAGGCAACAGAGGGGATGGACATTTTCAGGGTCACTTACTGTTACCAAGAGAACAAATCAAATCAAAGCAAGAGAAGAAAAGTGGGAGAAGCAGTACTGACTTCACAGTTTTGGATTTGGAAGAGGAGGAGGATGAAGATGAGAATGAGAAAACTGATGACTCTATTGATGAGATTGTGGATGTTGTTTCTGACTACCAGAGTGAGGAGGTTGATGATGTAGAAAAGGTGATGAGCTCGTTTTTGTTGTGATTGAAACGCCAAGGATTTAAGGGATGTTAGAAATGGGAGCTTTTTCAGAAGATTGCTAAAAATTAATATGTTCAATTGGATGCATAGGTGTAGGTTTGATGTTGTTAAGCTTCATCGAGCTGATTCTGACATATAGCAATCCAGTATAGAGTTTCTGAGGAGCAGCTGGTGGGTTTGAACTGCTGACTTTGACGTTCAAACTGACATTGTGGTACAGCGCATTATCCTGCAACGCCACACCAGGACTCCAGATGTAGGTTTAGATCATGATTAAATGACTTTAGTTTTTAGACTCAGGTAACATTTAATGAGCTTATGTATTATTTTTTGAGACTTGTCTGATATTATGGGTAGACTGGCTTAAGCCTTTAGGGACTAGTGCTTGAGAATTCCTTCTAAGTTGAATTTAAACAAAGAAATCTTGAAATCTATTTTATTTGAGTTCATTTCTGTGGCATTTTCTATGGGAGTTGATGAAAGCTTATCTGATAGATGTAGTAAGAAATGAGGGGGGAGTGGGTAACTTTAGAACTAAAGGAGAGCTGACATACCTGCATTTTTCTTTCTGGAGAAAAAACTAGAAAACACTGACTAATATTTTAATACAATCCTTTCTAATTATCTTACATAATTAACTAATTCCTAGAACTTATATTCTAAACTTTAGTAAACTTTCTTTGTAATGTAACCCATATGTTTTTTTGTTTTTAACTTTTCTGAAGCTATTTTCCTAGGATTCCAAAATAAGGTTATATTTACTGAACAAGTAACTGAGGACCAAGTATTGGCAGGAGTTGGACAAACTTTTCCTGTAAAGGGTCAAATAATAAATAATTTGGACTAAGCAGGCACCTGGGTTGCTATTGCAACTATTCAGTTGCTGATGTGGCACGAAAGCAGTCATAGATAACATATAAGCGATTGAGGGTGGTTGTGTTAAAAAAAAACAAAAAAACTTATATAATAGCAGGCAGCATGCTGTAGTTTGCCAACCCTTGAGATAGGGTCTAATGTAAAACTTATTGAGACCATAGTTAGCTGCCTTGTGAGGTGCCTTTATATCTAAACTGTCCTTGTCTTTAGCAGCAAAAAGTACTTTCCTCTGTGCAGATTGTCGTGCAGCTGGAGGTTTTCAGATCCTCAGAACTGTGAAATTAATTTGGCTTCTCTGTTATTGGTCCTCCTCTTGGCTTAGCTGCCTTATGCAGATAAAATATAGCATACAAATTAGTATTTTAAAACTCAAATGTTCTGACAATTGATGCTGGTTATTTCTATACCTTAGTAGTTGTTTCATTTGTAAAGTGAGGATCTAGCTTTAAAATTGAATGATTGAATTCACATTTATCTTACATGCTCTGTATACCTTAATATATTCCAAGGGACACATATTTTGTGTGCAAAGTATTTGCTTAAGTCATTAAGTTTAGAAGTTACTCTGTTTTAGTTTCCCCTTGTAAGTATGTTTGGTAAGCATCAGACTAAAAATTGTCTTAACTTTAAAACCAGTGAAAATTGTTGCTATTAGGGGCACTGATTTCTAGAACATTGTTGCTAAGTGCTGTCAAGTCAGTTCCAACTCATAGCTACTCTGTATAGAGTTTCCAAGGAGCAGTTGGTGAGTTTGAACCACCAACCTTGTGGTTCAAACTGGCCTTGCCGTCCAGTACAATACTACAGCACCACACCAGGACTCAACCTTGTTGTTGCTAAGTACCATCAAGTTGATTCCGACCCGTAGCGACCCTGTATATGGTTTCCAAGGAGAAGCTGGTGAGCTTGAACCACCGACTTTGCAATTTAGACGACTTTGCAGTCTGATGCATGAGCCCGCAGTGCCACACCAGGACTCTGGACTCTACCTTGAGAATATCTTAATCATACAGTATAGCTTTGATTTTACTAATAGGGAATCTGACAAGATACATTGATTATTTATTTATTTATTTTTAAGTAAGGGCATTATGTTAAGTGATTTCTAAAATAGAAATTTTATATATGTATCCATGTTTATAATATCTTTATGATTGAGGAAAAGTTATAAGTAGTCTCCTTCATTTAATTATTCTGTTGTGAAAGTTGTTGGATGGTGTTTACAAAGCTTGCAATTAAAACCATGACTACGTAGGCAAACATTCTTCATTGTATAGCAGCTACGTAAATGACAAATTCAAACTCTTTGCTTTTGTATTCTTTTGGAACTCTGCTTCCCGTGTTAATTTTGATATACAGTTTTAATGCATATTTACTCTTGAATCTGCTACCACAATTATCTTGAATTTATAAAATATGTCGAAGGCTGCTAGATAAGACAAAGTAATCGTTACTTTATGGTTGAGGTATAAAAAGGACAGTCAAAGAACATGATCTTTAGAATTTTGTAGCTCTTTCGGTCATTGGGTACAGATCTTGGTGACTGAATAGAAGTAAAGTGCTTAAATTGGGGTGAGGAACAAAAGTATATTTAAGGAAACTAGGACTTAATGAGTCCTGGTGTGGTGCTGTAGCATAAGTACTAGACTGCTAGCTATAAGGTTGGCAGTTCAAACCCACCAGCTGCTCCTATGAAAACTCTTATGTAGGGTCACTGAGTCGGAACATGACTTCATGGCACTTAACAACAGGGCTCAGTAGCTTGATGGCTTGTATTTGTTGTCTGTCAGTCTTGTGGAGTCCTGGTGTAGTACTGTAGGATAAAGCACTGGACCGCAAGGTTGGTTTGAGCCATAAGATTCGTGGTTGAAACTCACCAGCTGTTCCTTGGAAACCCTATACTGGGTCGCTAAGAGTTGGAATCGACTCAATGGCACTTAACAACACCAATTTTTCCAACAAGTTTAAATACAGAATTAGAATTAGTAAGACAGTTGAGATGTTTCATTTTGATCGGTGATTCTTTCATATAATAAGATGATAGTGTCGTTGAATAAGTGACAACTCATAGTGTTAGGGTGTCCAAGGAGCCGCTTATGGCTGCCAACCTTGCAATTAACAGACCAGTACTTACCCTGGTGTGGCACTTGTGGGTTAATGCGCTGGACTGCAAGGTTGCTTTGAACTGCAAAGTCGGTGGTTCAAGCTTACCAGCTGCTCCTCGGAAACCCTATATGGGGTTGCTGTGAGTCAACACCGACTTGACAGCGCTCAACAATAACAACTTACCCTATAGCATCATAGATTATAGATTACATACCCTCTGTTTAATTTCTGGCATAGAAAACAGTGCTTTTAATGATGGACTTAAAAATATCGACATATCCCATCCATCAGTACAATTCTGTAATATAAATCATATAATGATTCACTATCATAGGTATTCAATAAATGCTTACTGATTGACTTATTTTTGGTATAAGCCAAGTATAGAAAGGCTGGGCTTATTCTGAAATTTGAAATTCTTCAAAAGCTCTCATTCTCTGTGGTTGAATGACTTAGAAGACTTCCATTTCCATATCTGTCTTGAGTATGTTAACGGGTATTGATTTGTGAGTGTCTGATGTGTTAGTTAATGAAGTGCCTTTAAAACAGAATCTGAATTTTGCCCCTGCCTTCATTTTCCCTCTCACCAAATTTTATTTTACTGCTATTTAATCTTAAGGTTCATGTAGCCTTAATATGTTCATACCTGAATTATGTCCTTTAGATGACACTAAAGCATCAGTGCAGCCCTTTCGGCAACTGTTCAACCTAAGTGGTATTTGTGTAGTATCTATGACTTATGTAGTTCCTAGTTCTTTACTGATCTTTTGCTTGTATTTCTGACTTAATTCCTTCTTAAAATGAACAAGTTTAGAATTGTTAGTCATTTAGGATCAATGTTTGTAGCAGGTTGATTTTATAAGGGGAGGATTCAGTTGAAAATTTTAGATTTCCTTGTTTCCCAATTGTTGGAATGATATATTTCAGAATAATCGTGTAGACTACCTTGAAGATGAAGACGAACAAGTGGACATTGAGACTGTGGAAGAGTTCTCAGAGGAAATGAATGTTCACTTGAAGACCCCAGCTGCCCATGTAGTTTCCTCCAAACAGCCGTAAGTCTTCTTTCTCTTTGGATTTTCTTTTCTAAAGCCAGAAACAAAACTATTATGTTTAAGAACTCGGTATAACTGACCTGGTTCCTTTATTACTGATTAGTAGATGAGGAGCAGAGCTGGAATTCAACAAATAACTAATTTACCATTAGCTATTATTGGGAGCTCTGGTAGCGTAGTGGTTACGAATTGGACTGCTAACCTCAAGGTCAGCAGTTTGAAACTACCAGCTGCTCTGCAGGACAAAAATGAGGCTTTCTGCTCCCGTAAAGATTTACAGCCTCGGAAACCCTGTACAGGGTCGCTATGGGTAGGGACTTACTCAACGGCACTAAACAACAACAATTGTTGGGAGCTAGCATGTAAATGAGAATAACTCTGACACACCAGAGTTAAAATGCTAGCTTTTAGACTATTTAATTGTGGGAAAGTCTTTAATCTTTTGAACATCAGGTTCTTTACCTGTTGTTTTTGTTACATGTTTTGAGTCAGTTCCGACCCCTAGCTACCCTGTAGAGGGTTTCCAAGGAGCAGCTGGAGAGCTTGAGCTGCTGACCTTGCAAATCAAACCGACTTTGCAGTCCAGCACATTAACCCACAGTGCCACACCAGGACTCCTCTTCACCTATAAAATGAGGCAAATATTAGCTTCTGTTTGAGGGTTAAATAAGATTAAGTACATGCAACTGGTATTAACAATGGACATAAGTGGGCTACTCCAAAAAAAAAAAAATTCCCAAACTACTATTCTTAAGAATAAGTTATAAAACTAATTGTAACTGTCACAATAGTAAAGGTAAAAGTTTTGTAACAAAAAGGAGGGAGTAGTTCATCTTACAGTTCAGGAACAGAGGACGACCATCAAGGGAAAAGAGCATGAGCAGAATGTGGGACCCTATCCAGAGAAGCAACAGTACCAGAGATGGAGGCAGAGATGAGGGCATTTTTTAAATACAGTAGATGAGGACTATAGACTCATGAAAAGAGAAAAGTTGGTGGCCAGAAGGCAGGCTTGTGGAATGTGCCCTAGGGTTGTTTAAATTATTATATATTCCTGAGTGTTTTGGTGTACATCAGTGACACCTAACAACAACAAACCCCACCCCAAAATAATAAATTCTAAAAATTTAAAAAATGAAATTGTTTTGTTGTTGTTAAGTGCCATCGAGTTGGTTCTGACCCATAGCAACCCTGAACAGGGTTTCCAAGGCTATAAATCTTTACAGTAGCAGAAAGCCTCATATTTTTCCCACGGAGCAGCTGGTAGTTTTGAACTGCTAACCTTGTGGTTCACAGCCAGACTCGTAACTACGCTACCAGAGCTCCTTAGTAAAGAGTTCAAATTGCCAGGTTTGTTGTAACATTATTTAAATTTGATTCACTACTAGCTTCCAACTCACCAGCTTCTCCTCAGAAACCCTATATAGGGTGACAGTGAGTCAAAAGCATTTTGATGGCACTTAACAACAAGGTAGGCCAGTTGCTGGAGAAGGATATCATGTTTGGTAGGGTGGAGGGTCAGAGGAAAAGAGGACGGTCTCCCATTGAGATGGATTGACAAAGTGGCAGTATCAATGGACTCAATCATGGCAACAATTGTGAGGTTGGCCCAGGACTGGGCAGTGTTTCATTCTGTTGTATATAGGTTGCTATCAGTTGGTACCAACTCAATGGCACCTAACAACAACAGCAACAATACTTGATTCACAGTAAAACATTTGAGACATGAAACAGGCAAGAAAAACAGTAAGTCATTCAAATCTAAATTTGGGTACTAATTGAATAGGTGAAAAATAGGAAAATTGTACTTTTGTAGTCAAGGAAATGATGAAAAGGGGAGTATATGAGGACTTGCTGACAGCAATTTATTTCAGTTTTCGTTTGTTAATATTGATTAGGGGTTGGGATGTGAAAAAGAGAAGTGAAGGATGATGAGTTATTTTTTTCTGTTTTTTTTTCTTTTATATTTTGTAAATTATGTGATAGTTTACATGGGAGAACATTAGCTTTACATTCATCCTATTGTATATCGTTTCATTGCCATGGTTATAATCCCCTCCATGCATCATCAGCCAACCAAAGGGTATACCCCACATGCCTGCCCCTTGGTCATCAGTACACAGCCCCTTTCCCTCTCTGGGTGTAGAGTCCCCAGCCGCTCCATCTCTCCACGTCATTGTCTCTGCCTCCATCTCTGGCATCACTGTTTTCTCTGGGTAGGGTCTCACACTCCGCTTTTCTCCCTTGATGGTCCCAGGGACCTCTGCTCCTGAACTGCAAAGTCAACCACTCCCCTCCTTGTGCTACAGAATGTCTACCTTTTCATTTCCGTCCCTTACAGTCAATCCTGATAGCCATTATTCCCTGTTGTACCAAAAAAGTCCTATCCGCATCTTCTTTCATCAGCCCCACCCAGACAGATTGGATACTACTCAGTGGAGATTCTACCTTCCTCTGCACCCTCTGGATCTAGGCTCCCTCTTGAAAGCTTGTAAGCCAAGTCATTTCTTGTCTTTGTAGCCCTCCCATTTTGGGTAGCCAGTGTCCAAGTTGCCCATCCCTGTTTACCTTGTGTATCGAGAGGGCGGGAATGGTCCTCACTGTAAAGATTTGTTCCCTCTTTTGAGTTCCTGCATCCATAACTATAGGTCAAATTCATCAAACTGTATCAGATTACTTTTTTCGTCTTCTTTTTCTTCTAGTTGAGTTCTGATCAGTTATTGAAGCCAGGTCAAGTGGGTATTATCTGTAAGTGTGGGTGTTCTTGTGCATATGCCCTTACTTCTTATCAGCTGGATGCTTCACTCTCCACTCTAGTACTGTGACTATGTCACTGACTCTGGGTTGAAGATTCCCCAGGTCTTGCCATACTGCTGGCCAACCAGGTCTCCACCTGGGTTTATAGGAGTCTATTGAACATGGTAGGACTTAGCTTGCAGCTTCATTGCTGTTTTCCCCTTATTGGTAACCAATGTGGTCACCAATCAGAGCACATGTCTGCTCGTGTATTCTCCTTGAGTCTTAGTCATGGAAGTGGTTTGCCCTAAGGGGACCTGCCGCTTGCCTTGATGTCTCCAGAGCGAACAACTAGCTTGTTCTTGTAGTAGTCAGTTGGACTGCTGGACTGCCGTTATTGTTTTTTATTTTTCCTTTCAGTCTTCTTTCTTGTCCTTTCTTTTTGCTTGTCCTTTCAAGTGGAGATTTCTAACTTCAGAAGATTCTGGATGGGGTTCAGGATACCACCTATGGTTACATGCAATGCAGTGGCTCTGCAGGAAGTCTCCTTCACTGGGCAAGTTGTAGCCCCATTTTAGGTATTCCAGTAAGTTATAGTCTGAAAACAGACTTAAAAGCTTTCTATGATGATATTTCTGGCTGTTCCTTTCTCTTCCCCTAAAGTATCTGTTTTACAATGGTATGCAAAGGAAACCAAGATTCAAAAGACATCCAGCCAATATTTGATTCACAATAAAACATTTTACACATTCAAACCATGACTCAGTTCCTGTATCCCAGAGCCCTGTTGTTCCAGGGTTGTGCATGCATCATTATTTACCTCTGTCCCACTTAGCCCATGCAAACCTGCTTAACTGTTCTCCCATCCTCCTTGTTCTTCCATTCCCCTCCCCCTTATTGTGTATTGGCCCCCTCCCCAGCATCCAAACATCCTGTGTCTATTCCCTACCCTGTGTTCCACCTTGCCCCTCCATCCCCTCACCTGGTAAGCAGCGAAGAGGTCCCCCCCCCCCTTTTATTATGGGTTCTTTTTTGTACTCTTTTATAATAGTGGTCCTATGCAGTATTTCTTCTTTTGTGACTAATTTCACTCAACATAATGTCCTCAAGGTTCATCCATGTTATGTGGTGGCTTGCAGCTTCCTTCTTATTCTTCAAGGTAGCATAATATTCCATTGTGTGTATGTACCAGAGTTTGTTTATCCATTCTTCCATTGATGGACACTTAGGCTGTCTTCATCTTTTTGCTATTGTAAATAGTGCTGCTATGGATATTGGTTTGCATATGTCTACTCGTGTTGTGGCTCGTTTTTCTTGTGGGTAAATACCAAGTAGAGGACTTGCTGGATCATAAGGTATTTCTATTTCCAACCTTCTGAGGAAACGCCATATTGCTTTCTAGAGTGGTTGGACCATTTTACAATCCCACCAGCAATGCAGGAGCGTCCCAGTCTCTCCACATCCTCACCAGTATTTATTGTCCTCTACTTTTTTGATCTTTGCTGTTATTGCTAGTGTGACATGATATCTCATTGTATTTTTGATTTGCATGTCTTTAATAGCTAATGGCTAGTGATCGTGAGCATTTCTTTGTATTTTGTTGGCTGCCCGGATCTCCTCCTTGGTGAAGCATCTGTTCATGTCCTGTTTTTTGTTTTTTTTTTTCAAACTCAAACAATTTTTATTGTCACATTGACTTGCAAAACTACTATTCTTAGTCAAAGTTCTAGCTTTTACTAGGAAAGAGAAGGAGCAAGTTTTGATAGAAATGGAAAGACCCAAGGAAACATTAAGGCAACTAATGACTATGGTGGGGCATAAAGATCGGCCAAAGGTTCGTGTTGAGCACATAATAATAAACAACATTCTCCCATTTTGATGTGGACCATCAAAACCGTCACGGCAAACTGTGTTGATATGTCCTGCCCTGAAATCTGACAGTTTCTTCCTCTGCTTCAAACATGGTCTTCATCCTCATAGAAAAGTTTGTAACTTTGTGGAGGACACTGACTCCTACACAAGCTGATAAGATACAAATCAGCTTCCCAGGGTGAAATGGCTAACAATGGACTTTCCGCTCAAGGTGTTTCTTTTCTTTTTTTTTTTAATGCTTTATTATGAGTTATGTGATAGCTTACATGGGAGAACATATTAGCTTCACATTGATCCCATCGTATGTCGTTTCCCCTCCATGCATCATCCCCCAACTACAGGGTATACCCCACAAGCTCCTCTCCCTCTCTGGGTCCAAAGTCCCCAGCCCCTCCATCTCTGGCATCACTGCTTTTCTGGGTAGGGTTCTGTTTTCCGCTCTTCTCCCTTGATGGTCCCAGGGACCTCCTCTCCTAGACTGCAAAGTTAATCCCTCCCTTCCTTTTGCTACAGAACATCTACCTTTACATTTCCAGCCCTAACAATCAGTCCTGATAACAATTATTCACCATTGTATTGAAAGAGACCTATCTGCATTTCCGTTCCTCGGCTGCCTAGACAGATTGGATACTGCTCAGTGGAGATTCTACCTTGTTCCATGCCCTCTGGATCTAGGTTCCCTCCTTTTAGCTCATAAGCCTGTCACTTCTTGCCTCTGTAGCCCCCCATTCTGAGTAGCCAATGTCTAAGTTGCCCATCCCTGTCCTCTCTGTGTGTGGAGCGGGTGGGAATGATCCTCGCTGTGAAGATTAGTTCCCTCTTTTGAGTTCCTGCTTCCATAGGTGTAGGTGTAGGTCAAGTTCATCAAATTGTATCAGATTCCTCTTTTATTCCTCTTCTTTCTTCTTCTAGTTGAGCTCTGATCATCCAGTGATTAAAGCCAGTTCAAGTGGGTATTATCTGCAAGTGTGGGTGTACTTATGTATGTGCCCTCTCTTCTTAACAGCTGATCGCTTCACTCTCCACTGTAGTCCTCTGTGGCTATGTCACTGACTCTGGGCCTAAGAGTCCCCATGTCTTGCCACACTACTGGCCAACCCCACCCCCCCACCCCGGTTCACAGGAGTACAGGAATCTATTGAAGGTTATAGGGCTTAGCTCGCAGCTTCATTGCTGCTTTTCCCTCTCTTCCCCTTGTCTGTGATGCACATGGTTACCATGTGTATTCCCAATGAGTCTTAGTCTTAGAAGGAGATTTGCCCTGAGGGGGCTGGACCACTTGCCTTGATGTCTCCTGGGCCAGCCACCTGTTTGTTCTTGTAGTAATTAGTGGATCTGCCTGTATTGTTTTGTATTTTTCTTGTTGGTCTTTCTTTTAAGAAGTATCTTCTGTTCTTCTGGTCCCTCCAGGGTGGTCTGCTTGTCCTTTCAAGTGGAAATTTCCCCTCAGAAGACTCTGGATGCTGTTCAGGATTCCACCTATGGTCTTGTGTAATGCAGAGGCTCAGCAGGAAGCCTCCTTCACTGGCCTGTGCCTAATTTTTAATTGGGTTATTTGTCATTTTCTTGTAGAGGTATTGTAGTTTCCTATGTATTTTAGAAATTAGTCCCTTGTCCAATATGTCGTTGCATATGTCCCATTCTTTGGGCTCCCTTTTTAATCTTTTGGTGAAGTCTTTTGATGAACATAAGTTTTTCATTTTTAGTATGCCCCAGTCATCCATTTTGTCTACTTTTTTGTTTGTGTAGTTTTCAAAATGTTTGGTAATCTGTGTATGCCCTGAATTAGAGACCTCACATTTGTCCCTATGTTTTCATTGATGGCCTTCATAATTCTGGGATTCACATTTAGGTCTTTATTCCATGCCGAGTTGGTTTTTGTGTAAGGCATAAGGTAAAGGTCACTTCAGTTTTTTGCATATTGCTTTCCAGTTCTGCCAGCACCATCTGTTGAAGAGACTGTCACCTCCCCATGAGATATATTTAAGCACTTTGTCGAAAATCAGTTGGCTGTAGGTGGATGGGTTAATTTCTGGATTCTCAATTCTGTTCCATTGATCAACATATCTTTCACTGTACCAGTACTGAGCTGTTTTGACCATTGTAGCCATGTAATAAATTTTGAAATTAGGGAGTGAGAAGTTTCCCACCTTATTATTCTTCTTAAGTAGTGCTTTACTTATCCTGGGTCTCTTTCTTTTCCATATAAAATTTGTAATAGTTTTTTCCATCTGTTTGAAGAATGTTGTTGGAATCTGTATTGGGATTGCATTGTATGTGTAAATTGCTTTGGGCAGTATTGACATTTTCACAATGTTAAGTCTTCCTATCCAGGAGCATGGTACATTCTTCTATTTTTGCCAATTTGGATGCCTTTAATTTCTCCATCTTGCTGTATAGCTGATGCTAAGACTTCCATCACAATATTGAATAGGAGTGGTGACAAAGGGCATCCTTGTCTGGTTTCTGGTTGCAGAGGGAAGACTTTCAGTTTCTCTCCATTGACAGTAATGTAGGCTGTTGGTTTTATATATATGCTGTTAAATAATGTTGAGGAGTTTCCCTTCAATTCCTATTTTGTTGAGTGTTTTTATCCAGTGAAGCCATCTGGGCCTGGACTTCTTTTGTTTGGGAGTTTTTTTATGAGCTGATCAATTTTTTCTTTTGTTATGGGTCTGTTCAGATTTTCTACTTCACTCTTAGTAAGTGTATCCATCTCGTCTAAGTTTTCAGATTTGTTGGAGTACAACTCTTCATAGTATTCTGTTGTTATCCTTTTGATTTCCTTTGGTTCAGTGGTGACTTCACCCATGTCGTTTCTAATGCGTATTATTTGTGTCTTCTCTTTTCTTTTGTTAGGTTTGCCAGTGGTCTGTCAATTTTGTTAATCTTTTCAAAGAACTAGCTTCTTGTCCTATTGATTCTTTCTATTGTTTTTCTGGTTTCTATCTCATTTATTTCTGCTCTAATCTTAATTATTTCTTTTCTTTTGGTGACTGTAGGTTCCCTTTGTTGGTCTGTTTCTAATTGTTGCAGATGCTGTGTTAATGTGTTAATTTTAGTTCTTTCTTTTTGGATGTGTGCATTTATTGCAATAAATTGTCCTTTTAGCACTGCTTTTGCCATGTCCCAAAGATTTTGGTATGTTGTGTTTTCATTCTCATTTGTTTCTAGGAACTTTATCAATTCAATGTTTTGTTTCTTCTACTACCCAGTCACTTTTCAGCAGGGGTGTTATTTAGTTTCAATGTATTTGACTTTATTTCCTTGGTCTTCCTATTATTGATTTCTAATTTGATAGTATTGTGGTCTGAGAAGATGCTTTGTAATATTTTGATATTTATAAATTTATGGAAGTTTGTTTTGTGACCTAACACATGATCTATTCTGGAGAATTGTTCCATGTGCACTGGAAAAGAATATGTATTATGCGGTTGTTGGGTTGAATGCTCTGTATACATCTATGAGGTCCAGTTGGCTGATTGTGTTGTTTAGTTCCTCTGTGTCTTTGTCAAGTTTTTTTCTGGTTCTATTCAAAGTGGTGTATTAAATTGCCCACAATTATTGTAGCTTCGTCTGTTTTTTTCTTCAAATCTATTAGAGTTTACTTTATATGTTTTGGAGCGCTTTCATTGGGAGCATAGATATTTATTATGGTTATGTCATCTTGTTCAATTATCCCTTTAATCATGAGATAATGTCCATCTTTATCTATTATGCTGATTTTTGCCTTGAAGTTTATTTTATCATAGATTAATACTGCCACGCCTCATTTTTTATTGCAATTAGCTTGGTATATTGTTTTCCATCCTTTGACTTTTAATCTGTTGTTGTCTGTGTGTAATTTGTGTCTCTTGCAGACGGCATAGTGATTGATCTTGTTTTCTTATCCATTCGGCCTCCCTCTGTCTCTTAACTGGTGCAATTAATCCATTTACATTCAGTGTAATTATTGATAGGTATGTATGGATCAATTGCTGTTATTATGTTAATTTTCTTTGAGGCTACCTTGTATTCTATTAACTTTTTCTTCCATTTAGTGCCGTCTGTTTTATCCTGTAATCTACCTGACCGTCTCTCCATCTGGTAAACACGTAGAAACACCGATCCAGATGGCTTTGGCAAAATCCCTTAGCTTCTGTTTATCCTAGAATATTTTTATTAACACCATTGTATTTGATGATAGCTTTGCTGGAGAAAGGATTCTTGGTTGGCAGTTTTTTTCTTTCAGGGTTTCATATTTGTCTCTGGTAGCGAATGGTTATGAATCAGACTGTGAACCTTAAGGTCAGCAGTTTGAAACTACCAGCTGTTCCATGGGAGAAAGATGAGGTTTTCTGCTCCTGTAAAGATTTACAGCCTTGGAAACCCTGAACAGAGTCGCTATGAGTCGGTTCCAACTCTACGACACATAAACACCACCACCCCATTGCCTCCTTGCCTGCATGGTTTCTGCTGAGAGATCCGAGCTTCATCTGATTTGCTTGCCTTTGTATGTAACGCTTCTCTTTTCCCTAGCTGCTTTCAGAATTGTCTCCTTATCTTTGATTTTAAGTTATTACTCCTCATGCTGTCCAACATGAATATTAGATCTTCGG
>NW_006408522.1:34388721-34432593 GCF_000296735.1 Chrysochloris asiatica | reverse complement strand
CAGAAAAGAAAAACATTACTAAAAAAAAAAAAAAAAAAAAAAAAACAGACTGGATACTGTGGTGTACAATTGCAGAAATGGGAGAGGAGAGAGAGAAGAAAAAAAAAATCTGTTATGTACTATGACTATGGTTTTAATATCCTCTTTCAGCTTCTTGTCTTCAAGGCCACCTAATGAATTTCAAGATGCCACTGTTGGTTGTTATGCTGTACCTCAGCATTTAATTTCCCACCTGTTTTGTTTTTAAACTGTCTCCCTCTCCACATCCCTGTTCTGTCCTTTTCCCTATTATTAAACAGTTCAGGGCTGTCTGTGGCCATTTTGTGCTGCTGGATTTAAGCATACTCTGGCCTTTTAAACGACCCCTGTTCTGGCCTTTTCCCTATTAATAAACAGCTTAGGATGGGCTGTGGTCCTTTTGAGCTGGTGGTTTTAAGTGGGGACTGGTCCTTTGACCGTTGAGAGGATCTGTGCGCATGTGTGGTAGAGGAACCCTCCAGTGGTGGGGGTGGGGCTGTCACTTTGCTCAGCACCCCCTCTAGTCACCAGAAGGGAGGTGCGCAGACAGCGAGAGGCCAATAAACAAATACCAAAAAAAAATTATAACAAAATAAAACCAAACAAAGTGTATTGTCTACCTTTGCTCCGAGGTTCCAGTGTCATTAGTCCTTGGCGGGTCTGCTTGCTACCCTGCTTGGTCTTGCCTTTTGGTCTCACCCAAGTTGTTGGCTCTGGGCTGCTGAGCCTGGCAGATTCAAAAGTCCAAGATTTCTTGCTTCCACTGCAAGTTGCACTAGCTATAAACCTTCAAACTTTTTAAATATTCCTTCATATGTGGTTCAGAGTTTTGGAGCACGTCCCTGAACCTGCTTTGCCAGATATTCTGTGGTTTTGCTGATGGAGATCTTGACTGCATCTCTACCCTATCCGCCATCAAGCCCCACCTCCAGATGATGAGTTCTTATTTTGTGCCAATGTAGTTTACCTATAACTCCATTAATCACCATATAAAATAGCATTGAGCTAAGAAAGTAGTTCTTCATCCCTACTGATACTGAGAAAGTCTATCTAAAGACTGGGAAATAGGATTAGTAGTTCTGTCACTCTAGAATTGTTGGTATACTGGTTAAACTTTAAAGAATTTAAATTCCTTAAAAACTTAATAAGACTTACTAAGCTCAGTATACTAAAATTGAAGGGAGCCTATGATATAATGGTTAAGCTCTCAGCTGCTAACTAAATGGTTGGTGGTTCAAACCCACCAGAGACTCTGCAGGAGAAAAGACCTGGTAATCTGTTCCCATGAAGACTGCTGCCTAGGAAACCGTATTGGGCAGTTCTTACTCTGTCCTATAGGAATATTATGAGTCAGATTGATTTAACAGCACACAGCAGCAACTAAAATGGAATTGCTGAAATAATAGCAACAAGCAGAAAATGTAATCTTAAAAAAAATCATTTACAGTAAGAATAGAAAAACACTACCTAAGAACAGCAAAAGCTGTGTAAGACTTTTATAAAATTGTATTGAAAAACATTAATTCTATAAAAATGGAAAGATACCATTTTAATTGGAATAGTAAAAGTCCAGGGATAGTCAACACAAAAAGAACAAATTTTAAAAGATTGTTAAAAATTGAGATGCAAATTTCTGTCAGAACACCATAAAAACTGTGAAAAGACACTCAGACTTTAAAGTATTTGCAGTGCATATAAATGTCAAAGGATTAATTTCAGGCATATAAAAACATTGCACATCCAAAGATGTTCAATCTTATAAGTAAATGTTGTTATTGTCAAGTCAGTTCCAACTGTTAGTACCCTGTATAGAGTTTCTGAGGAGCAGCAACTTCTGACCTTGGGATTAGCAGTCCAGTGCTTACCCTACAGTGATGTTGTTAAGTGTCGTCAAGTCAGTTCCGACCCATAGTGACCCTTGCATAGGGTTCCCGAGGAGCACCTGGTAAGCTTGAACCACTGACCTTGTGGTTCAAACAACTTTGCAGTCTAGCACATTAATGTTGTTGTTGTTGTGAAGTGCCGTCGAGTCAGTTCTGACACACAGAGACCCTGTATAGGGTTTCCAAGGTGCAGCTGGTGAGCTTGAACCGCTTACCTTGCAGTTCAAACGACTTTGCAGTCTGAAGCATTGGCCCACAGCATCACACCAGGACTCCTTAAGCACATGTATAAAAACTACCAGGATGTTAACAGTTCACTCATAAGATTGGCAAAAATTGAGATGTGCTTGATAGTATTACTGTTTATTTATGGCATTATGGGAGCTCTCCCCTACTGCCTTTGAGTAGTACTTTGAAGAGCATTTTGACATCCACAGTTGACAATTCAAATGCCATTCTCTCACCTGGCAGTTCTACTCCTATGTATACAAATCATTTAAAAATACATATACTTAATGTACGTGAGGTCATGTATGGGACTATCCATTGTAGTAATTGTCATTGTGAAAATTTGGAAACAAGTTAAATTTCTACTAACATTAGGAAAAAATAAACACTGGATAGCATTTTTAATGATTGAGTTATGTATATATCAGTGTATCTTAGATGTAATGTTGAGTGAAATAAATTATTTGCAAAGTGATACATAACAATATAAATAATTTTTTCTATTTAGGGCAATACATCATACATTCATAGTAAAAGTGTAAAGATGTTCACGGTAAACGGGAGTGTTTATCTTTGAGAAGGAACGAAGGGAATGTGTTTGGGTAGGCTTGCACATAGGATCTCATATGATATTGAGATGTTTTATTCTCAAGCTAGGTAGTAAATACCTGGATGTTGGTTGAATGTTTATACAGTTTTATGTGTTTCAGATAGTCCATGATTGAAAAAGGCAATTGGGTTATATGGACACTTTTCTTAGAGGGAGAAAAGTTGTATTTTTGAATTAAAAGGCCATGCAGTAGGTCTGAGAGTCCCTGGATTCTACTCATATATATATATATATATATATGAAAGAAACTAGCTGCATTTTTGACAGTTTGGAATGATTTGACTTAATGTGACTATGAAATAAGTCTTCAATTAATGAATTTCAGTAAGACATTGGAAATTACGTTCTTTTTCTAGGTGCCGTACCCATATCTCTACAGATGAGAAAGCTACTGAAAGGAGTCGAAAGGTATTTACAATATATTTAATAATATATTTAACTTAACACTTGTCTTTAAGCTTAAAACGTTATTGATGTTGTTGTCAAGTGCTTTTGAGTCGGTTCCAATTCATTGCATCTCTGAGGTTTTAAATCTTTATGGGAGTAGAAGACCCTATCTTTTTTCCTTGGAGTGGCTGGTGACCTTGTGACTAGCTGAGTGGCTGGTGGCCTTGCGACTAGCTGTCTAAGACTTATCTTACAGAGCCATTGCGCTCCCAAAACTTTCCTTTGTCTTTGTTTCTAGTACTCCTTCTTAAGTGACAGAATAATTAGAAAAATTAAAATGGAAATTGATGTGCTTGTTTTAAAACTAATCCTTTGATATAAAATAAAACTAATCCTTTGATGTAAAACAAGCTGACATTCTGCCTTGTTCATGATTTTTGGTGATCTGAAATAGTAATTACTCTCTTTAATGTAGGGGATAGCAAGTCATAACATATTGTTAAGTACCATGGAGTCGGTTCTGACTCATAGCGACCCTGCACAGGGTTTCTGAGGTTGTAAATCTTTACGGGAGCAGAAAGCCTCATCTTTCTCCCACGGAACAGCTGGTAGTTTTGAACTGCCAACCATGAGGTTAGCAGCCCAATTCGCAACCACTACGCTACCAGAGCTCCTTTATTAAACCTTCTTTAATCCTCTAACTTGTATAACAAGAAAATCTTCTAATAACTTATTTAGATTTTCATTTTTTTATGTACCTAAATAACTGCATGCAAATTAATATGCTCACTTTGCTATATTTTAATGTGGTAATTTTTTTTTCTATCTTATCGGAGTTTTTGCACTCCCATTCTATTTGATACTCTATATTAATGCATAATCGATTTAACTTCACTAAGATTTACATAAGAGCTCTGGGATACTAACAAGGCTTTGATTAAGGCAATCAGTGTAAGAAGAAAAAAAAGAAACATGGGGAAGAAAACATACAAAATCAAGAAACTGTACAAGATAATAAGAAATTTAATTCTAATTTTCTTTCCATGAATAGTATTTATAATGTCATAACAATGCTGTTACTGTGTGTTTTCTAATCAGTTTTGACTCATTGTGACCCTGTATAGAGTTTCTGAGAGCAGCTGGTAGTTTGAACTGCTTATCTTACAGTACCACATTAACTATTAACTACTGTTGATGACTTAAAGAAAAAACTTTTGTAAACTAAAAATAAAATATGGAACACTTAATTGCAACCTAGACAAATGTGGAAGTACATATGACAAATTGAGAGTCAAAAGTGGGAAGAAGAAATAAGGGAAGGATGTGAGTGCTAATAATCCTTATTTTACAAAATGGAAAAACAAGAGATACTACCTTAGTGAGAAATTAATACAATTATATTACTTAAATTGGAGAGGGAATCAATAAAACTAAAATTTAATGTTATAGATATATTAGGAGAGGAAATAAGGAGAGGTGGCAATAGAGTGGCGCTAAAATGAGCTAAATGGTCTTGTATGCAGCAGAAAGTCAATAGACATATCTAATATAAAGAATAAGCATGTATTACTATTGTTGATTAAATATATAGATTTACCACAACTCCTCGGTCAGTTTGTCACTACTGTGGTAGCTTCCATGATGCTGGAAGGTATTCCAATGGTATTTTAAATACTAGTAGGGTCATGTATAGTGAACAGGTTTCAGCAGAGCTTCCAGACTAAGACTGGAAAAGGGATAGGCAGACCACTTATATAAGGTTAGCCACTGAAAATCTTAAGAAAAACAGTGGAACATTGTCTGATATAGTGCCAGAAGATGGACCCTCAGGTTGGAAGGTATCCATAATACAACTAGAAAAGAACTGCCTCTTTAAAGCAGAATTGACCTTAATGACACAGATAGAGCAATGTTATCAGAACCTTAATTTGTTGATGAGGCACAATGCAAAATGAAAAGAATACAGCTGCAAACATTCATTAAAAAGAGGAAGACCCCCAACAAGATGGATTGACATAGTGGCAGCAGCACTGAACTCAAAATCAAAGCAATTGTGATGCTGGTGCAAGACCAGGCAAGTATTTCGTTCTGTTGTACATGAGTTCCTGCATTGGAACTGATTTGACGGCACCTAATAACAACAGCAAGGAGCTCTGGTAGCGTAGTGGTTATGAATCGGGCTGTGAACTGCAAGGTCAGCAGTTCGAAACTGCCAGCTGTTCCGTGGGAGAAAGATGAGGCTTTCTGCTCCTGTGAAGATTTACAGCCTTGGGAAACCCTGTACAGGGTCACTATGAGTCGGAACCAACTCCATGGCACATAACAACAACAACAATAACAACAACAACATTGATTTAAGACCCAGAAGAAGCAGCTGAAAGAATTAAAATGTGTCTATCTCTAAAGATCTGGGTTTTAGGTGCAGGGCACAATATATTTTAAACCCATGTGTACCTATAACTTCTTTTAAAGAAATAACTTTAAAAAGTTGAATGAAATAAAGTTTAGGGAAAGGAGGCCTAACATAGTCTGTGAACCAAGAAGCATTTTCCTTAAAAAGTACAGTTTGAGTTTTAAATAGTAAATGAGACTTACAAAAGATAAAGGTGAGAAGGATGTGTAAATCCAGTTGGAGACAACAGCCTAATGATAACTAGAGAAGGGTAGGGTTTGCACAGTATGTTTTGGGAGCTTATACCAGTTGGAGAGAAAGGTACTTTAGCAAGAGTGGCAGTTCGTCTTTTACCAAATTATTAAGAATCTTACACTATTAAATGTTTTCAACCTGTTCTTCACCAGTCAAGATTTTGTTGATTTTTTTTCCTCATATGATTTGTATCATGAAGATGAGTTATTTGAAATAATTATCAGTTATATCAAATAAGTTTTTTAAGGGTTCCCTCCTTCCTCATTCTTCCAGCCATTTGAAGGAACCTCTAAAATGTAAGCTTTGAGGTAATAGGATCACATTTGCATGTATTACAATTGCACTATTGGCATTGCTGAAGACAGATTTGGAGGAAGGATACACTGGTAGTAACATGGCAGATAGGTTCTTTGGAAGAGTTCAGACAGAATAATCTGAAATAGATTAGTACCATATGGAATAGAGAAGAGTGGGTAGATGTGAAACATAGTTAGAAGGTAGTATTTTATTTGGACAGACTCCACCAATTCCTCTAAAACTGAAGCTTGATTATTGGAATGATAAATTACAGAAAGAAGCAGAAGCTTTTGCTTATTATCGGCGGACGCATACTGCCAATGAGCGGAGGAGGCGTGGTGAAATGAGGGATCTCTTTGAGAAATTGAAGATCACATTGGGATTACTTCATTCTTCTAAAGTTTCCAAAAGTCTCATTCTCACTCGGGTAAGTATTTTATGTAAATAACAGACAAATTAAGAAAATCTTGTTTCTTTGCCATTAGAGGAAGATTGAAATAGAGCTACTTAACATTTGAATGTAAATTAGTGAATTCCCTATTGGAGGGGGGGCAAGTAATTACACAGTTAAAAGCTAGATTTAGAAGTCTCCTTATGATGTTGTCGGCACAGTGAATATCACAGAACAGTCAGTGGTGATTAACTAGAAAAATACTCAAGAGTTTACTTATTTTATTGGTGAATATGAAACAATGTTTTTTATATAATTTTTTTTTGTGTGTAACTTTTTACTGTGAATCGAGTGAAGGTTTACAGACAAGATCATCTGTTTTGCAGTTAACAAATCATACATTTTGTTTCATTTCAGTGATTGTAATCCCCTCCATGCAACAACAGTTATCCTGCTGTTCCTCCCTGTGGTTCCTATTCCATTCCACCCACCTTCCCATCCCTTCTCAATTTTGTCCTTAGGTAAATGTTGCCCTTTGATTTTAAATGGTTGACCATTCCATCATTCATAGTGAGTATACTTTATTAGTGTTGTTGTCCCCCTTATATACCTATATACTGATTGGCTGAAAGTTAGGCCACAAGGGTGTGCTGCTTTCCAGATCTGAAGGGTGGTTGAGGGCCACAGTCTCAGGATCTTCCAATCTCTTTCTGATCAGAAAGCCAGATCTTTTTTAAAAAAAGAATTCTGAGTTTTGTTCCACATAATCTGCCACTCTATCTAGGACCGTCTAATGTGATCCATTTCAAAGCAGTTAGTAGTAGTAGCTACTAGTTCTTTTAGTCTCAGAATCGTGGAGACAGATGTTCATATGTTCCGTTAGTCCAGTGGGCTGATTGATTCCAGGCCTCTTCAATTCTTATCACTCTTCTTGGTGCTGCATCTGGTGGAGAGACTAATTCCTGCACCCTAGGTCGCTGCTCAACTGTTGATGAGCTTTTTAAGATCCCAGATGCAACTCACTAAAGTAGGAGGTAGATCATTGTCTTTGTGGGCTGTGTTAGGCCAATTGGTCATGGTATCCCAATATGCTCTTTCAAACACATATATTTGTGGGATATGTTCCACTCTTCCTCCCATACCCATTCAGCCTGTGTCTCTGCTCATGTATTTACCCATAGAACATTGTTATTTCGAGGTTGTATATGTATCATTATTTACATCTATCCCTTTTTGCCCGTACCTTACTTCCCTATGCCTTCAGTTGTCTTCATCATTCTCTTGCCAGCCTCCCTCTTGTATATAGCCTTCCTTGCCACCTGAGTTAGCAATTGTCTAACCTCTAGGCAGTGAATTACCCTCCCTTCTCTCCTACCCATGGTAATCAATAAAGAAAGTTTATTTTAGGTTGAAAACCTTTTCTTGAAGTTTTACAATAGTGGTATCATACAATATCTGTCCTTTTGTGATTGACTAATTTCACTCAGCCTGATGTCCTCCAGGTTCACTCATGTTATGAGGTGTTTCACAGAGTCATTGCTATTTTTCAGTGTTGCGTAGTATTAATTCCGTTGTGTATATGTTCCAAAGTTTGTTTATTCATTCTTCCATTAATGAGCTTTTAGGCTGTCTCCATCTTTTTGCTATTGTGAATAATCATGTGGCAAACATTGGTGTGCATATATCTACTCATGTCCTGGCTCTTGTTTCTTGTGGATATATACCAATTAGAGGGATACCAAGTATATATATACCAAGTATAGCTGGGTTATAAGGTATTTCTATTCTAACTTTCTGAGGAAGCGCGCCATATAGTGGCTGAACCATTTTACAGCCCCATCAGCAATGTAGGAGGGTCCCAGTCTCTCGGCACCCCTGCCAGCATTTATTATTTTCTGTTTTTTTTTTTTTTTAAAGTTTGCTATTAATGCTGGTGTGGGATGATATCTGTTATTTTGATTTGCATCTCTCCAGTGGCTAATGATCATGAACATTTCTTCATATGTTTGTTGGCTGCCTGAATGTCTTTCATGGTTAAGTGTCTATAACTATCCTGTGCCCAATACTTTAATTGCCTTGCTTGTCTTTTTTACTGTAGAGGTATTACAGTTTTCTATAAATTTTAGAGATTAGTTCCTTGTCTGATAGGTCATTAAAAAATTTTTTTCCCAGTCTTTGGGCTCCCTTTTTCACACTTTTGGTAAAATCTTTTGATGAACTTAAGTGCCTAGGAGGTCCCAATCATCTATTTGTGTCTTCTACTGTTTATGTGTTTTTCAGTGATGTTTGATAGTATATTTACGCCATATATTAGAGTTCTTAAGTTTGTTCCTATTTTTTCATTGGTCTAGATTTTACATTCAGGTCTTTAATCTACATTGAGTTTGTTTTGGTATATAGTATGAGATATTGTTTCATTCTTCTGCAAATGGATTTCTAGTTTTGCCAGTACCATTTGTTGAAGGGACTATCTCTTCCCCTTTGGGCCCTTTGTCAAAGATAGCTGACTGTAGGTAGATGGATGTACTTCTGGGTTAAACACTTAACTCCGTGCTGGTCTTTGGAAATATACCTGTTCCTCACTTACTAGCTGATACTTATGACAATATGAAAAAAAATCTACTATGTGACTGTTTTTAACAGCAATGATACATATCTGGAATGCTGAGGTACAAGGCAAAAGTAATGTTGGCTGTGAAGGTTAAGTTTAGGTGTCAACTTGTCAGTAGTTTGGCAATTGTATGATTTAATTTCTCCAATATTATATAATGTGTAATGAATTGTATAATCAATAATTTCTCCATTTTGTGATCTGGTGTGCTTATCCTTCATTTTTGCATAATGCTGGATTTTGTATAATGACCTGGTCTTTGGTAACTTAACCTATCAATAAATGAGGAATGGGTGTAATCATGACCTATGTTCTCTAATTCTTTATAATTTAACAAAAAATAATTTCTGGAACACTAAGAATTGTTTTGTTTTTAATGTTTTATTGTGAATTTGTGATAGTTTACATGGGAGAACATTAACTTTACAGTCGTCCTGTCGTATATCATTTCATTGCCATGGTTATAATCCCCTCCATGCATTTTTAACCAACCAAAGGTATACACTACAAGCCTGCCCCCCCAGTCTTCAGTACACAGCCCTTCTCCCTCTCTGAGTCTAAAGTCCCCAGCTGCTCCATCTCTCCATGTCATCGTCTCTGCCTCCATCTTTGGCGTCACTGCTTCTCTGGGTAGGGTCCTGCACTTTGCTCTTCTCTCTTGATGGTCTCAGGGAACCTCCGCTCCTAGACTGCAAAGTCAGTTATTCCCCTCCTTTTGCTACAAAATGTCTACCTTTACATTTCCAACCCTTACAGTCAGTCCTGATAACAATTAAAGACTTGTTTTAAATGGTGTTTTTAAACCTCTAATTCTGGTAGCAATAGTGCTTACAAATTGGGCTGCAAACCGCAAGGTCAGCAGTTCGAAACTACCAGCTATTCTGCGGGAGAAAGACGAGGCATTGTGCTCCCATAAAGATTTAAAGCCTCGGAAACCCTGTACAGGGTCGCTATGAGTTGGAACCGACTCCATGGCACATAACAACAACAATTAAATTAAAACATTTTTATTATAGAAATTTTGTTGGCCACAGCTGTTTGTAGGAGAGAATGAATTGATTAATTATTACTATTTCTCTTCTAGGCATTCAGTGAAATTCAGGGACTAACAGACCAAGCAGACAAGTTGATAGGACAGAAGAATCTTCTGACTCGAAAACGGAATATTTTGATACGAAAAGTATCATCTCTTTCAGGTAAAATGAGTGAATGATCTCTGGTAAAGAGCATAACAAGTGAAGAAGAGTCCTCAGTACATCTCTCAGATTGTTGTTAAGTGCTGTTGATCTGTTCTGACTCATAGTGACCCTCTATAGGGTTTCCAAGGAGCAGCTGGTGAACTTGAGATACAGATTAGTTTTAAGGCTTGGCTCCCAGAGTTTACAGCAAAGTTAGCATTTTGTTGATGGAAACTTTTCTTCTGGATTGTAATCATCCTTGTCTTCCATAGTTTTTGCAATGTAATTAAGTTGACTCTCTATTTCAGTTGATAAAGGAGCTCTTGTAGCGTAGTGGTTAAGAATCGGTCTGCGAACCTCAAGGTCAGTAGTTCGAAACTACCAGCTGTTCTGTGGGAGAAAGATGAGGCATTCTGCTCCCATAAAGATTTAAAGTCTCGGAAACCCTGCACAGGGTCGCTATGAGTCGGAACCGACTCCATGGCACATAACAACAGCAACTATTTCAGTTGACTGTGTACCTCATTTTGTATGGGGTCATGTACAGAATGACAGGGTTTTTTTTCCCTGTCAACTTACAGGTAAGACAGAAGAAGTGGTCTTGAAGAAGCTAGAGTATATATATGCCAAACAACAAGCACTAGAGGCACAAAAGAGAAAAAAGAAGATGGGATCAGATGAGTTTGATGTGTCTCCCCAAACTAACAAGCAACAGGAAGGGTCTTCTACATCATCTGTAGATCTCGGACAGATGTTCATAAATAACAGGAGGGGGAAACCTTTGATTCTTTCCAGAAAAAGAGACCAAGCCACAGGTAGGTAGGAGGGACATTCTTTGCTTTCCTTAGTGTAGATAAATACCCATTTTGTTTAGTGAACTGAACATTTTTTCTTGGCCATAGTTTTTAAATAAATGAATTATAGATGAAATTTACAAAAAGTAGAAAATTAACTGCTTTTAGATTTTGATTTCTGACTTTACACACTTAAGCAAATCCTAAGAAGTTACCAGTCAGGACCTACTTCCAATAGCACTTGACAATCATGTCTGAGTACTTTTTCTTGCAGTGTTTCTGTGAGGTTATTTTTTTTAAGCTGTCATCTTTTTGGACTTTATACATCAGCTTTTGATTTCCCTAAAATTTTTCTTATAGGCTGAAGTTGGATCTAGCTGAGACAAATACATTGGGGGATTTCAAATACATATATTTAATTTTGCCAGTCAGGCTTTATCTAATCAATAACAGTTTACTATTTTAAGGTACAAAGTAAATTTGGTTTGTGAATTCCTCTTCTTGCCTGTATTGATCTTGGAAGTGAGGCTAATGTACTTAAATATGGTGTATCCTTTTTCATTTGTTGGTAGTCTAATATATAAAACAGAAAATCTAGAGGCACAAAAGAGAAAAAAGAAGATGAGATTAGATGAGTAGCGATGGACATTGAAACACAAGTTAGTTTTAACATCTCAGATTCAAGCAGTGTTATTGCTAAGAAAGGATTTTAATGACCATTTAGTCACTTCATTTCATAGATGGGAAATCTGAAATGTGAATCTTTGAAATTTGAAGTAATTTGTTAAAAGTATAGGAAAGCAAACCTGCTAGATATAATTGTGTATGCCTTCATTCTACCACATCGTCTACCACTATCAAGATCAAAATTTGTCTTCTGACTATATGGACTAGCTCTGCAACATCTTGTTGTATTGGCTGAAATTGTCAGAAACATTTCATTTCATTGAAAGAGAAGTGCCATAACTGTTTCTTAAAAAATTAGTTGTGCCTTTTAGGAGAATCAGTGAACAGGTATCCGTTACTCAGTGGAAAATCATTCAAAAAGTCAATTATAAGTTGAGGTTCCATCACTAACTTTGAATTTTACTTCTTGCCTTTTAAGTCAGAATATAGTTTTAAGGATTCCTCTAAACTACTGGGCTACACTAGCCTTCGTAAAGTTCTTTTATCCTTAACTAACTTCTGATCTTCCTTACAGAAAATACCTCACCCTCTAACACTCCACACACCTCTGCCAACCTCGTGATGACTCCGCAAGGGCAGTTGCTCACCTTAAAAGGTCCCCTGTTCTCAGGACCAGTGGTAACACTTTCTCCTGCTCTCTTAGAAGCAGATCTGAAGCCTCAAGTTACCAGTAGTGCTGTGGCTCCATCGGGTATGTCATAAGTGTTATCTTCTGTTGGTAGTGAAAGAGGATTGTTCTGGTATTGAGCAGTTACAGAAAAAGCTTTGGAATGTGATCAATGATGATAAAGAACTATTTTATTGGCTTTTGCATTATTAGGAAATTACTATCTCTTTAGAACATTAAGGCTTGATCCATGATATATTGATTGGTCCGTTTTACCTGGGATTGGGAACTATTTTGTGAACTGTTGTTATTTCCAAATAGGAGAAACAGTAAAAAAGATGTCAAAGTGAAAGGAAGATGTTGAGGGGTCATTGCCTTAGCTCTTGATGTTGATAATATTTATCCATTTTGTGTTGTACTTAGAGATGATGCACTCCTACATTACCAGCCTGATTCAGTTAGAACACCACTCCCTTTTGGGAGTAGGAAGTAGGGGCTTGAAAAAGAGGTTTTACTTTGATGATTTAGATTCCAGGCGCATAAATTTCTATTAAGGTAAAAGGTATTCTTAGAAAACAAAAACAGAACGTTTTGTCATAGAATTGATTCTGACTTATGAAGCACTCAGTATTATAGTCAAACAGTTCCATAGGATTTTCTTGGGTGTAATCTCTACAAAAACAGACTACCAGGCCTGTCTTGTGCAACTCTACTGCATGAGTTTGAGTCACCAACATTTATGTTAGTAGTCAAATGCAAACTATTTATGCTACCCAGGAGCCCTAAGGTGTCCTTACCGTTACTTAGATCCTACTTTGTTGCCATTGCCAATCTGTTGCTAAACCTAATGTGAAAGAGCAGTCCCTTTTATTACATTGCTGTCTCTAGGGCTTTCATTACCTACTTAAAGAAGCAAGTAGTTATGTGAACATAATAAAGATATATTTCTGCTTCAGAATGAAAAAATAACTTGGGGAACAGTTCTATAAAATGATTATTGTTGTTGTTGTTAGGTGCCATCGAGTTGGTACCGACCTATAGTGACCTATGCACAGCATAATGAAACACTGCCTGATCCTGAGCCTACCTAACTAAATGATTACATGGAATGTTTATTACTAGTGGAATATCAAAAGAATCTTATGGTTATATTTCACTTGACTTTTTTTTTGTTGTTAGGTTAGACCCATAATTTGAAGAAGTAATTTTTCCTTCATTTTCTAGATAAATTGGTCTGATGAGTTTAAGTTACAACTCTCTGAGATATGATCATTGGGTGTAAGTGAGAGAGACAGAGATGCTCACCACTGTAGTTCTAATTGTTTTTTTTCGCCCCCCAGAAAATGATGACTTATTTATGATGCCAAGAATTGTTAATGTGACATCGCTGGCCACAGAAGAAGGTTTGGTAAATATGAGTGGCAGCAAATACTCTCATGAAGTTCCTGACAGCAAGCCACCTGACCACCTGAAAGACGCCATCAGAAAAGATAACTCCTTTGAAGATTCGGGGAGAATCTCTTCTAGAGGCAACACCAGAGATAGCAGAATGCCATTGAACCCAAAACAGGTTTATCTGGCAAATAAAGATTCTGGTTTCCCACAAATAATTGATGTTTCCAGTATTCAGGAAGCACACGAGCTCTTACCTAAAAAGATTTCCAGTGATAAAAGAGGGATCCAGTATAAATGGAAACAGAATGAATCAAGAGGGGAAAGACTGAAGCCAAAAGAGTCTCCATTTCATAAATTAAAGATGAAAGATCTCAAGGACTCAAGCTTAGAGATGGAACTAAGAAAGGTAGCATCTGCTATGGAGGAAGCAGCCCTGGATCCTAGTGAACTGCTCAGTAACATGGAAGATGAGGATGACACTGATGAGACACTGACGTCTCTACTCAATGAGATTGCCTTTCTTAATCAACAACTAAATGATGACTCTGTTGGCCTGGCTGAACTTCCCAGCCCTATGGGTACAGAGTTCTCAGGGGATGCTCAGCGGGCTTTTATCAGTAAGATTCCTCCTGGGAGCCGAGGAACTTTCCAGGTTGACCACTTGGGAACTGGTTTGAAAGAGTTGTGTGATGTGCAAGGAGGTAGTGACCCTATCAGTCCACTCCTCTTGCACTTGGAAGATGATGACCTTTCTGAGAATGAAAAACAACTTGCAGAACCAGCCTCTGAGACAGATGTACTTAAAATTGTCATTGACCCTGAGATTAAGGATTCCCTTCTTCCTCACCGGAAAGCCAGTGATGGAAGGAAGAATACATCAAGCCTCCCTGCAGATCCTGAAAGTATGTCCTCACCTCCTGTCCTACACATGAAAACTGACCTGGAGAACAGTAATACAGATACTTTGTGGAGGCCTATGCCAAAGTTGGCACCTCTAGGCTTAAAAGTAGCTAATCCTTCCAGTGATGCAGATGGTCAGAGTCTCAAGGTGATGCCTTGTTTGGCACCTGTAGCTGCCAAAATTGGGTCAGTTGGACACAAAATGAACTTAACAGGGAGTGATCAGGAAGGCCGGGAGAGCAAGATGATGCCCACATTAGCACCTGTTGTGGCTAAATTGGGCAACTCCGGGGCCTCATCAAGTTCTGCAGGGAAATGAACTTTGTTCTTAGGCAGAAACCGGGCTGTGAGGGGAAATTGAATCTCAACCTCCTTTCTCTGGAGACATCTGTTTGTGTCATGGAACTATGATCCTTGACTTTGAGGATGCAGTGGATAATGATGGAGAAAGGGGGTAGGGTGCTGACCCCAGTATAAGAAATTGCTACTATGAAATTCTGATCATGTTAAAATGTGTTACCTCACTTGTGGTGCTGGGTCCCCCTCATCCTCTCTAAGAAGATGTGATCCATTACTGAACCCGAGGTGCCCCTTTTAACTCTCAGTCCATACAGTGGTCCCTAAGTTCTTCCCTCTCAGAGCAAAAGCTGCTTGAGACTTTGGAGTTGCTATGGACTGAACTGTAGCTGGTAGTTGTAGGGCTGTGTAAATCTGAAATCCAAGAAATGTGATTGATGTGCTTGTGCAAAGGAATCCAGAAGAGAGGGGTTTTTTTTGTTTTTTTTGATTGGTGTTTCAAGCATAGGGAGAGGTAATATGGGTACCATGGAATACCAAAGTGAAGGACTTTGTGTCATTCAGCAAAATTTTCTCTTCTTTTTTATCCCAAGTAGCTTCCATTTTCTCACCATTTCAATCAGAATTACAAATTCAAGTCTTCTGGTAAAATAGGGATGCTTTTAACATTTATCACTATAAGCTAATTTTGAGAGTTTTTGTGTTGTTGTTTTTTTTTTAAATAATAGTTCTCCCTTACTTTCAAAACCCATAAGAGTTTTGAAGAGACCATTTTACAATGCCAGGGATTTTTACTTGGAATATTATTTTGCAGCTAGGCAAAGAGGAAACCTTCCCCCTTTTTACAAACCATGTCACTTAAAAGATAGCATTCCCTCTCCAGACCAGAGACAGTGGCCAAAAAAAAAAAAAAAAAAATTGTGGGGCTGGGTAGTTCCCAAATAAAACCAGCCTCCTGGTGCTTGAAGGTTTTACTCACTATTACCTGCACAGGATGTAAAGAAAAGTCACAGTAGGCACTCTTTTACCAGGGAAATAAGGCAGTATTTGAATCACAAGATATATTTTTTATTATCTGCTACCATGGAGTCAATGATCTGTAGAGCTTTTTCACTCACTAGCTGTCAGTGTATGAAGGACTGACAGCCTGTAAAGATATTTATATTTTTGTATAGTTGTTTTCATAGATTTCTCAAAGGCTGAAGTTTTCAACCTAGAAGATGAGATTTGTATTGAGTATAGAAATGATGTTTCCTATCTAGTTTGTAAATAATCATGGTGCGCTTGAGGGGTCTCTTGGAAACTCCTGGGGGCAAGAATTGCTATTCTGAAAATGTATAGACTGGGATTTAGCTGCTGCATTTTGCCTTTCTTAAATAATTATATTTTGGAATGTAACCCCTGTCCTGTCTTCATTGACAGGATTTGCTTGTGTGTGAAACACTTAACACAAGAGCTTCCAGTGCCTGGGCTGTGCCTAGGTGATGCTATTTCTTCTACATCCCTGGTCTTCTTTATCCCAAATCCACTCAGCCTGTCTTCAGACCCAGGTTGTGAGACCCAACTTTGGAATGGCTCTAGCCTGTGAATTATTACTTCCATGGTTGGTTCCCTTTCTTTTGACTTGGTAATGAACAGGTTGAAAAGAATGAGGAAAATACTATCTCTGCAAATTTCATTGGGAGCAAGTTCTTTGTTGGTTTTATGCTACTTACCCTTTTAGAGCTGCTTTAAAGGCTACTGAAGAAGCTGGAAGTAGGTAAAGCACGCCCCTCAGTTTCTTGTTCCTGCACACTTCTCTTAATCCATCCGATTTCCTTCAATGCCTTAGCCAAGGATTCCAATTCCTGTCTCCCTTGCTAATCATTGTCCTTGGATGCTGGTACTCTAATCCAGGTATAGCAGTTTCCCGTTATGTCCTTGCTTGTCTTTTCCCCACATTTTTTCCTGATTTCCCAACTCTCTTCTTGTGGCTTTTGAGAGTCAACCAAGGACTAAGCAAGTGAGCAAACAACCCTCAGGAAAAGGACCATTTTAGCTTCTGAACGTTTCCCTTTTTAGAAGAAAAATCTATTCTTGACTGGAAGAGATGACTCTGTTTATGATATATGAAGATGGAAATGAGAGGTGATTCCAGGTATTCAAGGAAGACTGCAGATGTTATTACAAACCTTCGATAGGGTATGGTTAAGAGAGTTTAGAACTAGGAGTCCTCAGGGTGGGTTTCAGGAAGATTTGATCTTCAGAACAATCCCGCAGTCTTGACAGAAACCTAACATCTCCCCAAATTTCTATCCTTTAATCTTACCCTAGGAGAAACAGATCTATGAACATTATAAGTGTGGTTATGAAAAATATAGTTGAGTAAGAAGAATCAAGGAATCTGGAGGTCAGTGGGCGCTCACCCTAACTCTTAAGACGCATGATCTCAGTAGACCAATAATTCGCTTTTTTATACATCTGTAAATAAATGGAATGTTTTTAAGAATATAATTATGCCAGATTTAGCTTTTTCTTTTATATATTAAATATATATCTTTTCTGGTTTTGAAAAAAATGACTATTTTTTTAGAAACTAAATAGAAGAAATTTGGTGACTGAAAGGCAGACTATATAAACTGAAATAAATCAATTAAAATAATTAAAGCAGGATTTGGTGTTGGGAGGTTTGTGCTGAGTTGGAGTAGAGGTGTCACTTAAGTAGTTTTAGCATAGGAATTCCTTCTAGTCCTCAAAAGTTTCTGACATGTTATTTTGGGGATATTCTTGGTGTTCTAATCTGTGGAGCATGGTTTCTATGGATACTTTAAAATTTTGTACATCTTGATTGCAAACATTTGTTTCAGTGTTCTACAGTGAAGAATGGTTAGCCTCATAGTACCAATGTGTACAAGACAGTATACCTGTTGCCTGGGTAACTACATATTAGTGGTTGTGAGGGCATTAGGTTTTCTTAATGCAAGATATTTATTAACTAGCATCATCATATTTTACAAAAAGTTTTATTGAAGTTCTTTAAACATTGAGCTACTTTACACTAAAAAATCAAGTCCAGTTATATAAACTTCATATAAATTGTCATTTTGCATAATTTTATATTAAATACAGTTTTATTCCCCAGAATTATGGGTAAAATAGCTGATGCGAGGCCTTTCTATAACAAGTTTCAGAATGGTTTGAACACAGAAGCAAATCATTTTTGGTACAGGAATTTAGTAGTTACTAGGTAATTTTTTTCTAAACATAATGGTTGAGCACTGTGTGGCGCTATAGAATAAGCACTGAACTGCTGATTGCAAGGTTGGTGGTTCTAACCACCAACTGTTTCTCAGAAGCCTGATATATAGAGGGTTGCTGTGAGTCAGAACCAACTCGACAGCACTCAACAACAAACAATAATGGTTGAGATGTTTGAAATGGAGCCAGGTGAAGTGAATTGTTGAGAGTTACATGTACTCTAAAGACAGAGTTCTAATAAAACGATAATATTTGCCCCTCATAAGTTTACATAAAAAATGAGCAGTATAGCTAGCAGTTGGTGGGTATTGTTACAGAGAATAACTGAAAACTAAGAATATATTTCATGCACAAAATTTTTAGGAAGTGCTGTAAGGGGATCAGTACTTTCAAGTCATTTTATGAGGAGACTTCAAAAAGTTCATGGAAAAAATTCCATTACCTTTTAACTCCATTTTTCCATGAGCTTTTTAAAGCCCCCTTTTATTATTGCTTACAAAATTTTACATGGATACAAGTGGCTGGATGCAGAGAAAGTTTAGTAACTGCCATTTGGAGGGATTAAAAATTTAGTCAAGTCAAATGTACTTTTGAAATTGTGTTAGAAAATAATTTCGTATATGAAACTTTGGCATAACTATAGTGTGTGGAATATGAATGAACTACCATTCTTCAAAAGCACAAAATATTGAAAAATACTGATGGAGGTGAGTATGGAGAAAGGGAAAGCTAAAGCATAGGATGGAGTCCTGGTGTGATGCTGTAGGATAAGCACTCAGTGCATGGTCGTTTGAGCCGCAAGGTCAGTGCTTCAAACTCACAAGCCGTGCCTCGGAAACCCTATACAGGGTCACTATAAGTCGGAAATGACTCAACGGCACTTAAACAACAACAAAGCATATGATGGGTTGGGAATTTTTAAACTCAAGTTCTTTAAATAAAAGCTTTAAGAAGAAATATTTTTTAAACTTTATTGCAAATTGGGTGAAGGTTTACAGAGTACATCATCAGTTTTACATTCAACAATTCATAAACATCTATTTTATCTCATTGCTTACAATTCCTTCAATGTAACATCACTTATCCCACTAACTCCCTGTTTCCTGTTGCCATTCCTCCTTTCCTAATCTTTCTGAATTTTGTACTTGGGTAAATGCTTCCTTTTGATCTTCACTGGTAGATTATTCTAAGGTGTGTATACCTTACTAGTGTTATGCTCCCTTTACAAAACTGTCTATTATTTGGTGAGTCCGGTTCCAGATCATAGTCTTGGATGTCACATCAGTCTCTATCCCACCTCTGATGGTTTTGACTTTTGTTCCACATTTTCTCCCACTCTGTCCAGGACCATCTAATGTAATGCTTTCAGAGCATTGAGTGGTAGTAGCCAGACACCAGCTGTATCTTCTGGTCTCAGGGTCATGTCCATTGGACCAATTATTTACAAGCTTACCACACGATTGGCGGTTCAAACCCACCAGCCGCTCCTCGAAAGCCTTTACATACAGGCTCTCTGAGAGTCGGAATCGACTCAATGGCACTTAACAACAGCAGTCTTCAGTTTTCTTCACTCTTCTTTCCTCCAGAGAGAGAAATAGTTATACTTTTTAAAAAAACCCAGTCACGACTTACCAAAGTAGGATGTAGAACATTGTTTTTGTGAACTATGTTTTACCACTTGATCTTACTGGCCCTTAAGACTACGGTCCTGAACCCCCAGGCCCAGTAACTCATTCCCTCAAAGTGTTTGGAAGTTTTCATAACTTTGTCTTCTGTATGCTCCTTCATATTCATGGTTTATTTGCAGCAAAGGTAAATTATCCGGTAAATATCCATGTACAAATAGCCTTTGTTAAAAGAAATTTTGTTACATAGGAAGACAATCTTGGAAACATTCTTTTGATACCGATCCTGTTTCCACCTGGAAACATTGTTCTTAACTGCCCCACAGTGTCTGCATGTAAGATGCTCAAATATTTGGACTGATTATTGCATTTCCAGGATCTTCTAATTATGTTAAGTTTTAAAATGTGATTTAATGAGTATACTACTAAACATAATTGTATATTTCTGTTCTCAGACATCTAGACTTTGAGAATCTGACAAACATAATGTATACATATTTAGGACATACACAAACAAAGTGAAATAGCATATGATGATGAAATACTTAGAACAGCATTTTGAAGGAGATGGCAAGAAATTAAGTGTAATTCATTCTATTGAGCCTATTCCGACTCAGTGACCCTGTGTAGAGTTTTGAGACTAAATCTTTATGGGAGTAGAAAGTCGCCTCTTTCTCGAAGAGCAGCTGGTGGATTTGAACCCCTCTTTGTGATTAGCAGCCCTACATAAAACACATTGTGCCACCAGTAGAAAAGGAAATAGCATTTCTATTCACACTGGACTATTCACCTGTTGTTTTTAAAGGAATTGAAGCATGAGAATTCTAAGGCTGCATAGACAATAAAGGTTAGACTAAATTGTAAAACGTAAATGTGTGGTTTTAGCCTTAAACTGAAAGTATGTAGATTCTGGGCTTTAATAAATCCCCCTCATTATATTTCCCTTAGATCAGTTTAGACAAGGAAAGCTGGAGTCTAGATTTGCCTCTGCAGTTTCAGATGAGGGTAATTTGGAGAACATTTTCTCTAGGATATAAACCAGGGTAGCTTTGAACCGGCAATGATCAATGACAGTTCGAAAACCTATTTACCTGGACATGAGTGGTTAGATGATGAAGAAAACCATATGTTGGGTATACACATGACATTTTGTTTTAGTTTGTTTCATGGGTAAATGTGGCAATTGCTGGGTTCTGCAGCATACAAGTAAAGACAAGACACTAGGTGGCACCATTAACACTGTTGGCTTTTATTCCCATGAAAAACACACACTAAAACAAAGCAAACCTAATGCCATTAAGTTGTTAGGTGCCATCAAGTTGGCTCTGACTCAGTGACCACGTACACAACAGAACAAAACGTTGCATCATCCTAATTGTTAATGCTTTAGCCCGTTGTCACTGTATCAACCCATCTTTTTTTTTTTTTTTTAACTTTTTATTGTGAAGTGAGTGAAAGCTAACAGACAAGATCATCAATTTTACATTCAACAAATATGTTTTATCAATGATTACAATCTCCTCCCTGAACAAGTTATCCTACTTCCTCCCTTTGGCTTTCCTATTATACTATATTTCACAAATGAAGCAAAAATATTCGTACACATATAAAACAAAAAATATATTCATTTAAATGTTTTAAGGGCATATTCTGCAAGCCAGCCTCCTGCCTGTAGGCACACAGCCTTGCTCAATCCATGGGACCTAGAGCCTGCAGCTGCTCTCTCTCTTCATGCCATTGCCTTTGCCACTGTTAATGCTGTTGCTTTTCTAGGTAGGATTTCAGGCTCCACTCAGGTTCTTCCTTCTTGATGGTCCTGGGATTGATTGATCCTTAAATGTAAGATTGTTGTTGTTATGTGCCGTGGAGTCGGTTCTGACTCATAGCGACCCTATACAGGGTTTCCGAGGCTGTAAATCTTTATGGGAGCAGAACGCCTCATCTTTCACCTGCAGAACAGCTGGTAGTTTCGAACTGCTGACCCTGAGGTTTGCAGCCTGATTTGTAACCACTATGCTACCAGAGCTCCTTAAAATGTAAGATTACTCCTATTTTAGTTAATACACCTTCTACAACTAATTGTGACAATGAATCCTGCTAACAAAATTGAATCATAAAATCCTATCAGCATCATCTCCTATCCCCTTCTCACCAGGTCCATCTGGAAAAGAGGGAAATTATTCTACTTTATCCTCCTACCTTAGTTCTGAAACAAAGCACACACTTGAAAGTTTATAAGCCAGTCACTTGGTGCCTTTATATCCCCCATTTTTGATAGCCATTGTCTAGATTGCCCTTCCCTATCAACCTAGTGCACTGAGGAAACATTTACAAAAGCTTGTTCCTTGATAGGAAGAATCCTTCCATCCCAATTGAAATTTTGAGCAACTGCATCCCAAAAGCAAAGGTCCAGTTCATCAAATTGTAACAATTCATGCCTCCCTGCACTTCCGACCAACTGGCCTCCACTCTCACTAGGTCAGTGCCCACTGGCTTGTAAATCCATCTAGTTGGGGGCCTTCCTCTTTTTTGCTAACCCTCCACTTTACCAAACATGGTGTCCTTTTCCAGGAACTGAACTTCCTTGACAACATGTCCAAAGAACAACAGACAAGGTCTCACCATCATGACTTCTAAGAAACATTCTGGCAGTACTTCTAAGAAACATTCTGGCTTCTAAGATTTGGCAGTCAGACAATGGCTCTTAAATTTTTCTTTTCTAGCACCATTATTCAAATACATTGATTCTTCTCTGGTCTACCATATTTGCTGTCAATCTTTCATGTGCATATGAGTCGACTGAAAATACCAGTACTTGAGTCCTGAGTCCGCACACCTTAGATCCTTAAATTTAGATCCTTAGATCCTCAGCTGATCTCTCTGCTCTTTACACTTTAAAGGTCTTCATGGTGCCGGATTTTCATTTATCATGATGTTTATTGATCCAGGTGTAAGTATTTTTGTTTTGTTTACATTGAGGTGCAGTTCATACTGAGGGCTGTAGTCTTTGATCTTCATCAGTAAATTGTATTGAATCCTCTTACCTTCCAGCAAGCAAGGAAGGCTGTGTCATTTGAATAATGAGTCCTCTAATCTTGAGGCCACATTCTGCATATATTCCAGCTTCTCTGATTATGGTGAAAGGCTACAACCCTGGAACACACCTTTCCTGATTTTGAACCATTCAGTGTCTTGTTCTGTTCAAACTATTGCCTCTTGGTCTTTGTACAGTTGCTCATTAGCACAATTAAGTGTTCTGGAATTCCCATTCTTCACAATGTTATCCATAGTGGTGATCCACAGTCGAATGCCTTTGCATAGTCAATACAGCATAAACAAACATCTGATATTCTCTGCTTTCAGTCAAGATCATCTTATACCAATAATGATATCCCTCATTACACAACCTCTTGAATATGACTTGAATTTCTAGCAGCTCCCTGTTGGTATAATGGTGTAACCATTTTTTCAATTATCTTCAGAAAAATTTTATTTGCATATGATTTTTTATTTTATTTTAATGATTTCCTTATTCTGTTGGGTCACCTTTCTTTGAAATGGGCACAAATCTGGATCTTTTCCAGTCAGTTGGCCAGATCTTTGAAATTTTTGGCATAGATGAGTGAACACTTCCAGTGCTACATCAGTTTCTTGAAAGATTTCAATTTATATCCTGCCAAATTTCTGGAGTCTTTATTATTATTTTATTTTTTGTATTGTGAATCAAGTGAAGTTTTACAGAACAGATCATCAGCTTTACATTCAGCAAATTATATACTTTGGTTTATTACAGTGATTGCAATCTCCATGTACCAATAGTATTTACCTCTATTCACTTAACTACTGCATTCTTTCCTGTGCCTGTTACTTTTCGTCTGCCAACCTCCCTCCTGTTGTACATTGCCTTTCTCTAGCCTCTTGTTGCTAAGTGCTGTTGAGTCAGTTCCGACCCATAGCGACCCTGTATAGGGTTTTCGAGGTGCAGCTGGTAAGCTTGAACTGCCGACCTTGCAGTCTTAGCCCATGAATAATTTTCTCTCCCCCTTCCCGGTAGCCATGATACATTGTTTCTTTTATCAAGAAAATCTATTAACCTTTCACAACATTGGTCTCAACAATATTTCTCCTTTTGTAATTGACCAATTTCGCTCAGCATAATTTCCTCCAGGTCCTTCCATGTTGTGAAGTGCTTTGCAGACTCATGATAATTGTGTAGTCTATTGTGTACCAAATTTAGCCATTCTTCCGTTGGTGGATATTTAGGCTCCATGTTCTTGATGTTTCTCTTGTAGACCTCATATTGAAGGATCCAGTTTTCTTACCCATTCTGCCCCTTATGTCTCTTGACTTCTGCATTGAATCCATTTATACTCTGTAATTATCAATAGGAATGAATTGATTGCTGTCATTTTGCTATGTGTTTTATATATGTGTATGGTGCTGCTAAGTTCTTTGTTCCACATAGTTTTTCTGCATGTATCTCATTTGTGGGTTTTCTTGACATTTTCTTCATTCTGTTGTGTTTACTAAATTTTCTGATTTTCCATTTGTTTAAAGTGCTAGTTTATTTTTAAGGTAAATTATAGGTTACCATGTAATTTATTAAAATTTTAAAGGTCAGTCTTATCTTGAAATGTACTTGACTTTCTTGCTATTTGGAAGTTACATATCTATACTATTTCCTATTTTTGCTTTGTTGTTGACTTCTTTAAAAGTTGGTATCTCTGGTTCCTTGTTTTCAGCCTCATAGGTTTGTCCTACTTTAGCATAGTGGTTACGAATTGGGCTGCTAACCTAAGGGTCAGCAGTTCGAAACTACCAGCTGTTCTGTGGGAGAAAGATGAGGTGTTCTACTCCCGTAAAGATTTACAGCTTTGTAATCCCTGTGCAAGGTTGCTATGAGTCGGAACTGACAACACGGCACATAACCACCACCATATCAATATGTATTGAGTTCTAGGTGGTACATCCTTAAGAGGTTTTTGTAAAGATAGTCTGGTCATTACAAATTCCTTTAATTTCTATTTATCAGGAAACGTCCTAATTTTGCTTTTGTATTTGAGAGACAGCTTTGCTGGGTACAGATATTTGGGTAGCAAGGTTTTTTTTTCTTTCAGAGTTTTGTATATGTCATCCCATTGCCTTCTTACCTGTATCATTTATGCTAAGAAATTGAAGCTTAGTCTTACTGATTCTCCTTTGTAGGTGGCTTTTCATTTTTCCCAAGTTGCTCTCAGGATTCTTTTCTTGTCTTTGGTTTTAGAAAGTTGATTAGGATATGTCTTGGTGATTTTGCCGGGGGGGTTAGGGGTGGAGGGATTTATCTTGTTCAGGAGTCATTGAGTTTCTTGTATGCTTATCTTCTTGTCTTTCATGATGTTAGGGATGTTTTCTTCCAACAACTCTTTGACAGTTTTTTCCATGAGTTTTATTTATTGTCTCTTCTGGAATTCCATTCACCCATAAAATTGTTCCTCTTCATAGGGTCGCACATAGCTCTTAGGCTTTCTTCAGATTTTTTCATTGTTTTTTTCTGATTGTTCTAACATACTAGTATTGAGAGATTTATCTTCAAGTTCACAACTTTTGGGCTTCCATTGCTTCGAATCTATGCCTTTACCTTGTCAATGTATTGTTCATTTCTGAAATCTCAGAATTAATCCTCTGGATTTCTAATTGGAGGTTTGTATTGTTTTAAATTTTGCATTTGTTTTGTTCTTACAGTGTTTTACTGAAATTTTCTAAAGTTGTTTTCTGTGTTCTTTTTGCTTTCCTCAATCTTTCCTGTCAGTCCTCTGAAAGTACCTAACTAGCATTCTTTTTTAATTATTTTTCAGTTAGTTCCAGTACCATTTCTTCCTCAGAAATGTTTTCTGGCTCTGTGTGTCTTAGGCAGGTCTCCTAGAGAAACAAAACTTGTGAAACTGACATGTGTGCATGTAAGTTATATGTCTTTATATATGTATGAAGAAGTTTATATCAAGGAATGACTTGTAGAGTCCCGGGTCCCCAGCAGAAGAGAGAAAGAGAGCCTTTTCTGCATGTAGTTCGAAACTACCAGCCGCTCTGCAGGAGAAAGATGAGGCGTTCTGCTCCCGTAAAGATTTACAGCCTCAGAAACCCTGTACAGGGTCGCTATGGGTTGGAACCGACTCAACAGTACTTAACAAAAACAACAATTATACTGGGAGCAGGCCACACCCTCAAGGAAACATTCTTTCAATTGATTGGCTGCTCATGGCCAGGCACCAGAGTTAATGATAGCTGTATTAGGTTTCATCATCATTGGAATAAGTACATCCTAACGACTAAGCCAGAGGAAATCCTGGCCTAGTGAAGTTGACATAGAACCCGAACTATTACAGTTTACCAATGGTCAACTTGACACCTGTAAACTATATGTGTAATCTTTAAATAAAATTGTAAAGTTACATTTGTGCCAAATATGATATAACTAAAACACGTAAAACCAAAAACACACTGGCCTCATTTTTATCTTATATGTCACAAATGAACAAAAACAAGTATACTTGATGCACACATACAAAACAAAAAAATATATATTCCTTTAAATGCAAGCACACACCTTACTCAGTCCACACCTTACTCAGTCCAAGAGCCTATAGCTTGAAGCTGCTCTGTCTTTCCATGGTGCTGCCTCTGTTGCTTTTCCAGGGCTCCTATGCTCTACTCATGCTCTTCCTTTTTGATGGTCCTGGGATCATCTGTTGCTGAAATGACAGATGAACTAGTCCCCTCTTTTTATTACATTTCATCTACAATTAGTTTTGACAACAGTGTAGCGCATTAACCCACAGCACTACACCAAGACTCTGAAACAGTTACTGAAAATTGAAATGATGTAAACCAACCCCTTTCACCAGACCCATCTGGAAGAAAGAAAAACTAGTTAGTGGGAATTCTACCATACCCATCTGATTCTGAAACTAAGGACACCCATGAAATCTTGTAAGCCAGACATTTCATACCTTTGTTAAATGCAATGGAGTCGGTTCTGACCCACAGTGGCCCTGTATAGGGTTTCCCAGGAGTGGCTGGTGAGCCTGAACTGCCGAGCTTGCAGTTCAAACTGACTGCATTAACCCAGAGTACCATACCAAGACTACGTAGTATCTTTATAGCGCCCCATTTGTTATATCCAATATGTAAATTGTCCATCCCTATCAGTCCAGGGTGCTCCTTGGAGGCCAGGATAGCCAAACTTCGTCTCTCATACTTCAGACATACTGTCAGGAGGGACCAGCTGCTGGAGAAGGATATCATGTCTGGTAAGGTGGAGAGCCAGAGAGAGAAAGACCCTCAACAAGATGGATTGGCAAGGTGGCTGCCTCAATGGGCTCAAACTTGCTAACTATTATCAGGTTGGCCCAGGACCGGGCAGTGTTTCGTTCTGTTGTGCATAGGGTCGTTGAGTTGGTACCAACTCAATGGCACCTAACAACAACAAACCAGCCCAGGAGTCCTGGTGCGGTACTCTGGGTTAATGTGCCAGACTGCAAATCCACTTGAAATGCAAGGTTGGCCCTTCAAGCTCACCAGTTGCTCCTCAGAAACCCTATACAGGGTCTCTGTGGGTCAGAATCGACCGACAACACTTAACATCAGCCCAGTGGAGTCCTGGTGTGGTGCTGTGGGTTAATGCCCCAGACTGCAAAGCCATTTGAACTGCAAGGTTGGTGGTTCAAGCTCACCAGCTGCTCCTTGGAAACCCTATACAGGGTCACCGTGGGTGGCTATGGCTCGGAACCAACTTGATGGCATTTTAACATCAACCCAGTGGAGTCCTGGTGTGGTGCTGTAGGTTAATGCACAGAATTGCAATGATCTGAAGAATCTTCCATTCCACTTGGAATTTAGAGCAACTGCATCCATAAGCCAAAGTACAGTGCATCAAGTTACAGCAATTTACACACGGTCTCAGTGTCTTCATCAGTTGGGCTCTGGCCACAGCTTAGCCCTAGTCATCCAAGCTAGGTCAAATGGGTACCAGCTGCAGGTTGGGGAGTTCACACACACTTCCCTGCTTCTCGCACTGGCTGGCCCCTTCACTCTTAGCCTTAATCCCCATGGGTTAGGTCAGTGCCCATGAGCTCAGGCATCCTAAACTTAAGACTAGTTGGCCCTTACTCTTCTGTCATCTCAAGGTCAACAGGCACCAATAGAACTTGTCCAAACTCAGCCCATGTCTTCACTGCTGAATTCCCCCACTTCCATTCACAAGTGGCTACCAGCAAGCATACTAGCTGCTGCTTGCCAGATCCCTTTAACTTTTCAGCCCTAGAAGACGATTTTCTCTGAGGGCAGAGACTTTCCTAGTCTTGATGCCTCCAGAGAAAATTGGTTGCTTCAAACACCAAAAGCCAAACAGTCTGCTTTTTTCTGCATGAATTTAATGTTTTCTCAATAGTTATGGGTTGGTCTGCATATTTTTTCAAATGCAAATGTCCCAACTCTGGTTCTGGGAGAGGTTCAGGAGTCCACCTAAGGCCCCATACTCTACATAGTCTTAAACCTAGAAGTCTTCCAGGCAAATTCTAACTCTCCTTTTATGAAATCCAATCACATACAGGCAGAAAGCGAGCTTACAAGCTCTCAGTCAGTAATCATAACTCCCAATATTCATTTCTATCACATGAGTTTTACCATAACTGGCAGGAGAAACCAATATCCTTAAGCAGTCAAACACATTTTTTGTTATGTGCCATGGAGTCGGTTCCGACTCATAGCAACCCTGTACAGGGTTTCTGAGGCTGTAAATCTTTACGGGAGCAGAAAGCCTCATCTTTCTCCAGTGGAACAGCTGGTAGTTTCGAACTGCTGACCGTGAAGTTCGCAGTCCGATTTGTAACTGCTGAAGCATTTTATTCCCTACATTCCTTTCAGTCATTTTGTGGTAAAGTTCCAGCAAGTTGGTTCCAACTCATAGGGATCCAAGGAGCAGCTGGTGGATTTGAACTGCCAACCTGTGGTTCCAAGTCCAGTGCTGATGCCACAGCACCACACCATCCAAATTATAACCATCTGAAATTCAAAAGTTTCTCTTCCCATGCCTCTTGGTTTTGTTTTCTCTTATAAAACCTCATGCTTCCACGAGCCTGGAGCCATTGCAAATCCTGTTCCTTTCACAAACTACAAAAGCCATGTGGGGACCATATCTGATTTCCTCTGAATTCGTAAGGGAGAAAGAATAAAACTCAAAATCAGTTGAAGACCAATTCTAATGAAATAACAGTAAGACTTGAGAATATATATATGTTGTTAAGTGCCATCGAGTCAATTCCAACCCATAGCAACCCTGTATAGGGTTTCCAAGGAGCAACTGGTGAGCTTGAACCATCTCTCTCTGTCTCTCCCTCTCTCTATATAAAGAGAAGTTTATATCAAGGAAATGGCTTACAATGAAACAGCAAGAGCCTTTCCCAGTAGTCCATTATTATTAAGAGCAGGCCACACCCCCAAGGAAACACCCTTTCAATTGACTGGCTGCTCAGGGCCGCTCATCAGCATTAACTAAGCCAGTAAAGTTTTATCACCATGGGAATAAACACAAGGTAACTACTAAATCACTGGGGATTCTGGCCTGGTTAGATTGGCATAGAACTCTGCATCTTTATCATTTGAACCATTCTTGTTTCTTCATGGGAGCTAAAATTGTCTGTTGTCCAGGCATTGTGGGGTTGTCACATTTGTACTTAACTGATGATTGTATGTTGATTTGGTCTTAGGCTCTCACCAACTGTCTCCTGTGCATGTAGTTAAGAGAATAGAAGTGGGTACACCATTCTCTGTTCACCATTAATGTACCTCAGTTTAGGGTGGGTTTGGCTGCTGTTGGCTACTATGTATCATTGGACAGGTGGTATAGGAGCTGGCATTGGCTCTTGTTCAGTGGTTGGAGCTACAGAGGATGTGATTGGGCTGTATAGGCATGGTTCCTGTCAGGTGGGAAAGAGGAAAACAAAACTGAATAATAAAACAAAGAATCAACAATTAAAAGACAATAATGAAGAAAAAAACAAAAACCAGCAGCAACCAAGAAAGAAATATATGTATAAAGCCAAAAGAGGGACGAGAAAAGGAGATAATAGAAGAGAAAAATAAGAGGAGATAAAAGACATTTAAAAAAAAAAAAAAAAAAAAATAGATAAACCAGGGAAAGATGAAGAGAGAGAGGAAGTAGTAAAGAAAGATCAAATACAAAAAACAATAACCCCCCCCCCAAACAAAACAAACAGTGCAGCTGTTGGATCTGGAGAGGAGGAAATTTGGGGGGGGGGGCAGGGGAGAGCTCTTGCAAGCCAAGGAGTTCATGAGGTGGGTGTGGGAGGGATGTGGCAGAAAGAGTTTCTGGTTCTAGATGGCATTTCTATTGACCTCAGTGTTACCTAGGTTAAGGGCACTCAATCTGGATGAAGTTCCTGGAGGTCCTTGATGGAGCTGGTTTCAGTTAGGACCACAGGGCAGCTGGGGACAAGATGACTGGTTATATTCTGGTCTGGTGGCTCTACAGGTTGGGTTCTGTAGGTCTGGGAAAGAATCCATCTGAATCCAGGTATCAAAGTGGTGCAGTAGGCTCCCTGCCTCACACTGGTGTAGTTCCCACTGGTTTCGAACTACTGGAGTGTAGGGTCTGTACTGGGGATGAATGAGGATGGGAGCTGGCCACTCCTCTGGTCACCAGGGGAGTGTGTGTGTGTGTGGAGGGGAGGAATTGCACCTTTCCTTTCACCTGTGGGAATCTGCCCCACCAGGCCACCTTGTGTTACTAAAGGTTCTCATAAGATGGTTGTGCTGTGTCTGGCTGGCCATTCATTAGTCAGTCTCCCTTTCTCGCCATCCCTATTCAGCTTCTCTTCCCAGCAAACATACAATCTATTTCTCTAATTTTTTCTCTGAAATTCAGGCTTCCCGAATTTTCATCTGTATCTGTTTCATTTGGTCTCATAACTTTGGTGTCTGGTGCCTTGTTTTTTGCTAATGCAAGTCTGGTGCAGTTTGGACTTCTTTCTTCAGTGTAATTGGTTCTTGCTTATATGCAAACTCTTCGAATAATTGAGCAAACTCTTCAAATGGTTGAGCATTAACCAATTCTTTTTGATATAGTGACTTTATTCCTTTTATTTTCTTTTGATGCTTCCTGCATCGTTCAATACTTTGCCCATAGAATCCTGAGGCTTGAATTTTTTCCTCATTTCCTTCAGCTTGAGAAATGCTAAGCATGTTCTTCCCTTCTGGTTTTATAACTCCAGGTCTTTGTACATTTCATAATATTTGGTGGTTTTGACCTACTCTTTTGAAACTTTCTATTCAGCTCTGTTCCCTTTTTCTTTCATTAGTTTTACCGTCTCTGTGCTTAAGAGTAAGTTTCAGAGTATCTTATGACATCCATTTTGTTCCTGTCTTTCTTTTCTGTTTTTAAAATGAGCTTTTACTTTCTTCTTGGTTTGATGTTCTTGATGTCATCCCACAGCTTTTCTAGTCTTTGGTCACTAGTGGCTAATGTATCAAATATATTCTTGCGATGGTCTCTAAATTCAGGTGGAATATACCCAAGGTCAAATTTTGCCTTCACGGACTTGTTTTAATTTTATTCAGCTTTAGCCTGAACTTGCATATGAGCACATCAGCCCATGGTCTTGTTTTGGCTTATGATATTGAACTTCTCCATTGTCTCTTCCCAGAGATGCAGTTAATTTGATTCCTGTGCATTCTGTTTAGTGAGGTCCATGTGTATAGTCACCTTTTATGCTGTTGAATAAAGGTATTTGCAGTGAATAAGTTGTTGATCTTGCAAAATTCTGTCATGTGAACTCCAGCATAATTCCTATCACTAAAGCCATATCTTCCATGGATCTTTCCTCTTTGTTTCCAACTTTCCCATTCCAATCACCAGTAATTATCAGTGCATTTGATTGCATGTTTGATCTATTTTAAATTGACGAAGTTGGTTGTGATGGTGTGCTGTTTGAGTCAGATCTAAGTCATAGCTAGACTGTATATAGGATTTCCGAGGTTGCAAATCTTTATGGGAGCAGAAAGCCTCATTTTTCTACCATGGAGTGACTGGTAGATTCGAACTGTTGACCTTGTAGTTAGCAGTCTAATTTGTAGTTCACTACACTACCAGGACTTCTTAAAGAAGTTGGTAGAATTCTTCAATTTCATCATCACTGGTTTTGGTGGTTGGTGTGTAAATTTGAAAATAGTGGTATTAACTGGTCTTCATTATAGGTGTATGGATATTACACAGCATTATATACAGACAGCATTGTATTTCAGTATAGATCCTGAAATGCTCTTTTGGATGATGAATGTAATGCTGTTCTTCTTTAATTAGATCTTCCTGGCATAGTAAACCATAGAATTTGTCCAATTCAAAATGGCCAACACCAGTACATTTCAGCTCACTAATGGCTAGGTTATCTATCTTTATGTACAGGATTTCCGAGGCTTTAAATCTTGGAGGGAGCAGAAAGCCTTATCTTTCTCCCTCAGATCAGCTAGTGGGCTAGAACCATGGACCCTGTGGTTCGAGTCATGCTTGTGGGGTTGTTCTTTGTCATTAAGAGTCAGAATTGACTGGTCTTGTCTTGTTCTTCTTGGTAACATGTTATCTTCCCTTGGGTTCCAAGGATCTGAATAGGGCAAGACAGGCACATTAATGTACTATTATTTGCCAGTCAGGTCTCCTTTGGATTAGGCTAAACTTTCACACAGCATTTTCTTTAAGGAAAAAATGAGGTGGCAAATCCTGTGTTGCCTTATAAATGAACTTAGTTTGAGATACTTGTAAAATATAAATATGTGAAAGTGTTCCAGTGCCCCCTTCCCATGGGCTAGAAAAACTACATTAAATCTACTGTTAGCCAATTTATGACATCGGTAATTTATGGTCCTGGGGAATAGACTTAACTAAGTTGACAAGAGCAAAGAAAAGATCTGGAGCAATAATGTCCTGGTTAATTCTGGGGGAAAGCTTGGTGGGACATTGCTGCTGTTGCTGCTGCTAAGTGCTGTCCAGTTGGTTCTGACTCAAAGACCCTGTTTGAGGTTTCAAGGTTGTAAATCTTTAAGCGCTGGACTGAGAACCACAAGGTCCTTGGTTCAAGTCTGCTAGCTGATCCATGGGAGAAAGATGAGGCTTTCTGCCCCTGGAAAGATATAAAGCCTCAGAAATCCTATACAGCAGGGATGGGGAACCTTTTTACTGCCAAAATTTATAATAACATTCGTGGGCCATACAAAATTATCAAATTAAAAATTAGCCTGATGTACAAGGAGCTCTGGTAGCATAGTGGTTACAAATCAGGCTGTGAACCGCAAGATCAGCAGTTCGAAACTACCAGTTGTTCCGCAGGAGAAAGATGAGGCTTTCTGCTCCCATAAAGATTTACAGCCTCAGAAACCCTGTACAGGGTTGCTATGAGTCGGAACCGACTACACGGCACATACCAACAACAACGACTTGACAGCACTTAACAACAACAAAATGAACTGCAGGATTAGTGGTTCAAACACACCAGCCGCTCTTCAGAAACCTTGTGAGTTGGAACAGACTCGAGGGCACTTAAATGCAACAACCCCCACTCTTGCTACACAGGGTTGAAAGGGCACTTAATGGCAACAAAGCTTTAAGGAAAAAGAAAGCTTCATCTTTATCCCACAAAGTGGCTGGTGAATTTGAATTGCTGATTTTGGGATTAGCAGCCCAACTCAACCCACTTGCAACAGATTCTATGGCACTTAACAACAACCACAACAAATCTTTAAGGGAGCAGAAATCTTCATATTTACCCGGCAGAGCGGCTGGTGAAGTTGAACTACTGATTTTGGGGTTAGCCGTCCAACGAATAACCCACTAGCTACCAGGGTGCGACATTGGGGATAAAAAAAATACCATAAAACAAATATGTCCCACAGACACACTCACTTGTCTTCCTTCTCCACTCTTCCGGTACATCACTGTCAGTAAGTCGCCCAGCCCAGTGCAAAACGCTGATCTTAGCAACTGAATGAGTTACTCAGAAGAGTCATTTCCACGTGCTTTCACGTGTTGGCTGTTGGCAAGCCAAACCATTTTAACAGCTTTAAATTCTGATAGGAGTAGAGCCTTTATGCTGTACTTCCAGTCTAGTAATTCTGAGCTAGCAATCAGTTTCAACTTTGGTCCAATGAGCCTATCAAATGCATCTGGGGGCGTGGTTATGGTCTTGTAAGTGCCGTCGAGTCGGTTCCGACCCATAAATGCCATTGTCTGGGGGAATAGGCCCGATAATACCATAAAAGGCTTGGTTCTCTTAAATTTGAAGCCATATTTTGTAGACTTTCGTGTAGTAGCGGAACCCACGACTGCACTGTGCCAAATCCGTGGTTCCAGAGCCCCAAGTCATTGACTTCCTAGGTCCTTTCCTTGGCTCCGCCCCGGAGACCTTTCCCGTCTGCTCTCCAAACATCTTTCTAGATCAGACCGCGCCCCACTAGCCTTGGCTCCGCCCACCCAACCCGTGAGTTTGGCCCAGACGGTAGTTCGCGTTTTGAACCGCTCGTGCCACCATAGCTGCTTCTGCTGCGCTGCTGCCGCTGTTGCCGCTGCTGCCGCCGCGGCTAAGCTGAAATCGCGGAGCCAGATGCCTGAGGGAACTGTGAACTGGCCGGCTTTAGTGCCCCGGGGCTGATGAGGTTGAGTCCTCGCGGGGGCACTGACGAGTAGCAGGGGCTTCTAGATTAAGGGGAAGGGTTGTGAAAGAGAAGGTCCAGGGCCCGTGTGGCTGGCGGAGAGGGAGCGCTGGAGGGTCGGGTGGAAGAGATTTCTGTGGCAGAACAGCAGGTTGCTGGGCCAGGGTAAGCCCCGCGGTTGCTAGCGCAGGTGCCTAGGACCCCTACGGCACTCTGGTGGCTTCGGCGGCCTCCTACATCCAGCACTGCAGTTACCATGGGAACAGTTGAGAATTAACGGGGATCAGACCTGTCACCAGTCACCAACCCTGCTAGGTAGGGCCCATTGCATCCCACCAGTTAATCGCCTTTGGCTAGCGTAGGCCTGGCATTTCTTCACGACTCAGGATTTCCCTCTCCCCCTTTTTCATGGGTTTGACTACCGACTTTTTAAGAAATCCCTCAGAGCTTGGGCTCCGAGATGAATTTGCTGTCGGTGACTAGAGAGGGCAATAATACCTAGAGCCAAGAGTTGCTGACTGAGCTCGGTAGAAGATAAGGCACTTATTCTAGTGCTAAGGTGGCGCCTGCCATCTCAGGTCAGTAAGTGGAAGGCCCTGCAGAGTGGGAAGGCGGTATCACTGTTGAGACAGGTCCTAAGACCGAGCAAGAGACTATTCCAAGTGGCTTCTTCTCATCATGATGGCTGTGGAAGGGTCAACCATTACCAGCCGGATCAAGAACCTGCTGCGATCCCCATCCATCAAACTACGTAGGAGTAAGGCAGGAAATAGGCGAGACGACCTCAGCTCCAAGGTGAGTTCTAGTACTGGGAGCCACCCTTTTACAACTCTTCCCTTTCCTGCTCCAGGTACCGCTTTCACCTTCCTCTTTCTTGGGAATGAGAACTAGAAACTACTGTTGGCATTAAAGGATCAGGTTTGCCCATCTCTACAGCTCTGGTAGCGTAATGGTTACAAATCGGGCTGTGAACTACAAGGTCAGCAGTTCAAAACTACCATCTGTTCCGCAGGAGAAAGATGAGGCTTTCTGCTCCTGTAAAGATGTATAGCCTCGGAAACCCTGTTCAGGGTTGCTATGAGTCGGAACCGACTCCACGGCACTTAACAACAACAACAACCCCTCAAGCAGACATTGATTCAGTTTTAAGCGGAAGGAAAAGAAACAGTTGTGGGCATGCTGAGATTCATTCATGAACAGAGGTGAATAGGAAGAAGGCATCTTGAGTTCAAGCGTGGCCCCACTACAAACTAACTTTGTGTTTGGGGAAGCCAGTTTATATGTGATGACTCAGTTTCCCTTCTTGGAAGAGGGGAGTGGGACATACCCTGTTAAGGACAAACCTATGACTAATACAGCTGCAGGTGTTAGTATTACAACTGGAGTTAAGAGCAGTAATAACAAAAGGAAATATACTAAAACACCTAGTCTGAGGAGCTGGTGTGGTAAATGCTCTTGCCTGAGGTCAAAACAAATTTATATGTCTCTTTAAGAGACCTAAATTAACTGGAGCTTCTTGGCTTCTTATGAATGATAACCTCCAAGGAGCCAAATGTCTGCCCAGAGAATAGTTCTCCTGGTTTGCCTTTTGACATTGCTTGTCTCATTCACTGGTAGCCAGCAGCCAAATCCCACCCACCTGTAGACAGTCTTCAAAGGTTAAGTTCCTTTCCATCTTCTTATTGGACTTATATTTTCTTCAATTTTGTGAGTCCTACAACTTTAGAAATATGTTGGTTGTTAAGTGTCCTTGAGTAAGTTCTGACTTGAAGTGACCCTGTATAGGGTTTCTGAGGAGCGACCGGTGAGTTTGAACCATTGACCTTGTGGTTCAAACTGACCTCATTGTCCAGTGCTTATCCTACAGTGCCACACCAGGACTCCATATTATAGTAGACTGAATTTGTTTAATCCCTGAGGAAGTCTGGGTGTTTATTCCCACAAATCAGATTAGATTTTGGTGTTTTATTAGCAGTTTGTAAACACAGTAGCCTTGTGCACTGTAAGATTGTTTATTGGGAGAGGCATTTGAGATGTTGTTGTTGTTAAGTGCCGTCGAGTCAGTTCTGACCCGTAGCAACCCTCTAGAGGTTTTCCAAGGAACGACTGGTAAGCTTGAACCACCAACCTTGCAGTTCAAACCGACTGTGCAGTCTGGCACATTAACCCACAGCGCCACACCAGGCATTTGAGATAGCAGCATTTTATTGCCTTGCCTATCTGTATCTCTTCAAAGATGAGTTAACCAGTGAGGATGAGTGCTGATGTATACATGGCAGGGTTCTGGGAGGACTTAGTAAAGATCCTGTCCCTTGTTGTTGTTGTTAAGTCCTGTCAAGTCGGTTCTGACCCATAGCGACCCTGAACAGGGTTTCTGAGGCTATAAATCTTTACGGGAGCAGAAAGCCTCATCTTTCTCCCATGGAGCAGCTGTTAGTTTCGAAATGTTGACCTTGTGGTTTGTCAGCCTGATTCGTAACCACTGGTCAGAAGGTGAACTGTTTTCCTGTATATTTCAGCAGAAGTTGTATTGAATCAAAACTAACCACAAGGCTCCATGACAGTGGAAATAATTGGCCCTTCTAAGGACTCATAAAGGAGCTCTGGTAGCGTAGTGGTTACGAATCGGGCTGCGAACCACAAGGTCAGCAGTTGGAAACTACCAGCCATTCCGCGGGAGAAAGATGAGGCTTTCTGCTCCCGTAAAGATTTACAGTCTCGGAAACCCTGTACAGGGTCTCTATGGGTCGGAACTAACTCCACGGCACACAACAACAACAACAACAAGGACTCATAAGGATTCATAAGGTTTTCACTGGCAATGTCTATTAGAAGTAGGTTGCCAGGTCCTTCTTCCTAGAATTAACACAGTAGCTGTAACAGTGGGACCAAATATAGCAACAATTGTGAGGATGGTGTAGTCTGGGCAGTGTTGTACAGAGAGCTGTGAGTTGGAACTGACTCAACAGTACCACAACAAGGACTTTTATTAAATTGTTCAAATTCTTTTGTTCTTGTTGTTGTAAATGCTGTGAGTTTGTTCTAACTCATAGTAACCCTGGGTTTATATGGCAGACCTTGTGTTTAGCAGGCCAGTATTCTATAGCGACTCGACGGCACTTAAACAACAACAACAATTCTATAGTGCCACCCAGGCAGTAAAAGGTGCCTGAAACTTAGAAGCTGTCTTAAAATGGATTCTGCTGGTTCATTTGTTGTGTTGACTCATTCATAGTACTGTCAACCTCTCATATTCTTGACTGGTAACTTGGCAATGGCCAGCACTATTGGAGCAAACTTCTCATATCCTTAGTTGCTTATGCTGGCCAAGAATGGTCTGAGTAGTAGAAACGCCTAAGAGGAGTTTAGTCTTCAAATAGTGTTAGTACTTATTATAATTTTGGTCTACAATTCAGAAGGTACCATTCTATAGAACTTCCCATGACATTCATTATTAATGCATTTTATAAAATGTTTGCTGAGTTCCTATTATGTGTGAAATCAGTGATGAATAAAACATCCTCACCATCAAAGAGCTAATGGCTAGTTAGACAAGTAAACAAATAATTATAGTGTGGTATGATAAGTGCTGTTTTAGAAGTATATATTAATGGAAGCACAAGGAAGGGACCGTAGGTATGCTAAGGGGAATGGATACTTGACCAATAAGACCTGAGGAAAAATGGGAAAAGCTTAACAGGCAAACAGTGGGAAAAGGACACCCCTGGCATCACTATTGCACATCCCATTTTCAAATTCAGTACTTCAAACTGCTTTAAATGATTTGTCTGTACTAGAGCTTTGTCTGAAGGAAATACTTGGATGAAGTTGAATGACCCTTGAATGGTCTAAGAGCACTGGTGCATATCTTTAGCTCCCAAGAGTAGTAGCGGTCTTTGGGTGTCTAGGACTCTAAAGATGCCTAACACCCACACTTCTTATTGAAAACCCTTTCTCTAAGATTATTCTATAACACTGCCTTGTTGTAGCCCACATAGGTCCTGGTGTATCATGTCTCTTAAGCTGTCTAATACATTGTGTCTGTGGATAATCATGGTAACAGTCAGCTCTGATTCATGGATAGCTACTTATGGAATAAAATTTGAGAACAAAAAAATGTCTCAGGATGGGCAAAAGAGGAAGTGACAAAAGGCCTTTATATATTTTACCTCAGATGACCTGCTGTTTTGAATATTTTTTCTTTCTCCTTTTCAGCAAATTCTACACGTAATTTTTAGATCTTTATTCACTGGGCCTTCTCTACTGTCCCCACTACCTTGGAACCAATCTCTAATTGTCTTTTATGTATGTCTTCATTTCATAAGGGCAGGGGTCATGTTATTTCCATTTCATCACACTGCTTAGTACAGTGTGAGGTATGCAGTAGATACTAAATGAATCTGTGCTGAATAAATGAATGAGAACAATTTAAAGGTGTTAAATGCAGCAGGGATAAACTTGGAAGTCCTAAAGAATAAGAAATGGTCACGAGGCGTTTGTGACCTCTTTAAGTGAGAAATTGAATTTAAGAATACTAAAAAGGCAGAAAGTAGAAATGCAGTACATTTAGGTGTGAAAGGCCCAAGGGAGATGAGGAAGTGCTCATATACATGTGCAGAAAGTAGTGCTTATTGAAGACTTTAATTCAGGAGATGGCTACATGTGGTTCAAAGCCAATGTGGAAGCCAGTGGAGAAGGGAATTTAAGTTACTACCAAAACCAAACCCATTGCTGTCCAGTCAGTTCTGACTCAGAGACCTTATAGGACAGGATATTCTGAGCAGCGGCTTGTGGGCTCAAACTGCCCACCTTTGGTTAGCAGACCGGTGCCTAACCCACAGCATCACTAGGGCTCCGTAAATTACTACAGAAAGAGTAAATGAGAACTGGGATTTTTATTCTGTTTTCTCAAAGGGTGGAATGTTTAGTACAATGGGAAAGGATGATAATTTGAGGCCTATTGCCAAATCTGCTGAGTTGGTGAAATAGAACTCAAAGTTATCAGTTGTAAAAAATCCTGTACAGTTATCAGCTTCTACCCTTCATCTCAACTGTGCTTAACCAGTATGAGTCTGTGTTTTCCTTCAGAAACAAATGTGTATGCAATTGGTAGCCAGCCCTCCCCCTCTTAAAGTTGCTGAAAGATTTTGATGTGGAGTGAATTTGGCTGTTTTTCTATTTTAACAAAAGACAGAAATGGACTGAAGCCGAGCAAGCAAGATTTAAATTAAGGATACAAAAGGATTGCCTGTGCTGGAGGACTGTTAGATTTTGCAAAAGTAAGTGAAGGAGGTTTTGAAATCCTCCTCCTCAATAGCAATCAATCTAATCTAGGTTGTGCCTTTATCCCCTTGGGAAACAATGGGCAAACTAGCTTGCAGCTACTTGTAATTCTCAGTTTTTATGATTACAGTCTAATTCATGATTTCTCTCTTCCCAAGTAATTTTTTCTGCCTGTATGGTGGTGCTTTTAGTGTGTGGCTCAAAGAAGAGTTTATGCAAGTGGGTTTCCTGAAAGACAACAACTGGCGATAAGTTAATTTCCACTTTTTCTCAGTGTTTGAGCCAGGTATTGTTATTGAGACTCTGTAATCTGCCTATTGGATAGTGGAGAAAGATTCATTTTCAAGGCGTTTATGAATCATTGCTCTAGCTTGACAACTTTCAGTATGGAGACATGAGAGAGACATCAGAATACCCATGCAACATTTAAAAAATATTTACATTCCTAGAGGAAGTCCAAGGTGCATTGAAGGAACTGGCAAAGAACAAGGCACCAGGAATTGATGGAATAAAAATGGAAATCTTGCAAGACAGTGAGGCAGCACAGGAGGCACTCACTCATCTATGCCAAGAAATTTGGAAGACAACTATCTGGCCAATTGATTGGAAGAGATCTCTATTTGTGCCCATTCCAAGAGAGGTGACCCAATGGAATGTGGAAATCATCAGACAATCTCTTTGATCTCCCATGAGAATAAAGTTTTACTAAAGGTAATACAGAAACAGCTGCAAGCATACATTGACAGAGAACTTCCAGAGGTTCAAGCCAGATTCAGAAGAGTCATTGAACAAGGGGGATATCATTGCTGATGTCCAATGGATCCTGGCTGAAAGGAGAGAATATCAGAAAGATGTTTACCTGTGCTTTATTGACTATGTAAAGGCTTTCGATTGTATAGATAATGATAAGCTATGGACAACATTGTGAAGTATGAGTATTCCTGAACAGTTAATTGTGCTCGTGAGGAATCTGTACCTGGACCAAGATGCAGTTGTTCGAACAGAACATGGGAACACTAAATGGTTTAAAATTAAGAAAGGTGTGTGACAGGGTTGTATTCTTTCATCATACATATTCAGCCTGTATGCTGAGCAAATAATCTGAGAAGCTGGGTTATATGAAGAAAAATGTGGCATCAGGATTGGAGGAAGATTCATGAACAACCTGCGATATGCAGGTGATACAACTTGCTTGCTGAAAGTAAAGAGGACTTAAAATATTTACTGATGAAGATCAAAGAGTACAGCCTTCAGTATGGATTGCATTCAATGTAAAGAAAACGAAAATTCTCAACCACTGGACCAATAGACAACTTTCTTATCAGTGGAAAAATGATTGAGGTTGTCAAGGACTTCATTCTTCTTGGATCAACTATTAACACTCATGGAAACAGCAGTCAAGAAATCAAAGGACATATTGCATTAGGAAAATCTGCTGCACAAGATCTTTTGAAAGTGTTGAAGAGCAAAGAAGTCAGCTTGAAGACTAAGATATATGCCTGACCCAAGCCATGGTATTTTCAATAACTTCATTTGCATGCAAAATCTGGTCAGTGAATAAGGAAGACCATAGAAGAATTGATGCTTTTGAGTTATGGTGTTGGAAGAGAATATTGAAAGTGCCAGGGGCTGCCGAAAGAACAAACAGATCTATGTTGGAAGAAGTACAGCCAGAGTGCTCCTTGGAGGCCAGGATGGCCAAACTTCATCTCTCATACTTTGGACATATTGTCAGGAGGGAACAGTTGCTGGAGAAGGATATCATGTTTGGTAAGGTGGAGGTTCAGAGAAAAAGAGGAAGACCCCAGTGAAATGGATTGGCAAAATGGCAGCATCAGTGGACTCAAGCGTAGCAACAATTGTGAGGTTGGCCCAGGACTGGGCAGTGTTACGTTCTGTTGTGCAGTGTCACTGTGAGTCGGTACCAACTCGATGTCACCTAACAATAATGATCCTAGCTATATGGAATCAGAACTTCTGGGGGTAGAGTCTGGCAGTTATATATGTACAAAGGGAGCATCAGAAAGTTTTTGGAAAACTGCCATTATCTTTTCATTCCATTTTTCCATGAACTTTTTGAAGCCCTCTTGTATTAAAGTCCACCAGAAGCCAACTACTGGTGATGAAACACTGGTTTAGGTGCCAGGACCCTGTTGGCTTCATACCCCAGACCTCACTGAGGCTTCTTGTGATTATCTAAAGCTAGCCTAGTAAGGGTACTCTTTACCACTGTGCCTTCTGGACTGACTGCTCTGTAAACTGCTGTGTCAAATGATAGATTTGAGAGGATTACACTGTTGCAGAGTTAGATCTGGGGAAGTGTTCATTGCTTTTCTAATATAAATCAGCAGGAATTTCCTTTGGGCAGAAGTAGGAAACTTTGTGATAATATCTCTGAGTCCAGGTCAGTCTTTTGCATCAATCATAGTGAGTTAAACATTGGGCTGCTAACCCAGGGTTGGTGGTTCAAACCCACCAGTGGCTCCATGAGAGAAAGATGAAGCTGTCTGCTCCTGTAAAGATTTACAATTTTGCAAAACCTAAGGAGATAGTCTATTCTGTCCTATAGGGTTCACAATGAGTTGGAATCAATTTTATGGCAGTGGAGTGGGATCTACTACCTGGGTGGTGCAAACAGTTACGTGCTCAACTACAAGGTTGGTGGTTCAGACTCACCCAGAGATGCCTCTAAAGACAGACCTGGTAATCTGTTTCTGATAGGTTACAACCTGTGGAGTAGCTCTGCTCTGACACACATGGGGTCACCGTGAGTTGGAATCAATTCATTGGCAACTAACATTGACAACATCGCTACTCACTTCCCTTGGTATGCATAAGAACCAATAAATTTTTAGTGGACTCTGCTTAGAATAGGTGGCCAGTAGCCTTCACCTGCCTCTATGAGTGATCGTGGACAAGGTTCTAGTTATTTTCTGTCTCTTTTGTATTCTTTTATTAAGGCTTATGAAGTGTCTTGAGATCTTCAGAACAGGTGGTGTAAAATGAAAAGTGTTGGTGTTCTCTTGGTTTTCTTTCTTTGATCTTCATTTCATTCCTTCTTCCGGTGCCTGCAGCTGCCCTCAGCCTTCAAAGTGACTCTTATCCAAGAGGATTCTTCTTACCCTGGACCCAGCACCTCTTCCTTTGCTGTCTAAAATAGTCTAGCCTCCTCAGGCTCTAAGTAGTCTTTCAGAGCCTTCCTTCGTTTGGCCTCACTCATTTCAGAATCTAGTGGCAAGTTTTCGAGGTTTCTTTTTTCTCTCTCCATTTGCAATTTAGGACAGATTTCCCCTGTTGTTCAGTTTGAGTCTCACTGTCTTCTCTACTACTGATGTTTCGAATGTCTTCAGGGCCATTGGTATTTCTCTGACTTCACTTCTGTCTTCCATTTGTCATCTGTGTGTTTTCATTTTGTGACTAATGAAGAAACACTGGTAGAAGTGAGGCTTTAGATTGACCTCTGTAACCCCACTCCCAAGTCTAAAGCTGGGCTTATGATTGTTATCACTGCCTCTTTGTTTGGAAAATAGTCCAGGGCTTAAAATTTGGGACTGTGTTTATTCAAACTAATCTTTTCAGGGAGCATGGGCTGTCCAACTGTTGTTTTCAGTGTATCTGTTGGTTTTACTTCATGTTCAGACTGCAGTGTTGTTAAGGAAAAAAGCTACAGTGTTTTCAGTAGGATTTGTTATATATTACATTCCCACTGCTACAAGGTAGGTCTCTGGCTCCACTGTGTAATGCAGAACAAGGCCATACTTTCTGTCAGTTTCCTTTGTTCTTAGTTGTTGTTGTTAAGCGCTATCTAGTTGATCCCGACCCATAGTAACCCTGTATAGGTTTCCGAGGAGCAGCTGGTGAGCTTGAACCGCTGACCTTGCAGTTCAAACAGCTTTGCAGTGTGGTGCATTAACCCACAGCGCCACTTAAGTAAAGGTATGGAATGAGAGCTGGCTCCTTCTTGAGTGTTTATTACCACATTGCCACGTTTACCTAAACTTCTGTTATCTCTTAAAATTAAGGGGGAAAAAAAGGACAAGAAATGAAAAGTAAGTATGACCTCCAGATTGGGCAATGCAAATCCTCTGGTTGTTGTTTTT
>NW_006408522.1:34376327-34379909 GCF_000296735.1 Chrysochloris asiatica | reverse complement strand
ACCATCCCCTGAGCCTGCTTGGTCTGGTATTGTGTTGTTATTGGCGGAGCTCTCTGCTACACATCCACCTGATCCTCCATCTTGTTTGTTCCTGGTTGGTATTTTTTGAGTGTTCACATTTTCCTAGTCTTGTTTTCCTTCCCCCAAGCAGTTATATCAGCATTGTGCATTACTTCTTAGGTTGGCCACTTCCTCTGGTTTCCTCAGTATGAACACTAACTGAGTTCACTTATGAATATCTCCCCTTAGAATTCTAGGCAGTAAATTCCACCTTCACCCCCATCTATCACAGATGATGTTTGTAAGGCTGTTTCCTTAGTTTATAAAACAACCGTTTTTTGTTTTATTTTTTTAATTAAAAAGTTTAGATTGAACTTCTTAATTTGTGTACCTGAATTTTCTCCCCTAAAATTGCAATGAGGCTACCTTTTTATTCATAGTTGAGATTTAAATTTACTTGAAGATCTTGGAACAACCCTTTGTGGCTGATTTTTTTATGTTGTCCAATTCTCTTTTGGATGAATATTGAGAGGGGAGTCTTTTAGTTCTGGTTTTGAACCTTGTTCTCATTCATGCTGAGCTCACCAGTTTCTTGATGCCTCATCACAACTCTCATCAGTTTTCAGATCTGTGTTCCTTTCGCGGTGTCTCTTGTCATTTCTCCAGCAGTTCATCTGATCTGATTAAAGATGTTGACATTACGAAACAAAACAAAAACAACCTTTTAAAATGACAAAATATAGCAGTAGAAAAGTTTGTGAAATAGATATACTATGAGTAATAATAAAATGTATGGAGCTCTGGTAGTGTAGTGGTTATGAATCGGGCTGCTAATCTCATGGTCAGCAGTTCGAAACTACCAGCTGTTCTGTGGGAGAAAGATGAGGCTTTCTGCTCCCATAAAGATTTACAGCCTTGGAAACCCTATGCAGGGTCTCTATGAGTCAGAACTGACTCCACAGCACATAACAATAACAACAAATTATAAAATGTTTCCTCACGTCACCACCACCCAAGTCAAGAAACAGAATACTGGTAAGGTATGGACTCCTGGTGTGGCACTGTAGAATCAGCACTGGACTGCTAACCACAAGTTGGCAGTTCAAACATACCAACTACTTCTTGGAAACCCTATACAGAGTTGCTATGAGTCAGAACTAAACAACTACAGCAACAGCGAAGGTGTTGGTAGCTTTTGAAAGAAGTAATGTTGATAGTGCCATTGAGATTGGTGAGAATGGAGATGAGGGTTTGGTTTTATACAATTAGGGTCATCTTATTTTTAAAAATGAAATACTCAAGGACTTGATCTTTAGTTTTTATTTTGTATTTCTCCAATTTCTACTTTTCCTAATTTTTGTGCTTTTGAACCATTCACCATTTTCAGGCATTATGTTACTAGAACCTTCATTTCCCAACCTATATTAGCTGCTGTCAGTGCATCCAGTTCTCATCTTCCTCTCTTATTTAATTATTCTAGAATAATAACAGCAGTTATTATTCTAGAATAATTTATTGAGTTTATTATTCTAGTAACATTTATTGAGTTTTTGCTGTGTACCAGGCACAGCATAGTAAGTCCTCTACATACATTATCTCGTTCCATTTTTATACAACCCTGTGAAGAAAATACTATTAGTATCCCCATTTTGTAGATGAGGAAACTGATGCTCAGAATGGTCAGATAAGTAGTTGGTGGTTTAACCGCCAGTAAGTGGCTGAGCTGGGATTCAAAACCAGACTGTTAAACTCCAAAGCCCACATTAAATCTTTATTCCGTACTTCCCTCTAAGGGAGTCTTTATATACAAAGCATGGTACTGACCATAAAAGTGTGCCAAGTGTTGCTATAGTCAAAAGTCACATCTGCAGTCAGCTTGAAAAAGGGCAGTTCCCTAAACGATATACTGTGTTTCCCCAATATTCCCCATAAAAGTCAACTTAATGACTTTCTCTGACTTTAGTTCACAGTCATAACTTGGAAACCCTTGTCCTTCTGCATTTTTACTCCTCTTCCCTTCCTTAATTCAGGTTTCCTGAACTGCTCTTCCCTCTTCTTGCCCTGTGTTGCTGGTAGGAACTGTGCAGCCTGTGGTTCTGTGAATGTCAGGTTGACAGGGCCCAGCTGTGTGTTTCCAGATGCCCCTAAGCCACAGGCTGGTAGGGTTGGGATGGGTAAAGTAGGGTAGTGAAGTGGAGATCCACAGATGCCCTTGGGAGACAGTTTGGCCATATGGCTTATATGAGTGGTGGTGGTGGTTATGTGCTGTGGAGTTGGTTCCGACTCACAGCGACGCTGTACAAGGTTTCCGAGGCTGTAAATCTTTACGGGAGCAGAAAGCCTCATGTTTCTCCCACGGCTTATATGAGTTGTTTTTGTTAGCTGCCATCGAGTCAGTACCTTCATAAGGTTTTCAGTGACTAAATATTCGGAAGTAGTTTGTCACTCCTTCTTCCTAGTCTGTCTTCGTCTGGAAGCGCATCTGATACCTATCCACCATGGGTGACCCTGGTAAGGGGGCTTCAAAACATTCATAGAAAATGAAATTATGAGATAATGGAATTTTTGTATGAACCTTTTTTATTTTTATTTTTTATTTACTCTTGTCTCTCACATTTTAATATAAGCAGCAAGGAAAAACCACAATACCTCTTTAAGGTTTTATTTTGAAATCTCTTCCACCAGATATGCAAGTTCATCACTTACAAGTTCTACCTTACACCAGACATTTGAACATCATTCAGATAAGTTTTCTCTCACTGCTTAAATAGCATCACCCTTCCTCCATTGTCTAAGCACATGTTCATCATTTTCTTTTAAAAGCTCACCAGAAGCACATTTAACATTCACAATTTTAACAGCAGCGTAGTGATTATGAATTGGGCTGTGAACCGCAAGGTCAGCAGTTCAAAACTACCTGATGTTCCTTGGGAGAAAGTTGAGGCTTTCTGCTCCCGTAAAGATATACAGCCTTGGAAACCCTGTACAGGTTCGCTATGAGTTGGAACCGACTTCACGGCACATAACAACAACAACTGTTGGTGCTATATGTACTCACTAAGGCAACAGAAGCTTTCTATGTAACTCTCCTCACTTACTTCTGAGCTCTCACCAGAATTACTGGTGATGTCCATAATTCTACTAACGATCTCTCTCTCTTTTTCTTTTAAGGTTTTGTTGTGAATTAAGTAATAGTTTACATGGGAGAACATTCGTTTTACACCCATGGTTTCATTGCAATGATTTACAATCTCCTCCATGCATCGTCATTCAACAGTATTTGCTTCTATTCCCTCTGTTTATCCCTCAGAATATATAATCATTTAAACAACCAAAGAGCACATTCTGCAAGCCTGCCTCCTAGCCACCAGCACACAGCCTTTCTTTTTCTATGAGTCTAGAGTCCTCAGCTGCTCCGTCTTTCCATGCCCTCATCTCTGCCTCCATCTCTGGTGTCGCTGTTTCTTTGGATAGGGTCCCATATTCCACTTGTGCTCTTCTCCCTTGATGGTCCTAGGGTTCTCTGTTCCTGTACTGTAAGATTAACTACTCCCCCCTTTTTGTTACTTTTACCTTTTTTTT
>NW_006408522.1:34371300-34372272 GCF_000296735.1 Chrysochloris asiatica | reverse complement strand
AAGCTTACATGCTTGCTTATGTGTTCCCTTTGAGTTTCAGTCTTAGAGGGGCGCTTGACCTGAAGGAACTTGATTGCTAGTCTTGATGTCTTCCTGGTGAACAGCTTGCTTATTCTTGTGGTAGCCAGTCATACTGACATTTTTGTTTTGGGTTTTTCTTAATGATCTTTCTTTGAAGATGTATCTTCCGTCACTGTAGCTGTTCCAGGCTGGTCTACTTGCCCTTTCTAGTGGGAATTTCCCACCTCATAACATTCTGGATGGGACTCAGGATTCCACGTAAGATCCTATACTCTGTAAAGGCTTTGCACAAGGCCTGTTTCACTGGGCAAGTTCTAGAACCCCTTTTAGGTATTCCAGTCAGTTATAGGCTGAAGACGGGCTTACCAGTTTCCTCAAATCATGTTTCCCAACATTCCTTTTTATCCCACTCAAGTGTCTATTTTACAGTAGTAGACAAGGGAAACTAATATTCATAAGACAGTCAAGGATTTTAGTATTATTTCCCCTCTTCAAGCTATACCTAGATCCCTGTATCCCAGAGCCCTGTTCCAAGGTTGAGTATGCATCACTATTTACCTGTCTCCCACTAGGCCATACAAACCTATCTCAGTGTTCCCCTAGCTATCTTATTCTTCCACCTCCTCCCCCTTCTTGTATTACCCTCCCCAACACCCAAACTAAACCCCCCACCATAACCCCATTGTTGTAGCTACCTTACATTCCATTATTTCTTCCCTCCATTTAAGACATTGTTTTATCCTGTAATCTACCTGACGTTCCCACCACCTAAATCTCTGTTCTTCTGTGCTTACCTTCTTTCACATTGTAATTGTTTTAATCATAGACTGACCTCCCAGATCCTCTTTTCTTATAATTTTATTATGTTCTTGACGCTTCCATTTGTTGATTGAGTTCGGGGTGACGCTGCCACGTATGTCATTCTCTAGTTGTTGTCTGTTCTTGTTGGTT
>NW_006408522.1:34365296-34371182 GCF_000296735.1 Chrysochloris asiatica | reverse complement strand
TATCTTTCCCTTTGCACCACCACCCCCTTGTTCTGTCTTTTTCACTATTAAAAATATAGTTCAGGGCTTTCAGTTGGGCTGAGATTGCCTGTGTGCATGCATGGTTGAAGAATCCACCAGTGGTGTGGGTGGGGTGTGTCCACTTGCTCAGGCTCCCCCTCTTGTTACCAGAATGGAGGTGTGCAAATAGTGGTTGGCCAATGAACAGATACAAAACAGAAAAAATCAGAACCAAGAAAACCGAAAAAGTATAGTGCGTATCTTTGTTCCAAGGTTCCTGCAGCATTATTCTGTGGTGAATCTGTTACCCTGCTTGGTCTTGCCATTTGGTCTTGCCCTAGTTGCCAGCTCTGGACTGCTGAGCCTGGCAGATAAAATTATATGTGGTTTCTTACTTCTACTACAAGTTCCACTAGCTATAAGCGTTCGATCTCTTTAAATATTTCTGGGCTGCTAACCTCAGGGTCAGCAGTTCAAAACTACCAGCTGTTCCATGGGAGAAAGATGAGGCATTCTGCTTTCATAAAGATTTACAGCCTCGGAAACCCTGTACAAGGTCGCTATGAGTCAGAACTGACTCCGTGGCACATAAAAACAACAACCTATTTTGTTCAGAGTTTTGGAGCTTTGCCCTGAACCCTCCTCTCCTGGTATTCTTCTTATTATTATTTTAATTTTACCATTACCTTTTTTTTTTTTTTACTTTTACCTTTTTTGTATGAACTTTTTTTGAAGCCCCCTCATACTCCTGACTAGTTGCTAGTGCTACTGAAATCTCTCCCACTCTAGCTCTGACTGCCACCTTTCTCATGTCTGTGTCTGTCCCTACCCACGACTGAGCCTGTCTTTGAGAGCTGCATAGAGTAGCTAAGTCAGATTGGCTATTTTCTGGGGGGAAGGGGAAGAGTCCCCATGTCAGGCTAACCTAATGAGAGTTGAGGTCTAGCAAACATGAAAAAGAGCAAAACTGAGGTCACTTGCTCATCTGACTCAGTTCGCCTGTGTGGCCTCCAGGCTCCTGGAACACATACTTTGCCTCACCTGATCTCAAACTGGTATTATTTTGTTTTCTCCCTTCAAACGGGCAACTGTGGCAATATAATGAATGGGTGCAGAAGCATGGGATTCTTAAATATACTTTCCTGCAGCTGCCCCAGTTTTAGTCTTGAGGAAAGAAAGGCCCCAGGCCAGGTGGGATGGGTGGAGAGCAGCCTACATGCTGTTTGTAATCGTGGGAGGAACTCTCAGAGCATGTTCAGAAAGCATGACCCTTGTCATTTCTCAGCTACTGCCTCAGAGAAAAGCTAGCAGCTGCTTGTCAGCACTAAATTTGCAATAGGCAGGTTGCAGGCCTGCCTGCGTTACCCTGATGTCCATTGGTTGGCTTCTGTTTGGGAGAGCACTGGATCCTTGCACACCATGATTGTTTTTATATGACATAATAACCTGCTGCTGACTTTTCTAAACATGTCTTCCTGCTTTCCCCAGGCCCTGGCTGATTTGGTCTGACTCATGAGGCCCCCACAGCAGCTGTCACAGAGATTTTCCCTTATAGCAAACCCAGAACTTCTCATGCATTAATAGGCAGACAAATGGGGGGAATGGGAGTGGAAGTCTTGTTAAAATGAATATCCAATTCAGTAGTTCTAGGGTGGACCACGAGACTATTTTCACAAGGCCCCAAAATGATGTTGATGATGTTCTTCCATGGAGCACACTTTGAGTAACGGCTTGTGTGTGTGTTGGGGTGGTGGTAGAGGGACTTCCTTACCTCCTGAGGGAGCTGACTTCTCTCTGATTTATAAAATTGGAATACTAATGCCTTCTTCCATGGCTATTGTGAGATTGGATGTGGGTTGATGAATGTGGTGCAAGCAGTTAACCTGCTATGCTGCTATCTGGAAGGTTGGAAGGTCAAGTCTAACCAGAGGCACCATGGAAGATGGTGACCTACTTTTGAAAAATCCACCATTGGAAACACTGTTGAGTACAGTGCTACTATTACACACATGGGATACCATGAGTCAGAATTAACCTGAAAATAGCTGGACTGGTTTAAGGAATGTGAAAGCACATTGTGATAGCTAAATAACCAACAAAAACCAAATCCACTGCTATCAAGTCAAATCTGACACCTAGCACCCTATAGAGGATCCTGGAAACTCTTATTTTAAAGTTTTTATTGTGAATTGAGTGAAAGTTTACAGGGCAGATCATCAGTTTTGCATTCAACAAATCATATACTTTGTTTCATTACAATGATTATAATCCCCTCCATGTATCATAAATTAACAGTATTTGTCTCTATTCATTTTAACTTTTTTTTTTTTTTTTTTTTTTAAAAACACTCAGGCATATATAATAATTTACACCACCAAAGGGCACGTTAATTCTGCAAGTCAGCCTCCTGGCTGCCAGCTCTCAGTCTTTCTCTTTCCATGAATCTAGAGTCCTCAGCTGCTTCCCTCTCTCCATATCCTTATCTCTGCCTCCATCTCTGGTGCTGCTGCTTCTCTGGGTAAGGTTTCACATTCTGCTGGTGCTTTTCTCCCTTGATGGTCCTAGGGTCCTCTGTTTCTGGGCTGTAAGATTAACTGCTCCCCCGTTTTTGTTACAAAACTTCCACCTTTACAATTGTGACAGTCGCAATTAGTCATGATAACAATTACTCATTATTGAATCATAAGAATCTTATCCCCCAGAGACTAACTCTTTAACAAACAACTTCATATTTCTACCATGGAGCGGCTGGTAGATTTTAACTGCCAAACTTGTGGTTAGCATTTAGACTTAAAATAAACAACAACAGTCCAATTCATAATGACCCTGTAGGACAGAGTTCTGGTGTGACGCTGTAGGATAAGCACTAGACTGCTAACTGCAGGGTTGGTGGTTCAAACCCTCCAGTCTAGTCGCTCCTTGGAAACCCTATACAGGGTTACTGTGAGTTGGAACCAATTCCATAGCACTTAACAACAACAGGACAGAGTAGAACCGCCCCATAGGGTTTCTTGGAAGCCGATTGCCACGTCTTTCTTCCTAGAGTGGCTAGTGATTCAAACTATTAACCTTTTGGTAGCAGCTGAGTGCTTGACCACTGAACCAGCTGTTAAGAGGTTGCGAATATTCGAAGGTCCCTGGGTAACTCAGTCAGTTTACGGTAGGGCAGCTAACGAAAGGTTGATGGTTTGAATCCAGCAGATAGTACCTTGGAAGAAAGGCCTGGTTTGACTTCATAAATACTATTGTTGCTTTTGTTTTAAATCATCTTCAGGAGTCATGATCCAGTAATACGATTAATAGATCAGGGCTCATTCATCAATATACAAAAACACAAAAACAAAAACCAACAATTAAACTTTGATGAAGACCCATGCCCTTAGCAAGAGCACTTGCAGTCAGAAAGGTCTATGGGTAGCGCTTTGAGGTAGCATTATTTCGTAGAAGAAACAGAAGTCACACAACTGCTCTGAAGTTTCTCCTGGATTCAAAGGTGCAAGCCACCATAATTTATCAGCATTATCTTTAGCAGAGGAAAGAGAATTTGCCTGTACTTGTTGCCATCATCAGCCCAAAATATTTCGTATTACCTCCCCTGGACCGTGCCTCCACCATACTGCATGCATTGTGGATTTAGGAAGGAATGGTAGCATTTTGAGGCCTCTGTCCTCTTGGTTGTGGCATTGTTTCCTTTTGCCTTGTGCTTTTCTCATGGAGAGGAAAATTGAGACCCAATAGGAGAGGGAAGCAGGGGTCAGTGGTGCCCTTTATTTATCAGCTTTGCAAATGTAATTAATTAGGAGTGAATCACTGCTACAAGGCTAGAAAGAGGTTCACTTCTGGACTTTGCCTTCCATATGATACTGGCCCTTTAAGACCCTTTCCCCACTTTGCCTTTCAGAAAATTTCCTGGCAGGATTGTGAGCAGGAAAGTTTTTTTTTTTAAACAACTTTTTATTGTAAATTGAGTGAAGGTTTATAGAGCAGATGACCAGTTTTACATTCAACAAATCATGTACTTTGCTTCATTATAATGATTGCAATCCCCTCCCTGTACCAACAGTTAACAGTATTTATCTGTATTCACTTTAACTATTGCATTCCCCTGTGTCTCCCACTACCTTCATCTTTCCTCTACTAACCTCCCTCTTGTTGTATATTGCCTGCTCTATCACCCATGTTGACATGTGTCTACCCTCTAGCCCATGAGTAATCACCTCCCCCAAACTATCATAGATTGTTTCTTTTGTCAATAAAACCTTTTTTTAAAAAAACTTTTTACAACATTGGCCTCATAGTAGTGTTTGTCCTTTTGTGATTGACTAATTTCACTCCAGGTTCAATTGTGCTTTGAGGTGTTTCACAGATTCTTTATTATTCTTTAACACTTTATAGTATTACATTGTGTGCATGTACCAAAGTTTGTTTAACCATTCTTCTATTGATGGGTATTTAGGCTGGCTCCATGTTTTTGATATGTCTCTTATAGACAAAATATTGAAGGATCCTGTTTTCTTATCCATTCTACTCTTTATGTCTCTTGACTGGTACATTTAATCCATTTACATTCAGAGTAATTAACAATAAGTATATATTGATGTCATTTTTCTGTGTGTATTTTTGTGGTGCTGCTGGATTCTTTGTTCCACATAATTTTCTATGCTGAGTTCATTTTGTTTGTGGGTTTTCTTGTCATTTTCATTTCTGTTGTGTTAATGTTTATTAAATCTTTCTGATTTTCCTCTTTATTTTGATGTGCAGGTATATTCTTTTTCTTTGATGTTAACCTGTAATTATTAATTTTTCCCTGCTTAAAACAATCTGTTTTATCTTGACATCTACTTGAGTTCCTTACCATTTAGAAGTTTTGTATCTACACTATTCCATCTTTTTGCTTTGTAGTGGACTTCATTATACATTGATATTTCTGGTTCCCTATTTGCAGTCTTGTAGGTTTGTTTTAAATACTTCAATATCTGGATTCATTTCTTGGTGGTGTTGTCTTGTATTTTAATCTCAGGTTGTTGTCTGCTATTGTTAGTTCTCAGTCCAAAGAAAACCTCTATAATTTTTTATAAAGTTCATCTGGTTATTACAAATTCCTTTAATTTTTGTTTATCAGGAAATTTCCTAATTTTGCTGTTGCATTTGAGGACAGCTCTGCTGGGTATATGATTCTTGGTTGGCAATTTTCTTCTTTCAGACTTTGTATATTCACCCCATTGCCTTCTTGTCCACATTGTTTCTGCTGAGAAGTCAGAGCGTAGTCTTATTGGTTCCTCTTTATAGGTAGCTTTATGTTTTTCCTGAGCTGCTATCAGGTTCTTACTATGTTGTTGATTTTGGAAAGTTTGATTATGATATGTTTTGGTGATTTTCTTTTGGTATTTGTTATGTTTGGGGTTCATTCAGCTTTTTGTATGCTTATCTTCTCGAGAATCTTTCATGATGTTAGGGAAATTTTCTTCCAACAACTCAGACAATTTTCTCTTTGCTTTTTATTGTCTCTTCCTGTTCTGGAATACCAGTCACCTGTAAGTTGTTCCTCTTCATGTGTTCCACATAACTCTTAGTCTTTCTTTGGGTTTTTCCATTCCTTTGTTCCTGATTGTTCTAGCACACTAGTATTGAGAGATTTCTCTTCAAGCTAACTAATTCAGGTTTCCATTGCTTTCCATCTGCTTCTTAGCTTTTTCAATGTATTGTCTGTTTCTAATATCTTAATATTAATCTCCTGGATTTCTAATTGCAGTTTATATATTATTTCAAATTTTGCATTTATTTTGTTTGTTCTTGTAGTGTTTTCCTGAATTCATCTAAAGTTTTTATTGTGTTCTCCCTGTTTTCCTTGATCTTTCTTATTAGTCCTTTGAAGGTACATAATTA
>NW_006408522.1:34331390-34360855 GCF_000296735.1 Chrysochloris asiatica | reverse complement strand
GATTGCCTCCAGGTAGATATGATCAGGAGATGGGCTTCCCTTTTCATTCTTCTTCCGTGCCATTCTCTCTTGTTTGTTCACATGAGCTAAACTTGTCTGTTGCCTCCAGAGCATTGTGGGGTTGTAATATTTGTAAAAACAAAGAATGTAATTTTTTGGCCCTGAGGGGAAAAATCTCTGAGGGGCTCCTGCAATTGAAGAAGCTCATGATGTGGTTGTGGAAGGTATGAATAGCAGAGTTTTTGACCCTAGATTGAGTCCTATTGGCCTTGGTGTTACCTGTGTTAAGGGCACTCAATCCAGAAGTAGTTCATGAGGACTCTTGATGGAGTTGGTTTCAGTCTCTGTTAGAGAAGCTGGGGGCTGCGTGATTGGTTAAATGCTGATCTGGTGGCTCTGCAGGATTTGTAAGTCTGGAGCCAAGTCCACCTGAATCCAGGGACGAAAGTGACACACCAAAGTGGGGTGGGTAGTGAGTCCTCACCTCACATTGGCATGATTCTCAATCACATGGCTCCAAACTCCCAGAGAGCAGGGTCTGCACTAGGGGTGAATGAAGGTGGGAAATACCCACACTTCTGCTCACCAGGGGAGCACCAGGAAAAATGAGAAATCGTACCTTTTTTGTGTGACTCTTCTCTTCCAGTCCTCCCTCTGTTGCCAAAGCTGCTCATGAGATGGTCGAGCCGAGTCTGTTCAGTCTTTCTCTCTCACTGTCCCTGCTTGGCCTCTCCTCCCAGCAAGCACTACATCCACTTCTCTAACCTTTCTTCTGAATTCAGGGTGCTAGAATTTTCATTTGTGTCTGTTTTATTTTGCTTCTCATATCTTTGTTATAGAGGGTCAGTGTAAAGTGTCTGCCTAGTCCGCTATCTTGCTGGAAGTCCAGAAAAGCATTAAACAAACAAACAAACAAGCAAAAAAAAACACACACAGGAAAGCAACAGCAATAAAAACCCAAGTTCAGGAGACTATATAGCCTTTGAAAATCGTATGAAATGCTGTTCCACTCTGAAATTTGTAAGGTTTCCATGAATTGGAATCCACTGAACAGCGATAGGTTTTATTATCAGGATCCATAGAGTCTGGAGTACCCGGGAATTTTTCTGATATGCTGGCAAGATTTTTCTGTCCTTAAAGCTTTAATTTATGAGAAATCCCAGTCTCTTCTAATCCAACATTTAATCATTCATTCTACCTGTGCTGCTTTTATTGTGACCCATCTTCAGTACCATTTTCCTATTAATATTTTATTTACTAATCAAAAGAAAAACTTAGCAAATATTCTTTTTGATGCTAATTACTATGGAATTAAGGAGCTTTGGTAGCATAGTGGTTACAAGTGGGGCTGCTAGCTGCCACGTCAGCAGTTTGAAACTACCAGCTGTTCCGCGGGAGAAAGATGAGACTTCTGCTCCTGTAAAGATTTACAGCCTTGGAAACCCTGTGCAGGGTCACTATGAGTCAGAACTGACTGCACAGCATACCACCACCACTGCCACTACTATGGAATTATTTCAGGATTATGGATATGATTTAATGATTTAGAGGGATTTTAAAAATAAAAGGCAGACTGTTGAAATGGGGAAAATCTGCTTAGAGACCACTGGCATGATGTCCATATTTTTAAACAGAAATAACTTTTAATTTTAATAGAAATAACTTTTTTTCCTTTGGGGGCTTATTTATATTTGGGGAGAGAATTAGTCCCAGAGGCAAAGTGAAAATGCGTAACCTATTGTTTCAAGTTTCTAATGTTGTGGCCAGGATAAATTTTTTTATTTTAAATAATTTTTGCTTAAAAAAAAAGGAAAAGAAAGATGCCAGTGACAACAAAATAGACACATGTAGAAGTGGGAACACAGGTTCTCTCATACCATTACACTGTAGGCAAAAGCACACATGAATCCAGTGTAAGTAGAAGGCAATTTGATAAAAGCATCCATTAGAAGGAAAATGTATACATTCTTGCTTTTTGATCCAGCATTTATAATTCTGGAATCTTACTCTGTATATAAACTCACTGAATAATGGTGTTTGTTGGTGTTATTCAAAATAGTACAATCTTGGAAGTATTTTAATCCAAGTAGCCATCAATAGGGGATTAGTGTACAGCCATAAAATGAAGTTCTTGATAAAAAAGAATGAAGACTATCTGTACTTATGTGGAAGGGTATACAAGATTCAAGAAGCAAATTATATAATAGGTATTTTTATGTTAATGGATATTTATATTTTTGTTAAATGTGTAGAAAAAGTGAGGCTATAAATACTAAACTGTTGTTAATATTACCTCAGGGAAGAATAGTGAATATTGTGAATTTTCACTATGTTTTATGTTTCTGTAATGTTTGAGTTCTTTACAATGAGTCCATATTATTTTTTAAAGTAGAAAAACAATAAAGATAGAAGTCTCTCCTGTTTCAATATGTGTATTTCATATTTAAAGCTAAATCTGTGTACTCATGTTATTAAGGCTGTTATGCACAGATGTTATTAAAAATGTATCTGGTATAATAAGCTCTTTTTTTTTAGCAGTAATAGGGCATAAGAATATTTTGTCACAAACTCATTAGATGTATTTACTAATATCTTCAAAAGTATTTTCTTGGCTAATTTAGTAAATTAAATATTTTTTATACTTTCCATAATTCCAACATCCAAAGATAACTGCTGTTAATATTTTCAGTTGTTGTTGATTGCCATCGAGTTATAGCGACCCAAGAAGCAGCTTGTGAGTTTGAACTGCCGACCTTATGATTCAAACTGACCTTAAGCTGAGTGCTTATCCTATGGTACCACACCAGGCCATATCTATTTCTGATTATAAAGAACATTTAAAGATCTTTTTAAGAAACAGTATTGTAATTTTTATTTAAAATATATCTAGTTTTTTTTTGGTTTATTGTTTAATTACAATTTAAGTCAGAGACACATGCATGTCTTATTGAACTCACAAATAAGACTTTTGTATGTGATCATTTAAGGAAAATGAACCATGCCATTCAGGCTTTCTTCAGTCATTCGGGAAAGACGTCAAAATCGTGCTTCCTGTTTGAATTTCTAAAGCTGGGAGTGGTAGAAAACTGGAGAATTAATTCTCTAAGAAGTTAAATGGCACACTAAGTAAAATTAACCAGAGTATTCATCAATATTTTTAAAGTATTATTAAAATTGATGTCAGCTAATATATCTTAAACATAGCCCTGTATTGTAAGGATAAAGTTGTATGAGACACAGCCTCTGCCTTCTAGAAGATGTAGACTAGTAGGAAAGATAACATGTATAAAGAACTTAAGTACACGGTACTAAATAGGACATGCCATGTGACTAAAGTAAATAAAATACTGCTTTAAGAGTATCCAGGAGGGAGCAATCATTTCAGTTCAGGGTGATCGTGGAAAGAATCTTAGGAAATGTGGCATTTGTGCTGGTCCTTGAAGAAAGGCTAGGATTTCAGTATGAAGCAATGTAAGGGGAAGGGCATTCCAGGTAGAAGAAGAACATGATCTCAAGCCCCAACGCTCCTTCTGAGAATATTGAGTAACCCAGATTGACTAACTCACATGGGTCATATAGGTGAGTAATAGGAAATAGGAGAAGGGTATGGCCTATTGACAGCTTTGAATATTATGCTAAGATATTTATACTTTATTTAGTTGTCAATAAGAAACCATTGAAAATTTTTGAGCAGGAGAGGGACAAGATCCAAGATATGCTGTGGAAAGATTATTCTGATGCATTAGTCTAGTAAGGAGACTGGCTACAGAGCCATTGCTGTATTCAGGAACATGGTGCTGAAGATCTGAACTAGGATGTTGGCATTGGGAATAGAATGAAGTGAGTATTTTGTAGAGAATAGCATATTGAAGAAACCTTCATTTTTCCCCAGAGGATTTTTATGCCACAGGGTGGTATAATTGCAGAGCCACAAAGAGTTCTCTCTACTCCTAGGGGCACCAGGGAACACCTTCAATTAGTCTAGAAAAGGAACAGTATTCTCCCTGGTTGCAAAGTTGGAAACCAAGAGATTAAGAAATCTTAAGGCATATAGAGTTGGTGAATGAGGAGGGATTGGACCCTTCTTGATGATCAGACATTTCGTTGTGGTTCATGTCTTGTAGAGGAGACTGACCAAAGAGAATTATTTTTCCCATTCTGGTTGCTTAAATTAAGACATCTCTTATTCTTGCTTGTCTGATAGCTGTGGGAGGGAAAGGGAGGACAGAAGTGCTTGCTCATTACCAGGCACCGTGTGAATTATGTTTAAGCTCCTCTGTACTTGAGTACATGCTGATGATTGTATTAGAACTGAGCCCTTTAACTAGACTTTCCTCATTCCCTCCCACTCTGTTCTGATGACATCCTAACCTCTTCCACTATTTGCACACAAAAACAGATTGTCTACCTCTGATACTGTAATGTCCATTGTTTTGGAAACTAGTGTCAGCTGTCCACATTGTCATGCCCCAACATGAGCAGGATGTGGCTGAGCTTTAGCCACAACCAATACTCTGGTGTTAGGAAGATCTTCCATTATCTTTCCCTACAACTATCTCAGTGAGGAAAGATCAGAATCCATTTTTTACATCCATCCTGGAAACTGATAATGCCTGGTAAGCAGTCCAGTGCATATGTAATATATACACACACATGCATACATACATACATACATACATACACACACATTTATAAATGTATGTGGAGCCCTGGAGTCCTGTTGTGGTGCTGTAGGATAAGCACTCGACTGACTGCAAGGTTGGTTTAAACCGCAAGGTTGGCATTTCAAACTCACTAGCCGCTTCGTAATAACCCTATATAACAGGGTCGCTATGGGTCGGAACCGACTCAAGGGCAACATGGAGCCCTGGTGACGCTATAGGATAAGCACTGGTCTGCTAACCACAAAGTTGGCAGCTTAAACCCACTAGCTGCTCCGTGGGAGAAACGATGAGATTTTCTGCTCCTGTAAAGATTTACAGCCTCAGAAATCCTATTCAGGGTTGCTATGAGTTGGAACCCCCTCGATGGCACTTAACAACAACATATCTGTGGAAAAATGAAATTAAAACATGAAGGAATTTTCCCAGGAACTTTTTGAAGCCCTCATAGTATGTGTGTATTCTTTTAAAACATTAAAGCTAGTTGTTGTTGTTAACTGCCGTCGAGCCGATTCCGACCCGTAGCAACCCTGTATAGGGTTTTCCAAGGAGCAGCTGGTGAGTTTGAACCGCTGACCTTGCAGTCAACCGGCTTTGCAGTCTGGCGCATTAACCCACAGCGGCACAGTAGTAAAGGACCCTATTGTTATTCTATACTTTATCCTGCTGTTCTCTGCCTTCTGCCTTTTCCAAGTCCTCTTACAAGAACTGTATCCAGGTCATTGTGTCCCTTCCATCCTTTGATAGATGGCACTTTGGACTCAGAAGGAGCAGGAGGTGTGAACTCCTTCCATTCAGGTCCAGCTTGGCCCAGCTGGCCAAGACGGTGCAAAGCCTGCTGGCCTTGGGCTTCCTCTGTGGCTTTTGAGTAAATGGTAATTCTCAGAATCTGGCAGAGAATCTGCTTTGTGAGATTAGAGTGTAATGTGTGGGCAAGAGACAAGCAGAGTTATTCTTAACCTGCAGGAAGGGAGGGAAAGACAGAATGCTCTGCCTTGGACAGGTCTCTGACATGCCTGTTTATAGAAAGAGCAAGCCCATGATTTGGTTGGAATGACTTATAACTCAGGTATTTATAACTTGTATTGAGTGGGAAATGAGAAGTGAGGGAAAGGAGGAGGAAGAAGGGATTTGGTGCTCATGGCAGCAAATGGAACAGTTGGTTCCTCCCAGTTGCTGGGGTTTCTACACCAGTTTGAAGTCTGCCAAATCCTGTGTGACTATAGCCTTTTGTTCTGCCATGCCCTTGAGACTCCTTGTTGTAGCCCTTACACTCAGAAAGGAAGAGCAAATAATAATTTATACCAGAAGCCAAAGCAAGAGCCCTTCCCTAACAGTGTAAACTCCTCAGATCCAGGGAGTATAGACCAGAAAAGCTTAGAAGGTCCTATCCAGAGTGCTTTTGGGGGCTGAGAACTGCTTGGCACCCTGTACTATGCTATCTATATGATTGAAGGCTCAGGACTCTAGAGAACCGTTCCTTTTAGCACTGACATCTGACTGCCCTTCTCTTCTGGTAACTCTCCCCTTCGCTGGCCTCCTGGTTTTCCTCCTCCCTCTCTAACTGCCTGGCATCTCATTTTCTCCATATTCTAAAAATAGGTGTTCCTCCAAGGCTCTGTCCTGAGCTTCTCTCTCCTTGTCTCTTCTCCTCTCCCCTCTTCTCCTATTCCATTGTACTTCCAGTAGTGGATTTCACCTCTGTGTGAATAATTCTCAAGTACCTGTTTCTAGTCTCATATCTCTCTCCCAGCACCAGTCCTGTTTGTTTCTAATCTTAGTGTTTTATTGTTGTTATTGTTAAGTCATCAAGTCCATTCAGATTAATAACAACTCTGTATAGGGTTTCTGAGGAGCAATTGGTGGGCTTGAACCACTGACCTTGTGGTTTGCAGTCCAATGCTGATCCCACAGCACCACACCCGGAGTCCTAGTGTTCTATGGCTCCTCCTAAATATCGCCATAGTGCCTTACATTCAACACATCTGAAGTAGACATTATCGGCTCTCATCCTTCTTTTTCCAGACCCAGTTCCCTTTCTAATTCCCATGATTCTGTGCATAGAACCACCTGTTCTGTATTTCTGTTTCTAAGGTTCAGACTTTGAATTTTCTGTTTTTATCTCCAGAGGTGTACACTACCCAGTCTAGCCAATTCTACTTGCTTTGTGCCTCTTGCATTCATCTTTTCTTTCCCACTTGTATATCATTATGGTCTAGATTCTCATTACTTCTCATTTGAACTATCGTGTTGTTAAGTGCCGTTGAGTTGGTTCCAACTCACAATGGCCCTGTATGGGGTTTCCAAGAAGTGGCTGGTGAGTTTTAACTGCTGACCTTGTGGTTTAAACTGACCTATGGTACAGTGAATTATCCTACGGTGCCACACCAGGACTGTTACTATTTTAACAGCCTCTTAGTTGGACTCCTAAAAGGAGCTCTGGTAGCATAGTGGTTATGAATTGGGCTTTGAACCGCAAGGTCAGCAGTTTGAAACTACTAGCTGTTTCGTGGGAGAAAGATGAGGCTTTCTGCTCCCGTAAAGATTTACAGTCTCGGAAACCCTGTACAGGGTCGCTATAAGTTGGAACCACCTCCAAGGCATATTACCAACCAATTGGACTCCTTGCCTGTGCGTATGTCTTAGATACATCATCGCCAGATCTGACTTTTTAAAATATAGCTTTGATTGTATCTCCTGCTCAAAATCCTTTAATGACTTCTCAAAGCCTGCAGATTACCCCCACATAGTTTGCCATTCAAGGACCTCCAATGTCTGGTCACAGCCTGCTTCTCCAGGCTTACAGTCCTACACAGTCTTTGGTCTCACCATTGCTCACTTGCCCTGTTATTTCCTACAACTACACTTCTGTACATGCTGCTTCCTCTACTGAGAATTCCTCTTGTTTATATTTTTACTTGTCAAAATCCTGTCTACATGGTGACACCAGTCCAAATAGCATTTCACCCACCAAGAAGTCTTCCTGGTTCCTGTTAAAAAATCATTCCTCTTCCTCCTGTTTGAGCCCTTTCTATGTCTCTTCTGTTTCTCTTCACATACTGGATTCCTTTGTAGTATCATTCATCGTTGCTAGTGGATTTTTAGTTTTTTGATAGTGGAGCCTGTGTATTCTTCATTAGGATCCTCCAGAACATCATAGTGGCTTTCAAACTTTTTTTGATAGCAACTCATATGAACAAATACATTTACATAGTGACCCAGGCAAATACATAATATACCCAGAAACACATTTCACAATCAATAATTACCCTTACTTCAGACCATGAACTCTATTTTCTTTTCTGTCTCATTCACTTCCCACTAAGCTGATTTTGAGACCTATTAATAGCTTATAGTCTGCAGGTTAGAAAATACTGTTCTGTTTAGTATGACTAAATAGTGCTATTGCTTCTGAACCACCTGTTTTTTCCATCCACTTTAATGAGAGCCAGAGAGCACTTAAACACTCAGCTTTATTCTTTGATTCTCTCTTGGGAATAGACCATTATGAAGTTATCCCTGTATCTCAATTAAAGTGTGAGATAATTTTGCCTGCCTTCTTTTTCTCAGGAGGATACAGTGCTGCCCTGCATAGTACATGTTGCAAGTGGTGGATATTCAAGCTCTCGCATTGTGTCCTCAGCAGCCCTGCTTCAGGGGAAAGATGACACCCTCTTTCGGACTGGTATAGGCTTTCCTGCATCTCAACACTCTCCACCTGCCAAAGCAGAGACTGTCACAGCATGGGTATTCTCCACTCAGATGTGGAAGACATCACTGTAGTGTACAGAGTGGTTCTTTCTGCTGAGCTCTGAGTTTTCACATGTGCGTGAAGTGGTGTTTCTAGAAAGGGCCTGTCGGTGCCAGCTGTCCATAGCAGATGTGCCTCAAGTCATTGACCATAAAAAGTTCCCTTGGCCGATGTGTTTTTTTGGGCTATGTTTCATTTTGGCCTTGAGAGTTTGGATCTGAAGTTCCTATTGGAGGTTGGCTTTAGACCTCATCCCAGTCTTTCAGGACAGCTGTGTTTTTGTTGTTGTTGTTGTTGTTTTGGCTTTTTGCATCTACTGTTTTAATTAATTTATTTTTAAACTTTTTATGAGTGAAGGTTTATAGAGCAGGTTCATTTTTTAAAAATCTTTTATTGTGCAACCTTGAAACAACAGGGCTCTGTGATACAGAGATCCAGACATAGTCTGTCTGAATGGGCAAAAGAGGGAAAATAATGTTAAGTTGCTTGACTGTCTTTGTTTGATTATTGGTTTCTCTTGCCTACTATTGTAAAATAGTCACTTGAGTAGGATAGAAAAGAATATCAGGAAACATGATTACAGAAAGCTTGTAAGCTCATCTTCAGCCTATAATTGATTAGAATACCTGAAAGGGGTTCTAGAACTTGCAGGATTCTTGTGGAGCCTTTGTAGTGAATAGGACCTTAGGTGGAATCCTGAGCTCCATCCAGAATCTTTTAAGGTGGGACATTCCCACTTGAAAGGACAAGCAGACCAGTCTGGAGCAGCTAGAGGGACAGAAGATACTTCTTGAAAGAAAGACCAGCAGGAAAAATCCAAAATAAAAATGGCAGTCTGATTGGCTACTGCAAGAACAAATAAATTGCTCTTTGGGGAGCCTTCAAGGCAAGCAATCAAGTCCCTTCAGGACAAACTCCTCTCTAAGACTGAAACTCAAAGGGAGCACACTAGAAGGCATGTAAGCTTGCTGGTGACCATGTTGTTCTATTGGTGAGTGGGACAGGGAGAAAGGCAGCAATGAAGATATGGACTGAGTTTGACCAAGTTCCATAGGCTCCTGTGAACCTGGAAATGAGAGAGAGAAGAGGAAGGGCTGGTTGGTCCAAAGTAGGGTGAGACCTGGGGACTCCTGAGCCCATGGACAAGGACATAGCCACAGAGGCCTAGAGCTGAGAGTGAAGCATCCAGCTGTTATGAAGTGAGGGAAGACGCACAAGAACACCCAAACGTGTAGATAGTTCCCATTCAACCTAGCTTTGATGGCTTGATGATCAGAACTTGACTAGAGGAAGATAAAAATCTTAATAAAGGAAACAAGTATAAATTGCTACAATTTGATTAACTTGATCTATACTTAGGGGTGTAGTAGTTCAAAATACCAACTCTCTTGCTGTTCTTCCTTGCTGGTGCTAGGGTCCTCTGTTCCTGCAATATTAGATTAACTGCTCCCTACTTTATGTTACAAAACTTCTACTTTTACAATTGTGACAACAACTGCAATTAGTCATGATAACACTTAATCACTATTGAATCATAAGACTCTTATCCCCATCTCCTTTCACTAGACCCATCTAGACAAGCTGAAAACTATTCAGTGGGGATTCTACCTTCCCCCACACACTCTGAAACTGAACTCCCAGCTACTTCATGCTTTTATAGCCACCACCATTTTATGTAGCCAAGGAGCTCTAGTGTAGTGGATATGAATTGGGCTGCTAATCTCACGGTCAGCAGTTCGAAACTACCAGCCGTTCCGTGGGAGAAAGATGAGGCTTTCTGCTCCCGTAAAGATTTACAGCCTCAGAAACCCTGTACAGGGTCGCTATGAGTCAGAATCGACTCCACAGCACATAAACACCATGCAATATTTGGAGTCCTGATGTGGTACTTTAGCATAAGCACTGGGCTGCTAACTGAAAGTTTGATGGTTTAAACCTATCTGCTGCACTTCAGAAACCCCTATACAAGGTCACTGTGAGTCAGAACCAACTCAATGGCACTTAAACAACAATGACAGCATGCAATATTTGAAGCCTTGGTGGTGTGGTGGTTAAATGCTTGGCTGCTAACTGGAAGGTTGGTGGTTTGAGCCCACCAGCCACTCCCATGACCACATGGGAGACACATGTGGTCATCTACATCCAAGATAGATTACAGCCTTAGAAACCCTGTGGGGCAGTTCTGCTCTGTCCTATAGGGTCGCTTTGATTCGGAATCGACTCTACAGCAACAGGTTTGGTTGTTAAGGTTTATGCAGTGTTTTGTAAAGAAAGTAAAGATACACTGTTCTGACTCATAGCAGCCCTATATAGGGTTTTCAAGCAGTCAAGAGATCAGATGACATATTGAATTGGGCAAATCTGCTGTACAGGAACTTTTTAAAGTATTGAAGAGCAGAGATGTCAGCTTGAGGACTAAGGTGCACCTGACCCAAGCCATGGTATTTTCAGTAACCTCATATGGATGTGAAAGCTGCATAGTGAATAAGGAAGATCATAGAAGAATTGATGCCTTTGAGTTGTGGTGTTGGAGGAGAATACTGAAAGTGCCATGGACTGCCAAAAGAACCAATAGATCTGTTTTGGAAGAAGTGCAACCAGAATGCTCCTTGGAGGCCAAGATGGCTAAGCTTCGTCTCTCATACCTTGGACACACTGTCCAGAGAGAACAGTTTCTGGAGAAGGATGTCATGCTGGGCAAGGTGGAGGGTCAGAGAAAAAGAGGAAGACCCCCAATGAGGTGGATCAGCCAGGTGGCATCATTGATGGCATCAAGTGTGGCGGCGGTAGTGAGGTTGGCCCAGGATTGGACATTGTTTCGTTCTGCTGTGCATGGGGTTGCTATGAGTCGGTTCCGACTCGATGGCACCTGACAACAACAACAATAAGGAGTGGTTGGTGGGTTTAAACTGCTGAGCTTTTGGTTTGCAGTCCAGAGCTGATCCTACAGCACCACATCCTAAAGATATACTTGTTGATAGGTACCATCAAGGTGGTTCTGACTCATAGAAACCCTGTTTAGGGTTCCCAAAGAGTAGCTGGTGAATTTGAACCACCAACCTTGCAGTTCAAGGTGATCTTGCTATCCAGTGCATTATCTCACAGCACCACACCAGGACTCCTAGGGGTCTTCAAAAAGTTCATCAAAGAATGAAATGAGAAGATAATGGAATTTTTTTTCCACAAACTTTTTGAAGAGTTGTGTAGAATAACAGAATGAATAGTTGGGTTCCTCTTATCAGTTTAAGAAACAAAATGTTACCTGTATGGCTAAGTTCTCTTTTGTGCCCACTCTGAGCTAGAGGTAGGTTTTCTTTCACAACCAACTTTAGATACTTTGTGGGCCACAACTCTACTGCTCTGAGACACCTGTTTTCCTGGGTGTGTTCATATCTGGTGCAGTGCTGTAGGATCAGCCATTTAAAACCTACCAACCAACTGCTCCTTGGAAACCCTTTACAGGGTCGCTATGAGTTGGAACCAACTTGTTGGCACTTCACAACATTCATATCTGTCCTTTCACTGAACCTGAAGCTGCCTCTGCTATACCTTTATTTATTCACCAAATATTTATCAAGTACTCTTTATATGCATTTCTTGAGTTAGTTGTTGGAGTAAGCTATGTGAATAGCCGAGGGAAGAGCTTTTCAGTAGAAGGAATAGCATATGCAAGGAACCTGACGCTAGACTCTGTGTGTGGTATTTCAGGAGGTAGTTGAGTGAGTAAGGGGTGACTTCAGAAATGATGTCAGAGAGGCCAGATGATCTAGGGCTTCATAAACCTGGGTAAAGTGTTTGGGTTTGAACTTGAGGGTTTTGAGCAGAATCATGACATGATTTCATTTGTAGTTTAAAAGAATCACGTGGTCTTGTCATGTTGAGAAAAACTATAGGGAGTCATGTAAACTACCACATAATTCACAATAAAACATTAAAAAACAAAAACAAAAAACCACAGGGAGTGAGGACTGAAGCAGGAAGACCAGTGGGGATTTGTGAGAGATAATAAATAGTGGCTGAACTCAGTGGCATGCTGGTGAATGTTTATAGGCTCTTTGAGGAAAAAAACAAAAAGCCCTGATATGTGGCATTTTCTGATTTCCATGGTACAAATAGTCCCACTGTGATGATTTCAAGCTACCAATATACTGTGATTGAATATGGAGGAGGGAAAAGATGTGAATTTCTGTAAACTAACTCTAGCACATCACTGTTTGGACTTGGTTAATTTAGCCTATGGTGTGTGTGTTTTTTTTTTTTTTAGGGAAAGAGAAAATGAAGGAGCAGGTTATCAAAAAGAGCGAGTGTGTCATTTTATAAAGTCCATTGCACGGAATCTTGCAAAACAAGCCTAGATGCTAGAGACCCTACAGCTCTGGATTCTCAGACCTATTGAAAGTAGAGCTCAGCCCAAAACCTCCCTGCAAACAGGAAGCTGGTTTGAATTAAGAACATAAAATAAAAACCAGCTGATGACTCTTGAGTGTTTTTTTCCCTTTTCTCCTTCTCCACAGAACCAAATTTCCTGTCTTCCTTGGATAGCTGCTGAGAAAGCCAGAAAAAGCAAAACAACAACAACAACAAAACCCAACAACAATAACAAAAAAGAAAAACTCCAAGCTCCATAAATCCTTTGAAAATAAGCCAAGCTTTGAGCCCAGACAAACTTCTGCTCTGGGATTTTCCTAACCTGGAAGTGTGTTCTGTTGCACAGAGTCCTAGGGAGGAAAGTGACTAAAGAGCACAGAAATGCCCAAGATTAGAGCCTGTCACCCAGCCTGGTGGAAAAGAACAGTCTGTAGCAGGGTCTCTCAAACTAGAACTCTTAACCCATTAGTAGGTTATGAAGTCAATAAAGTGGGTCATGACTAGAATTATTTTTAAACGAAATAGACTATAATAGAAAATAGAGTTTATCACATACAATAACAAATATTTTGTAGAACTTTTTCTCAGTTTTATACATATGTATGTACATATATAATGATACAAAATATGTTTCTTACTTTGGTACATGGTCAGAAAGGTTTGATAAACACTGTTCTTTGGGGTCTGAGTAATCCATGTGTCCTTCATGTAATCCATGTGTCGGTGAAAAAGTCCAACATAGTTTCAGAATTAATTTTCTGTGAAATCGGATCATCAGTCCACAAAACATCTACCGAAATTCCTGTCAGAGGGCAGGGCAACTGAGAACCACAGACTGCTCTGATTCCTTGGGTCCAAAGCTGAAGCATAAGGGTGTTGTTAGTGCCATGAAGTCAATTCTGACTCATAGTGACCCTGTAAAGGGAGCTCTGGAAGTGTAGTGGTTACAAGTCGGGCTGCTAGCCTCAAGGTCAGCTGGTTTGAAACTACCAGTACTTCTGTGGGAGAAAGATGAGGCTTTCTGCTCCCATAAAGATTTACAGCCTTGGAAACACACCACCACCACCCAAGGAGCGGCTGATGAGTTTGAACCTCTGACTTGGGTTAACAGTAAAGTGTTTATCCTACAGTGCCACAGGGTAGGATCCCTGCAAATTTGAATCCGAAAGATTTGCCTGAAATCAGATGTGCTTGCAGAGGATTGGACTTAAGCAGCATTTTAACTCAGGGCACTTGCTTGTTTACCTTTCCCATTCCTGTGGGTAGTGCTGGCCTTGGGCTCTGGTCTTCTCTGCTTAGGTAATTGGTGATACAGCAGGACTGTTCCTTAGTCCCCCTCCCTGGGATAGTTAAAGGCACAGTGCCCAGGAGGAGTGGTGACCCTTTGCCCCTCCCTTTCTCCTGTATGATTTTGTGCTCTTCTGAGTCCTGGTGTGGCACTGGACTGGTAACCAGAAGGTTAGGAGTTCAGAACTACCAGCTGCTCTTGGAAACCTTATACAGGGTTGCCATGAGTTGGAACTGACTTAATTAACGACAACAAAGTCGGTACCTCAGGAGCCCTGGAGGTGCAACATTTAAGTACTTAGCTGTTAACCAAAAGGTTGCTGGTTTATATTCACTTAATGGCTCAGTGGTGTAGTGGTTACAAGTCCGGCTGTTGACCTCAAGGTCAGTAGTTTTAAACTACCAGCAGTTCCGCAGAAGAAAGATAAATTTTTCTGCTCCTGTAAAGATTTACAGCCTCGGAAATCCTCTATAGGGTTGCTATGAGTTGGAGCCGACTCTACAGCACATAACCAGCAACCACTACCCATGACTGGGTGGGAGAAAGACGTGATGATGATCTGCTTCTGTAAAGATTACAGCCTGAGCAACCCTGTGAAGCAGTCCTCCTGTGCCTTATAGGGTAGCTATGAGTTGGAGTTGATCGATAACACCCAGCAACAATGACAGAACCTGATGTTAGCCCTTTCAGAATGGTGACTAGATGCCAGTTGTGGGGAAGAGGGTCTTGAAGATGAGAAAAGTATGGAAGGTGGCATAAATTAGGACAAAATATCAAGAATGTTTAGGGTCTGCCAAAGTTAGCTTAAAGAGTCCTGGTGGCGCAGTGGGTTACCAGTTGGAATGCTGGCCTCGAGGTCAGCAGTTTGAGTCTACCCCCTTCTCTGTAGGAGAAGAATGAGACTGTTTGCTCCCGTTAAAGATTTGAAGCCTTGGAAACTACTTGGTGGTACGTAACCACCACCACCACCAAAGTTAGCTTATCCCACACTGGACTCAGTGCCTCAAATAGATAACTGTTTGGCACTTGCCAGGTGGCTATAGGATGGTGTGATGTCCTGTTCTTAAACTGCCTCTATCAATAAGTAGACACAGTTGGAATTCCTGCTTTGCATCATTGAGACACACAGAAGACTCTTGAGGACCTTTCTGGGGAATAGGTTTTAACTATCATGTCTTGGGAGACTTGTTTTGGTCTTCAGCCACAAAGGTAATTCATTTCTAACCTAATTCAAACTAAAATGGTCCTTGGAGATAAGAATTTAAACAGACCCTTTAGGAGCACTTGGGATTTTCTGGTTAGTATTATAAAAAAGATCCTAAAATGATCCTAATTGATTGTGGGATTCCTCCCTCTAGAAATGGGCCTAATCTAGTAGACCACCTTGCCACAAGACTGGAACACTTCTCAAGTGTTCCTGGTTCACCTCACTCTCCTAGGGCCTTCAAGACTCTCCCCAGGGTCAAAGTTTTCATAACAGTATACAGAATAGGCCATTCGGTATTCAGAGACCTCTTTCTCTGAGCCAAAGTAAGCCAAAGACATTTTCTGAGGCGGGCCAGTGCAGGAAGCCAAAGCAGCGCTAGAGAAGAATGCCCGAAGTTGACAAGCAGGAGATTACATGGTAGTCTGAATCTCAAACTTGAGATCATGTAGTAGGAAGACCAGTGAACTAATTTTTAAGGTAAGTCCAATATGGGCTCTGGGGGCTACTGATCGTATGGGGTAACAATAGTAATGAGAATGATGATGAATTCTCATGTGACCATATTCTCTTAGAATATCTAAGTACTCTATGCTTGTTACCCTTTCATCTCTACAGGAGTTGTGGCTTAATAATAATAATTAGAGTTCTCTGAGCATGGCTGTTTTGCAAAACCCAGCATTAAGCCATGTTTCCTATACTTATAGTCTCTCTGATCTGGCAGACATTTGGGGACAGTAGAATCCTCTGATGGAAGGGGCAGGACATGATGGAATTCAAAGATCAGAAATATTACTTGCTAGCTCTGGTAGCATAGTGGTTACGAATCGGGCTGCTAAACTCAGGGTCAGCAGTTCGAAACTACCAGCTGTTCTGCAGGAGAAAGATGAGGCTTTCTGCTCCCATAAAGATTTACAGCCTCAGAAACCCTGTATAGGGTGGCTATGAGTCAGAACCCGACTGCATGGCACATAACAACAACAACAACCTAATTGAGGAGTCCTGGTGTGGTGCTGTGAGTTAATGCGCTGGACCGCAAGATTGGCAATATAAACTCACCAGTTGCTCCTCAGAAACCCTATACAGGGTCGCTATGGGTCGGAATCGACTCAGTGGCATTTAACAACAACCTAATTGATACCTAACATTTTTCTGGTTTTCAGTAGATCAGAATGACCTTTCCTTCATGCCTGTAAAGGCATGAAGATCAGTGGCCTCCCCAGTTACAGAGATCTGAGGACCCAAGGCTTTATTTTGTAAATGGTGCCTTCCTGGATTGAGGCAATGCGTGTTCCTCTGTAGCCAATTGACTTTCTTTCCCATGGTGTCTGCAGACTGAGCCCTGTTAAAAGCAACTATGCACACTGGCTTTTTCATGTGATCAAGAGGCCTATGGCCTCTGGGTCAGGAAGGGAAGGAAGGGTAAGTCACTGGCTAGAGGGTAGACACAAATTAACTTGGGTGAAGGGGAAGTCAATATTCAATAAGAGATTGTCAAAAAAATTTTTTTTTTAAATGATGGAAGCAGGGGAAGGAGTGCAGGAATTAAAGGCAAAAGTGGCAATTATGTTTTCATACATAATCTTTCAATAACAGTGATCTACGGGTGGTTGTTGTTAAATGCCATCAAATTGGTCCAACTCATAACAACCAAGGAGCGGCTGGTGAGCTTGAACCACCGACTTTGTGCTTCAAATGGACCTTGCATTCCAGAACATTGATCTACAGCACCATTAGGTGCTGTCAAGTTTGTTCTTACTAATAATGACTCTGTGCACAACAGAAGGAAATACTGCCCAGTCTTGTGCTGTGTTCATAATTGCTATGTTTGAGTCCTGTCTTGGCACCACTGTGTCAATCCATCTTGAACGTCTTCTATTTTTTTCACTGACCCTCTACTTTACCAAGGATGGTGTCTTTTTCCAGGGACTGGTCCCTCCTGATAACATGTCTAAAGCATATGAGACGAAGTCTTGCCATCATCCTCCCTCGTTTGTAAGGACTATTCTAGCTGTACTTATTCTAAGACAGATTTGTTTGTTCTGCCAGTCTATTCAATATGATTCACGAACACCACAATTCAAATACATCAATCTTCTCTGCACCACAACTTCCACACGCATTATGAGGGCTTTGAAAATACCATGGCTTGTATCAGGTGCAACTTAGTCCTGAAAGTGATGTATTTGCTCTTTAATGTTTTAAAAAGAGATCTTTTGCAGCAGATTTGCCCAATGCACTGTTTGATTTCTAGGTTGCTGCTTCTATGGGCATTGCTTATAAATCTAAGTAAAATGAAATCTTAGACAACTCCAATCTTTCTTCTGTTTATCATGATGCTATTTACTGGTCCAGTAATAAGGATTTTTGTTTTCTTTACAGTAAGTTGTAATCCATATGAAAGGCTGTAGTCTTTGATCTTAAACTGCAAGTGCTTCAGACCCATTTGCTTTGAGTAAGCACGTTCTGTCATCTGCATATCGCAGGTTTTGAGCCTTCCTCCAGTTCTAATGCCATGTTCTTCTTATAGTCCACCTTCAAGTGTTATTTGCTTAATATACAGATATAATGAAAAAGGATTCGGCCCTGATTCACACATTTTCCAATTTTAAACAATGCAGAATTCCTTTGTTTTGCTCAAATAACTGCCTCTTGTTCTTTGTACAGATTCCACATAAGCACGATTAAGTGTTCTAGAATTCATATTCTTTGCAATGTTATCCATAGTTTGTTATTCTCGTAGTTGAATACCATGGATTGTCAATAAAACACAAGTAAACATCTTTCTGATACTTTCTGTTTTCAGCCAAAATCCATCTAACATAAGCAATAATATACTCCTCATTCTATGCCCTCTTCTGAATCCAGTTTGAATTTCTAGCACCTCCCTCTAGTTGCATGGATAGACATGCTGGCTGAATGGGTGGGGGCAGAGGGGAGAGTGGGAGTAATTCACAATTATATATATATTTGACAGGATATTTGCAATGGGTACTTACCTTTGCTGCAAATATATCCGTGAATGTGTTACATACAGAATGCAAAGTTTTAATAAAAACTTCTTAAACATAACAAACCATCTTGAATGAATGAGTTACTGGGCCTGGGGATTCAGGTCTATAATCTCCGGGGACATCAAGATCAATTGGCATCATAATAGTTCGCAAACAACCGGGGATCATAAAAGCCCCTGAGTGGCCATCTCAGGTGCAACTATTGCTCTCTCCCTGCCCAGAGGAAAGAAGTGATGAAAAATCAAAGACACATGAAAACAATTAGTCCAATTTACTAATGGACCATGTGAATATCAGTCTCCACAGCCTGACATCAGAACTAGATGATACCTGGCTACCACTACCAACTGATCTGAAAAGGGATCACATTAGAAGGTCCTGGATATACTGGGATTAAAATATGGAACAAAACTCAATATCATAAAAAGGACCAGGCTTGCTGACCAGATAGAGACTTGTGGAACCCTGAGATTATTATGGCCCTTAGTCAACCTTCAGATCTGGAACTGAACTCATTCCCATGGTTCGGTTTTTAGCCAAACAATGGATAGTTTTATAAGGGGTACAATAACACTAGTGTGGTATGCATGTGTTAGAATAATCAAAAGGGAAGTATTTACCCAAAGACAAAGTTCAGAAGGGTTAGGAAAGAAGGAGGAGTGGACACAGTAAACACAGGGAAGAAGTGGAATAAGTGATGTTAAAATGAGGGGATTGTAATTAATGAGATTCAACAAAATGTGTATGTATTGTTGAATGTAAAACTGATGATCTACTCTGTTAGCCCTCACCCAATTCACAATATTGGAGTCCTGGTATGGCACTGTAGGATAAGCATAAGCACTGGTCTGCTAACCATAAGTTCGGTGGTTCAAACCTACCAGCCACTCCTTGGAAACACTATACAGGGTCCTTATGATTAGGAACCGACTCCTCAGCACTTAAGAACAAAAACATGGCCATAATATTGTATCAGTGCTTCTGTTCTACCTCCTAGTTCCCAGATGTAATGCCTGGGTCCTTATAAGTTTGTAAGCACAATTTGATGAACTTGGCTTATACTTATGGATGTAGTAGCTCAAAATATCAACTGAGAGTGAAGGAGTCTTCACATCAAGTATCAATCTTATCCCCTCTGTATACAGATTGATAGGAACAGGCAATTTAGACATTGGCTACCTAAAATGGGGGCTCTTTAAAGGCATGAATTGACTGGCTTACAAGTTTTTAAGAAGGAGTTTAATTTCAGAGTGTGTGGAGGCAAAGAGGAGGCCACAGAGTGAGAGATAGCAGCTGAGGACTCTAGACTCATGGAAAGAGAAATGCTGTGTGCTGGTGGCCAAGTGCTGGTGTCCAGGAGGCAGTCTTGCAGAGTGTGCCCTTTGGTTGTTTAAATGATTATATATTCCTGAGTGTTTTTGTGTATACCAACCCACCCCCCAAAATAAATAAAACAGCGAATAGAAGCAAATACTGTTGAACGATGATGCACAGAGAAGATTGTAATCATTGCAATGTAACAAGTGTAAAAACTGATGTTCTCCCATGTAACCATGTAAACTCTCACTCAATTCACAATAAAAATTAAAAACAAAAACAAAAAAAAATGGTTTGTAAGCAGCCATCCAAGGTACAGCAATTGGTCTCTGTTTGGCCAGAACAATAGAAGAAGAAGGAAAGTTAGGAATAGGAGGAGGAAGTGTAATGGTTGGCTAATTGCCTTCATGAACTATTTGCCTCCTTTGCCAGGAGATCAGAAGAACTGAATGGTGCCCAACTATTCCATTTGGAATACATTATGAAATGTTTTAATTAAAGAATCTATAGAAGAACCTTCTCATAAGTGGAACAATGAGAAACAGAATTGCAAATTCTCATGGAGTTAATACTTTCTGGAGCTATTGAGGCTGGATGATCTTCCAAAACTATTTCCTTGAAATAGTCTTTAAACTTTAAACCAAAATTATCTGCTGAATTCTTTAAACCAAGCAGTAGTTTCCTTAGTAAAGAGTATCTGGCTTCAGCATTGTATTCTTTTAAAGAACTATCTACATGGGATCAAACTGACAACAGTAACTCTTAAGGTTGGATAGGAAACTTGGGACAGTTAAGTATATATAAGATGCCTGGCATGGTGCTGTGGATAAGCACTGTACTGCTAACCACATGGTTGGCACTTCAAACCCACCAGCCACTCCTCAGTAACCCTATAGAGGGTGGCTAGGAGTTGGCATCTATTCGACAACACTTTACAACAGCAATAAAGTGTATGTTCATGGGGGAGGAACAACTTGGAAAAGAAGGGTACAATTCAAAGAATGTAATCAATGTCACTGATTTTACAAGTAGAAATTATTGCATTCATATGTGTTGTGCAGTGTGTATTTTCAGTAATAACAACTAAAAGAGGCCAATGATCAGAATCTGGGGAAGTGAGTAACTACGTTCTACTGAAAAAGGCAATGGTCGGAAAAGTAGCCAGCACTGCAGTATGGTCCCAGGTTCCTAATGCACCTCTTTCCCTACCCCACTCTGTTGATCGCATGTTTCCTCCCTGTCTCTCTCATCCTAATAGGTGACCTTGGAGAAGGTGCTGGGAATAACAGTGTCTGGAGGCAGAGGACTGGCCTGTGACCCCCGGTCAGGTTTAGTTGCCTATCCAGCTGGGTAAGTACTTTGGAAGAGAGCTTATTGCATGGGAATTTATGGGCATGATAAAGTAGTAGGGGTTTTCTGATATCCTCTGGGAGATATATCCAGGTTAATCTTTATAAAGAAGTAGAGGTTTCTTTGTTTGGTGGTGTCTTTGTTGCCATCCTGTCTTGGATTGTTGTCCATCCACCCCACCTACCCATTCATTTATAGATATAAATTTGTATTTTTATTAAACACTGCTCCCAACACCATCTTTAATTACTGCCTTCTAGTTATTTTATTATTTATTTTGGAGTCCTGGTGCTGTGGGTTAATGTGCTAGACTGCAAAGTCGGTTTGAACTGTAAGTTCGGCAGTTCAAGCTCACCATTTGCTCCTTGGAAACTGTATACAAGGTCGTTATGGGTCAGAACCAACTCAATGGCACTTAGCAACAAGTTATTTTTTAGAACTGCTTTGTTGATATGTATTAATTCATATACCATAGAATTTACCCTTTTAAAATGTATAATTCAATGGATTTTAGTATATTCACATTTTAAATACATTTTAGAACATTCTCAAAAGTGCCTCAGAAGAAAGGCCTGGTGATCTACTTCCAAAAAAAATCTGTCATCGAAAACCTTATGGAGCACATTCTATTCTGACACACGTGGTGTCACCATAAGTTGGAATTGACTTGATGGCAGTAGGTACTGGTAATACTTAGAACAAGTCTATCTCATATTTTAGAGGAAGAAACTGAGATTCAGAGAAGTTAAACAATTTACTTGAGAACACACAGCCAGCAAGTGTCTGTACTGGAATTCCAACCCATGTAGTCTGACTGCAGAGCTCTTACTCTTAAAATGGCATGGGGTGGGGACACAGACTAGAAATTCAGTTTATACAAGGGTAGGTCAAGAAAGTATTGCTACTAGGGTTCCAGTTAATAAATGCATGGGTTTATTTAAAAAAAAAAAAAAATTTTTTTTTAAATGTGTTTAAACATGTCTCTGTGACCAGGCAAATGGCTACAGACACATGCTGTCACTTGTCTTAGTCTCCTTGGTGATGGTGGTGGTGATGGGCTGTGGAGTCGGTTCTCTCTGATAGAGACCCTGTGTAGGGTTTTTGAGGCTGTAAATTTTTATGGGAGCAGAAAAGCCTCCTCTTTCTCCCAAGGAGTAGCTGGTAGATTCGAACTGCTGACCTTGCAGTTAACAGCCCAACTTCGTTGCCAGAGTTCCTCCTTAGGATGCCTTACCAAAAAAATGGTCCTGCCAAAGCAGTGGCTTCTGAGGGGATCTGCTTATTGTTAAGTGCCATTGAGTCTGTCCCAACTCATAGCGAGCCTATATAGGGTTTCTGAGGAGCAACTAGTGTGTTTGAACTGCTGACTTGTGGTTCGTAGTCCTGTGCTGATCCGACAGTGCCACACGAGGAGTCCAATTCAATTCAAGGCAAAAAAGCTTGACTCAGAAGGTTATGGCAACTGTTTTTTGAATTCCAAAGAGGTAATCTTGATAGATTTCTGTGAAAGACACAAAATCTTTATGAGGGCTTATTAGGAAGAAGTTTTAAGAAAATTGAAAACTACTTTGGTGAGAAAAAGGCCAGTTGTGTTTTTATCCATGATGAAAATGCGCTTGCTCATTCTTTGAGGGTAGCAAGGGTTGTCCTAAGAGGAATTTGTTGGGAAATCTAACCCTATGTACCTTACGGCCCTGATCTTGCCTCTCCAGACTTGTTTTGTTCCCCATTGTCAAGGAACATACAAAAGAAGCAAGATTTGAGATCCTCAAGGTTGCTTAAACTGCCACTTTGATGTGGTGTAAATTGAAAAGTGCAGAATTCTTCAGGGAAGGGTTGTTGTTAAGTGCCATTAAGTTGATTCTGACCTTAGCGACCCTGTATAGGGTTTCCTAGACGTAGCTGGTGAGCTTGAATTGCCGACCTTGCAGTTCACGCTGACTTTGCAGTCCAGTGCAATAATCCACAGTGCCGAGTCGGGTGAAAATACTGCCCTTAGAATTGTACAGACCTAGATGGAGAGTATGTTGCAAAACAATAGCCTCACATTTTGATATTTTTGCTTAAGAAAGGTTTCTGTGATTTTGTAGCAATACTTTTTGATTTACCCAGTATTTAAAAGCTGCTTTTCAACCCTAAGCTGCCTCATAATGAGAGGAGCCCAATTTGTGGACAGCTGGGTCTGTACCAGGGAACAGACGTCTGCCCTGGTTTTGGGGTCAGTGTGTCTCCTGAGTTTGTGGTAAGGGATGTTGTGGACTCTGCACTGGCTGCAAAGTCAGCGTGAACTGACATTGTCCTCCTGTAGTGGGTTGATGAATGACCTCTATCTCTAGAGAATCTGGTGTAGCTTGCCTCAGGGGAATTCTACTCATTCTTGCCCCAGCCTGGGAACTCCAGGTTCCTTCTTGTTCAAGGTGGCACTGGGTTAGATGTAGGATTGGCAGGAAAGGCCTGGGGTGCTGTGACCTGTCTCCCTACTGTAGGGGTGTGGGGTGGAGCTCTATTCCCCACTCTTTCCCACATGCCCAGGCTCTAGGCTGAGCGCCTTTAAGGGTGTATGCTTGTGTTGGTGGCAGGTTCCAGCCTAGCACATGTGCCTGGGAGTCAAGTCTTACAGATAGTGTGTGGAGAGCCCTCTGCTGGAACCTCTAGTAAGCTTTCTGAGTGTGCTTGGCTTGGGCTAGCCCTGGGCAGTGTCCCTGAACTGCTTCCTGACCTTTGGATTTCCTAGGACTTCAAGTTCTCTCTTTGCAAATGGCTTTTTTGGAGGTGTTTAGTTTTGTTCTGAGCTGGAACCTCCTGATTTGCCTGTGGGGGTGTCTGGGGACTACCAAAGTCTGTGTGAGCCAAAGCAGCTGCTGTTTTATCCCTTGCTGCCTCCTATCTGGTAATCCTAACACGCCACCTACTTCTTGTTCTTAACTGCGTTTGTTGCTCTAGAAGCCAGCTCAGGTATCCTAGAAACAAGAAGAGAAACAAAGCACTGAAAACTCTCCCAGAGGCCTAGAGGCAAATATCAAACCAAAACAGAGCTTTCTTAAAGGAAATGAAACAGCACAGGGAAAGGAGGTGGTGGGGAGGAAGTGTCTTCAGGCAGAGATGGGTTGAAACTCTAGGCTAACAGTGTAGCGTTTGGGGGCAGAGGCCCCTGTTGTAGTGTCTCCTGCATCTCTTCTTCAGAGGTCTCCCTTTGCTGTGATTTTCGCCACAGGAAGCCTATCCCTTACCTGTCATACCATAAGTCCCACTGCCCCCCCGCCGCCCCCCCAGTCTCTCTGCTGGATTCATTTTAGTTTAACACCCATAGTTGACTTGGGCCCAAATCTTCCCCTCCCTGACTGGCTTGGGGGAAGTTCCGGAGCTTTAGGGCCCGGCATAGCCCTGACAGTTATTGGAGAGCCTGTACATGGGCTTCTCTTGGCCTCCAGCCACAGACCACAGGGCATGGTCTGAGTGTGCTCAGGGCAGAACTGTTACTTGCCTTGTGGGGTGGGAAGTCTCCTGACCCTACCAGTAGGCAAGAGGAGACTCAGAGCCAACATATATAGGGATTCTGAAACTGTCGTCTTTACCAGAGCAGTCAGCCTCATTTTTTCCTGCAGACCATCTGGTGAGTTTGATCCATTGACCTTGTGGCTAGCAGCCAATACCTAATCCACAGTGCCACCAGGGCTCCTTAAATAATGAGCAGGAGCAAGAACATCCAACTTTCTAAGGAAGTCCCTTTATTTATTCAGCCCTCATTGGGATTTTTGTTCCAAAGCATTGACAGGGTATGAAGCCACAGAGTCTCCTCTTTAACTGTGTTCTAGTGACCTCTGCTCAGAAGGAAAACAAAGCCAAGTTCGTATTCTCCATGGTAGGTGTATTGGTAGCAATTGAGTGGGACAGTGGAGAGACCAGGTGGGCCTGAGAACGAGATGAGAGAACTTAGTTCTCGATGGATATGAGTCATTTTCAGGACATGTCACCTGCATTAGGGCCCTCAGTGACTTTTCACTGGCTTTTCCTTCAGATCTCACACTGGAAGCCAAGACCCTCAAGTTCCTCCCAAAGTACTTGGTTTGTGGAATGTTCATTGATTTTTTCAGCAGATACTTGTTGAAAACCTGCTCTGGAGCAGGCACTGTTCCAGGCACCAGGGGTACAGTAGTGAATAAGACAGAGTCCCTGCTCTTGTGGGGTTTAGGTTCAAGAAGGGGAGCAGACAATAAGCATGTAAACAAATAAGTGAGCAAGATAATATCAGAGATGTGTTCTGTAGAAAGTAACCCAGGGTACTAGAAGAGAGTGAGAGGGTAAGTGGGATGGGAGACTAGGTGGTCAAGGAAGGTCTGTCTTGGGAGCTAACATTTGAGCTGATACATGAGTGATAAGGAGGAATCAACACATGATTTCCACCCAGAGTGTTCCAGGTGGAGGAAACATTGAGTGCAGAGTCTTAAGGAAGGGAGGACTCACTCACTTGAAGGAACTGACCAGTAGCCATAGTGACTAGACCATACAGTGAGAAGAAGAGGCGTCAGACACTGCCATTTGACTTGACTTGTAAGTCCTGCAACTCACAGAGATTTGCTCCTTTTTGTTCATGGAGAGATTATGTTTAGAGCCCTCTTGGTAGAGGGGGAGGTATTTAGGAAAGATGTATACTGAAAACTCTATAATGGTGGTCATGTTCTTTGCTGGGTTTTTTAGAAACTAGACTTTCTCATGCCAGACCTTCTGAAATGATTTTTCCTTAGAGGAGGGGCTGGTAAAATATTCCAGAAACAGAGATGCCAGTGAGTCTCAAGTTCTGGTGTAAGAGAGTTACTTAGTAGGAAGACATTGCATTCCAGGAATCTAGAAAGGATCCCAACCAAGGATGCTCTAGGAAACATAGGAAACATCCAAGTCGATTCCAGACTCATGAGCTCATAGAATAATTAAAGCTCTAAGATTTCCCCTTTGGGAGTGAATCTTTTTTTTTTTCAACTTTTTTGGTGAATTGAGTGAAGATTTACAGAGCAGATAATCAGTTTTACATTCAATAAACCATACACTTTGCTTCACTAAATGGTTGCAATCCCCATCATGTGCTGACAGTTAGCAGCATTTTCCTCAATTCACTGTAACAATTGTATTTCTCCCTGTGTCTCCTGCTACCTTCATTTTTTGCCTGCTAATCTCCCTCTTGTTATATATTGCCTGCCCTGTCACCCATGTTAACATGTGTCTACCCTGCAGCCTGTGAATAATTTCCCCTCCCTCCTCCCATAACCATCACTCATTGTTTCTTTTATTAAGAAAACCTTTTCTTAACTTTTTACAACATTGATCTCATACAATATTTGTCATTTTGTGACTGACTAATTTCACTCAGTATAATGTCCTCCAGGTTCTTCCATATTGTGAGGTGTTTCACAGATTCATCCTTATTCTTCAACATTACAGTGTTCCATTGTGTGTATATATCAAAGTTTAACCATCCTTCTGTTGATGGATGGACATTTAAGTTGTCTCTGTCTTTGAATTGAGTGATCATTTACATGGAAGAACATCGGTTTTACACACATCGTTTCATTACAGTGATTACGGTCACCTCCATGCATCATCATTCAACAGTATTTGCTTTTATGCCCTCTGTTTTATTTTTGTTGTTGTTGTTTTTTTTTTTTTTTTGATGTACACAAAAACACTCAGGAATATATAATCATTTATATACCAAAGGGCACATTCTGCAAGTCTGCCTCCTGACCACCAGCACACAGACTTTCTCTTTCCATGAGTCTAGAGTCCTCAGCTGCTCTCTCTCTCCATGTCCTTATCTCTACCTCCATCTCTGGTGTCACTGCTCCTCTGGATAGGGACCCACAGTCCACTTGTGCTCTTCTCTCTTAATGGTCCTAGGGTCCTCTGTTCCTGAAATGTAAGAGTAACTACTACCCCCTTTTTATTACAAGACTTCTACCTTTACTGTTGTAACAGTCGCAATTAGTCATGGTAACAGTTACTCACTATTGAATCATAAGAATCTTATCCCCATCTCTTTTCACCAGACCCATCTAGACAAGATGAAAACTATTCAATGGGGATTCTGCCTTCCCCTCACACACTCTGCAACTAAACTCCCTCTTGAAAACTTGAAAGCCAGTCACTTCATGCCTTTATAGACCACCATTTTAGGTAGCCAATGTCTAAGTTGCCCATCCCTATAAACCCTGTATACAGCACAGATAATATTGATACTTGATGTGAAGAAGCTTTTGCTCTAAGTTGATATTTTGAGCTACTACATCCATAAGTCTGTCAGTTTGTCATACTGTGGTGGCTTGTGAGTTGTTTTGATTCTGGAAGCTATGCCCCGGGTATTTTAAATACCATGCAGGGTCACCCACGGTGGACAGGTTTCAGATGAGCTTCCAGACAAAGACAAACTAGGAAGAAAGAGACGAACTGCTTCTGAATAGTTAGTCATTGAAAACCTTATGAATAGCAAACACTGTCAGATGTAGTGCTGGAAAATGAGCCCATCAGGTTGGAAGGCCCTCAAAATGCGATTGGGAAAGAGCTGCCTCCTCAAAGTAGAGTTGACCATGATGATATGAATGGAGTAAAGTCTGTGGGACCTTCATTTGTTGATGGGTCACAACTCAAAATGAAGAGAAACAGACGTAAACATCCATTAATAATCAGAACATGGAATGTACGAAGAATGAATCTAGGAAAATTGGAAATTGTCAAAAATGAAATGGAACGCATAAACATCAATATCTTAGGCATTAGTGAGCTGAAATGAACTGGTATTGGACATTTTGAATCTGACAACCACATGGTTTACTATGCTGGGAATGGCAAATTGAAGAGGAATGCTGTTGCATTCATTGTCAAAAAGAACATATCCAGATCAGTCACGAGGTACAATGCTGTCTGTGATAGGATAATATCTATGCACCTACAGGGAAGACCAGTTAATACCAATATTAGTCAAATTTAATCACCAACCACTAAAGCCAGTGAGGATGAAATATAATTATTATGCCAGCTTCTTCAATCTGAAATCAATCATACATGCAATCAAGATGTATTGCTCATTACTGGTGATTGGAATACAAAGGTTGGAAACAAAGAGGAAGGATCAGTAGTTGGAAAATATGGACTTGGTGATAGACATGATGCTGAAGATCGCATGATAGAATTCCGTAAAACCAATGATTTGTTCATTTCAGATACCTTCTTTAGATAGCATAAGAGATGATTATGCACATGGACCTCACCAGATGAAATACAAGGAAATCAAATTGACTACATCTGTGGAAAGAGAAGGTGGAAAAGCTCCATATAATCAGCCAAAACAAGGCCAGGGGCCGACTGTGGAACAGACCATCAGTTGCTCTTAATCAAATTCAGACTGAAGCTGAAGAAAATGAAAACAAGTCCACAAGAGCCAAAATATGACCTTGAATATATCCCACCTGAATTTAGAGATTGTATGAAGAACAGATTTGACACATTAGACACTAAAGACTGGAGACCAGAAGAGTTGTGGGATGACATCAAGAAGAAAGCAAAAAGTCATTAAGAAGACAAGAAAGAAGGAGGAGATCAAAATGGATGTCAGAAGAGATTGAAACTTGCTCTCAGTGTAGAGATGCTGAAGCAAGGAAGAAATGAGGAGGTATAAAAGCTGGACAGGAAATTTCAAAGATCAGCTCGAGAAGATAACATCAAATATTACAATGAAATGTGCAAAGATCTGGAGTCAGAAAACCAAAGGGGAAGAATACGCTTAGCATTTCTCAAGCTGGGGGAACTGAAGAAAAAATTCAAGTCTTGAGTCATTATTGAAGGATTCTCTGGGCAAATTATTGAATGATGCAGAAAGCATCAAAAGATGATGGAAGAAATACACCAAAAGTAAATGATTGATACTCAACTATTTCAAAGAGGTATTATATGATCAAAAGCCAATGATTCTAAAGGAAGACGTCCAAGATGCACTGAAAGAATGGCAAAGAACAAGGCACCGGGAATTGATGGAATAAAAATTGAAATCTTTCAAGAAAGTGAAGTGGCAAAGGAGGCACTCACTCATCTGTGCCAAGAAATTTGGAAGACAACAATCTGGCCAACTGATTGGAAGAGAACCGAATCTGTGCCCATTCCAAAGAGAGGTGACCCAACGGAATGTGGAAATCATTGGACAATATCTTTGATATCCCATGTGAGTGAAGTTTTATTAAAGGTAATACAGAAATGGCTGTAACCATACATTGACAGAGAACTTCCAGAGGTTCAATCTGGATTCAGAAGAGGCCGTGGAATGAAGGATATCATTGGTGATGTCTAATGGATTTTGGCAGAAAGCAGAGAATATTAGAAAGATGTGTAACTGGGATTTATCAACTATGCAGAGGCTTTCGATTGTGTGGATCAAGACAAGCTATGAACAACATTGGGTAGTATGAGTATTCCTGAACACTTAATTGTGCTCATGAGGAATCTGTACATGGACCAAGAGGCAGTTGTT
>NW_006408522.1:34329434-34330171 GCF_000296735.1 Chrysochloris asiatica | reverse complement strand
ATATGCACACCAATGTTCATAGCAGCACTATTTACAATAGCAAAAAGATGGAGACAGCCAAAGTCCCCATCAACTAAAGAATGGATAAACAAATACAATGGATTATTATGCTACCTTGAAGAATAAGAAGGAAACTGCAAGCCACCGCATAACATGGATGAACTTTGAGGACATTTTGTTGAGTGCAATTAGTCAGTCACAAAAGGAGAAATACTGCACAGGTCCACTACTGTAAAAAGAAAAAGAACCCATACTAAAAGGGGATGGGGAATTTTGCTGGCTACCGGGTTGTGGGGGCAGGTAAGGAAGGGAGGGGAAGGTGGAGCCCAGGGCAGGGAATAGACACAGGATAGTTTGGGTGCTAGGGAGGGGAACAATACACAAGGAAGGGGAGGGGAATGGAAGAACAAAGCAGATGGGAAAACAATTAGGCAGGTTTGCGTGGGCTAAGTGGGACAGAGGTAAATAATGATGTATGCACAACCTTGGAACAACAGGGCTTTGGGATACAGGGATTAAGACATGGTTGGAATGGGGAAAAGGGGGGAAATAATGTTAAGATGCTTGGCTGTCTTTTAAATCTTGGTTTTCCTGGCATACCATTGTAAAATAGACACTTGAGAGGGAGAGAAAGGAATAGCCAGAAATATCACCATAGAAAGCTTGAAAGTCTGTCTTCTGCCTATAACTGATTGGAATACCTAAAATGGGGCTACAACGTGCCCAGTGAAGGAGGC
>NW_006408522.1:34257756-34328591 GCF_000296735.1 Chrysochloris asiatica | reverse complement strand
TTACAAGCTTTCAAGAGGGACCCTAGATCCAGAGGGTACAGAGGAAGGTAGAATCTCCACTGAGTTGTATCCAATCTGTCTGGGCAGGGCTAATGAAAGGAGATGGGGATAGGTCCCTTATGGTACAATGGTGAATAATTGTTAACAGGACTGACTTCGAGTGTTGGAAATGTAAAGGTGGATGTTTTGTAGCAAAAGGAGGGGAGTTACTGACTTTGCAGTCCAGGAGTGGGACTGCATCAAGGGAGAAGAGCGGAGTGCAGGACCCTACCTAGAGAAGCAGTGACTCCAGAGATGGAGGCAGAGACGATGACGATGACGTGGAGAGATGGAGCAGCTGGAGACTCTAGACCCAGAGAAGGAGAGGGGCTGTGTGCTGACGACCAGTGGCCAGGCTTGTATATATCCCCTTTGGTTGGGTGATGATGCATGGAGGGGATTGTAGCCATGGCAATGAAATGATGTAGCCATGGCAATGAAATGATAGAATGAATGTAAAGCTAATGTTCTCCCATGTAAATGATCACATAATTCACAATAAAACATTTAAAAAAAAACACAACACATCTATAAGTATAGGTCAAGTTCATCAAATTGTAGCAATTTACACTTGTTTCCTTTACCAAAAACTTTAAAAAAAATATTCCTCTAGTCGAGTTCTGATCATCAAGCCATGGAAGCTAGGTTGAATGGGTATTATCTACAAGTTTGGATGTTCTTGTGCGTCTCTCCTCACATCGTGTCAGCTGAACGCTTTGCTCTCATCTCTAGCCCTCTGTGGCTATGTCCTTGTCCATGGGCTCAGGAGTCCCCAGATCACACCATACTTTGAACCAATCAGCCGTTCCTCTTCTCTCTTTCATCTCCAGGTCAACAGGAGTCTATGGAACGTGGTTTAACTCAGCCCATTTCTTCATTACTGCCTTTCCCCTCTTCCACTCATCATGTCTCTATCTTTTTGATATGTCTCTTATAGACCACATATTGAAGGATCCTGGTTGTTGTTTTTTAAAAATCCATTTTGCTCTCTATGTCTCTTGACTGGTGCAGTTAATCCATTTACATTCAATGTAATTATTGAAAGGTATGAATTAATTACTGTCATCTTGCTGCGTGTTTTTGTTTTTGGTGCTGCTTTTTTTGTTTCACATAATTTCCTATGCTTAGTTCTTTATGTTTGTGGGGTTTCTGTTCATTTTCTTAATTTCTGTTGTGTTAACATTTACTAACTCTTTACAATTTAAATATAGAACTTTCAAATGGCTAGAAAATCAAGTCGTTTCTAGATAAAACAGACTTTTAAATATGGAAGAAATAATAAATTACAGGGTAACCGCAAAGAAAATTAATATACCTGCATATCAAAATAGGCTTCCATTGCTTTGAATCTACTCCTTTGCCCTTTCAATATAGTGTGCTTTTCTGAAATCTTAGTATTAATCTTCTGGATTTCTAATTACAGGTTTTGTACTGTTCAGAATTTGCACTTACTTTGTCTGCTTGTTTTCCTGAATTCTTCTAAAGATTTTTCTGTGTTCTGCTTGCTTTCTTTGATCAGTGTCATTCCTTTGTAACATACGTAAGAACCATTCTTTTGAATTCTTTTTCAGTTAGTTCCATTACCTTGTCTTCCTCAGAAATCTTTTCTGGCTCTGCATCTTGGTCATTTGTTTGAGCCATTCTTTCTATTTTGTGGTGTGAGCTAAAATTGTCTTTTGTCTCCAGGGTGTTGAGAAATTACCATATTTGTATTTAATTGATGACTGTGTGTTGATGTGTTCTTAAGCTCCCACCAACTGCTTCCTGTGTGTGTAGTTAGAGAATGGAAGCATGCATACCATTCTCTTTCGCTGTTCTTGCACCTCAGTTTAGATTGGGTTTGGCTCATTTCAGCTGCTGTCTGTCATTGATCAAGTAGCATAGGACCTGCCCAGTGGGTGGAGCTGCAGAGGATACTGTTGTAGCTGGACTGTATGGTCACAGTCGCTGTCTCCTGTTGGGTGGGAAAGAAAAAAACCCTTCACGCACACACAAGAAAATAAAACAGAATAAACAAACAGGGAACCAACAATGAAAAGAAAAAATAAGAGGAAAAAAAAAAAAAAGGCAGCAACCAGAAAAACAGAGTATAATATAAAAGAGGAACAGGGAAATAGAGCTTAGAAGAGAAAAATAAAAGAAATTTAAAAATCATTTTAGAATAAATAAAAAGATGATAGGAAAATGAAGCTATAGAAGAGAAAATAAAAATAAATTTAAAAAACCATGTAAGAATAAATAAAAAGAAGCGTAGTGGTTACGAATTGGGCTGTGAACCTCAGGGTCAGCAGTTCGAAACTTCCAGCAGTTCCGCGGGAGAAAGATGAAGCTTTGTACTCCACATAAAGATTTACAGCCTCGGAAACCCTGTACAGGGTCGCTATGGGTCAGACCCGACTCCATGGCACATAACAACAACAACAAAAAGAAGACAGGAAAATGAAGCTATAGAAGAGAAAAATTAAGAGAGGAAATAAAAGGAAGAAATTTAAAAAACATTTAGAAATAGTAAGAGGAAAGAGGAAGAGAGTAGTAAAGAAAGATCAAAAGTGGGGTGGGGGGAGTAGTAAAGATAGAAAAAATGGGGAAATGAAAAACAAGAAAAAAAAGGAAAAACAAAAGAGATACAAGTGGTAAAATTCAAGGAATGGAAAGAGAAGAAGGAGGAGACAAAATAAACAAACAAAAACAATGACACAACAAAAAGAAAAACATCTGAAAACAAAAACAAAAAAACAGTGCAGCTGTTGGACAGGGAGAGGAGGAAACTCTGGGGCCTCCTGCAAGCTCCAAGCTTACAATGTGGGTATGGGAGGGATGGAATAGCAGAGTTCCTGACACTAGATGGAGTTCCTATCCGCTTGGTGGTTATTGATGTTTAGGGCACTCAATCAGGAGGCCCTTAGTGGGGCTGGTTTCAGTGTCTGTTAGAAGCACTAGGGCAGCTGGGGGCAGGGTGACTAGTTAAATGCTGGTTTGGTGGCTCTGCAGGTTCTGTAGGTTTAGTCAATCCTGTCTGAATCCAGGTACCAAAGTGGTAACAACTAGCCCCTGCCTCACACAGGTGTGGCTCCCAGCTATGTGGCTGGGAACTTCCAGAGAGCAGGGTCTGCCTTGGGGGCGGGGTGGGGTGGGCTGGTGGTGGTGGTGAATAGAAGATGGAAGCTGGCGACACCTCTAGTCAACAGAGAAGTGTGGAGAAAAAGAAGAAATTGCACCTTTCTCATCATCTACCTGTGTGACCTTGCTCTGCCAGGCCTCCTTCTGTTGCCAAAGCTGCTCACAAGAGGGTTACTGTTCATAAGTGATGTCCCTCTCTTGCTGTTCCTGTTCAGCTTCTTCTCCCAGCAAGCATTCAATCCACTTCTCTAACCTTTCCTCTGAAGTTCAGGCTTCCAAATTTTTCATCTGTTGTCTGTTTCATTTGGTCTTTCATAATCTTTGTAGAAGGTCCATGTTGTGTGTCTGCCTAGTCATCCATCTTCTTGGCAGTGAGTCTTGAGGAACAGCTGGAAATTCCAAATTAGGGCTGAGGACCCTAATAGGTCATTAGTATCCAGCACGTCCTGTATAGGATGCTGTAGTTGGAGTTCCTACTGTAACTGCTAACTCCTTGGATAGATCTTTCTTTGTACCCTTCAAGGAGATGACTAGGAGCACCATACAAATTATTTTGCACCTTATCTGTAATTATTGCAAAATTCTATGAGGTAGTAGGTATCCCTGTTTTACAGGTGACAAGCAAACTGAGGTTCAGAGAAGCTAAGGAACATGCCTAAGATTACACAGCCTGTTAGCAGTCATGTCTGCCTGACTGCACTTCCTTGCTTTTTCCACCACCATGAAGCATTTCTGTGAGCACTAGATGCTTGAATTAGGGGCCAGTTCACAGACTTGCTACCTAGAAGGTTCCTCATGCAGTCAGGACATTGACTTAGGGAAAGATTTACTCACTCCTTTACAAATATCTGTTAAGTGCCTATTTTATAGGCCCTGGAAACATAACTGTAAATAAAACAGACAAAACACTACTTTCACAAAACTGGCAATCTTGTGGGAAAAGATAGACAATAAGCCAAACCAAAGCAAAGCAAACCAAAAAGACAAATTATATAGATAATTTACAAGGTGTAATACATATTAGTGAAAAATGTGAACAGTGAAGGAGGTGTAGTGATGTGGGTATGTGTGATTGTAATGTTAAATATGGCACTTGAGCAAGGCTTTAAGGACCTTTGGTGTGCCTCTGGCCTGAGCCCCTCCTCTGCCTTTACCTGGTCTGAAAAATGAAGCTCAAAGTGCAGGGCCTCTAGTTGGCCCTTCTGTGTCCTGTTCTCAACATGTGCTGCCACAGGCATTGCTTGTCCTGGGCCTCTGTCTTCTGGAGGATAGGGGAAGTGGTATGAGGTGGATCCTGTGGGATTGCTGAGCTCTTTCTCATGGCAGCAGGCCTGAACCTGTCCAGGGAAGGGACTGTTGAGGGCTTGGCCCTTTCTGGGTAGTGGGCCCTTCACTGGCACTGGCACTACACAGCATCCCTGCCCTGGGCTGAAGCCATGAGGGACTGAGGCCTCACAGTCTCCCTGTGAGAATGAATGATCTCCTTCTCCTGGAGTTCTGAGTTACAGGACTCAAGGCAATTGGGCCAGCTCAGCCCTTGTCGTGTAAAGGATTTTAGCCATCACTGCTGCACGGACACACGTGAAGATGACTGGTGGGGTCAGAGGATGCCAAAGATTGTTACAAACTGTACCCTACCCATCTCTCCCTAGCTGATTGAGGCTCTTGGTCAAAGGTCACCTAGAAGACTAAGGAAGGCTCCCACATCAGTGTTTTTAGGTCTGTTTTCTTGGGAGATGCTTAACAAGCTGGGCCAGAGGGCACCTCAGACATGTTTGCCAAGTACTGCCCTCACTTCAGCATCCACATTATTGTAACCTAGAGAGAAGCTGTGAACATGGCTCATTCTCTCTCTTTCTTCATTGGATGGTTTCCAAATTTGAATTATTATGAATAAAAATTTTAGCTGAGTGGCCCACATATGTGTGATTTCTTCTCTTCCTCAGCCCTTTCACTCCATACCTGAGGATTTCTCAGGACACACTGGTTGGTGTGGGAAGATGTTAAAGAAGGGAAGGAAAGGATTGCCTCACCTGCCTCTAACCAGTCATCTTTCCATCTGTGTTGTACTTTTATATACACAAATACACGCAGTTTTCCCTCCTCCTTCCACCTTTACATTAAATGTTGGTTAAGGAAAGGAGGAAATAGAAGATATGTAGCCCAGCAAGACTCATAATTTATATGCAGTGACTTAGAAAGTGTTTTAAACAGTTTGAGACATGGCCCTTTAAAGACTATATACTATTTGAGATGATGGAGGCAAAACTCAAAAGCTTACTGTTGAGTCCTCACCACCCACTCTTTTCTGGATTGGGAATGTGGCTGAATGTATTCTGCATCATCAGTTCAAGTTCAATCAGCTCTCAGAGCCCTTTGCCAGGATTTATCTGTAACTGATCAGAAATCTAGGTCACCTATCAGCACTCAGACTAGAAGTCTTTGCCTAGACAGATGGGCCTGCAGAGGTACTTCTCAACAGGTCAGCATAGCCAGTTGGCAGGTTCAGAAAACATTTTAAAAGCAAACAACACAGTTGCGTTGAGCCCATTCCAACTCATGGCCATCCTGTGTGTGTTAGAGTAGAAAAGCCATATAGGGTTTTCAGAAGCTTATATTTTTGAAGAGCAACAGGTCTTTGTTCTGAGATGCCTCTGGATGGACTTGAACCTCTAACCTTTTGGTTTTACAGTCAGCATGTTGATTGTTTATACCACCCAGAACTCGCCAGAAAACATTAGTCATTAAAAACTTGCTTGCTGGGCTCTTCATGATGGTGGTAGGCCTATAGGGCATCATTTTCACATCACAGGAAGTATTCAATCTGTAAATACTGTATAGACCTGAACTATAAATTCTGGATTATAACTGTGTTTTGGAACTTCATTGTTAATGTTGGTGTGAGATGATAACTGAAAAACCTTGTGGGAGCCATGTCTGACTTACCCTAGTTTCACAAGGAGGAAAGAGAATTCAACTTAAAATCAGCCTGTGGCCGATTCCTTTGACAGGGAAGGTCAGACATACTTCTATCCTACAACCTTCTTTACCCTGTTCTGACACCAACCACCCCTTCCAAAGCACTCTCTACTTCACATCAGGGTTTGACAATCCATTGAAATAGCCACACAGAACTCATAACAATACTCATGATTATTGGGGTTTAATTAGGGAAGTGAACAGGATATAATTTAGGATCAAAACCAACTCAGATGCAGCAGTTCTTCAATTGGGAATGTCTCTTGTGTACCATACTTCAGGTATGCCTCACTTTTGTCTTCAACCTCTCAGCCATGTGACCCCATGGCCTCTGTTTCAGTTAATGGGCCTAGAGCCCTCCAAAGTTCTGTCTTTCCATCCTGTTGCCTCTGCCACTGCCATTTTTCGAGTAGGGTTCTCATGTTCTACTCATTTTCTTCCTTCTTCTTCTTCTTTTTTTTTTTTAATAGAGCCCTTCTTTTTTTGTTGTTTCATTCTCTTCCTTCTTGATGATCCTGGGATCTTCTATCTCTGCTTCTGAGATGGCTCCTTTTAAACCTAGCTGGAGGGCAAAACTAACCAATCTAGTCTTAGAATTCTGTATACCTTATTTGCATGGTCCCATCCAGTCACTTGGAGGGAGTATAAGACATTGGATAGAAAAGTTCTATCCAGTAAATTCAGGGTACCACAATGTCTCCTTGTTTTGATTTGCATCTCTCTAATGGCTAATGGAGTCCTGGTGTGGTGCTGTGGTTAATGCACCTGACTGCAAAGCCATTTGAACTGCAAGGTTGGTGTTTCAAGCTCACCAGTTGCTCCTTGGAAACAGGGTCCCTATGGGTTGGAATTGACTCGACAGCACTTCACAACAACAACAGTGGCTAATGATCATAAACATTTCTTCATATATTTGTTGGCAGCCTGGATGTCTTCTTTGGTGAAGTGTTTGTTTATGTCCTGTGCCAATTTCTTAAATGTGTTTGGCCCTCTATCAAAGACTAGTTGACTGTATGTGGATGGATTTGCTTCTGGGATCTCAATTCTATTCCATTGATCTAAGTATCTTTTGTTGTACCAGTGCCAGGCTGTTTTGACCACTGTGGTTGTGTAGTAATTTTTGAGATCAGAGAGAAGCCTCCATCTTTGTTCTTCTAAAGCAGTACTCTGCTTATCTGAAGTTGCCTTCCTCTCCATATAAAGTTCATGGTCATTTTATCCATCTTTTTAAAGAATGATATAGGAGTCTGGATTGGAATTGCATTCTATCTATATATTGCTTTGAGTAATAGTGACATTTTCACAATGTTAAATCTTCCTATCCATGAGCATGGTATAGTCTTCCATTTTTATAAATCTCTTGGTTTCTTGTAGAGTGTTTTGTAGTTTTCTTTGTATAGGTCTTTTGTTTCTTTAGTTAGATTTATTCCTAAGTATTTCATTGTTTGAGTGGCTATTGTAAATGGTTTTGTCTTCCTGATTTCCTTTTCAGAACTGTCTTTACTAGTATAGAGGAATCCAGCTGATTTATGTATACTAATCTTATACCTTACCACTTTGCTGAATCTTTCAATGAGATCCAGTAATTTTCTTGCTGAGTCTTTGGGATTTCTTATGTATAGGATCATATCATCTGCATATAGAAACAGTCTTGCTTCTTCTTTGCAAATTTGGATGCCTGTAATTTCCTTATTTTGCCTTACAGTTCTGGGTTGGACTTGCAACATACTATTGAATAGGAGTGGTGATACAGAGCATCCTTTTCTAGTTCCTGTTAGCAAAGGGAATGCTTTCAGTTTCTCTCCATTGAGAGTAATTCTGACAGTTGGATTTGCATGTTGTTGTTGTTCCAAATCATATCGACCCGAATAGGGATTCCAAGGAGCTGCTAATGGTTTTAAACTGCCTACCTGCCCAGTGCATTATCTTGCAGTACCACACTAGTATATATGCTCTTAATTATGTTGAGGGATTTACCTTAAAATTCTACTTTGTTGAGTGTTTTTATCAAGAATAGATGTTGGATTTTGTCATATGCCTTTCTGTGGTAATGATATGACCATGTAGTCCTTTTCCTTTTTAAAATTTACATGCTGAATTATGTTGATTGTTTTTTCCTAGTATTGAACCATCCTTGCATCCCTGGAATGATTCCTACCTTGTCATGATGTATTACTGTTTTTGATATGTTGTTGAATTCTGTTGGTTAGGCTTTGGTAACTGCTATAATTTTCATGGGCCCTGTATGAAATCCTATCGTCTGCCCTGGCCCTTATGTGTTAGGTCAATGCTCTTGCTATGTGTGCTTCAAGTCTCTTCTCTTCAGCTTTGATTTTTCTGTCCACCATCCTCACCTTGTCTCTCTCTGCTTTTCTCAGGACACTGGTTTTAGAGTTTTAACTCTCTTTGCTTAAGCTGCATGGCCTTGGACAAATTATCTCACTGCTCAAAACTCATCTCTTTATCTATAATGTGGAGACAGTTATACTAATGTCACAAAGTTGTTGTAAGGATTTAATAAGATCAGACAGATAGTATAAGTAGCAGATGTCTCATATGCAGAAAGGGCATGATAAATGGCCACACTTCCTATTGGGCCCCACACACTGTGAAAAGCAGTAGATCTGATACTAAAGGAGGTAGAAAGCCTCATATTTGGATTTCATTTAAATTCTTGTGTGGTGCTGTGTAACCAGGAAATGTCACCTCTATGATCTCTCCATGTCTCTGTACCCATGTTATGATGCTGTAGGTAATTTCTCCCTCAACATTTCCCATTCCTTCCTTGCTGCCTTCTAAGTTTATCATTAAACAAAGGTGTAGATATTTTCTCCCTGTAAACTTTACCCAGCTCTTCTTTCCTGGCTGCCTTCCCAGAAAGAAAAATTAAAGCTTCCTTTAAAGTTTATGGGCCCTGATATGACACTGTTGGATAAGCATGGGACTGCTAACTGCAAGGTCAGCAGTTCAAACCCACCAGCTGCTTTCAGAAACCCTATACAGGGTCGTCGTGAGTCAAACCAACTCAGTGGCGCATAACAACAACAACAGGACTTAAGCATTCTTTCAAAGGAAAAAACCTGGTGCAGTCCTATAGAACCTTGCCCTGACTGCCAGGAGCACCATTCCGCTTCCTTTCAAAGTCCCAGGAGTCATGATATTACCATCTACCTTTTATTTGTCTCCTACTATGTGTCAGCCACACACATTTGTCAGTTTGTCATACTCTGGTGGCTTCTGTGTTGCTGTGATGCTGGAAGCTATGCCCATGGTGTTTCAAATACCATCAGGGTTACCTGATGGTAGACAGGTTTTAACAGAGCTTTCAGTCTTAAAAACAGACTAGGAAAAAGAAATAGACGGTTTACTTCTGAGGGGATTAACACCTGAAAATCCTATAAATAGCAACAGAATATTGTCTGATAATAGTGCTGAAAAATGAGCACCTCAAGTTGGAAGACACTCAAAGTACAATTAGGGTATAGCTGCCTCCTCAGAGTAGTTGGTGTTATTGTTAAGTGCCATTGAGTTGCTTCCTACTCATAGTGACCCAGTGTTTATCCTACAGTGCCACACCAGGAGTCCTCACAGTAGAGTTGACCTCAATTACATGGATGGAGCAAAGCTTTCAGGACTTTAATTTGGTGATGGACATGACTCAAAATGAGAAGAAACCACTGCAAACATCCATTAATAATCAGAACTTGTTATGTACAAAGTCATCAAAATGAAATGGAATGCATAAAAATCCCTAGGCGTTAGTGAGGACTTTTGGTGTGGCACTGGAGGATTAGCACTGGACTGAGAACCACAAAATTATCAGTTCAAACCCACCAGCTGCTCCTTAGAAACTCTATATAGGGTCTCTATGAGTCAGAACTGACTTGATGGCACTTAACAATAATAACAGGCGTTAGTGACCTGAAGTGGACAATCATATGGTTTACTATGCCAAGAATGACAAATTCAAGAGGAATGGTGTCATATGTGTTGTCAAAAAGAACATTTTAAGATATATCTTGACATACAATGTCTGTGATATCTGTGGTGCTGTAAGATAAGCACTGGACTGCTTTTTACAAGCTTGGTAGTTCAAACCCACCAGCTGTTCCTCAGAAACCCTATACAGGGTCACTATGAGTCAGAACCAACTTGATGACACTTAACAACAATGAGGGAGACCTGCTTAATACAGCTGTTATTCATATTTACACATGAATCACCAAAGCCAATGATGAAATGGAAGGATTCTATCAGCTTTTTCAAGGAGCTCTGGTAGTGTAGTAGCTACCAGAATCAGGCTGCAAATCAGGCTGCGAATCACAAGGTCAGCATTTCGGAACTACCAGCTGCTCCATGGGAGAAAGATGAGGCTTTCTGCTCCCATAAAGATTTACAGCCTCAGAAACCCTGTACAAGGTTGCTATGAGTCGGAACTGACTCCACGGCATATAACAACAACATCAGCTTCTTCATTCTGAAATTCATCAGACATGCATTGATAATTACTGGTGATTGGAATGCAAAAGTTGAAAACAAAGAGGAGGGATTGGTAGTTGGAAAATAGAGCCTTAGTGATAGAAATTATGGTGATCTCATGATAGAATTTTGCAAGACCAGTGATTTACTCATTGCAGATACCTTTTTCAAAACATAAGCTGTGACTATACATGTGGACCTCACCAGATGGAATAAATAGAAATCAATATTATCTGTCAAAACAAGATGAGGGAGAACAAACAAGATGGCGGAGAGGGTAGAAGTGCAGTGAGGATCTCCGTCAGCAACAACACAGAATACCGGACCAAGCAGGCTCAGGGGATGATGCCAGAACTCTGAGCCACATATAAAGGAATATTTAGAAAATTGGAAGGCTTACAGTCAGTGGAATTTGTAGCAGAAGCAAGAAATCAGAGCTTTCTAATCCAAGATGCTCAACTGCTCCCTGAGTGGCCATCTTGGGCGAGACAAAGATCAGAGCATCCACGGACGCCTGACAGAACCGTGGAAATAAAGGTGTGGTCATTCTTTTTTTTTTTTTGTATCTGTTCATTGGTCTCTTGCTGTCTGCGCACCTCCATTCTGCTGATTAGAGGGGGTGCCTGAGCTAGTGGACAAACTAACACCACCACTAGAGGGTTCTACTACACATGTGCACAGATTTCCTCAAAATTTAAAGTTTCTACTTTAAAAGCAAATGGCAGTACAAAACGGCCACAGCCGGTCCTGAACTGTTTATCACTAAGAAAAAGGTCTGAATGAGGGTTGTGGAACAACACAAGTAGACTAAAAAGGAAACAGGCTGAAAATTAAATCCTGAGTTACGTCATAATGACCAACAGAGGCATCTTGAAATGTCTCAGGAAGAAGAGTGAAAAGGGAAGCCCATTTCCTGATCACATCTACCTGGAGGCAATCAGAAAGCATAAGAAATAACAAAAACAAGATAAAGTTGCTGAGACAGATGAGCTGCAGGTTGAACTTCACTTCATACTGGAAGGAGGGCAGGCTTTGGAAATGCCTGAGAAGGAATTCAGTAAAATAATTATAAAATGTATCAAAACGCTTTGTTGAGAAAAATACAGAAGAAGTCAGGAAAGCGCTACAGTAACAATCAACTAAGATTGATACAACATTAGAAACAACTCAAACCCTACAGAAAGATGTCCAAATGATTAATAATAGATTATCAGAAATGGACAATACACTGAAAGGCCAAAGAACTCTAATTGAAGAGATGGAAGCCAGAATTAGTGAACTGGAAGCTAAATCTCTCAATATTACTAAGATAGAAGAACAAGCAGAAAAAGGATTAAAAAACCCTGAAGAAGGTCTAAGATTCATGTTGGACAACATGGAGAGGAATAATTTAAGAATTATCAGCATTCCGGAACAGGAAGAATCACACAAGTCTACAGAGGCCATAGTTGAAGAACTTCTGGAAGAACATTTCCCTAACATCCTGAAAAGCAAAAAGATAAACATTCAAGCTCAATGAACCCCAGGAAGGATAGACCCTAAAAGAAAATCACCAAGACTTATCATAATCAAGCTCTCCAAAATCAAAGATAAGGACAGAATCCTGAAAGCAGCTAGAGAAAAGAGAAGTTTAATATACGGATCCCTCAGCAGAAACCATGCAGGCAAGAAGGCAATGGGAAGACATATATAAAATCCTGAAAGAAAAAAACTGCCAATGAAGAATCCTCTACCAAGCAAAGCTGTCAATCAAATACAATGGTGTAATCAAAACATTCTAGGATAAACAGAAGCTAAGGGATTTTTGTCAAGGAGCTCTGGTAGTGTAGTAGTTACAAATTGGACTGTGAACCTTAAGGTCAGCAGTTCGAAACTACCAGCTGTTCCGTGGGAGAAAGATGAGGCTTTCTGCTCCCATAAAGATTTACAGCCTTGGAAACCCTGTACAGGGTCACTATGAGTTGGTTCCAACTCCACAGTGCATAACCACCACCACATCAAGGGATTTTGCCATAGCCAACCATGTGCTGCAAAACATCCTAAAGGAGGGTGTTCTGTGACCTGAGAACCAATGAGAACAGACAACAACCAGAGATTGATGTACGTGGAAGTATCACTCGGAACTCAATCGACAAATGGAAGAATCACGAACAGTATATAAGAACAAATTCAGAGGATCTAGGAGGTCAATCTATGATCAAAACAATTACAGTGTATAAGAAGGTAAACACAGAGGAAAACATCCAGGTGGTGAGGTCAGGTAGATTACAGATTAAAATAGATTGTCTTTTAAATGGAAGGAAAAGTTAATGGAATATAAGGTAACCACAATGGTGGGGTTAGGGTTGAGGGAGGTGACGGTAGAGCACTGAAGGGCAGACACCTCATAGTTCAGGTGTTGGGGAGGGCAATGCAAGAAGGAGGAAAAGATGGAAGAACAAGGTAAATGGAGCAATGAAACAGGTTTGCATGGGCTAAGTGGGACATAGGTAAATAGTGATGCATGCTCAAACAGAACAACAGGGCTCTGTGATACAGGGATCTAGGCATAGTTTGAAGAGGAGAAATAATACTAAGATGCTTGACTGTCTTATGATTATTGGTTTTCCTAGCCTACTATTGTAAAATAGACATTTGAGTGGGATAGAAAGGAATGTTGGGAAACATGATTACAGAAAACTTAAAAGAGATCCATATTTGTGCTTATTACCAAGAAAGGTGACCCAGTAGAATGTGGAAATTGTCAAACAAAATCATTAATGCCACATGCAAGTAAAATTTTGCAGAAGGTAATTCAGTACGGTTGTAGAAACACAGGAATCATCAACATGTTCATGAGTTTGATCTCAGAAGTCTCCAGAGATTTTCAGCAGAGGGTGGCACAGTGGATGATTGTGTGTGTTATGCAAAGAGTACTGGAAGTCAGAAGACCTGTGTGAGCCCTGGCTCTGATCTTTATAGGACCTTTCTGAGCCTGGATTTCCTCATCTCAGAATATGAAACCAGAAATTTAAGCCAGATTCAGAAAAGGACATGGAACAAAGAGTATCATTGCTGATGTCATGGATTTTGGCTGAAAGCATAGAGCACCAAAAAGATGTTTACTTGTGCTTTATTGACTATGCAAAGACATTTGACTGTGTGAAGCATAACAAACTATGGATAACATTGTTGTTGTTGTTGTTAAGTACCGTAGAGTCAGTTCCGACTCATAGTGACCCTGCACAGGGTTTCTGAGGCTGTAAATCTTTACGGGAGCAGAAAACCTCATCTTTCTCCCATGGAACAGCTGGTAGTTTCAAACTGCCAACCTTAGCAGCCTGTTCGTAACCACTATGCTACCAGAGCTCCTTAGAATGCTTAATTGTGCTCACACAGAACCTGTGCATAGAACAACCTGTTCAAATAGAACAATAGGATACTGCGAGATTTAAAATCAGTAAAGTTATGTGTCAGAGTTGTAGCCTTTCACCATACTCATTCCATCTGAGCAAATAATCTGAGAGACTGGACTGTATGAAGAAGAAAACGGCATCAGGATTAGAGGAAGGTTTAATTAGTCTTCTTATGCAGATGACACAACCTTTGTTGTTGAAAGAAGAGGACTTGAAGCACTTGTTGATAAAGATCAAAGAATAAAGATCAAAGCATTTGTTGATAAAGATTAATATGGATTATGTCTCAATGTAAAGAATACCAAAAATCTTCACAACTAAACCAAAAAATAACTAAACCAAAAAACAACTAAACCAAAAAAATATGATAAATGGAGAAAAGATTGAAGTAATCAAAGACTTCATTTTACTTGGATCCATAATCAATGCTCAGCAGTCAAGAAATCAAACGACATATTGCATATCAAATAAATCTGCTACAAAAAAACTTTAAAATGTTAAAAAGAGAAGATAATCACTCTGAGCGCTAAGGTGTGCCTGAAACAAGCCGTGGTATTTTCAAGGTGTGGCGCTGTGGGTTAATGCGCCAGACTATAAAGTGTTTTTGAACCGCAAGGTTCAAGCTCACTAGCTACTCCTCAGAAGCCCTAGATGGGGTCACTATGGGTTAGAACTGACTCATCGGCATTTAACAATAACAACAACAGCATGTGTGTGAAAGCTGGACAGTGTATAAGGAAGACCATAGAAGAATCAATGCATTTGAATTACTGTGTTAGGGAAGAATATTTACAGTACCATGGATTGCCAGAAGAACAACCAAATGTATCTTGTAAGAAATACAGCCAGAATGTTCCTTAGAGGCGAGGATGGCGAGACTGTTGCACATATTTGGACATGTTCCTACGAGGGACCAGTTCCTGGAAAAGGACATCATGCTTGGTATGAAAAAGAAGACAACCCCCAAGGAGACGGACTGACGCAGTGTCACCAATAATGGGCTCAGACATACAGCAATTGTGTGGATGGCACAGGACATTGTTGTTGTTATGTGCCGACTCATAGCGACCCTGTACAGAGTTTCCAAGGCTGTAAATCTTTCTCCTGTGGAACAGCTGGTAGTTTCGAACTGCTGACCTTGCGGTTCGCAGCCTGATTTGTAACCACGATGCCGTAGTAGTGTTTAATTCTGTTCTGACTCCCATATACCAGAGTCACTGTGAGTCAGAACCAACTTGACAGCACTTAACAACAACACATATAAGAAAAAAATATTCAGAAGTCTTGTGAGCTAAAGCCACAACTTCATATAGCAGAAGACTGAAATCCTTGTTCTAGCACCAAAAGCCACAATGTTCTCCATAGACTGTTGAGAATTCAGAGATCCTTGGTCCTGTCTTACAAAGAAGACAAGTAGAACATGGACTAGGATGGAGGAGGTGGAGCCTGCTGGTGTTCCAACGGACTGAACTAATGGACAAAGGGAGACATTCATCAGTTCAGTAAATGTTTACTGAACAACTGTAATGTGCTACACTTTGTCAGATAGGAGTCAAAGCGAAATCAAGCGTTGTTCCCAGTCTCATGGAATGCAGAGTCAATTATGAGAGACAATAAAAAATCAAAGTAAAATTGTAGTTGTGGTAAGTATTAGAAAATTTGTTATGAGAGTGCATTCAGAGGCCATTTGACCTGAGATTTGATCAAGGACTAATAGCAGTTGAAAAAAGGAGAGAAGAATATTCTAGGCAAAGGAAACTGCATGAAAAATTCTTGTAGGGAGAAGGTGCATAGCAAATCCAAGAGAGTGACATAAAGGCCACGTGGTTGGAGCCTGGTGCAGGGTGAGGCTGAAAATAGGCAGGGTCCACACTGCAGGGTTTTAATGAGCATGTTCATGAGGTTGGTCTCAGAAACCTCCAGAGATTTTTCAGCAGGGAGTGGCACAGTGGATAATTGTGTGTTTTATGCAAAGAGCATAGGAAGTCCTAGTTCATGTGAGTCCTAGTTCTGTTCTTAATAGTATCTTTCTGAACCTGGGTTTCCTCATCTCAGAATTTTGGATTGTTGTTGTTGTTAAGGTGCCATTGAGTCAATACTGACCCATAGTGACCTTATGCACAGCAGAACGGAACACTGCCCGATCCTGGGCCAACCTCACTACTGTTGCCACGCTTGAGTCCACTGATACTGTTAAAGTCACTTAGTATGCACACACAATGCATTCAACTCCTTCCACCCTTCCTTCCAGCTCCGAGCTTCTATGACTCTGTCTGTTTTGTAGGAATTAGGTCCCTCCCATATACCAGACTGCTCTTAAGATAAACTGGACAAGTGTGGGTGGTGGTGGTGGGGCACTTGGGGAGTATTTCTAAAGCGATGTTGTTAATGCTATTCTAGGGAGGGACCAGGGGACTTTAAATATGTTTTAAGAGGTAAAGGGGAAGTGAATGAGGAACAAGGAAAGAAACGAAAGCAATGAAGAAAGATTTGAAAGGGAGGGGATAAGAGGGAAAGATGGTATGTGTCAGGATTTCCGAGACTGTTGAGCAGGCTGGCTGTTTTGGAACCTGGTGCACATCATCCCTAGAGAAGGTTACGGAGGAATTTGCATATTAAAGTGGTTCTTTGAGCCTAAGAGGCCTATAGCTGCAACCATGTTAAGTACGCACTAGCAGTTTGTACCCTTCTTCACAGGCAGTGAGGTTCAGATAAGGGTCCTGCAGTGCGTTTCCCACTTTTAAAAGTTGAGGTTAGGGGAAGTAGCCTGCTTATTTTCTCCCAGTCCCCTTACTGGGCAAAGCTGATTCCAGGCTTGCTCTTGTCAGCTAATTCCAAGTGCTAATGAAGAAAGGGAGTCCTGGTGTGGTGCTGCTTGATAATGTGCTGGTCTGTAAGATCAGTTTGAACTGCAAAGTTAGCAGTTCAAACCCACCAGCTGCTCCTCGAAAACCCTATAAGGGTCAGAACCAACTCAACAGCACTTAACAATGACAATGAAGAAAGGAGGCAGATAGAGCTAGAACCTGCTGATAGCCATGGTCCCTAAGGGAGCCCCTGCCGGGCTGTTGGCCCCCAGATTCTTGCCCCTGACTCCTCCCATCTGCCTCCTTCTCTGGAGCTGCCTCTGGGAAGTCAGTCTAGATCTGCCCTCACCTAGCCTCACTGCCTGACTGTCGGGAGGGTCCTTCTCAGGCTCTTTGGGGCCAGGGAGTCTCAGAGCTAGGCCCAGGAGCTGTGTAAAACACCTCAGACTGTTTCAGTTCTTCCCTCCCTCATAGTCTGACTGAACCTCCCTGCAGTTCTAGCCCTCTGTCCCGGCCTTCCACTCACTTCCCCATCCAACATTCTGCCAAGTACACACATGAGTGCATGTGTGAGAGGCCTCACTCACTCCTCTTTGGCACCCAACTGCTTGACACATGTGTGGCCTCAATTGGAACGAGTACACATCTGAGGCTTGCATTTGCCCAAATCATGCATATTCTTCCCTCTGGCACCCTTTAGGGTAGGTGCAGGAGCTATGGGAAGGCATATGTCTCCTATGTGGGCCTGACAGAGAGGTGCTGGTGCCCAGGACCTGGGTGTGGTTAAGCTTCCAGGAGGTTCTTCAGGAAGCAAACAGAGCAAGCAGGCTGCTAGTTAGTTGCCTTCTGTGGCAAGTGGAGCCCTCCTGCACGTGCTCTACCTTGCTTCCTCTGCTCGGTGAGCAGTTCAGATGGCCTCGGAGCCCCTGGGAGAGCTGTGACGTGTTGCTAAGACAGTTCTCTCACTCATCTCCTCAGGTGTGTGGTCGTGCTGTTCAATCCCCGGAAACACAAACAGCACCACATTCTCAACAGTTCCAGGTAAAGGGGCCTGGGTCCTCAGGGAGCACTCCCTTCTCCTGGGGGCTCTGAGAATGGCACTGGGACCTGCTTGGGAAGCACCACAGGTCCCATTGGTGTGTGCTGGTTTTGCCTTTGGGCGGGGACTTGGAGGAACAGGGCTTAGGCCACACTGCCAGTGTCCCTCCTGAACCTGCCCCCATTTCTTGCAGGAAAACCATCACTGCCCTTGCCTTCTCCCCTGATGGCAAGTACTTGGTCACTGGAGAGGTGAGTGAGGAAGAGAGGCTGCAGTACTGGGAAGAGGGTGGTGGCTTGGCCTCAGCAGACAGCTACAGTCCTAGGCCTGGTTAGGGCTGCCATCACTTAGATTTCCTGAACCAAGTGCCAAAACCTGGTATGTGCTCTGCCTTAAAACTAGTTCTGAAATGTCAGTGTGCATCAGAATCACCTGGGAGGCTTGTTAAAGTGTAGATTGCTGGCAGCGCAATGCTTTCTTATTCAGTAGGCCTGGGATGGGACTCTAAAGATAAGTTTCTAACAAGTTCCTAGGTGATGCCAACACTGTGGTTTGGGAGCCACACTTTGGAAAAAAACAAATATTACTTGAAATATTCCTTATCCTTGGAGGCCCCCTGTTGGTCGCACGAGGAACACTAATTCCTTTCCATCACCTCTTACTGGGATGCTGTGGAGAGCAGAAGTAGACATGAGTGGCTGGTGGTTCTTAATATCACTTCAGGAACTTTGACCAAATACAAATATACTGACTCCACCCAGAGATACTGAGTTAAATCTGGGACTGTTTTCTCCCTGATGGTCCTGGTTCTCAGACATTTATTGTGTTCTTTCTGTACACTTGTCCTGCTGGGGGGGTGGGGGGGCGGAGGAGGGGGCATCCTTAGAGAGATGGTATCCAGTAGCAGGAAGCTGAGGGCCCTGCCGTGAATGGCTAGGGAGTGGGTTCCTCTGGCCCTTACTTCCAGGTCTTCCCTCCCTGCAGAGTGGACACATGCCTGCTGTGCGAGTTTGGGATGTGGCTGAGCGCACTCAGGTGGCAGAGCTGCAGGAGCATAAGTATGGTGTGGCTTGTGTGGCCTTCTCCCCTAGTGCCAAGTACATTGTCTCTGTGGGCTACCAACATGACATGATCGTCAATGTCTGGGCCTGGAAGGTGAGTGGACTGGTCGGATGATCTGGTGACCTTGTGGGGATGAAAGGGCCAGTAGGGAAGCCATGAAGCTGTGGCTTTGAACTCCTTCTCTTTGTCCTGCTGGTCACTCAGTCTCAATCTACAAAATATCTGAATAGAAAGGAGCAACTGTGTAGTCAAGATGTTGGTTGTTGTTATTAAGTACCATCGAGTTGGTTCTGACTCATAGCGACCCTGTATAGGGTTTCTAAGGAGCAGGTGGTGAGTTTGAACCTCTGATCTTGTGGTTCAAACCGACTTTACAGTCCAGCGCATTAACCTGTAGCACCACACCAGGACCCCGAGATGTTGGTAGAAGGGGCTAACTTTATGCCATTAGTGATGTCCAGAGGAAATTAATTTCTTCAGCACCTCTAGAAAGGGATTCTCCTCCCACCCACCTGCCCTTCCTTCTTCTGACCAGTAAATCTTGGAACAAAATGTGTTTTCAAGGACAAATCTTGTCTAACTCTCCTCCCTGTTCAGAGCTTCTTTTCTGTGGACCTCTATAGAGGCAGAGCCTTAATTATTCTCTTGGTTTTCTCCCCAGAAAAACATTGTGGTGGCCTCCAACAAAGTGTCCAGTCGGGTGACAGCAGTATCCTTCTCTGAGGACTGCAGCTACTTTGTCACTGCAGGCAACCGGCACATCAAATTCTGGTACCTTGATGACAGCAAGACCTCAAAGGTGAGGTGCTGAGGTTGCAAGTAGCCACCAGGCCATGGCCTTGCCCAGCCCACCCCAAGGAGACCCTGGTCCACTTGCACCTCTTTCTGCTCACCAGCCACACGGAAGTTTAGGATGAGCCAGATGCTGTCTGGGCTGAAGCATGTCTTAAACACCAAGGCGATAGCTGCTTCCCCTCTCTCCCCAGGGGCAGCCTCCAGGGGTGATAGGTGGCAACAGTGATGTGTTTCCACAGGTGAATGCCACTGTGCCCCTGCTGGGCCGTTCAGGGCTGCTGGGGGAGCTGCGAAACAATCTGTTCACTGATGTAGCCTGCGGCCGGGGCAAGAAGGCGGACAGCACCTTCTGTATCACGTCCTCAGGACTGCTGTGCGAGTTCAGTGATCGGAGGCTTCTAGACAAGTGGGTGGAGCTCAGAGTAAGTGAGTGCTTTGTCATCGCTGTCCCAGTGGATAGTGGAGTACTGATGCCTGTGGTTCCATACCAAGGTCTGGGCCTGCATGCATGGAGGGGGTACCCCATAGGGAAGGAGCTTCGGGGAGCTAGAGCTTGGCCTAGTTCCAACCTGTGCTGATCTCTGTAACTTCTTCCTCTCTGCTCTCTCCTTCTCTGTCTCTTTCCCCTGCTTTCCTCTTCTGCTCAGAACACAGACAGCTTCACAGTAAGTGTGCTAGATCGCTCTTTCTCATGCTGTGTCTTTCTCTTTGCTGGGCTTTTCCTACTTTGTCTTCTTTGCCAAAACCTCTTGTGCACTAAAAGGGTCTCTGACCCCTCCCCACAACAACACTGCACTGTGGGCCTTCTGACCAGCTGCTGCTAAAGGGAGGGGCATCTCTAGAGAACAGCTAAGGGGCTAAAGCTAGAGAAGCTGGCCTGTTCGTGCCTCTTGGTGGGTGACTGTCGATGAGGAGTGGGTAGGAGGCCCTTGCTGACTGCATCCACTCTGCTCACAGACCACGGTGGCCCACTGCATCTCTGTGAGTCAGGACTACATCTTCTGTGGCTGTGCTGATGGCACTGTGCGCCTTTTCAACCCTTCCAACCTGCACTTCCTCAGTACGCTGCCCCGGCCCCACGCCCTGGGGACAGACATTGCCAGCATCACTGAGGCCAGGTGAGCTAGTGGGCCCCCTGCTTCCATTCAGAGCCTTACTGTGTGCCCAGCCTTCCCTCAAGGTGCTTGGAGAACAAGGTGAAGAGTGTGTCGGTGCCCCCCATTCAAAGACCTCTGGTAGCGCCCCTGTGATAAAACATTGGGGGTTATTGGTACTAGCTGCAACAAAGGAGACTACTCACCATGGGAAACTGTGGAGGAATCTCAGTCAGTGGGTGTTAGGAAGGGTTCAGTGTAGCATTTGGTCTTGTGTTGGGTGATTTTAGGAAGAGTTCAAGGAATTGAAGTTTTGCTTTGGATTGGATGCCATTAGGAAATGGGACAGTGGTATGATTAGGTACTTTCCTTTTTATTTAAGGGTGCTGGGTGCTAGGGGCTAAATTTGTGACTGGGAAAGAGGAGCATTCATGTTAGATGGGAAAGGGTGATACCTGGTGGGGTTTGTAGTCTGCACAGTGACCTCGTTCTCATCTGTTCTCTGACATGATTATAGAGTGCTCTTGTGTTTTTGTTTTGCCTTATTCCCACAAAGCAACCCTATCTGAGATTGGTGTTCTATGAAATTGCTTACATTTGTCAGGAGAAAACCATGGTCAGCTAGTGCCAGGTCAGCTCCCAGCTGACAGCTGTCACAAGCTGGTTTTATCTTTCTCAGGCAACTGCTGGAAAACCTGCAGGTCTGGAGCGGTCCCCCATACCCTGCCCCTTCCTTTGTGGGTTTTCTTCTCTTTTTGTTCCCTTCAATCTCTTATTTCACCAGCTCCTCACTCACCAGTTTGCCCTGTTCTCTCCCCACAGTCGCCTCTTCTCTGGATTGGCCAATGCCAGGTATCCAGACACCATTGCCTTGACCTTTGATCCTACTAATCAGTGGCTGTCTTGTGTATACAATGACCACAGCATTTATGTTTGGGATGTGAGGGACCCCAAGAAAGTGGGCAAGGTGTACTCAGCTCTGTATCATTCATCCTGCGTCTGGAGTGTGGAGGTATGTGGACCAGGCTGCCTTGAATCTGAACATGTTTGCTGGGATACCATTATGAGGATGGGGTTGGGATTCCCAAGTGTAGTTTTATGTTCCTGCTGCCTCCCTGTTCCTCCAGCAAATATCCTTGTGTGTCTGCATATCCTTGGATGGGTTCTGAGAACTGAGCTTGAATTTTAGTGCTTAAACATCTCAGATAGCGTCCAATGTGACCCTGACCAGCCTTATATTTGCCTCATCTTGGGTTGAGTGATTTTGGTCAAGCTTTAGTTTCTGCAACTGTAAAAGGATATATCTGATTCATCTGATTGTTCCAAGAATTAAATGAGATAATGTGAGTGGGAGACATAGAAGAGTGACCAGTACATAGTAGGTGCTTGGTTAATGTACTTTCATTTACTCAGTGACAATATTTAATGGGTGTGACTTGCTTACTGTGTGACAGGCACTGGGCTAAATCTTGACTGATATTCGCTCTTTAATCTCATCCCCTCCCATCTTCTTGGGCAAGCAAGAGACTGCTCCTTAACTGGAGGCCTGACTCTGTTCCCTCTGCCCCTTTAGGTCTACCCTGAGGTGAAGGACAGTAACCAGGCCTGCCTGCCCCCCAGTTCCTTTATCACGTGCTCTTCTGACAACACCATCCGTCTGTGGAACACAGAGAGCTTTGGGATACATGGCTCCACCCTGCACCGAAACATCCTCAGCAATGTGAGCTCTGAGGCCTTCGTGCCCCCACACGACACCTAGCACCCCCAGTCCTACAAGCCTTCACTCCTGATTCTCTGGAACTGGGACTTATTTGGCCATACTCTTTGACAAGGGCACACTCTTGCCTAGCATTCCTCTCCTCTGGTAGCTTATCCACGTCTTTTCCTGTCCTGTCCCTCTAGGACCTCATTAAGATCATCTATGTGGATGGAAACACTCAGGCCCTGCTGGACACCGAGCTGCTTGGAGGAGACAAAGCTGATGGGTCCCTGATGGATCCCCGTGTGGGCATCCGCTCTGTGTGTATCAGTCCCAATGGACAGCATCTAGCTTCAGGGGACCGGATGGGCACACTTAGGTAACACCCCTCCTAGAGTGGGTACCCACTGCATCCCATGGTGCAGGCTTGGAGACTTAGGTCCCCAAGGACAGAAGTTTAGCAGGATTTGGCTGTAAAAGGTTGGAAACAAGATGTTTACTATCTACAAAGGGAAAGATCATAATTTGGCAATGAAGAAACCAGGCAAAAAGCCACCTTAGTCATTGAGGTTAGCATCCCAATATCAGTATCAGAAACCGGTGACACGATATACTGAGGACATAGCATTGTTCTGTGATTCTTGCCCCAAATGCATAAAGTCAGCCCAATCATGAAGAAGCATATGGCAAACTCAAATTGAGGTATAGATTATAAAGTAACTCAGCAGTACTCTTCAAAATGTCAGGATCATGAAAGACCTAAATGTGAATCCCAGAATTATGAAGGCCATCAATGAAAAAATAGGGACAAATGTAAGGGCACTAATTCTGGGAATACACAGACTTGAAAACTACACAAACAAAAGTAGACAAAATAGATGAGTGGGATATACTAAAAATGAAAAACTTATGTGCATCAAAAGACTTCACCAGAAGAGTAAAAAGGGACCCCACAGAATGGGAAAAAATCTTTTGCAATGACACATCAGACAAGGGACTCATTTCTAAAATATATAGGAAACTACAACACCTCTACAAGGAAAAGACAAATAACCCTATTAAAAAGTGGGCACAGGATGTGAACAGACACTTCACCAAGGAAGAGATCTGGGCAGCTGTTGGGGACCTACCTTGACAGGGAAGTTTGGTTCACGAAGTAGGGAGATCTGGCGGTGAAAGAAATACAGAAAAAATATACACAAAGACGCATCGAGAGAAAAAAAGAGACACTCCGAGACCAGAGTGGATGCAAAACTGGCAGGCAGACCCTGCATTGCAGGCAGCATTGCACTGCAGGCAGTATTGCATGCAGCATTCAATCTGCATTCGTCTTTTATTTTTTCAGGGAGGGATTTTACACAAAGGAAGAAGGTGATTATTCAGATAAGACAGGATACAGAAATGAAATGTGATTAATCGTTCAAAACAGGACATAATGATTTACAGGAACAAATTCTGAAATATACATCACAGATTGTCTTAATAATCTAACATTCTTAATTTTCCAAAAATCCAAGCAAACTGTTATAAATTACTTTTCAGGCTTAAATCACCTAAGGCAGCGATGTGAGGTTTCTCAAGGCTAATTAACATACCTATAGCACTTAATCCCTAATGGGTAAAGGTGAAAAGGATTTAAAAGGTTTGAAGGGAGTCAAACTGTTTCAGCTATCTGGCTTAAGCTTTCAGAAGGAAGGAGAACATCTAGGTTAATCGGTTTACACCTGGGGACAGTTTGAGGGGGATGCCACTATTATTCCTTAAACAATACTCCCTGAATTTACCAATCTACCTTGAGTGAATACCCTGGGCAGTTTCTCTCTTGAGCCTCCCTGCGTAATCCCAGCAAACCTGCCCTTTGGAACTTTTACTGCCTCAGCTTTAGAAGGGGTTTTGGTTTTAATATTATACATGGATATAAGTTAATATCAAACATAACTGAATAACTTGATAAAGAACAGTTTTGACATGCTTGCCAGGTGGCCAGAGCTTGTTCCTCAGAGAGATTTGTTCCCAGGACCTTACGCACTGCCAACACAGTGGAGACATTAAGAGAGGCACATAAGAAACCATTTTCTCAGAAGCTACAATTACTGGAGTAAGAAGCATAGAATGAATAATAAGACCAACGAAAATTTTACAGAGGTAGCCCACCAGTGAGTTCGCAAAAACCAAGGAACCTGAGACGTTAGGAGGTCACTTCCTTTGGCCCTCAGGGTCCCTGGCCCGCAATCTGAGGAGGGCCTTCGTGTTGGATTTTCATCCATGACACAGGGCCTCAGCATCTCAATGCTTGTGGTCACTAACAGGCAGCCAACAAACACATGAAGAAATGTTCATGATCACTAGCCATTAGAGAGATGCAAATCAAAACAACAATGAGATATCATCTCACACCAACAATAACAGCAGAGATAAAAAATGTAGAGGATAATAAATGCTGGCGGGGATGTGGCGAGACTGGGACACTCCTGCATTGCTGGTGGGACTGCAAAATGGTCCAACCTCTCTGGAAAGCAATATGGCGCTTCTTCAGAAGGTTGAAAATAGAAATACCTTATGATCCAGCAATTCCTCTACTTGGTATTTACCCACAAGAAAAACGAGCCACAAAATGTCAGGGTCATGAAAGATAAGAAAAGACTAAAGGGTGTTACAAACTATGAAGAAAATAACTAAATGCAGTGGGGGTCTTGATAGGATCCTGGAGCAGAAGAGAACAGTAGTGGAAAAATTGATAAAATTTGAATAGGGTCTTTCATTTAATGAAGGGTATTATAGCAGTGTTAGCCTCTTGATTCTTGTCATCGTGTACTGTGGTCATGTAAAATGTTAACATTAAGTGAAACTAGGTGAGAGAAATAGGAAAACCATACTCATTTTGCAACTTTTTTTCTAAGTCTAAAAGTTCAAAATAAGAAGTTAAAAGAAATATGTTGGTGGGGAAAGAAAGGAGGAGGGGAGTCTCTTCTGTCACCTGGCAGTGATCTCTTCCCTTGTCTCTTATTTTTGCAGGGTGCATGAACTGCAGTCCCTGAGTGAGATGCTGAAGGTGGAGGCCCATGAATCAGAGATTTTGTGCCTGGAGTATTCAAAGCCAGACACAGGTGCTTGGTCCAGAATGGCACAGAGCTCCTTCAATCCTGCCTGTGTCAGTGATATTTAGCTTGATTTTTGAGTGTGGGACTGATAATCCTTTTGGTTGTCACAAGAATTGGTCATCTTTTTGATCTGATCATTTGGTATCTTTGGGAGAGGACTGAATCTCAGCTCTGTCCCTGTTTCATGGCCCATTTGGCTTAAGAATATGGGGCTTTTTGTAGGGTCCTACTCTGAGCACTCATGGGCTGATGGAGTTCTTCCAAACCCAGGTCTGAAGCTACTTGCATCAGCAAGCCGGGACCGACTGATCCACGTGCTGGACGCTGGGAGGGAGTACAGCCTGCAGCAGACGCTAGACGAGCACTCATCCTCCATCACTGCTGTCAAGTTTGCAGGTGCAGGCAGGGTGATTGAGACACATTTTGCCACCTAACAGTGATGCTGTGGGATTAGCACTGGACTGTGAACCACAAGGTTGGCGGTTTGAGTTCACCAGCCACTCATCAGGAGAAAGATGAGGCTTTCTGCTCCCACAAAGATTTACAGCCTTGGAAACCCTATACAGGGTTGCTGTGAGTTGGAACCAACTCGATGGCACTTAGTAACAACCCATTCCCCGCACCCCTCACCCCGCCCCCACCATCTTGGGCCACCTGCCTCCCATCTCCATGAGACAGGAGTGTTAGAAGCTGGGAGGGCTGAGCTGGATGGAGAAGACAGGTAGATAGACTCTCATCCCTCATCCCAGGGGATGTGAGCCAGCCAGGTTGGGCTGAAGATGGGAGAAAGAAAAACCTCAGTTTAGACAGAAGCATCTTGATTTCAGTGGTTGTCCTGGCTATGTTGAGAAAAAGTGTGTGTGATATGGGAATGCGGTGGGAAGGGGCAGGGCAGGAGGATAGGCAAAGGAAAGGCTGGCCCCTCTGGGTGAGACAGTGGGAACAGCTGGGCTCCCTTCCTTCATAGCCAGCGATGGACAAGTCCGCATGATCAGCTGTGGAGCAGACAAGAGCATCTACTTCCGCACTGCACAGAAGGTCAGGACACTGGGCATCCTTGGATGGAGTGGGAGGGGACAGCAGGGCTCTCTTAGCTTACTGAAGCATCTGAGCATGAAGTCTGCTCACATGCTCCACTTCTAGTCTGGAGATGGAGTCCAGTTTACACGAACACACCACGTGGTACGGAAGACAACCCTGTATGACATGGATGTGGAACCCAGCTGGAAGTACACAGCCATCGGCTGCCAGGACCGAAATATTCGGTGAGCATTTACTTTTCATTCCCTAATGTCCTAGGTAGTCAGCTCTAGGCATCTGAGTACCCAGTCTTTTTCCTCTAGGGCTTTGTATCACTTTGAGACTACAGATTGAGCATTTTGCCTCACCCAGGAGATGGTGGCCCCTTTGGTGTTAGTGGCTTGCTCCCTAAGGGAATGGGGCTGGGAGTGAATGCTGGATTGCTGCCACCTGGGTGTGCTTGATCTAAGAATGGGCTGCTTTACAGGATCTTTAACATCAGCAGTGGGAAACAGAAGAAGCTGTATAAAGGGTCACAGGGGGAGGACGGCACCCTCATCAAGGTAAGGGCTCAGTAAAAATGAGCATTAAGTCAGGGGACTAGGGGAGAGAGGAGTGCTTGATCAGAAGCTCTGTGTATTCTCACCTCAGGTGCAGACAGACCCCTCAGGGATCTACATTGCCACCAGCTGTTCTGACAAGAACCTCTCCATTTTTGACTTCTCCTCTGGCGAGTGCGTGGCCACCATGTTTGGCCACTCAGGTGAGTGTAGCCCCAGCAGTCTACCTCTAGAACGTCACCCTTTCTTGGGACCCAGTAGGGCTTCTTGTTCCCTCCTCCACCCCACTCCTACCTTCACAGAACCTTTCAGCAGACCTTGGTTAGGAATTCAGAGTGACTCATTGGCCTTATCCTTTGTTCTTTACAGAGATTGTCACTGGCATGAAATTTAGTAACGATTGTAAACATCTCATCTCTGTGTCTGGGGACAGGTGAGCAGAAGAAGCCAGCTTCCCTGGGAGACAGATTCTTCCTCTGCCACAGACACACCCTGCCCTTGCCTCCCTTCATCTCAGGGGCTTTCTGTCCATGATGGCTCTGAGAAGCGGGACCGAATTGGCACATTTCTGGACTGGATCTGACTTAGCAGTAGAGGGTGGCTCATACCCCTTGCCAGCCCAGGGAGAAGGGGAACTGATGGCATTGCCACCTCTAGAGGGCCACTCTCCTCTCGTTGACCCAACTCTGTGGTTCTACCCTAGCTGCATATTTGTATGGCGCCTGAGTTCGGAGATGACCATCAACATGAGACAGCGTCTGGCTGAGCTACGCCAGCGTCAGCGAGGGGTCAAGCAGCAAGTACCATCCTCTCCCCAAAAGACTTCTGGACCCAACAGGTAATAACAGAATATGGGCAAATGGTGGGTGAGGGTCCAGTTGCTTGCTGTGATCTCACTCTCCTCTTGACTTGCTATGTAATGACTGTTTATCACATGAAGAGGCCTCTTCCCTCTGTGAGCCTCCTTTCACCATGACCTTCCTTGTCTTGGACTCAGGCACAAAACCCCATCAATGCTCTCTAGTGGACCAGCTCTCTCATCAGACAGTGACAAGGAGGGAGAAGAGGAGGGGACAGAAGAAGAAGAACTTCCAGCTCTGCCTGTCCTTGTCAAGAGTATCAAGAAAGAGCCAGGTCTGTGTTACTGTGGTCTGAGGCCAGGTGGCCACCAGTTGGTAACAGTAGCTGGATACACCTTTTGGGGATTGTGGGGGTATGAGCAGGGGAGCTGAGAAACAAGAATAGTTGTGCCTATCTCTGTAGGGTGTGGGCTGATGTGGGCATCAAGGCTCTGGAGATGGGTGGGCAGGAGACACACCTGCTGACTGCCTGTTTTTATCCAGCTTCAGTCCCCAGTTCAGCCCTGCCTCGAAGCCTGTCCCATTGGGAGATGAGTCGGGTGAGTCACCAATGTAAAGGCCAAGGAAGGGTCTTTCTTGTGAGGGAAGTTAAAGCAACTTTAACTGATCCCATTTAGGGGTGAGAGAAACTCAGGTATTCTTTTTTTTTTTTATGGTTTGTCTATGCATTTTCTTTTTTTTTTAATGTTTTATTGTGAATTATTCGATAGTTTACATGGGAGAACATTAGTTTTACATTCATTCTATCGGATATTGTTTCATTGCCATGGTTCCAATCCCCTCCATGAATCATCAACCAACCAAAGGGTATACCCTGCAAGCCTGCCCCCTACACTCCTCCCCACAGTCCTCAGCACACAGCCCCTCTCCCTCTCTGGATCTCAAGTCCCCAGCTGCTCCATCTATCCACGTCATTGTCTCTGCCTGCATCTCAGGCATCACTGCTTCTCTGGGTAGGGTCTCGCTCTTGGCTAGGTATTTACTTCTTGAGGGCTAGATGTGGAGGGCTGTGAGGGTCATCTCACTTGGGAAAGTGCACCACTTGTTCATCGTTTAGGGGGCGCCAAAGAACTTGTTGAGGTAGGAATTAGAGATGGGATGTCTGAGCCAAACAGAACTGAGTTCAGGAAAGCCAAGCACAAGCACCTTCTATAGTCAACAGTTTTAGGGGCAGTGGTGAGATGTCTCGGTGTACTCTGACTAGGTCAGGGCTCTCAAGTCTAGGCTGTTAGTTCAGCCTTGGTGCTGTAAAAGGACTGTGGGACATTGTTGCGGCTGTCCTCAGTGTAGGGGTGTCCACAACACCAGGTAAAGATTAGGACTAGAAATTCTTCTTAGAGAGGCTGTTGTTATTAAGTACCATCAAGTCGGTTGCAGCTCATAACGACCTTGACAAGGGTTTTCAAGGAGCATCTGGTAGATCTGAACCATCAACCTTGCAATTCACAGTCCAGTGCTGATCCTTACACATGTGAAACACGTGGACTCTGAAGCCAGACTTTCTGGGTTGTAATCTGAGGGCCATCTACTGTCTGTGGGATGGACAAAGTTACTTAAGCTCTCTGTGCTTCAGTCTCCACCTCTGTAAAAATATGGATAAAAGATTGTTGTGAGGATTAAGTAAGCTAATGTACATAAAGGGCTTAGCATTATGCCCACTAGATAGTATGAGTGATTGCTAGTATTATTATATGATTATTATTGTTATTCTTTTCCCACACCCCCTGGCCTACATCAGGCACAGGAGACAGAGTTCCTGGGTCCAGCTCCTACATCCAGCCAAGGATCCAGAAGAAGGGGGCGCTGGGCTCAGCCAGGCGTGGAACTGAGTGTTCGCTCCATGCTGGATCTGCGGCAACTAGAGACAATAGCTCCAAGCCCTAAGAATCCCCGACAGGGCTCAATGGGCATGGCCCTATCTAGTCCTGGAAAGTATGGTCAACAAGCCTCTTCGGCCTCACGTGCTAAACAGGTGAGTGAACATTCTCCTAGAGCTCTCCAAGTCCTAGCCAGTTTTGTGCCAACAGCTGAGGCCTGAGTCTCATCCTGCTATACTTGTTCAGGCCTTGTGGCACACTTGTAACCTGAGCTGCAGAATTAGGGTGGGACTGGCTAGGGTGTATGATGATTGGGTGGGCAGGGAAGGGTGCTAGTCTAGAGAGGGAAAGGCTGTCTTTGCTCAGGGCTAGGTTACCTCGAGTGTAAATGGTGGCTAGAGGTTTGCAGCCCAGGGTAACCTATGTAATTCTTCCAGAAGTTTAAGAATACCAGCTGGAAAGCAGTCAGCTTCTTGGTGTTTGTCCTCAGAGTTGGAGCATTCAGTATTTAACTTCCCTCCAGAATTGGTGTATATCAAATCCTTGCCCACCTCTACCTCTTCTTCAAAGTCCCTCTTCTCATGTCAGCAACTCCAGTAATGCCCCTTTGTGTATTCCCAGAATGGAAAGACCCCTTGGCCTCAGGTTTCCCAACCCTGTTCCTGCCCCCACGTTATCCGATTGTTGTCCCAAGAGGAAGGGGTCTTTGCCCAAGATCTGGAGTCTGCTCCCATCGAAGATGGTATTGTCTACCCAGAGCCAAGTGACAGCCCCACCCTGGATACCAGGCAAGGGTCCTGCCCTGGCCGACCTCATGAGGCCATGCAGCCCCCAGTCTGTCCTTCCTTCTGAGTGTTTCTTACTCTTTAGTCCTCATTCCCCAGGCTGTGCAGGGAGGGTTGGGCACCAGGGTACTCTGGGCTTGCCTATCACCTCATCATGCCTCATTCCTAATCCCAATCATAGAGGAGAAGGAAGGCAACAGGCCAAAGGGCTACTGCTCACCTCTGCTAACTATATTTCCTCTCCCATGCTGCCTGGCCTTGCTAACAGAGAGTTCCAGGTGCAGGCCCCAGTCCGAGGGACCCTGGGACGAGTGTACCCAGGCAACGGAGGCTCAGAGAAACATAGCCCTGACAGTGCCTGCTCTGTGGATTACAGTGGCAGCCGCCTTTCCAGCCCTGAGCACCCCAATGAAGGTGAGGCCAAGCCCAGGGGGGAGGCTCTGGTGACATGGGTGCAGTACAGCGTGATGTCTGTCTCCCCCTCCCCCACATCCAGACTCTGAGAGCACGGAGCCCCTGAGTGTGGATGGAATCTCCTCAGACCTTGAAGAACCAGCTGAGGTTGATGAGGAAGAGGAGGAGGAAGAGGGAGACACTGGCCCATATGGGCTACAGGAAGGCAGCCCCCATACCCCGGACCAGGAGCAGTTTCTAAAACAGCACTTTGAGACTTTAGCCAATGGGGCGGCTCCAGGTGTGGTTAAGGGCCCAGCATTTGGCCACTGAAATCTTCCTTTCTTCTCTCCTTGTGTAGCTCATTGGGAGGGTCCAAGGGCACGGCCTAGCCCTGGGGTTTCCTTCTAGGGGAGGTAGAATTTGGGGTGAAGGCTTAGCCTCTCTCTCAATTCATGATTTCTGTCATCCTGGTAGGTGGCCCAATCCGGGTACCAGAGAGGGCAGAGTCTCGGAGCATCTCTTCACGATTCCTGCTGCAAGTGCAAACCCCACCACTCAGGTATGAAGACTTCTCCCACAGCTGCTCTGATTCTCCTGTCCGCCTAGTGCTCCCAGTAGGGCTAGCCTCCCTCCTTCCAGGGCTCCTGTCTTCCCATGCCCAATAGGATTTTACACTCCTAATTTTGAGATAACTCGCTTGGCTTTGTGTCCTTCTCTCCTAGCGCCTCTATGGTGGCATGAAAGCTTCTTGTTATCTTGGCACCATGAGGCACTGAGCCTTGTCTGGGCTGCCTTCCATATTTCACCCTGCAGGGAACCATTCCCAACCTCCGCAAGCCCAGCCCTGAAGCTGAGACCAGCCCAGGTACCACAGGCATCTTGTGAGCAGCTGAGAGGCAATGGTGCCAGCCCCCCAGGTGCTCCCCCAGAGGCAGAGCCTTCCTCTGGCAATGCTGGCCTTCAGCAGACAACCCCTGTGCTGTTGCCACGACGCCGTCTGAACCCAGACAACACCTGGACTCCTAAGAGAGCAGCCTCAGCTGGCCCCTTAGGTGGACTCCAGAAAGCCCAGTCTGTGCACAGCCTGGTGCCACAGGGTGAGGAGCCTGGTGGACTCAGCTCCAGGGGGAGGGGGCTGTGGACTACACAAACGTGCAGAAAGGAGGGAAGGTGTAGTGTGGCCCTGAGGTGTTACTGTGCTTATCCTGCCTGTCCCTCGGTGCGCATGTGCAGAGGAACAGCAGCTCCCAGGCACTGCCAGGCCTTCCTCCCCACCTGACCACAGGTGTCTTCATCTCCTCTACAGATGAGGGCCGTCCACCAGGCCCATTACTCTCACGGACGATGGAGGCACAAGAAGGCCTGACCCAGGCTGATGGCCATCCATCTCGGCCCCACTCATACCAAAACCCCACCAGTTCCAAGACCAAGATATCCCGCAGCGTCTCTGTTGGGGAGAACTTGGGCCTGACAGCTGAACCTCAAGCTCCAGCTCCCATCCGAGTCTCACCACTCAGCAAGCTGGCTCTGCCCAGCAGAGCTCACCTGGTCCTAGACATCCCCAAACCACTGCCTGATCGTCCTACCCTGGCCACATTCTCACCTGTAACCAAGGGCTGGGCCCCTGGTGAAACAGAGCAGCCTGGCTCCCCAGCAGGCCTGGGAAAGGCCCACAGCACACCTGAGAGGAGGGCGTATTTGGGAGAGGGTACTATTCCCAGGCCTAGGACTGAGTGCCCAGCTCAGCCTGAGCCTAGCAGTCTCCTCCAAGGCCCTGAGAACTTGCAGGCCCCATCCCCTGAGAAGACTCCCAGCCCCATGGAATGTACCAGGCCAGGGGCAACCCTGAGCCAGGACTCAGGTGTGCATGACTTCCTAGACTTCCTAGCTCTCATCTTTCGCCCCATCCTCTCTCTCCCGTCTCTGTTGGCCGCTTTCTGGCTCCATTCCATTTCTGTGTGTCCAGCTTCTGGCGTGTTTCGTCCTGTCTGCTCCTGTCTTGGTCCATAAGTCACACCCCTGATGGTGAGACTCTCCTGCTAACCTCCATGATCTCCCTGTGACCCTGGGGCTAGGGCTGGTCCTGTGCTTTGAACCTTCTTTTGTTTGGTGCTGGGGCTGGTGTTGGGAGGTAAGGAGGAGGCAGGAGGAAGGGACTGAGAGCAAGTAGAGAGGGTACAATGCTTGGGGTAGACCTCTTCTGCTCAGAGTGACCCCTGGGTAGGAAGGCCTGAAAGGGCAGTTTGTTTGGCTTACTGAGCTCTATCTGTCCCTCCCAGAACAAGCAGTGAGCCTGGAGCAGTGTGAACAACTTGTAGCAGAGCTCCAGGGTAACTTGCGCCGGGCTACTCAGCTCTACCGTTTGGTAAGTGTGGGAAGACAGAGTATGTCAGCAGCTTAAGTGTCCATAGTAGCTAAGATTCCAGGGCAATAAAGTTCTTCCTCAGGCCTTGGGGCAATCCAGAACATCCTGGGCAGAGTAGGCGGATAGGTTAGACGCCAGGAAGGGCTCTTGAATCTAGCCCTTATTGGCCATTTCTGACTGAAAGCTGGAGACTTGCCTCATTTAGCAAGGTGCAACAGAGATTGCATGCCCTCCTTTGCTCGGGACAATCTCAGTTTCTGCCTGTTATTATAGTATAATTATTGATAGCATCCCTTTTCATTTTCAAAATTCATCTGATCACCCTGGACATAGGGGCAATCTATAGAGAGCCCACCGCCTTGGAAGGAAAGTGGAGTTGGCCTGTGGTGGTGTACAGAGTTGCTGATTTGATGTAGATGGGGCTGTCAGCTGATGGTATCCTCCTTTGGGCTAACCCGAGATTCAGACTCCAACCCATGGGTGTTTTTGGGTCAGCGGTGGTTATGGTCTTACTTGCTGAATTTGGGGGCTGCTAGGCCCAGGGGTGGGGAGCTCCCTTTTATGTGTCTCTTGATAGTTTCCTCCATGGTTTCTCCAACTTACCTCAGGGGCTCTTCTTGCAGGTGGCCAGCTATAAGACACCCACAGCAGAGCAGAGTCGCATCACTCAGCTCCTTAAAGACACCTTCTCCTCAGTGCGGCAGGAGCTCGAGGGCCTGGCTGGGACTTTGCTGTGTAGCCCTGGTGGAAGCCCTGGGGCTGTGGGAGCTGAGCAGACACAGGCCCTCCTAGAGCAATACTCAGAGCTGCTACTTCGAGCTGTGCAGCAGCGCATGGAACGCAGACTCTGAGTTCCAGAAGCTTCTCCCAAGTGAACGCGCCCCTCATTCCAAACTGTAGCCCCTTCTCCACTCACCAAAACTTGTGGGATGCTTGGAGTGGATAGGGATCAGTGCTAAGAGGGAAAGCAGCATTCCCAGCTGCCCCTCATGGGGCCCTTGTATTTATTAATTTATTTCCCTGACTGTTGCCTCACTTCCTTGGAACTCCTGCCTCCTCAGCGGCTCATCTTGTCATCTTGGTGCTGTGAGGGCTAGGAGGGCAGCCTTGCCCATCTGGGGAAACTGGGAAAGGCTGGCCCTCTCTTCTTAGAAGCCATTTGAAATCACTGCAGGGATCCACTCCCTGGGGTGGAGCATATACAGGGTATTCTGTGGAGTAGAGGTGAGAGAATTTGCCCTTCAGCTAACAGAGGGAGTTTCACCTCTACCTCCACTTCCCCTCCCAAACTAGCTGCACTCTCCTGGCTGCCAGAGCAGGGATTGTGTTTTCCCCTATTCAAAGTTTAGAAAGGCAGAGCCCTCTGGACCTCCAGGGCATTCCTTGCCATTTGGAGTCTCCAGTTGGTTTCAGGGCCTGAGCTCCCACATTCCAGTTCCCCTAACAAGGGGACCTAGCATTGTCTATCTCTGTGCCCTCCCTCCTAAGCCAGACCTTGTCGAACCAGCTGTGGGACATAGCTGCAGGACAGTAAGCCCTCTGCTGGACAAAGGAAACCCTGGCCTCCTTTCCTTAGGTCCTTGACCTCCCCTGTTCTCCAACCCTGGTCCCAATCAGGCTGCTGGAGGCCAGAGGCCACCTGCTCCCTGCATGGTGAGAGATGCTCAGTCAGAAGCCTGTATGGGAAATTCCCTTAATGGTTTACAGGGCGCCAGCCCACCTTCTAAGGACCTTAGCTGCAAGATGAAACTCACGCACTCTCTCAAACACACACACACACTAGTGACACACACACTTTAGTGTTCTTGCTAGAGTACTTGACTGGCTGCTGTATGCCAATTTTCCTCTCACATTCTGTCACAGTGTCACCACCCTGGCTTATTCAGAATTCATAATGAGCACAAAAGGGATGGGACACACTAATCCCAAATTCACACATTAATCCTAAATTCTGGATTCTTGGTGCTCCCAGTCTAGCGAATAAGAATGGCCCATGGGGGCCCTGGTTAGGATCGAAGGAGCCTCCCCTAAAGACAGTGTTAGCTCCCAGGGTGCTCCAAATGCTTAAGGTCGAGGGGCGAGGGAGGTACACAGGATTGTGTCAGGAGCCAAGAGACACACTGGAAAGGTGGTAGGTGGGACAGGTAAGTAGCGGAGGTGAGAGGGTAGATTAGTAAAAGAGACAGTTGTTAGTAAGGTTAAGGGGATGGACATGGAACACAGTAGGCTGGTAGAATGGGACCATATTAATAGTGCAGCGTTTGTTAGCGTTGGGTTGAAGAATGTGTGTGTCTGGCCCCTGTTTTCCCTCTGCCCTAGGTAAATCAGGAGAGCTTTTACCACAGCTATCGGCCACAAAACCGCATTCACCAGGTTGATAAACATTTGGGCCCAACTGGCTGTAAATTACTGTGGCGAGGTTTCATACTCACAGCGACCCTGTATGGGGTTTCCAAGGAGCAGCTGTGTAAGCAGAAGGAAATTGGATTCTGAAGGAGACCCACCTCTGTTGTATCAGCTTGAATGAATTTAAATAGATCAAAGCCTATTTCTTGCCCCCCTCTCCCCATACTTTTTGCTATCACCACCTGCATAGTCAAACTGCAAGGAAACCATAAAACCGGGTGGACCCTGGCAAGGGCTGCAGCTGCCCTCGTGAGGGATGATAATCCCCTCCAGCTGTACCATCCAACCAACTCCTCACACCAGCCACACCCTGCTCAAATAAGGTTCAGGCCTAGTCTCCTAGGCCGGGCTTCCCGAGTCTCAGCGGACCTGCCCCTCACAAGGAGGGAACTATACTCATACTAAGGTTTTTCCGGAAGGCGGGTGCCTTTCCCCTACCCCCTGATCAGTGTCAGGCCGGCGCTCAGTCCTCCTCTGCATGTCTGAGGCCACCGGCAACTGCCGTCCCAGCCGTTTTAAAAGGCCCTTATTTATAACTTTTATACTTCGTCCAGGCCATGGCGCTTCCCTTCTCCCCGGGCTCGTATGGGGATGGGGCTATTTTTAACGTGTCCATTTGTATTGATGTATGAGCTCATCAATAAATAATCATTTATTAACTTTGGAACGCAATGAGTAGGGGAGACGGAGGTGCTGTTTCACCTTCGACCAAAAACCGCGCGTATGGGGAGGGGCGGGGCCCCGGGGAGAGGCGGGGCCGCAAGCGGCCTCTAGGGCGCAGCGGCGGCGGCGGAGTCATGGCGGAGGCGGCTTTGGAAGCCTTGAGGAAGGAGTTACAAGAATTCCCGGCCGCGGCAAGGGGTGAGTCGGCTCTCAAGGAGGCCTCGGCGTTGTCCGTGGAGCAACCTCAGGACGTGGGCGGCCCCTTGGGCTTGCAGACAACCAAGTCCTGAAGTCGGGCGCGCTCCAGTCGGTCCTGTTCCTCAGACCCCAGCGCGCACCCGCCTGCCCAGGTCTTGGTCTCCTGAACAACTTCCGCCCGCACGTGACTGCTGGTGGCCCCACCCCCTCGGCTTCTGGCGGCCTCTCTGCTCTCGGTTCCCCTTGTCCTGGACACACCCTTGAGCTTTCCAGGGGGCTTTCTCTGTGTGGTAAAAATAGAGATCACGAAACATTTTTCTATTTTAACATTTCATATATTTTATATATTTTAACATTTCATATATTTTAACATTTAACAGTTCATTGACGTTAATTACGTTCAGCATGTTCTGCAACCATCCCCACTCTCCGTTTCCAATATTTTCTACCATCCTTTATAGAAACTATTCTGAGGGTATTGCATTTCTAGTAATTCACAAGGCTTGGTCCAGTTTTGACCCTGGTGCTGTCCTCTTCCCACTATAGCAACGCACTGAATAAAATCTGGGCAGTTTGTTCCCTTCTTGACCTTTCCTATTGTGAAGTCCTATATTTTAACATTTATTTAAATTTTATTCTGGGGAAAGATAAAAATGCAATGTGAACCATTTTTAAGTGTATAATTCAGTGACCTTAATTATATTCACCATTTTCTGCTGTCATCACCATTTTCATATTTTACATTAATCCCAAACTGAAACTTAGTACCCCTTTGGAATAACTGATTCCTTTCCTCCCCTCATCTCTTAACCACTAATTGTAGATAGTTCATATCAGTGAGATCTTAGAATATTTGTCTTCTGTGTCTGACTTCACTCAGCATTTTTCAGGGTTCATCCATTTGGCAGCATGTATGAGAATACCCTTTTTTTTTTATGGTTGAATATAGTGTATGAATACCACATTTTGTTTCTTCATTCATCTGTTGATGGTTACTTGGGTTTCCATGATTTGAATATTTGTAGTGAACATGGATTATAGGTAGTCTCTCTTTGAGTTCCTACTTGCAAATCTTTTGGGTGTACTATATACTTAAGAGTGGAATTGCTGGGTAATTTGGCAATTCTGTTTAACCTTTAGAGGAACTGCCGGACTCTTTTCCACAGAGACTGTACCATTTTACATTCCCACCAGCACTGTGCAAGACTTCCAAGTTCTCTACATCCTCACCAACATTTTTTGATAATTCCCATCCTAGTGGATGTGATGTAGTGCATTAGGTAAATTTGCTGCAGTAGACCTTTTAAAGTGTTAAAGAGTAAAATGTCAGTTTGAGGACTAAGGTGTGCCTGGTCCAAGTCGTAGTACTTTCAATGGCCTTATATGCATATGAAAGTTGGACAATGAATAAGGAAAGCAATAGAAGAAGCAATGCATTTGGGTCATGGTGTTGGCAAAGAAGATGGACTACCAGAAAAAGAAACAAATATGTCTTGGAAGAATACAACCAGAATGCTCTGTATAAGCAAGGATGCTGAGACTTTGTCATTCTTTGGGCATGTTGTCTGGAGGAATCAGACCCTGGAGAACGACATTGCGAAAAAGAATAAGACCCTCAAGGAGATGGATTGGCACAGTGGCAGCAACAATGAGCTCAATCATACAGTTGTGAGGCTAGCCCAGGACCGGGCAGTGTTTTGTTCTGTTGTGCATGGGTTGCTATGAGGGAGCAACTTGACAGCCCCTAGCAACAAGTGGATGTGATGGGCTATCTTATTGTAGTTTGGATTTGTGTTTCCCTAATAACTAATGATGGATCAGCACTGAACTTCAAACCACAAGGCAGTTCAAATCCACCAGCTGCTCCTTTACAGGGTCACTATATATCTTATATGGAAAAATGTCTATTCAAGTCTTTTGACCATTTAAAATTTTTTTTTTTGTCTTTTTGTTGTTGAGTTGTAGGAATTCTTAATATATTAGGGATGTGTTAAACCCTTATAAGCTATATGGCTCCCAAATATTTTCTGCCCATTCTGTAGGTGGTCTCATCCTTTCATTGATAAAGTCTCTCAGTGTGCAAAACTTTTTCATTTTGATGAAATCCAATTTTATTTTTTTGTTGTTGCTTTTGGTGTCGTAGCTAAGAATTCATTATTGAAAACAAGAGCTTGAAGCTTTACTGCTATATTTCCTTCTAAGTTTGTAGTTCTTACATTTAGGTCATTGGTCCAATATGAAGTATTGATCCATCTAACTTCATTCCTTTGCATGGGAGACTTAATTGCCCAGCACCATTTATTGAAGAAACTATTTTTTCCCCATTTAATGAACTTAACACCAGTGTCAAAACTCAATTGGCCACAAATGCAAAAGTCTAGTTCTTGACTCTAAATTCTATTCTGTTGTCTAGCTTCATGAAAGGACCATGCTATTCTGATTATTGTAACTGTATGATACATTTTGAAATTGGGAAGTGTGAGTCTTCCTATTTTGTTCTTTTTCAAAATCATTTTGACTGTTTGAGGCCCTTTGCAATTCCATATAAGTCTGAGAATTGACTTACATTTCTGACAAACAAAACAAAGACTTGGAATTTTGGTAGGGACTGCATTGAATCTGTAGATCACTCTGGGTAGTATTGAAAATTGGGCAACAAATAAGAAAGACTATAGAAGAATCAATGCATCTGAATTATGTTGGAGAACAATATTGAAAGTACCATGGACTGCCAGAAGAATAAACTAATCTGTGTTGAAGGAAGTCCAGCCAGTATACTCCTTTGAAGCCAGATGGCGAGACTTCATCTCTCAGACTTCAAACCTACTGTCAGGAGAGACCAGTCTCTGGGGAAGGGCATCATGATTGGTAAAGTAGAGGGTGAGCGAAAAAGAGGAAGGCTCTCAATGAGTTGGATTAACACAGTGGCAGCAGCATTGGGTTCAAATGTAACAACAACTGTGAAGCTGGTACAGGGCCGAGCAGTTGTGCATAGGGTTGCTATGAGTCGGAACCGACTTGATGACAGCTAAAACAACAACATTAGATCTTCTAGTTCATGAACATGAGATGTCTTGCCATTTATTTAGGTATTCTTTAATTTCGGTCAGAAATGTTTTATATTTTTCAGTGTTTGCATTTCACCTCCCTTGTTAAATTTTTTCCTAAAAATTTTATTCTTTTAGATGGTATATAATGGAGTTGTTTTCTATATTTCATTTTCAGATTGTTTATGGCTGCTGTATAGAATACAACTGATTTTTGTATGTTGATCTTCTATCCTGCAGTTTTGCTGAAATAATTTATTAGCTGTAGTAGCTTTTCTGTGGATTCTTTAGGATTTTCTGTATATACATATTCATGTAATCTGCAAATGGAAATTTTATTGTTATTCCGATTTGGATACTTTTTATGTTTTTTTCTTGCCTGGTTGCTCGAACTAGAGCTTTCAGTACAGTGTTGAATAGCCGTGGTGAGAGTGGGTATATTTGCCTTGTTTCTGATACAGGGGAAAGCTTTCAGTCTTTGAACATTGAGCATATTTGCTGTATTTATCATGTTAAGGAATTTCCCTTCTATTCCTAGTTTACTTTGTGTTTTTATCATGAAAGAGTGTTGGATTCTGCCAAGGGTTTTCTCTGCATCCTTTGAGATCATCATGGCAGTGCTTGTCCTTCGTTCTATTGTTGTGAAGTGCTGTCGAGTTGGTTCTGACTCATAGCCACCTTGTGTGCAGTTTCCAAGGATGGGCTGGTGAGTTTGAACTGCCGACCTTGTGGTTCAAACTGACTTTGTGGTCCAGTGCTTATCCTACAGCATCACACCAGGACTCCACTTTATTCTATTAGTGTGGTGTTTTTACTTCGATGGCTTTTTTTTTTCTATTTAAAAAAAATTTGTGTGTGTGTGTGTGTGTGAATTGAGTGAAGGTTTACAGATCAGATCAGTTTTACATTCAACAAATCGTACACTTAGTTTCATCTCAATGATTGCAATCCGCTCCAAGCAACAACAGTTATCCTGTTTCTCCCTGTAGTTCCTATTTCTAGTCCCCTTACCTTCCCATCCCTTCTCAATTTGCCCTTAGGTAAATGCTATCCTTTTGATATTGAATTATTCCATTGTGAGCATACCCTACTAGTGTTGTTGTCCCTCCATATACCTATTTACTACTTGGTTGAAAATTGGACCACAAGGGTGAGTTCTTTGCCAGACATGAAGTGTGGTCAAGGACCATAGTCTCAGATTCCTCCAGTCTCTTACTGACCAGTAAGCCCAGTCTTTTTAAAAAATAATTTTGAATTTTGTTCTGTATTTTCTGTCACTCTATCAGAGACCTTCTAATATGATCCCTTTAGAGCAATAGGTAGTAGTAGTTAGGCACCGTCTAGTTCTTACGGTCTGTGAATTGTGAAGACTGATGTTCAAATGTTCAGTTAGTCTGTTGGACTAATTGATTCCAGGTCTCTTCAATTCTCACCACTCTTTCTATAGCACATGGAGAAACCAACAGCTGCACCTTAAATGGCTACTCATGAGCTTTTAAGATTCCAGACATTACTCACCAAAGTAAGATGTCAGACATTGTCTTTGTGGACTGTGTTATACCAGTTGGCCATGGTGTCCTCTGAGACTATGGTCCTGAGCCCCCAGACCCAGCATATTTGATAATATCTTAAGTTTTCATCATTTTGCCTGCTGTATGCTCCACTACATTTATAGTTGTGTTTGCAGGAGATGTAAATACCCATGAACAAATGTCTTCATTCAAACTCATATATATTTGTGGGCATACTCCCATACTCATTCAGGCTTTGTCTCTGACCATGTATCTACCTGTAGAACACCATTGTTCCAAGATTATATATATATATATATATCACTATTTTCCTCTATCCTTACTAGCCTTTGCATGTCTCCCTGGTTCTTCACCTGTCTTCATCATTCTTCGGATAACCTCCCTCTTCTCGTATATTGCCCTCCCTATCATCTGTGCTAATATGTATCTATCCTTTAGTCAGTAACTCCCCCTCCCCCCCATCATCTAATCATCAAAGAATGTTTCTTTTAGTATGAAAAGAGTTCTTACAATAGTGGCTTCATACAATATTTGCCCTTTTGTGATTGACTAACTTCATTCAGCATAATGTTCTCCTGGTTCATTCATGTTATGAGGAGGTTCGTCACAGGTTCATTGTTATTCTTCAACATTTCATAGTATTCTGTTGTGTGTATATGCCAAAGTTTGTTTATGCATTCTTGTATTGATGGGCCTTTAGGCTGTCTCCATCTTTTTGTTATTGTGAATGGTACTGCAGTGAACATTGGTGTACATATATCTACTCGTGTCCTGGCTCTTATTTCTTGTGACTATATACCAACAAGTACAGGGATTGCTGGGTCATCCGGTATTTCTGTTTCCAACTTTCTCAGGAAGCACCATACCATTTTCCACAGTGGTTGAACCATTTTACAGTCCCACCAGCAATGTAGGAGAGTCCCAGTCTCTCCACACCCTCTCCATAATTTGTTGTTTTCTGGTTTTGTTTTGTTTTTTAATTTTGCTAATAATGCTGGTGTGAGGTGATATGTCATTGTTGCTTTAATTTGCATCATGAAGTCCTGGTGTGACACTGCCGGGTAATGTGTTTTGAATCTCAGGGTTGGCAGTTCAAATTCACCAGCTGCTTTTCGGAAACCCTACACAGGGTCGCTATGAGTTGGAACCAACTCGATGGCACTTAGCAACAACAATGGCTAATGAGGATTGATGGATTTTTCTGATGTTAAACTACTCTCTCACATTCTTGGAAGAAATTCTACTTGGTCACAATGTATAATCCTTGTAATGTGCTATTGGATTCAGTTTGCTACTATTTTGTTGAGGATTTCTGCATTTGCATTCATAAGGGATATTGGTCTATAGTTTTCTTTCCTTACGGGCTCTCTATCTGATTTTAGTATCAGAGTAGAATGAGGAAAGAAGTGTTCCCTCCTCTTCTGTTTTTTAAGAAGAGTTTGAGTAGGAATGGTGTTAATTCTTCTTTCAGTGTTTGGTAGAATTCACCAGTGAAGCTATCTGATCCTGGACTTTTCTTGGTGGTAGGTTTTTGGTTACTGAGTCAGTATCCACCCTAGTTATATAGGTATGAAGTCTTATTCTTAACATCAGACACAAGGGTGGTGGTTGGATTCCCTTTCTCTGAACCCTTGCAGGGAAGAAGTAGTCTTATTTAGTCAGAACTGACTCGTCCAAGCTGTGAGAAGTGCAGCACTCTGGGACGAATGGAGGCAGCTGCACGAGTCATCCTTGGCATTTCTCCTCTGTATTTTTGCTCCTTCCTTCTTTCTCTCCTTCTATTTTTAATTGATACCAATGAATATTTTAATTGATACCAATGAATATTTTAATTGATACCAATGAATATCAATACAGGAACATATTTCAAAAAACAAAACATAGAAAATGAAAATATAATGTAAGTAAGGTTCCTTTTCCATCCCAGGCCTCTAGTTTGCATCATCCCAGAAATACTCAGTGTCTACCTGTGCACACATATGGCTGCATTGTAAACACACCCTCTGCTCCCTGGTGTGTGGTGGTGGTTGGTTGGTGCACTGATCATTCCGTGTATCCTCCTACCTCATTCTTTACACACCTGTGTACTAGGGCTGCACTTTACTTAATCAGCCCATCATCGATAGGCATTTAGGTTATTTCCAAGCTATTGTTTTCAGTAATGCTGCCGTGAACACTTTGTGTATTCATTTAACAAATCCCTATTAAGCACCTGTATGTGCCAGGCTCTGTTTGGGAAACATTGCTCAACGTTGCCCTCTGCCCCTGTGGTGCTTACCTCCTAAGTGAGGAGACACCTAGCCCAGCAGTCAGTTCTAACTCCAGGCCACCACATGTGTTGCAGAGTAGATCTATGCTCCAGAGGGTTTTCTAGGAAGGAAATTGCTAGGCCTTTCTTCTGAAGTGTCTCAGGGTGGATTTGAACTGCCCGCCTTTCAGTTAGCAGCCCAGTGCTTAACCGTGTGCACCACCCAGAAACTTTACAGTTAACAGTAGGCACACTAAGTGAATAAATAATGGATTAGAAGCTAAGTGCTATTGAAAGAAACTGTAAAGCCGAATGAGGGGCTCAGGGATGGGGGTGGAGATTGGTTGCAAGTTTAAACAAAATGGCTAGGATGGGCTTCATTGAGGAGGTGACTTTTGGGCACAGAAGGAGGGGAGGGCGGGAGCCTTATAGACGTCTGCGGAGGGGCATTTCAGGTACCAGCACTGGCCAGGCAAAAGCATGCCTGCTGGGAGCATGCCTGGTATGCTCAGGGAAGAGGGAAAAGGCCCGGTGACTGGAGCAGAGACTATGCAGATGCACAGGTTGTTTTAGTGGATTACATTTCTAGCAGAGGGATTGTTGGATCAAAGGAGATGTTTGGATACCTTTTGAAACTCCTCTCTCACTTTGAAGCCCCAAGAGAGAAAAGTGGGCATTCCCAAAAGGAAGTTGACTTAAAAGCAAACACATCAAAATGAAAGAAATACAAAAAATGCAAAAGGTATAAAATGAGCAATTTCCACCTATTTTAAGAGTTCCAATGAGAATAACAGGGGGAGAGGGCTACTGAGCCCCAGATCCCCTTCTTCCAGGGTGACTGCTACGTGGACTGGCATTGCTCCAACTTCTAGGATCTGCCTGGCAGGTTCCGTCTTTCTACCATTCACTCTGACGGAGACACAAGCTCGCCCATCAGTTCTTTCCTTTCTAACTTTCCCAGGCCCACCGAAGTCCTACCGCTCAATTTCATGTTGTGATCTAAACATGTATTGACTTTCCAACTGATTGCAAGGCTGATCACCCCCCATGTTGGAGACACAGTTGTTGAGAGGTGGAGTGTGACCTTGAGGTGAAGGGGCAGTGACCATTCAGCATAGGGTGCAGTAGTCAAAACTTTCCCCTGTCCTTGAAGCTGGGAGAGGGACCAGCAGAAACATCTATAATATGTATGATAAGGGGCAGGCACCAGACAGAAGGAAGGCTGGTTGGGCCTGAGTATGGAGTCGCTTGCATGCAAGACGGGCAGACTTTATTCTGTAAGTAGTAAGTCATCAAAGGCTGTTTACTGCTACTGACCACTACAGTGGAGGGGGTGAGACCCCACGGGTGTCTTTGTTGGTGGGAAATAATTCGGCGAATGAATTCACGGAGACTCTTTTTCCATCCAAAAATGTCTCTTTATTGCTCTAAGACCACAGTTTTTATATCGTTTTACTACATTACTTAAGCGTTTAATCAATGCTAGTTTCGGAATATCAATAATTTTTTCTTTACAACAATAGTCAGGGGATGTGCGTAATCACAGTTTCTTTGAAATACATCAGAAACTTAGTTCTATAGTCAAACATCTACATTTAAGGATTCTTCTATCATGTTCTGTTAAGACTACTTATGCTTCACTAGCTACAATAATTGCTTTATTGTGGGGGAAAGGAAAGGATGTAAGTAGGATCACAATATTCTTTTTATTATCTGATTTCATTATGTACTATAATAATGTTTCACGTTAATCATATGTTCCTATGTGATTTTTTCTTTTATCCTGTTTTTCTAACTCCTAGTGTTCTAACTATTATCTTCAGCATTGTGTGTGAGTAAAGGAGCTATGGTAGCGTAGTGGTTACGAATCGGGCTGCGAACCTAAAGGTCAGCGGTTCGAAACTACCAGCTGCTCCGCGGGAGAAAGATGAGGCTTTCTACTCCCGTAAAGATTTACACCCTCGGAAACCCTGTACAGGGTCGCTATGGGTTGGAACCGACTCGACGGCACGTAACAACAACAACAACAACAATTAAGTTAACAATTTATTTGAAACAGGTGAATGCATTGTGGCCAAAATGCTCTGTCAAACATTACCTAAATGTGAATTCTACACAGCTAATTGTAACCTGTATTCTTCTGCCAACTTCTCAGAGCACAACGACTCTATTAAAACAGGGGTCGGGTATGATTATTAAAACAACATTATTTAGGGGTCTGCCATGGAAGCACAAGAAAAGCACACACATATATATATTAAAGCAAGAAATTTAAAGTCTGACTATAAATCTAGCTGGAACAACTCCGAGGGGCTTGCTCCTGTTGAAGCCAATGCCTCCAATCCGGCGACCATTGTCACGCAGATTCCTTCGGAGTGGGCGTGACAGTTTACTATGAATGTGACAAGATGAGATTGTATTTTAGGAAGATATCTGGAGCCGGGGTAATGAATGGTTTTGGGAGGAAGGGGAGTTAAGCCAGGGAAACCAGTTAGTTATGGCAGGGGATGTTGAAGACTTTGATTGAGTCAGATATTTACTGAGCAATCTACTGTGTGTTGGGTACTGTTTTAGATCTGGGATACATCAGTGAACAAGACAAGTATCCCTGCCCTCATGGAGACTACATTCTAGTGAAGGAAAGAGATTGATAATTTAAATAAATAGTGTGTTAACTTATTACCAAAATCACTGCCATTGAGTCGATTCCAACTCAGCAACTCTACCCTGCAGGGTTTCCAAGGCTGTACTGTTTACCAGAGTCCTGTTATGGCACTGTAGGATACACACTGAACTTCCAAGGCTAGTTTGAACTATAAGATCGGCAGTTCAAATTCACCAGTCATTCCTCAGAAATCCTATAAAGGGTCGCTATGAGTTGGAACTGACTCAATGGCGCTTAACAACAACAATCTTTACAAGAAGTAGACCTCTGCATCTTTCTCCCAAGGAGCGTCTGGTAGATTCAAATCTCTGACCTTAGGTTAGCAACCGAGCTCTTAACTACTGCATCACCAGGGTTCTTTACATAGTTTGTTAGATGCTGATAAAATGGTAAGGAAAATAATAAAATAGGGAAGGGATATAAGGATTTATAGGCATACTTGGTTAAGCACTTGGCTACTAATTGAAAGGTTGGTGGTTTGAATACAACCAGAGGCACTTTAAAAGAAAAACTTTGTGACCTACTTCTGAAGGGTGGCAGTCATTGATTCCTATGGAGCACAGTTCTACTCTGATACACACGGGTCATCATGAGTTGGAATCAACTCAGAGACAACTGGTTTTGTTTTTCATTTAAAATAGAGATTATTGGGGGGCAGTTCAGAAGATTCACCAAGATGACATTTGAGTGAAAATGCAAAAGCAGTAGCTTTAATGCGGAGGAAGAAAGGAGAGGGGTGGGATTGAGAAGCTCTTGGAGGTAGACTCATGGGACTTAAAGATAACCAATAAGATAACAGAAGTGAGGGAGAAGGATGAGTCAAAAGTAAGCTATTTTTATTACGGATGATAAGGGCTGCTACAGACATCCACACAGGTGGCACTCTGCACAAACCATTCATTAAGACCCCAGGGTTTCATGTGCTAGTCTGTCTCCTCAGTTAGGTTGTAAGCATCTTGAAATGACACCTTCACACTGGCCACTCCAAGTGCTGAGCACGTTCCAGAATATTCAGTAAATATACACTATTTGAGGGCACTGCAGCGCCATGCCCCAGCCTGACCAGCCCTTGGCCTTGGACCTCAACTCTACTCGCTCTGGAGCTCCCTGTACTGCTCCGGTAGCTGGTTTTTTAATAATGCTGGGAAGGTGGCCATTCCATATGGGGAAGCTAAGGGTCTGTTGTGCTTGGATTGGCCTGGGCTATGGACTGAGCAGGACCCCCTGGCTCCTGTGACCCATCCTGCAGTATAGATATGCTTCACGCTTTCTCCTTTTACTTTCTCGCTTCATTCTTGAATTCCTTCTTGCCCAGGGTTCCTTGGTCACTTAATAATGAACATTGCTTAGTGACAGTGTGGCCAACCAGGGAAGGTGTGTCTTCCATAGGTAGAGGGGCACCAACATCACCTTCCTCTCTCTTTCAGAGCTCAGCGTGCCTCTGGCTGTACCCTACCTGGACAAGCCCCCCACTCCTCTCCACTTCTACCGGGACTGGGTCTGCCCCAACAGGCCCTGCATCATACGCAATGCTCTGCAGTCCTGGCCAGCGCTCCAAAAGTGGTCTCTTCCTTACCTGAGGTGGGAGCTGTCCTGGGAGGGGGAGGGGGTAGTGGGTAGTGCTTTGTGACCTCTGGGCCTGGCCTGAATGTCCATTCCTCCAGGGCCACAGTAGGCTCCACAGAAGTAAGTGTGGCCATCACCCCAGACGGCTATGCAGATGCTGTGCGGGGAGACCGCTTTGTGATGCCAGCCGAGCGCCGCCTGCCCCTGAGCAGTGTGCTGGATGTGCTGGAGGGGAGAACTCAGCACCCCGGGGTCCTTTATGTGCAGAAGCAGTGCTCCAACCTGCCCACCGAGCTACCCCAGCTGCTGCCGGACCTGGAGCCTCACGTGCCCTGGGCTTCTGAGGCACTGGGTGAGTGGAATAGGCTGGGTTATGGGATGTGTCTGACCCAGGGACAGTGCAGGGTGCTATGAGAAGGAAGGGAGCAGTTCTCACCCTTTGATGATGATTTGGCTCACACCCTTGGTCCTCCAGGGTCAGGCACTGCCATGACATGATAGAAGAGGAACTGCTGAGAATTGCTGCCTTTCTTCTGCTGCAGGGAGGTGGTCCATTTCCCCAGGCTCTCCAAACCTCTGCCTCTTAACTCCAGCACCACTAGGGCCCCTTCCTCCTGCCAGTGTTTTGCCCCAACATCCCTGTAGGGTGCTTATCCCCAGTCTGGTGTGAAGCATATGCTCTCTTCTAACTCATCCTCTGCCCTCTGATCTGCAGGAAAGATGCCTGATGCCGTGAACTTCTGGCTTGGGGAGGCAGCTGCAGTGACATCTTGTAGGTATCTGGGGAACACTAGAAGAGAGAAGATGAAGCTGACAGTGGGCAGTTGGGCCTAGAAGAAAGAGGGACTGACTGTCCTCCAAGATCTCTTTAGGGATTCTGGGCCCACAGAGAGTGGTGTTGGGGGTCGGATAGCTATTCTAGGTCATTAGAAAGCTCTCAGCAGGTCCACTGGGTTGGGAGGTGAACTTGGGAGAAAGTTGTGTGTTTGGAGATGAACCCAAGCTGGTGACTGCCAAGTCACTGGTGGCTGAGATCTGAAGTGCCTGCCAACACCTTGAATCTGCTTTTACTTTTGTGTAGGTAAAACACCGAGCATATACCAAGTTTCTACCTGTACACGTCAGTGACACTGATGACATTCTTCAAGTCATGCAGCCATTCTCCCTCATTGTCCAAGTTCTTCCTCCCCAGGAATATAAGTGGCTTCCAAAAGTTAATGGCAAATGGAATGTGTAAAGATAATGGGATGTCCCACAAGCCTTTGAAGCCCCTTGTACAAATGCCCTGCTCTCTAAGGTCTCTAGCTATTTTTCCAAGATGCTGTTGTCAGTTTGCTTCCACATAGATAGAGCTTAAAACAGCATCGTGCCTGAGGTAGACATTCTTACTAGTTAGATGGAACTGTTACTGGGTTTTAAGAAGACTTCGGGGGATACTTCTGACTTAAGGTTTAAAGATTATTTTAGGCCATGCTTTGACTCTCCATGTTCTCTTCTTTTACACCATCAGGGGTCTTGAGGTGCAAGGCTCTGAATGGGGTGTTTTTCCCTCCTGTGCTCCTGTCTCTCATAACCGTGTCCACGGGGTCTTTTTTGTATTGGCAGTGCACAAGGACCACTATGAGAACCTCTACTGTGTTGTCTCAGGAGAGAAACACTTCCTGTTACATCCACCCAGTGACCGGCCCTTCATCCCCTATGGTAAGAGGTGTGGCTTGCTGGGCAGCAGGTGACCTGAGTGAGAGGGTGGGCAGTGAGGACTGAGAAGACTGGTGCCCCAGGCCTGTGGCCTGGACAAGGCATCTTGACTTCCCTAGGCCCCTGGCATTGTCCCTGAGGCCCAGCAGCCAGTGGGAGTGACTGAGAAAGGGGATGTGGGAAAGGGACAGGAAGCACTGTCTGCTGAGCTCCCCACTCTTCTTCTGGCTTCAGAACTGTATACCCCAGCAACTTACCAGCTCACTGAGGAGGGCACCTTTAAGGTAGTGGATGAAAAGGCCATGGAGAAGGTGTCTATCTTGTTCTTGGGTCCCTAGGAGAGGGAGGGAAGGGGACAGCATGGGATCTGAGAAGTAGACATGAAAGATTTGGGAAGGTGGCACCTTCCTCTGAAAAATTCTGAAGTCTGGAGCTTCCCAGGATTGAACGGAGCGGGGTTAGGGGGTTTACCTTAGGAAAAGACAAGGCCCAAGTTCCTTGACCCCACTGTGTCTCCAGGTGCCCTGGATCCCTCTGGACCCCTTGGCACCAGATCTGACCCGGTACCCCAGGTACTCTGGGGCCCAGGCCTTGCGTTGCACCGTGCAGGCTGGCGAGATGCTTTACCTGCCAGCCCTGTGGTTTCACCACGTCCGGCAGTCCCATGGCTGCATTGCTGGTGAGGAGCTACATGGCCACAGCCCAGCAGCATCTGGGCAAGGTGGCCAGGGAGGCTTTTGGTTAGAAGGGTTTGAAGAGGGTGCCTTCAGCTCACACCCCTGTTCTCCCCACAGTGAATTTCTGGTATGACATGGAGTATGACCTCAAGTACAGTTACTTCCAGCTGCTGGACTCTCTCACCAAGGCCTCAGGCCTCGACTAGTGGAGCCCCAGTGAACTCAGCTCAGAGAACTGTCAGAGCCCTCCAGGGCCAGGCTGATTCTAGAGACACCTGGATGTTGCGTGCACACCAACTGTTGGCTCAGGGCCAGGCTTGGGTTGGGAGCTTTAGAGACTCTTGGGGTGAGATCAAGAGGACCAGGAAGTGCCAGACAGGTCTGGGTGAGGGTTCCAGGCAAGTTGCCACACAGATGAGGCAGTGCCTGTCACAGGGAGGAGTGGGGCTTCTCCACAGCTTGGTGGCCTTGGGCAAACTGCTGCATCTCAGAGCATCAGTGTCTACATCTGTAGAATGGAGATAATAATGGTCCTGATCTCATGGGCTGCAGTGGGGCCTGGAAATGTTCTCTGTCAGGCCCAGCGCAGGCAAGCGTGCAGGAAATGCTCAATAAAAGGTAGTGATTCACAGGTGATTTACCCGCTGTGGACTGTGAGTGCTTGGCAGTACAGGTAAAAATCTCACAGCCGCCACAGCCCCCACCCCAGTCTCTGATGTTGGAACTCTCTGTCCTAGAGCTGGCTTTGCCCTGGCCTTTTTGCCTCTCCTCCCCCAGCTTCAGTGTAGCTGGTGGGATCAGGGCCCTGGGGTAACCTCCCACAATAAGCCCAGGGAGGATGGGAGCACATAGCCCTCCTGGGTTCCTTTGCAGAAGGACTAGGTCTCCTTACTAGATTCTCTCCTGCAACAAACCAGGCTCTTGAGACAGGAGAGCCTCCCTTCTTCCAAGTGCCAACCAGAGGCCTCAACCTGAGCCACTCAGCACCCATCTTTGAGGATGGGGGCAGCGCAGCACCTGGCTTTGAAGATGTTTTATATAACAGAGCCACTCCCCTGCCAGATGATGATAGGGCCCCCAGGCACTCCTCTCCGATTGGCTCAGCACTTCAGCCAAGACTGGGCATTCCTGTCCTACCGGTACCAGGAAGTTGCAAAAGGCCCTGCTGATGGGGGGCTCAGCTCTTCCCTTTGCCTCTGCTCTGAAAGGCCACCCCTGCTTCTCAGACCTCAGTGGCCCCTCACACTGCACCTTCCTTTTCCTTCTGCTTAGCCCCAGGCAACAAGCACTCCTGGTAGCCTCCCTCCTTGGGATAAGACCTGGGAGATCAGGGTCAAGTGGTGGTGGTGGGGGGGGCGCAGATGATGTAGCCTGGGAGAACTGGGTCTTTCTGGGACCTGGGGCAGGGGTAGGGGAAGCAGCCCACACATAGGGGCTGATGGCTCCAGTCCAGGCTGAGGTGCCTCATTTCCTGGACAGGTGGCTGGTCTAGGAGTGGGTGTGGGGCTTGGGCGGAGCAGAAGAGTCAGGTGGGAGGGATCAGAGAAGAGTTGGGACACCCCTGGATCTTGGTTAAAAATCTGACAGTCCGTGGTCCAGAAGCTGCTGCCTGCCATTCCTCGCCCCTGAGGACTCCTAACCTCATGGCTCTGGTAAGGCTGGCAGGGCACTGGGCCCCATGCTGACCCCTACCTGAGCCCTGGTTAATGCTGTTTCTCAGGAGGGACTGGGGCTTTGGTCTTCTCCAGGCATAAAGGGTATGTTTGCCAGTCCTGGGCCAGAGCAGTAAACAGAAGCGAGGCAAGGGACAGATACTGGGCTGGGGGCCCGTCTCCTGTTCTTCCTGCCCTAGCAGTGACCTCGACATAGTTCCCAGGTACTGAGGGAAGCTTCCAACTGCTCTACTGGGGCCCCGGAGGGAAGGAGTGCTCTGCTGCTCCCTCTGACTCAGTTGATGGGCCTGTGGGGACCCGGGACTGACAAGATGGAGGAACGTCCTGGATTCTGCCTCCACCCAGGAGCTCCCAGGACTCCATCCATTTGGGGCTTCCCTGCGGCGGAGGAAGGACGAGTTGGCACAGGCTTCTCTGCCCTGGCACATCCGGGATGGTTCTGGATGGATCCTCCAGGGAAAACCATTATCCTGACCTTAGAGAGCCTGGAGAGGCTAGGACTTGGCCATCTGTGGGCCCTCTGAGCTGGTGCCTGCTGAACCTATACTAGCAGAGAGCTCATTCCAGAATTGTCCCCTGATAGGGGTGGAAAGTACAGGGAGTAGGTTCTTAGACCAACAGGCCTTTTCCTCTCTCTCTATGACCTTACATCTACCACCCAAGACAACCCTCAAAGCTGCTTAGCAAGGGCAAGGGTGGAAAGACTAAAGGATACTGTGCCAGGAGACAGAACAGGTAAGGGTGGGGGTTGAAAGCAAAACTCAAGCTAGCCTGACTGGGTTTCTTCCAGTCCTTGCTCTGGACCTCGGGCAGGTTACTACCTAGCCTTTCTGTACCTCAGCTTCCTCATGAGGCTTTAATGTAATAAGTACTAGCCACGCACAGGGTTGCTTTGTTGGTGGAGATAATGTATGTGAAGGCCTTGCAACAGAACCTGACACAAGGTGTTACGTAAGATTTTATGGAAATCTGTATCTCCTATAGCTTCAGAATTCTGATGGGGTGGAGGGCAGGGCTGTGCCTGGATGGCTTTGGTGCAGAGTTAGGTCTCAGAGGTGCCCCAGCCTCCTTTCCATCCCTGGCAGCCTTTGGCCCCATGAACCTGCAGCAAGCCTTACCCCCTGCTCCCTGCTCTGCAGGCCAAGGCTCCCGGGACCTGTCTGCTCACCATTCGTGTCCTGCAGGCCCATGGCCTCCCCTCCAGAGACCTAGGTGAGTCTACTGAGGAGATTAGAATTGCAGCTGGAGTCCCAGTGGTGCAGGAAAAGAGGGAGGAGATGCAAGTAGGGCTTGTCCTACAGAGAGGCCCTGGGAGGTGGGGGCTCTGCCCGGCCTTCCATCTACATGGTGGACTCTAGGAGGCTGGGCTCTCGGCTATCATCAGGCGGTCATTCCTCCCTGCAGTGACCCCCTCAGACTGCTATGTGACTCTGTGGCTGCCCACGGCCTGCAGCCACAGACTTCAGACCCGCACAGTCAAGAACTCCAGAAGTCCCATCTGGAACCAGAGCTTTCACTTCCGCATCCACAGGCAGCTCAAGGTGGGTCTGCTCACCGTCCACTCCCAGCTCCTCCTGCCTGCCCCTGCCCTGCTCCCTCCCATCCTTCCCATCTTCCCTGCAGTCCTCACTCTGCTCCCCTTCCAGAACATAGTGGAACTGAAAGTGTTTGACCAGGATCTACTGACCAAGGATGACCCCGTGTTGTCGGTGCTGTTTGATACAGGGACTCTGAGGACTGGGGAGTTCCAGCGCCAGAGCTTCTCACTGAGCCCTCAGGCAAGCTGTGCAGCTGAGGGCTCCAGACAGGGAGCTGCTTTGGAGGGAGGGCTACATAAAGGCCACTCTTGTTTAGAGAACTTCTTTTTGTCAAACTCCAAGTGGACCAGGCTCCCTGGGCCGCCAGAGGACTTTGTCATCCAGGAGCTACTCTTCATGGAGGAGTGGTCTCTGCCCTAACTCTGGGTTAATTCAAGGGGCAGCCTTCCCCACCCCTCCTCTTGGGGAAACCTCAGCACCCCTCCTGTTTCTGGGTTGGAATCTGCACATATACACACTGAAAACCACACACACATCTCACCCTTTCTAACTTCTTTCTGTCTCCAGGGTGAGGAGCGGCTGGAAGTGGAATTTCGGCTGCAGAGTCTGTGAGTTGGGAACCACAGGGGAGTTCTGGGGTGGGAGTGTTCCCTCTGGGAAGGTCAGAGCCCCAGAGCTGGCACCTTCCCTGGGGAGGACTGGCCAGGTCTCCTTGGGGGATACAGCCTGCACTCACGTGAGGCTCCCTGGGCTTTTTCCAGGCCGGACTGTGTGGAGCAGCTCATCAGCAATGGTATCTTGGTGGTGAGTCTGGGGCCCCTCTCTCATGCCTTCTGGCTTCTCCTTTGGGCCTGCAGCTTGCCTGATCAAGAGCAGAGCTGAGTTTGCAGGGGCTTCAGAATTCCAACACCTCAAAAAGATCCAATTTCAAGAAATGTCCAGTAATGTGGGGCTGGGGCAGTGGGTGCTGAGGCACAGGAAGCAGTGTGCTAGGAGGGTTGGGGGTCCTTGAGGACAGGGAAGGATTGATATCTGAGGGCTCTCTTCATGCCTCAGGCCCGGGAGCTCTCCTGCTTGCATGTGCAACTGGAGGAGGCAGGGGACCAGAAGGGTGAGTCCACCAGCCCACTGGGCCAGCCCTGACCCTTGGCCTTCGTCTTCCCCCTTCTAAGCTGCCCACCCTGGAGGGAATCTTACACTAGTTGCCTTCAGTGCCCTAAGGCTGGAGCAGAGGTTGGCAGAGAATCTGTCTTGGAGCTTCCCAGGATCTGGGCTTTACCTTTTCAGAGGGGGGCTGTGGTGCGGGCAGTCTCCCAGCCTACACCTGGGCCCGAGGAGAGGGAAGCACCTCTGTGGGCAGGAAGCCATTTCCAGCCTCTTTGCCTTGGTTTCTGTCTCTAGAATCAGAGGGCAAAGTTCAACTTGTGGTTCCTGGGTCCTGTGAGGGTCCACAGGAGGCCTCCGCGGGCACGGGCACTGTCTGCTTCCACTTTCCAACCTGCTGGGAGCAAGAGCTGAGTATCCATCTGCAGGTAGTGTACTTGGCTCTCCCGGAGTGGGGCCCCAAACTGGTTAGCTGCCTTTCCCAGGTACCCCCTCCAGCCTTTGCCTCTGCTCACCCTCTGAGGTGGAAATCTGCCCTGAGTCCTGCCTTGCTGCCATTCCTCAGTCCTTGTTAGTCATGGAAGGACAGAAACCCTCAGGTCTACTTCCTTTGTTCCCTGCAGAATGCCCCTCAAGAGCAACTGAAGGTGCCACTGAAGGCCCTGCCATCGGGCCAGCTGGTGAGGCTTGTCTTCCCCACGTCCCAGGTATTTGTTAGCAGAGGAGAAGAGCTAGATGTCGGGACAGGGCAGGACCTCAGGTTGGGAACTGACTGGCCTCTTCTCACAGTGCATCTCTTCGGGCCAGGCTATGGGGGGAGCATCCCCGTGGAGCTGGTTGGGACGTAAGGGAAGAGCGTGGGCACATCATTGGTAATGGAGTTGGGATGGAGGTGACCCACCTTTGTGACTGGAGTATTCATGGTTTTCAGGAGCCTCTGATGAAGGTGGAGCTGAAGAAAGAAGAAGGGTGAGAGTCTAGGCAAGAATGGGAAACGTCAGTTGGGAAAGTAGCCAGGGAGAGGGCAGCTGACTGGGCAGGCCTGCAGGAGCCACAGGGATAATGGGAGAGGGCCAGGGTTTGCAAACAGCATGGAGCACAGAGTCCTGGAAGCATGCTCAGAAGATAAAGGGTCTTTTCTTAACCCTTCAACTTCTCTGTCTGTTTTCACTGCCTGGAATGTGTGCCTAGCTTAAGAGAAGCACTTGATAAATGTTCGGCTGGAAAACTGGGAAATTGAGGAGAATACCATAGTTTGAGGCACAGAGAAGACAAGGAGACCTGGAGAGGAAAGAAGAAACTGTACCCATTTGGTTGTAAGCTGTGAGGACGGACCTTAAATAACCTTATGAGATAAGATGAGATGTCTTTGCTGGCCTTCCTTGTGTTTGGGAGAGTAAGAATCCCAGTCTTAAAGACAGTTGTTCCTTCATTTCCATCTCCTTTGTGGTGGTTTTCACACCTGGCAGGGTGAGGAGGAGAAGCTGAGGCTCCAAGGTGGGATTGACCAGGTGTTGGGTCCAGCCCAGGGCCTTCTTTGTTACCCTGACTCCCTGTCCTTTGACTTATCTCTACCGTGTTCCCGAGTGTGTCTGTGTGGGTGTGGGTTCACCTCCCCTGCTTCACACTCCACAGATGTTAAACTTCAGGGTCTTGGGAACAGGAATGAGAAGAAGGTTAGAGGGAGGACAGGAGAGAAAGATGGAACTGGGCTCTTCTCTGACGAGGCTGAGCACTGCCTCATGGTCCCTTCTTCCCCACGCAGACCAGGGGAACTGGCCGTGCGCCTGGGCTGTGGGCCCTGCACAGAGGAGCAGGCCTTCCTGAGCAGGAGAAAACAGGTGGTGGCCAAGGCCTTGAAGCAGGCTCTGCAGCTGGAGGGAGACCTGCAGGAAGACGAGGTCTGAGGGCTGGGCTGGAGAGTGGGCGTTCAAGGCTTGCTTGGGCTCCAAACCCAGAGCTGAGTGCTAAACTGGCTGGACCTCGAGCTGTTCCTTAATCAAACCAGGAATGGTACCAAGCTGGGCTTGTGCCTACCTCTCATCTAGTTCTCCAATTCCACTTCCCATTCCCCGCCACCTGAGATAGCTTTTCTGTTTCTTTGGTTTTGGTCCTTGGTTTGGTGCTGGTTTTAAGATTGGGCCCTGTTTAATGAATCAGTGGACATCTGATATAAGGGCTATCTGCTGACCTGGTCATCTCCTGGATAATTGAACTCTACTTGCAAATGGGGGAGCGATGTCTATATGGGGGGGCTTTTGAGGTGGGCCTGGGGCTTCTGGAAAGTGATCTCTATAAGTGAGGAAGTAAAGACTCGGCTTGTGAGGTCTGTTTTTCCATGAGTTCTCAGAACCTGAGAAGACCAACCCTGGTGAGGGAGGCTGTTTGGACAAGACACTCCTCAGACTGGCCAGCATACTCAGACCTGGTCCAAGACCCAGAGCAGCTCTTGACTGACCTTGGCTGGGAGGAGAGCTGAGTACCTTGCTGCTTTCGCCTCTCTGAGCCTGGCTGCATATTCTCTTCCAGGTCCCAGTGGTAGCTGTCATGGCTACTGGTGGAGGGATCCGGGCAATGACCTCCCTATATGGGCAGCTGGCCGGCCTAAGGGACTTGGGCCTCTTGGATTGCATCTCTTACATCACGGGGACTTCAGGCTCCACCTGGTGAGCAGGTTGAGTGCAGGGACCTGCAGGGGGGAATGAGTCAGACCAGATTGGAAGGGCTGGGAAGATGTGTGTGTCCAGGGAGAAGTGTGCTCAAGGGCCCCTTGGGGACTTGCTGTTTTGTTGAGTTGGCTTCAGCTCTGGCCCTGAATTTCTTGGAAGGTGCCTGCTAGGCTGTTGTCCTGAAATACAAAGCCCAAGGATTGTGAAGTCTAGATGGAATCCTTGAGTAACAGGCCCCTTCCCTGTTCCCTGCTTTGCTTAGGACCTTAGCTAACCTCTACAAGGACCCAGAGTGGTCTCAGAAGGACCTGGCTGGACCCATTGAATTGCTGAAGACCCAGGTGACCAAGAGCAAGCTGGGTGTGCTGGCTCCCAGCCATCTGCAGCGATACCGGCAGGAATTGGCTGAGCGAGCCCGCCTAGGTTACCCAGCCTGCTTCACCAACCTGTGGGCCCTCATTAGTGAGGCCATGCTGCACGATGGGGTACAGGAAGGGGCTGCCTGTGGGAGGGGCAAAGCCAGGGCCTGGCCTGGAGATGGGCAGTAGCACTGAGACACACTGGGTTTAAGTTCAAGTCATCTTCCCCCCCAGCCCCATGACCACAAACTCTCAGAGCAGCGGGAGGCCCTGAGTCACGGCCAGAACCCTCTTCCTATCTACTGTGCCCTCAACACCAAGGAGCAGAACCTGTCCACCTTTGAATTTGGAGGTGAGTGGTCTGGGAGCAGAGAAGGAGGTAACTGGTCCTGCATGTTGTTGTTGTTAAGTGCCGTCGAGTCAGTTCCGACCCATAGTGACTCTGTATAGGGTTTCCAAGGAGCAGCTGGTGAGCTTAAACTGCCGACCTTGCAGTTCAAACGACTTTGCAGTCTGGCACATAAATGCACAGCGCCACATTTTACACCCACCTTCTCTCTTGCCCAGGTCCCATGAATCTGTCAGTCCTAACCCTAACCCAGAGTCATTTGGGTTTCAGAGGGGTCAAGGGCCTCAGGCCTCATGCCCAAAATCCTAGCAAGTTAGGCCTGAGCCTCCTTTTCACCAGGTGTAGAATCCCTGCGGTGGTTGGTGGAGGGCCCTTAGGTTCGGACCCCATGGCTGAGAGTATGTGGCCTCCTCCCAGAGTGGTGCGAGTTCTCACCTTATGAGGTGGGCTTCCCCAAGTATGGGGCCTTCATCCCCTCTGAGCTCTTCAACTCCGAGTTCTTCATGGGGCGACTGATGAAGCGGCTCCCTGAGTCCCGCATCTGCTTCCTGGAAGGTGAGGGGTTGTGGAAGGCTGGAGAAACCAGGATGTGAGGGAAGGGTGGGTGTGGGGGAGTTGATGGGCCCTCAACACCCCACATCCATCATTGAGATGTTTCCTTGGTCTAGAATAGGCAGTGGGGCAGGGTCAGGTTGTGATAGGGAACTCTCTTCCCCTCATGTCTGCTCTCCCAGGTATCTGGACCAACCTATACGCAGCCAGTCTCCAGGACAGCTTATACTGGTCCTCAGATCCCCGCCAGTTCTGGGACCGCTGGACTCAGAATCAGGCCACCTTGGGTAGGTGCTTGGGCTCCTTGTCAAGATGCAAAGGTGCAGCCAGTTGGGACTCTGTTGGGGGTGGGGGTGGCCCCCAGGCCCTTGAGGGGGCTCTGCTGCTCTCCCTTTAGCATCACTAGCCTTAGAGATTGGGATAAACACCCAGGGGTCCCCATTTGCCGAAGGAGCCCATTCTCCCCTCCCACCACCCTCTGACTGCAGACAAGGAGCAAGTTCCTATTGTGAAGATACAAGAGCCGCCCAGCATGACTGGAAGGATAGCAGAGTTTTTCACTGACCTCCTGACTCGGCGCCCACTTGCCCAGACCACCCACAATTTCTTGCGGGGCCTCCATTTCCACAAAGACTATTTCCAGCATCCCCACTTCTCCACCTGGAAATGTATGTGCTTTTCTGCCCCATGCTAGCTCTCCAAGTCTTCCCAAAGCTTTAGGTCTTGGGGTTAGGTACTCTCGAACTCCCCATCCTCCCTGACACCTGAGTTTGTTTCCATGGGGTGCTTGGCAGAATTCGATCCCTGGTCTCTTCCTTCTCCATGTGCTGGGGATGTGGGCTGCCTCAGTGCAGGGGCTGCTTTAGCTGAGGCTGGGGCCAGAGGGCACAGGTTGCCATTGACTGGAGGAGCCTGGTACCTCAGCATCATTTACGGCTGCCTATTCTCTCCCTCCCCCTAAACTTTCCCAGCCACCAAACTGGATGGGCTCCCTAACCAGCTGACGCCTGCGGAGCTCTACCTTTGTCTGCTGGATGTGGGCTACTTTGTCAACACCAGCCTCCCGCCCCTCCTACAGCCCACACGGGAAGTGGACCTCATCCTGTCCCTTGACTACAACCTCCAAGGAGCCTTTCAGGTCGGGCCTGACAAGTGGCACTTGGGAGCCTGGGACAGGCTGGGAGGTGATGGGTGGGCCCGGGCCCTGGAGAGGCCCACCCTGAAGCTTCCCTTAGCAGTGGCAGCAACAACCCACGTGACTAGAACAGTGGGTTTTCTTCATCATCACCACGGGAACCTTTTCTGGTCCAAGAAGCTGGAGAAGCTGGTGACTTATCTGCTGCACCTCTGGGACCCCTTGCTTTTAGTTTCTCTGTTGATCTGGGGTGAAGGCTCCACCTCCCAGTTTCAGAGCCCAGCCCAGTTCCGTGGCTCCTGAGGAGCTGCAGCCACAGGTGTCCAGGTCAGGCCTAACTGTTGGGTCCACTGTCTTTGACTTGGCACCAGGCACTAAGTCCATGTGCCTTTAATGACTCTCCATGTTCACACACCCCAGCACGGAAGACATAGGGAGTCTAGTCCCATTCCTCTGATGCCCCTTGTGTGCCTCCTGCAGCAGCTGCAGCTGGTGGGCCACTTTTGCCAGGAGCAGGGCATCCCATTCCCACCCATCTCGCCGAGCCCTGAGGAGGAGCACCAGCCTCAGGAGTGCCACAAGTTCTCGGACCCCACCTGCCCTGAGGCCCCCATCATTCTGCACTTCCCGCTGACCAACAACTCCTACCAGGAGCACTCTGCCCCTGGTGAGTCCCCACCCCCGCCTCTCCACTGATGAGTCCAGCCCGGTCCTCCACCCCATACCCAGGCTGCACTCTCTCTACACAGGGGTCCTGAGGACGCCTGAGGAACAGGAAGCGGGGCAGGTCAACCTGTCTCCATCCGACTCCCCCTACCACTATTCGAAGGTGACCTACAGCCAAGAGAACGTGGACAAACTGCTGGGCCTGACGCACTACAATATTTGTAACAACCGGGAGTCACTGCTGGCTGCCCTGCGTGAGGCTGTGCTGCGGAGACGACAACGCAGGCAGCGCAAGCCCGAGTGACGGCCCACAGAGGCCCTTGTCCTGCCTCTGTCTGCCTGGTGCTCAGGTGGAGTTGGGGCCTCTCAGACTTTGTATGGCTCCTTCATGTCTCCATTCCCACTGGGGCTCAATGAAGCCGTATGCCCAGGATACCGCAGGTGTGACGTGGGACTGAATCTGCCAGCAACCTTGTCAAGAGTCCAGTCTTGAGCATCAGGCCCCTGGCAGAGTGAGGGCTGTGGACACAAGGACTGGGCCCCTCTCTGTCAGGAGGCCACGGTCCCCAAAGAGTGGGCCAAAGTGGGTCTCTTCTTCAAGCAAGGGTGAGAGGTGGGTGCAGTGGTTCTGGGCCCCCCAGGGATGGAGATGCTCATGTTTCTTCTCCCTTCCTCCCTCCTCAGAGCTTGGAGTACTTGTATAAGTGCAGCAGTGTGCTCTGTACATCACAGAGGTTCATACCCAGGTGCAGCGGTGTCTAAGGGTGTCTGTCCTTGCTGCTAACAGGGCATGCCATTATAGGCGCTTGGTTGTACATTGCAAAGACTGCTTTAAAAACAAGCCAACAAAGTGTCTCCCCAGGTACTGTGAAGTGCTAACCAGTCTACGTAGGCTTCCCTTGAAGAGGTGGGCATCTGGCTCACACCCCGGTCTCTGTGCCCAGTGCCACCATTTACAAGCAGGAAGTGACCATTAGAGGGGCCAGCTGGCCTGGAGGTGCCCCCTGACCTGTGGGGCAGACTCAGGCAATGACGGCCAATATGCCTGTCCTCTGCCAGGGGTAAGGCCATGGACTCAGGGCTGCTTTCTGCCTTGCAGTTGTGGGGACCACACCTGGTGCTAGATGAGCTAGAGAAAGGGGCCAGCATTATGGCATCATTTCTGCGCCCATATCTGTCGGAAGAACAGGGAAACAGTGAATTTAGGGCTCAGCCATCCCAGAATCTTCTCTAGACACATGTGCCCCACCCTCTGGCCCCTTGGTTGCATCCCACTTTCTTCCAGCATTATGTGTGGCATCCTTACTAAGAGCACACGATTGTGTGGGGTGGGTGGGAGATAACCGCCTTGATTCTCATGACCCAGTCTGCTTCATGTGTCTGCCCTGGCCGAGAGACTCAGACATTACACTGAGCACAGGGCGAAAGGCATAGAAGAGAAGAAATGGCTTCCCAATAGCCACTGTGTCCATCACAAGGCTGAATTCAACACATCACCTGATTCATAAAATGGAACCTGTGGTCCCTGTGGGTGTGGGCGTGGATGTGGATAATTACCTCAGAGAGCATGACCCTGGCTGCCTCCTGTGTGTGTGTGTGAGAGAGAACATGATCTCAGCTCATGGCCTGGGGACCCTGTGAAATCTTCACTTACATTTTCCTGTCTCCAGTCCTAAGTGTCCCCTTGTCCACTGGTGGGAAAGAGCTGCAGTGAAGTGGTTGAGCATCCAAATGCCTGGGTCTGTAAGAAGAGACAGGAACCCAAGTGAGAGCCGTTTGTTCCCATGCTTTCACACACATCTGTCTCCAGTTGGTCCCCACGTTACCTCTGCCATCAGTGGACTTTGATCCTGGCTCTTCCCTACCACCTGGAGGCTCCCTTTTTCCCTCGGAGGGGGACTGGGTCTTTGGAAAGGGAAAGCAGGAAGGGACTGTGGCAGTCAGCAGGGGGACCAGCTGGGGCTGCGGTGGCAACTGGCTGCCACACAAACAAATGCTCCGTCTTGGAGGGAAGAAGAGAAGGCAGACCAAAGGATGCAGAATGCAGGGGTCCTATCTGAGCAAGTTTCTAGTAATATGCAAAGGGAAACCCAGGCTGCCTTTATTATGGGTTTGGCCTGAGTGGGAAAGACATTCAGAGCCGAGTGTGGCTTTCTTGGCAGGAGCAGTCTGCAGGAACTTGAAGGGCTGCATGGGTCTCTGGATGGTTGTACACATACAAACACTTAGTGAGTTAGGGAAGGGTGCTGGCAGGACCCCAGTGGAGTGACCCCTGAGTTGAATCTGGTGAAAGGGAACCTGCTCTCCCACTTCAGAATGACCAGGGGTTGGCACCTGAATGTTAGGGCTCTCTAACCCAGCAGTATGGAGAGGGTCAAATCAATGGTTACCTACTCCAGCGGAGTAGGCCTGAGTCCTAGGGCCATGTGCTGAGGTGGGCAGTGCTTCTGCCATTCTGGAGCTTGGGCCCCCACTCTCCTTGCCAGGTGCCTTGCCTGAACTGAGCAACACTCTCACTGGGCTGGCCCGCTGAGAGGTCTGGCTGTGAGTTCTGGCCTGCAGGGCAGGGCAAGAACAACCATTAGCTCTGGCACAGCCCTAGCAGTCTAACTTGGCACATGTACCTTCTGAAGGCTTGGCACAGCTTTGGGCATACCTGTGTGTCAAGACTTCCATGCAGCAGAACATCCTAGGCTGGGCGTCCAGGGAGGTTTCCCTAGTGCATCCTCCCTCTTACAAAACAGACTCATGAGCTTAGAAAGAGTCAGTCTGGAGGAAACAATCTGGAATGCTGAGACACTGTACTGGAGGGACCAAGGGGACAGAGACATTGAAGAATCCAGGGAGAAGAAAGGTGGAAAGAGGATCAGGGATGGAGCCCCCACTAACTCAGCATTCTCTGAACACACACCCTCCATCTGGAAACCTGCCCAGCTATGGTCATCATGAGAGGAAGTGGTCAACAAGGTGTCTTGTTCCTGATGTAGAGCCAGGCTGGACCACTGTGGTGGTGGTCAGAGCCCCGTGGGGACAAAAAGCTTAGAGGAGTCCCCCAGGACCCAACAGGAGGAACAATGCGGAGAGTATAGAGTCAGGGGCTGGTTCAGGCCAGTCTCAGAAGAGCAGACTCCTATAGTGATGGCCCTCAACCTCTATGTGGAACCACCCCCTGACTCTATATTCCTTGCCCAACACCACCTAGCCATAACCATATGGGCAAGTAGCATCACCTCTCCGGGCCTTCAATTCCTTGACTGAAAAGACAGTATACTCACCTACCTCTCAGGCTAGAGATAATAGAAAGCCAGTGGCACTTAGAGCTCGGTTTCAGTCTGCCCTTAGAACCCACCTTTGGTGCTGATGAGGTCTCATAGCGAGATGTCAGCCTGCCCTTCTGATGGTGTTGAAAGGAGGTGCTCTACCCTGCTGCTCAACTTGGTACTAGACAGCAAGGGGTCAACACTGCCTTCCCTGAGGACCTCTGCCTCCAGCCCCCTTGGCCACAGGAGATGAACCTGAGTCATGTGTCCCCAGAGTCAGTCTCTCTTGATCCCATGTGATCTTCTCCTTAAAGAGAAAATGTGCTTCCTGCCACGGCGATCCCTTGGCCTCCCATACTGTGCTTCCTTGAGGTCAAGGGTGGTTACAGAAGCTACTTTCTGAGTCTCCTCAGAAAGGCAGGGGCACCGTGACCCCCTCACTCTCTTCCTTCTGGGCTCCTCCAGCCCTGCCCACATTGCCTCCACTGCTCCCCCAACAAGGCCTCCCAGGAACATGAGCTGGGCTGTGAAGAGTCAATCCTGGTCTGGTTGGGTGAGGTTCCCAGGAAAATGACTGGACCAAACTAGTATCCCAGCAGAGAAGAAAATCAGAGACCAGATTGGTTAATTTTTTTCAGGCACAAATTCATTCCTTTAGTTCTGTTAAGAGAAACTTTATAGATTAGTACATTTAGATCTATGCCTCACACAATGTCTCTGATCTAGGCTGTACTAACACAGAAAACATTTAATGTAGAGATGACTTTGTTTTAACATTATGGTATGGTTGAAAGTTTACAAAGCAAGCTCCTTTCCTATTCAACAATTTGTATACACTTTGTTTCCTGACAGTAATCCTTTCAGTGTAACAATCTTCCCGCTTCCTCCCTGGTTCTCTGCTTCCATTCATCCTTCTTGCCTTCGGAACTTTGTTTTTGGGCAAATACTGCCCTTTGGTCTCATATAGTGGGTGGTTTTCAGAAGCATGTTCCTCACAGGTGTTGCTTGTTCACTTTATAGACTTGTTTATGGTTTGACTGGAAGGTGATCTCTGGAAATAGGTTCAGTTCCAGGTTCGAAAGGTGTCCAAGGGCCATGGTCTCAGGTACTTTGTGTTGTCATTACAATCAGAGCAGTCGGTAGTGACAGCTGGCCACCATATAGATCTAGTCTCAGGGTAGTGAAGTGTCCTGTAGACTCACCTGATTTTCTTCAGACTTCTTTGTTCTAGATGAAGAAAGACCAATTGAAAGAGATAGAAGCAAATGTTTTTAATGAAGTAATGATTTATTGTTAAGTACCTTTGAGTCGGTTTTGACTCATAGTGACCCTGTATGGTGTTTCTGAGGTGGGTTTGAACCACTGACTTTGAGGCTGGCAGGCTTGAACTGTGGACCTTGTGGTTTGCAGTCCAGTGCTTATCATATGGAGCCACGCGCTCCCCAAAATAATGACAGATGTATGACTTGGAAAGCAGCTCCTGTTCAAACAAATCTATACCCACCATATCTGGCCTTTCCTCTCTTCCTCCTGCCTCAGAGGATGAAGTGTCCCCTCACAGTTCAACCCTGGCCTCAACTCTTGGGTCCACAGGAACCCTACTCCTTCATTCCCCACCTCTTCCTAGGTCACCATGCTCCCTCTCCACCAGTTCCTTTCCTCAGCCTACCCAAGGACTATGAGCCCTCCTTCTACCCTGGAGTCTTCTGTAGCTGTTGGCACTTTTCCTTGCATCCTGTCCAGCTGTTGATTGATTCCCACTCATAACGACCCAGTACAACCCAATGTCACAAGAGTAGGACTTTACCACCAAGCTTCTTTCATTCATCAGGGAACAGCTCTTACAGGGAAACCAAGACGAGGAGACGGAAGTGGGGAAAGAAACTGTGATGAGGTCTCAAGGAGCCAAACTGCCCATGAGTGGTGGTTATAGCGCCCAAAGAGTTCATGCGTCATGGGAGCCAGGCCCAGATCATCCACCTGAGCCTCTTGGCAAATCCAGAGGGGAAGGAATATTCCAGTACTTACCTGCCTTCCTCCAGGCAGGGGCTGCTCCCAAACCCCCTCCATGGTGGGGGCACGCTTTGAATCCTGAAAATGCAAGATGGGGGCCAAAGAGATGTCTGGACCCACACAGAGAACAGGTCCACTCTGGGAGACTGACCAGGTCTCCCCATCCATAATTCTGATGCCCTCCCCCCTCCCCCAGCTCAGGTGCTGGCTGAAGAGTGGGAGCCCTCACCCTCACAGTCCCTTCCCTTCTGGGCTCCTGCCGCCTGCAGTGGTGAAGGTGGTGGCAATGGGTGTGCAGCCTGCTGTGGACATGTGGCTGCAGACCCCTCATCTTAGCCTCCACTTGAGGAAGGCCAATGGGCTGCCCCTGGGAGGCCCTTGGCATTTGCCTGTTGCAGCAACCCTGCCCCATCTTGAAGAGAGGTGATCCATGCTCAGCCTCTTTCTCCAAATCTCTGCCACCCTAGTGACTGCTTAGTGGGGGTGGGTTCCGGAATTTGAATATAGTTGCACAACACTGAATATACTAAAAGCCACATAGGTTGACTTTAAATAAAAATGGTGAATTTTATGTCATATTAATTTTATCTGCTCCAGCTCCCCATCAAAAAGAAGGTTAAAAAACTGCCTCATCCTGTATCCAGATGCCAGGAGAGCTCCTGTCTGCTTAGTGCTCTTAACCTCTTCCTGCTCTGCTTCGAAGACTTGCCCTTATCTGAGCCCACAGTGGTGCCCTGTTGTACTCAATACTGCCTGACAGGTCACTGCAGTGGGAAGGGAAGACCCGAGGGAGGCTCAGTTGTGGGTCCTGTACTCTGGGAGACCCCACTGCAGGCTGAGACCAGAGGATGCTCCCATTTCCTCAGCCCTCACTCCTTTCTCTCCGCACCTTTGCCTCTGGCCTCTGGAGTTGAGCAAACTTCTCCTCCTGGGCCGTCAGCTGCTTTTCTAACTCCTGATGCCTTTGGAGTAGCCATTCCACATCTGATACCGAGTGCTAGGAAGAAGCAAGTCAGGGTGAGGTCCTGCTCCTGGGGATGTCAAGAGCCTGAGTGGCCAGGGAGCCAGAGGAGCCACAGGATCTGCCCACTGCGCTAGCCTCCACATGGTGTGGTCGGCTAAGGGGCAGAGCTGCCACTCACCCCACAGTTGGGGTCCAGCAGGAGACCCTCCCGGAAGGCTAGCCAGGCCTCGGCCTGGTCCAGTGTCTGCCGCAGCTCGTGCAGGCCCTGGCTCTCCTGGCAGCGCTCTTGATGCAGGGCCCAGGCCTCCCGGAGCCCCTGGAGCTGCCTGTCCAGCTCCTGCATACACTCTGTGACCTGGGGGGAAGGCACCTGCAGATGAGTGCTCAGGTAGAGTGGCCTGGGCAGGGCAGAGCTGGCAGACAAGTGGGAAGCAGAGGCATCGAGGCCAGACCTTGATCCGCTGGTCCAGGCCTTCCCCTCCTACTAAGGGCTCTGTTGTAGCTCAACCCCAGTTCCACCCTTTGCTCACACCTCTGTGGACATGAAGTGGCTGCTCTCCAGCAGCTGCTGCCCTTCCTGCTGCACGTCCTGGGCTCGAAGACAGAGCTCAGTGATTTCCTGCTCCAATGGCTCTGTCCCCGCCAGCCCTTCCGAGGACACCAGTGCCTTCCTCTCTTGAGCCCATGAGCTATGGGACAGGAGTAGTGCGCCATGTCAGGAGGACAGAACAGGGAAGCAGAACTGGGCACAAGTTGAACAGGGGGAGGGACAGTCTAGTTCTGACCAGCCAGGGTGTCCCCATCCTACAAGCCAAGGCACTTACAGCAATTCCCGGCAGCGCCCGAGGAAGGTGTGGCCCAGGGCAGCCCACTGCAGCAGCTGACCCCGATCTTGGGCCTTCATGTCCAGAGTGGCCCAGGCTTCCTGCACTTCAGCCAGCCGCTTGCCCAGGCCCTCCTGGGCTGCAGTGTGGCTTAGTTGGCCAGCCGCCATCCCCATCCTAGCCACCTCCTTCTCCACAGCTGCCAGCTCTCTCTGCAGACAGAACATGCAATCAAGCCTTGTTCTCCCCACTCGAAGAGCGTGGGCCCTGCTCTGCCTCACAGATCCTTCAGACCACCTGGGCTAAGTCAGGGCCAGGGGAGGGGAGGGATGTGGGTTTCACGGGAGGAGGCCCAGGCAGGGTGTGAAGAGGCTTGGACAGGCCCCCCCCTTACCCTTAGCCTGTGTACAGGGAGGGGCTCACACAGGCTGCCTCTGGGACCCTCACCTCCAGGCAGCTGTGCTGCTGCTTTAGGGCCTGCACAGATGCCAGGTCATGACCACAGCTGGCTCCCTCCATCTCGGCCGCCTTCTCCTGCATCCAGCCCCAGAGCGCACTTGCTACCTTGTGGAAGCTGTGGAGCTCTCGGGCTGCAGCCAGCTTCTGGGGGAAGAGTGGACCTGCTTTAGGCTGGGCTCTGCTCTCTAGGACACGGCCTCCGGGCCACCTCCTTTTGAGCAAAGTCGATTGTGGGCTTGGTGATTCCTGTGTGATCCCCTAATTATTGTGCTGTTACTGATGAAGTGGTGGGGCCATGGGGAACTCCATGCACATCTCATGAAGAAAGTCAAGAGGCAGGGACCACGGGAAGACGGGCTTACTGGAGTGAGTGGGTTGCTTTCCCAGAGGAGCTGGCTGCACTTCCAACAAGGCCAGGGTGAGGACAGGGTTGGCCTGGGACCTAAGGAGACAGTGTCCTCTGGGCTGTAGGCCCATCAGGAGCTCAGTGGACTGAGCCATACTTACAGGAACAACTTGCTGTCATTGACAGCAAAGGGACACACTCACATCTGTGGCGGGACTGCATGACCCTCAGCCCACCTCTGTGCGGGCTTTTATTGCCAGCTCCAGCCTCTCCCAGGTGGCCTCGATGCTGCTCTGGTGGGCTTCAATCTGGGAAGAGCACCTGGGTATGTTCTGTTTCAGGGAGCCCGCCAGCTCCCTCAGGGCCTGCACCTTGGCCTGCTCCAGACTCTGGACTTCCTTTTGGAAAGTATTAAATTTCTCTTCCAGCACCTGCAAGGATGTGGGGTCACAGAGGGTCACTCTGGAGTCGTTCCAGGCCTTTCTAGAAACTCGTGAAGAGTTTGGCAGGACCTGACAGTTCTCATGGTCCTCAGCCCTGGTTCTAGAACTGCCTACTCCCCAGCCTCCGTTCCATGCCAAAATGCAGATCTTCTTTGTCCCTGCTCACCAGCCTGAATCCTCTTTCCCCCAGGATTGCTTGGGAATGACCCACCTCGACGCCCTCCAGGTCCTGCCCGAAGTCCTGGGACTCAGCGGTGGCCACCTTGCTGGCCAGCCAGGAGTTGAGGAGCCGAGCCTCTAGCTCCAGCTGGTGCAGCTGCAGTTGCTCCTGCAGCCCTTGCCCCCGTGCCTCCACTCCCCTCAGTAGCTGTGTGTGGGCCTCCCTCACAGCCTGCAGCTGGGACAGTACCTTGGGGCTGCAGCAGGGAAAACAAACAGACTGTAACTCTTTCCTCTCTGGCTGTCTCAGCTGGGAGCACCCTCTCCTCACTCCCTGTACCTGTCTGGGTTCTGCGTGCTCTCTAGGAGCACAGCTGTCTCCTGCAGCCTTTCCATGCGTGTGTGGAAACCCTCCAGGTTCCTCCTGGTGACCTCCAGACGTCGTCGGAGGGCCTGTGTGGCCTCAGCACTCTGGCCCATGTCCTTGCTGTCCAGGACACAGGCCTGCTCCTCCAGCCAGGCTCCCACCTCCAGGAGCTAGGGTGACATGAGGGAGATTTGCTGCTTACCCTGGACCATGTCTTCCAGACTAGCTTTTTTTTTTTTTTCAGCTTTAAGCTTTACCACACCGGTTCTCAACCTGACTGCTTTTTAGAATCACCTGGAGTACTTTTTTGTTTGTTTGTATTTTTAACATTTTATTCTGAAATAACTACAGATCCACGGGAAGTTGCACAGTTAGTATAGAGTGGTCCCCTGTATCTATCACCAAGTTTTCCCTAATGGGTACATCTTAGATCGTTATAGAACAATATCAGAACCTGCAAACTGGCATTGGTACATTGTGTGTGTGTGTGCAAGTCTATGGTATTTGATCACAGGTAGATTTGTGTAACCATCTCTGCAATTCAAATACAGAACTCTCCCATCACCACACAGATCTCCCTGGTGCACATCCTCTCTCCATCCCTTAACTCGGGCAAGTCCTAGTCTGTTCTCCAGCTCTCTAAGTCTGTCATTTCGAGAATGCTACAGAAATACATTTATGTGACCTCTCGAGAGTGGCCTTTCCCCTCTCAGCATAACACCCTTGAGATTCATCCAGGTTGTTGCTGTGTCTATAGTTCACTGCCTTTTTTTGTTGAGTAGGTGTGGCGCTGTAGGATAAGCACTTGACTCTTAACCTCAAGGTCGGCGGTTCAAACCCACCAGCTGCTCCTCAGAAACCCTACACAGGGTCACCATGTGTTGGAACTAACTCGACAACAATTAACAATAAGAATTCCATGGTATAAATGTACCATAGTTTGTTCAATCATTCACCTGTTGAGGGCTATTTGTTATTTCTAGATTTTGATACTACAAATAAAGCTGCTATAACAATCACATTCAGATATTTGTATGAACATACATTTTCATTTTTCTGCAATAAATGCCCAGGAGTGTGAATGCTTCATTGTATGATAAATAAATGATTATTTTTTTTTTAAAAAGAAACTGCAAAACTATTTTCTAGAGCAGCTTATGATTCTATATTCCCTCTAGTAATGTATGAGAGAACCATTTTCTCTGCATCCTTGCCAGTGTTTGGTACTTGTCATGGATTAATAACGTTAACTATTCTAATGGAGAGATTTTAAAAGTCCTTCTGCCTGGGTCCTATACCTAAAAATTTGGCTTTGGTCTGGAATGAAATCTGAGCATCAGTACCTTTTATATGTCATCCCATTGCCTTCTTGTCTGCATGGTTTCTGCTGAGAAATCAGAGCTTAGTCTTATTGGTTCTCCTTTGTAGGTAATTATCTGTTTTCCCCAGGATTCTTTCCTTGTCTTTGATTTTGGAAAGTTCAATTATGCTATGTCTTGGTGATTTTCTTTTGGGAACTATCCTGTTTGGATTTCGTTCAGCTTCTTGTCTGCTTATTTTCTCATCTTTCAGGACATTAGGGAAGTTTTCTTCCAACAACTCTTTGACAGTTTTCTCTGTGCTGGAATTCCAATCACCTGTAAGTTGTTCTTCTTCATGGGGTCCCACATAACTTGGGTTTTCTTCTGATTTTTTTCATTCTTATTATTCTCCTTTGTTGTTGTTAAGTGCCATCGAGTTGATTCTGATCCATAGCAACCCTGTATATGGTTTCCAAGGAGCAGCTGGTGAGCTTGAGCCACTGACCTTGCAATTCAAATGACTTTGCAGTTTGATGCATTAA
>NW_006408522.1:34255296-34256726 GCF_000296735.1 Chrysochloris asiatica | reverse complement strand
AACTGCCTCTTGGTCCAGGTACAGATTTCTCAGAAGTACAATTAAGTGTTCTGGAATACTCATACTTCTCAATGTTGTCCATAGCTTGTCATGATCCACATAATTGAAAGCCTTCATATAGTCAATAAAGCATAGGTAAACATCCTTCTGATATTTTCTGCTTTCAGCCAAGATTATTCTTCTAGCATACTAGTATTGAGAGATTTCTCTTCAAGCTCACTAAATTGAGCTCCCTTTGCTTCCCAACTACTCCTTTACCCTTTCACTGTAATGTCCCTTTCTGAGAGGTTAGTATTAATCTTCTAGATTTCTAATAGTAGGTTTTGTATTGTTTCAACATTTGCATTTATTTTGTCTGTTCTTGTAGTGTTTTCCAGAATTCTTCTAAAAGTTTTTTTGTGTTCTTGCTTTTCTTGATCTTTGTACCAATCCTTTGAAGGTCCCTAATTATTATTATTTTGAATTCTTTTTTAGTTAATTCCATTACCTTTTCTTGCTCAGAATTGTTTTTTTTCTCTACATCTTAGTCATTTGTTTGAGCCCTTCTCTCTTGTTCTTTCGTGTGAGCTAAAATTGTCTGCTGTCTCCGGGGCATTGTAGGGTTATCATATTTGTAAAAACAAAGAATGCAGTTGTTGGACACTGAGGGGAGAAATCTTGGGGGCTCCTGAAATTCAAAGAACTCATGAGGTGGTTGTGAAAGGGATGTGACAGCAGAGTTCCTGGCCCTAGATGGAGTTCCTATTGGCTTTGGTGTTATCTATGTTCAGGGCACTCAACCTAGAAGTAGTTTGTGGAGTCCCTAAATGGAGTTGATTTCAGTGTCTGTTAGGCCAACAGGGCCGCTGGGCGCAGCGTGACTGGTTAAATGCTGGTCAGGTGGCTGTGCAGCTTTTGTAGGTCTGGAGCCATGCCCACCAGAATCAGACACCAAAGTGGCACACCAAAGCAGTGCAGCTGGCCTCATCTCATACTGGTGTGGCTCTCAACCATGTGGTTCCAGAGTCTGTGCTGGGGGGTGGGTGAGGGTGGGAGCTGGACACACTTTCGGTCACAAGGGGAGCGTGGGGAAAAAGAAGAAACTGAAACTTTTTAGTTGCCCACCCAAATCTACTCTGCCAGAGCTCCCTCCACTTCCAAAGCTTCTCACAAGATGGTGGTGCTACGTCTGGCCGATTGTTCACCAGTCAGTCTCCCTCTCTCACCATCCTGGCCTCTCCTCCCAACAAGCACACCATCCACCTCTCTAACCTTTCTTCTGAAGTTCAGGGTGCCAGAATTCTCATCTGTATCTGTTTTATTTTGTCTCTTGTATCTTTGTTGTAGAGGGTCTGTGTAGTGTGTCTGCTTATTCTGCCGTCTTGTCCAAAATCTCCATCAGTATCTTTTATTTTATTTATTTATTTTAATTAAATGTTTTTATTTTGGAT
>NW_006408522.1:34193721-34254717 GCF_000296735.1 Chrysochloris asiatica | reverse complement strand
ACTGGCTGAGAACCACTGGTTGGGTCGATTCTGACCTATAGTGCCCTTACAGGATGGAGTAGGGCTGCTCCACAGGGTTTCAAGATTGTAAATCTTTACGGGAACGAACAATCGAATCTTTCTTTTTCATAGTGGCGATGGGACCACTGACCTTATGTTGCAACCCAAGGCGCCTCGGTGGAAAAACAAAATAACCCAGTGACACCATCTTTGGAAACATGCAGAAGGGAGCCCTCAGGGGCGGGGACTATTTAGTGGAGGTGACAGAAAATGCATCAAAAGCAGGAGCCCCAAGTGGGGGGTTTCCTTTGAACTCAGCACACCGGCCCTCCACTTTCCTTGCCCTCTTACCTCTGTCAGATGCTGCTGGGCCTCCTCAGCCTGCCTCAGCCGCAGCCTTCTCCGCTCCACCTCTGCCCGCAGGCAGCCCATGGCACTCTCCAGCTGCTGCACCCAGACAGCCACCTCGTAGGTGGCAAAGTGCCCAGCATGCACCAGCTTGTGCCCTGTGTCTACCACCACCTTGACCAGGGTCTCGTGGGTGCGCATCTCATGCTCAAAGTTCTGTGGAGCAGGAAGACAGGGCTGGGCATACTATCGGACATTCTAAGAGCCCCTCCTGAAGTTACGCCTGAATTCTCTCTCATGGGACCCTATACACTTGCCCCCAAGGAGTCCTCTGTTCCCACAACCAACAAAAAATCTTGGATACCTCCAAAGGCTACTGAGGCCAAGAACTCCTGCTTGGGCCACAAGCTCATCTTCTTGGCTGAAGCCTCACACCCTTCCCTCCCACACCTGGGATGGGTCGGCACCTGGTGCTTTTTCTGTAGGTGCTGCACTGCGCTTAGGCTCTGACCATAGTCCTGGGCTGTGGCCAGGGGTAGCTTCTCCTGTACCCAGGCCATCTCCTCGTTGACGTCCCTCAAGAACTGGTAGAGGAGGCTTCGGGCCTCCAGGGTTGCCCTGCGCTCCTGCAGGGGCTCCCTCAGACTCTCAAACCTGCACCAGAAGAGAAGGATGGGGGCCCAGCGAGGTGGGGACCATGGTGGGTATTCTGGTTAGCTGGTGACACAGAGCTCACCTACTCTGTGATACTTGTATTGGGCAGAGGAGAAACCCTGGGAGGGGATGAGCTGGGGATAGGGGTGGGCTCCTTTTAGGAAGGCAGGGAGAAAGAGGGTGAGGAGGAGGCACTTAGGGGCAGGGCATGGGCAGATCTACCTCTGAAGTAGCAGCCAGGCCTGCTCTTCCACATTAAGGCAAAGCCCTTCCCCGATGAAGGACTGGGCCTGGGCCAGCAGGGTCCGTGCCTGTCGAGCCTGCTCATCCACTGCTGCCTCCAGGTCTCCCAGTGCTCGCAGGAGCTCGCCCACTCCAGGAAGGTCCTCTCCGCCAACAGGGGCTTGAAGCTCAGCCTCCACAGGCTCCAGCCAGCTTTCCAGTTCTCCCATGATCCTCCGGAGCTGCAGGGCCTAGAGCAGAGCCTGAGGTGAATATGGGGCAGTGGTCTGGCGCCTTGCTAGGCCGCTCTGTAGCTTGCACAGCCCACCTTGCAGGCCTCCTGGAGCTTGGCCACCTTCCTCCTGAAGTTGGCCTGCAGCTCATCCGAGAGTTTGCTCAGCTCCTGAAGTTGCACCTGGATGGTCTCCGAGGCCCAGAGGTCCTCCTGCAGCAGCCTCTGCCCCTCCTACAATCATAACATGCTGGACTCAGGCCTGATCAGACCACCAAACCCATGGTCTCAGAGTCTGTGTGCTAGTTTCAGCCTTAATTTCTTGGAACCTTATTTTCCCTATATATAATAGGAATCATAATGGATTATTTTGTTTAAATGAGATAAAACATATACAATATCTAGCAGGGCCTGACCTTTGTAGATGGAAGTGGAATATTTAAAAGGGAGTTACCCTTGAACCCCTTTACCTATAGGCTTGCTGGTCTGCTATTACTATCCCCTCTAACTCAGGTCTTTTCAAGATAGGTTTAATAAAATTTCAGAATATTATATTTAAAATTGTTGACATTATTCACAATAGCCAAAAGGTGGAAATGACCCAAGTGTTCAGATTAATGAGTCAATTTAAGTGTGGCATCGTTATACGTTGGAATATTATCCAACTATTAAAAAGGAATGAAATTCTGATATGTGTAAGGACACAAACTAACCTAGAAACATTACATTAATGAAATAAACCAGACACAAAAGGACAAACGTGGTACCATCCTATTTATATAAACTAAGCAGCTCTGGTAGCATAGTGGTTACGAATCGGGCTGCGAACCGTAAGGTCAGCAGTTCGAAACTACCAGCTGTTGGGGAGAAAGATGAGGCTTTCTGCTCCCATAAAGATTTACAGCCTTGGAAACCCTGTACAGGGTCGGTATGAGTCGGAACCGACTCAACGGCACTTAACAACAACAACATCTAGAATAGGCAGGGATAGGGTAAGGGACAGGGAGTTAATGTTACTGAGTTTCTGTTTGGGGTGATGAAAAAATTGGGGTGGTTGCCTGATTTTATGAGTATGATTAATGCTTGTACACCCTAAAATGATTAAAATGGTAAATTTTATTCTGTGTTTTTAAAAAAAGAAATATTGCTCCCTATTCCCAAGAAATTACTGAAAATGCTTAATTTTTGGCGAGTGCACCCAGGGGAAGTGGTGCTTCTCATAGCATTTCAGATCTTAGCACAGTGCCTGCTCACAAGTACTTAATAAACTCTGGTCACAGGGTGCTGTGGGGGCGCCCACACTCGCACTGTTCCGTGGCCCCTCATGGGCCTCACCACTTGCAGCCTCTGCTCTTGGTGCATCATGGAGTCCAGCTCGGCCTGGAGGTTCTGCTGCTTCCACAACTGTGTCTGTAACGTGGCCGGGTCCTGCCAGCTCTCTTCCAGAACCACTTGGTTCTTCTCCGTCAGCCACACAGCCACCTGGGCACAAGGAGAAATCCAGCCTCTGCTGCCTGGGACCCTCCCCTTCTCCCCTTCCCCACAGGAAGGATGGTCTCTCCTGGGGTAACTGCTTCCCTTGCCTCACAACAATTCCCACCCGAAAACAAGGGAAACCTGGTAGGAATTTTGCAGAAATGTCTGCAGCTGCCGGAGCTCCTTCAGCTGGTGGTGGCAGGCTCCGACTCGCTCCAGGAGTGCCTCTTTCCTGCCAGAAGGAGGGGCCCATGAGTCCTACGTCTGTCTGTTCATCAGTAGCTGGGTCCAATAAGTGTGGGCACCCTATCTACCCAATAGCAGCCTCTCTCAGCTATCAATATGACCTAAAAGTCTGGGATTTTCACTAAAATAGAGACATTTCTACTCCCCTTCTTTATTGTTAGTAAGTGCCATGGAATCAGTTCTAACTCATATCCACACTGTATAAGGTTTCTGAGACTGTAAATCTTTACGGGAGCAGATACCCTCATCTTTCTCCATTGGAGCAGCTGGTGGACTCACACCACTGACCTTGTGGTTCACAGCCCAATATTCATCCTACAGAGCCACTGCGTTCCCCACCCTCTCTGTATTTGTGCCTAAATGCACTATTAGCAAAAAGTTTTTGAGCAGGCAAATTTTGCATTTTGTATTATATTTATGTTGTTGCCATTATGTGCAGCCGAGTTGGTTCTGACTCACAGTGACCCTGTATAGGGTTTCCAAGGCTGTAAATCTTTATGGGAGCAGAAAGTCTTATCTTTCTCCAGCATTATATTTATAGTTATATTTATATAACTCTGTTCCAATATGTTTAAAGCATTGTCATATGCACAAATATTGTTGTTGTTGTTGTGTGCCGTGGAGTCGGTTCCGACTAATAGCAACCCTGTATAGGGTTTCCAAGGCTATAAATCTTTACTGGGGGCAGAAAGCCTCATCTTTCTCCCGTGGAACAGCTGGTAGTTTCGAACTGCTGACCTTGAGATTCACAGCCCGATTTGTAACCACTACGCTACCAGAGTTAAGAGCTAAACAATAGATAGGAAGAGAAGTTTCAGTATTTTCTTCCCACTCTCCATCCTCTTAAACCTATGCCTCCGATGGTGGGGCATCTCTCCTCACCCACATTGGCATGTGTATGGACTTTTGTCTCTTCCTACAGGGCCCACCAAAGAATGTGGGGGATGGATAGATGTAGAGGGGTTTGAAGGAAGGCAGAAGTCCCAGAGTGGGGGGACACTGCACTGAGGGACAGTTGGTCTGCCAAGAACCAACCACTTAAGTTAACCAGGAGGACAGATTGTGTTGACAGAGACAAGTAAAATAACATTTGCCACTTGTGAGCTTAAAGACCTGCATGGGTAAGCCAGGGGCCGGGTGCGGTGGGGGAGATGTCCCACCTGCAAGGGTTGGGGAGAGGACAGTCCCTGCAACTGCTAGACGGGAGCACAGGTATTGAAAGAAGAAACACTGTAGGTGCTGTGGACTGTCTCTGGGTCCAGCATTTAACCAGTGTGGCGCTGTGGGTTAATGCGCTGGGCTGCAAAGTCATTTGAACCGCAAGGTTGGCAGGTCAAGCACATCAGCTGTTCCTTGAAAACCCTATACAGGGTCGCTATGGGTCGGAACCGACTCAATGACACTTAACAATAACAAGTACTGCACCACGAGGTCCATTTGAACCGTAAGGTGGTGGTTCAAAGTCACCAGAGCCTGAACTCCTTGTGCCCAGGTGTAACTGAGGGAGAAGAACCAGGAGGCTCTGGAAAAGGGCTGGCGGAATCCAGCCATGATACAAACACAGTTGGGGAAGCAGCAGAACTTTCAGGTCAAACAAGATGCAAAACAAAAGGTGGAGCTTGGTGTCTCATAAATTGTAACAGTCAAATGCATCTGTGGCAAAACTTATTAAATTAGGACAAGAAATCTACAACTTGCCCAGGCGTGCCAGGCACCACACTAAGAGCTTCAAGGGTCCCATGAAGCCAGTCCTCCTATCCCCTCACTGCAGATGTCAGAGATGTTAGGCAGTAGAATTCAGCACCAACTGCCCATTCCCTGAGACAGTTTTCTTTTTGTATCCTAGTAAACATTTCCTTTGGAAAGCCCCATTCTATCTCAGTTGAATTTAGAGCGAATTTAAAGTTTCCATGTGTTGTTTGAAGTCCATAATGGCTGACCTATTCCAGGAAAAGGCTGGTGAGCTTGGATCCAAGAGGTAGAACAAGAAGGGGAAATCTGGGATGCCCCAGGCCTATGCCAGCCCACCCATGGCTCCCACACCCCCAGAACCAAGAGGTACCTCAGGAGCACAGCCTGGCACCTGTCCAGAGCGCGCTGGGCCTCGGGGTGTCCACCTCGGTGCAGAGTGTGGGCTGCGGCCTCCAGTGAGCTCATATTTTCCACCTGAGCCTCCAGGCCCCGCTCGAGCACCTTGAACTTCCACAGGAGGGTCTCCACATTGGCCAAAGGGTCCTGGCATGAGTAGGAAAGCCTGATACTGACCATGGGGCTGCTCCTCACCCCAGTCCTAAGCTATCTGCTTTTCCACTTAACAGCCATTCTCCCAAGTGCTTATTCACAGGGCAATTGCTCTGCCTGCCAAAACACATCCCTCAAATTCTAGAGGTGGTTCTCAAGCCTGCGTCTGGCTTTAGAAGAGTGATTCTTCATCAGGGGTGGCATTGGGGACAGGGGTCAAGCATCAGAATTTCCAGGGCAGGGGGTGATTTTCACATGACACATGACCACCCCCTATTCTGCACTCTCAGTAAAACGATGCCAGTATGGGCAGTTTGTTTTTGTTGGTGTTGGGTGCCATCAAGTTGATTCTAACTCTCAGTGACCCCATGTGATGGAGTAGAAATGTCCTGTGGGACTTTCTAGGCTGTAATCTTTACAGGGAGTCCTGGTGTGGCGCTGCGGGTTAATGCGCTTGACTGCAAAGTTCAAGCTCACCAGCTGCTCCTCGGAAATCCTATACAGGGTCGCTATGGGTAGGAACCAAATGACGGCACTTCACAACAACAGTCTTTACAGAAGAACCTTTAGTAGCGTGGTGGTTATGAGCTGGGCTACACACCATAGCTCAGCAGTTCAAATCTACCAGCTGTTCCACAGGAGAAAGATGAGGCTTTCTGCTCCTGTAAAGATTTACAGCCTCAGAAACCCTGTACAGGGTCACTATGAGTCAGAGTCGACTGGATGACACTGCCACCACCTCCAGTGTTTATGGGAGCGTATCACCAGGTCTGTGTTCTGTAGAGTCACTTGGTGGTTTCAAACTGCCAACCTTCTGTTTAGTTTAGCAGTCTTAACTGTTGTATCACCAGAACTCCTTCCATATTAGGCTTTGAGGTCTCCCATGGGTCAGGTGTGGGGAAAGCAGCCCTCCGGGTGTATGGGAGTGAGGAAAGCAGAGGTGAGGGACAGTGGGAAGAAGACAAGAATGGGTCGAGGGTCACATGCTCACTCTCTAAGCCCCCATGGTACTTGCTCAGCCAGCATCTTGCACTCAAGAGGCCCTCACGTGGAATGCAGTTGAGGAAGGAGAGGCCAGGGAAGGGATGGATGAGCTTTGGGTTGGATGGTTTGATCCCTACACGGCTCATGAAGACCCTTCCCCACTCCTGCGGGGCACCTACCCCCAGGTCCACACTGGCTAGGAAAGCTTCCTTGCTGCAGAACCACCGTTCCATTTTCTCCACAGAGTTCAGAAACCGCTGTCGAGAAAGGAGAAGGCAAGGGAGAGTCATCAGAGGGGCCCTTTTGATGGTCCAGGGGCCTGGGGCCTGGCAAGTGGTGGGTGGGGGTGGGAACCCCCTGGCACAGCAGTCTCTCTGGCTTTACCTTTCCCCAGGAGCGGTGGGCTTCCTTCACACAGGCCCCTGTGGGTGGTGGGAGGCGAGGGGTCTGGACTGTGCCTACCTGCAGCTCTAGCGCCTGCTGTAGCTGTAGCTGGTGCTCCTGCCAGGCCCCCTCCAGGTTGCTCAGCTCCTGTTCTAAGTCAGCCAGAGCCTGGCCAATGTTGGGGGTGTATGGGTGCCCAGCTGTAAGCAGCTGCTGCCCAGTGCTTCGGGCCAGGCTGATGCTGTGTGTCCAGGAGTCCAGCTCAGCCTGTAACATCACCAGAACTTAAAGCTTCCAGCATTGCTGGAAGCCCTCTGGGAAGGAGGAGAGGTGGCAAAGGCAGCTGTGGGAGTGGAATGGGATAGAAGAAAGGCAGGGGTGGGAGATGGAGACAAGACTGGGAGCAGATCAGGTGTGGTGGTGGGGGCAGTACAGAGTAGAGGCAAGTTCACAGGAACAGAAGGGCCGAGGGTCAGCTCACCTTTCGCTCCTGGTGCTCCTCTAACATACGCTGGGCTTCTGCAATGCTGCTGGGAGGGCTCCCGATGTCCATCTCAGCCCGCAGCGCCCGGGCCCACAGCAGCGATTCCTGCAGCTTTGTCTGGAGTGTCTGAGCTCGGTGGGAGGCATCCAGCAATTCCTTCCTGTCCACAGGTGTGTCAGTCAGGGCCTCCTCCCTCTCTACCCTGTGCCACCAGGGCCTCTTCCTGTCCCTTACCCACAGTCACATACAGATGGCCTGTCACTGGGCAGGGGGTCAGGCAGGATGACCATCCAGGCCATTGAGAGGAGGAGAAAGACATTCAGGGGAAGCCACGGGGGGGTGGGGGTGGGCAAGGAGGCACCTGGGGACTGATTCGCTGGAGAGGGTGGTTGTGGGGGGGTAGTAGTGAGGGAAGGATCCCAAAGGGGTCATACCTATTCTGGGCCCTGCTTTGGAGCTGCCACCAGCTGTCCATCATCTCTTGATGCTTTAGGCTGAGGCTCTGGGCTGCCTCAGGGTTCCTCTGACAGAGCAGGGCCACCTTGTGCTCCATGGTCTGTGGGGAAGGTCAGAGGCTGGGGGAGGAGTGTCCTGGCTGCAGGAGGCTTCTGACAGGGGGTGTACAAGTGGGTGGGCCTGGCCGTTCCCATCCCTGTCCAAGCTCCACAGAGCAGGCATCCTGGACCTGGTACCACCTCCTGCCCCAGCTGCATACCTCCACCTGGGCTTGGAGGAGGCCCATCTCCTGCTCCAACTGCTTGTGTTTACGCAGCAGCCTCCCCACACTCTCCAGATCTTTCCCAAAGTCCAGGTCCCCGGCCAGGGTGCTCTGGGGAGGAATGGATGTATTATAGGCTTGGTCTTGTACTTCCCTGAGCAGAGGGCCTGGTCATGGCTTCAGGCAGGGTTTATTGTCTGTATAATGAAAATATCCAGGCTGGTCACAGGGTCTCCATGTGGATAGCCAGCATCCAGCATGCTCCGAGTCTTCCTACAACCTGGCCATGTGCCCCTCCCCATATGAAGGATGAAGATTCCCATTAGAGCATGGGGTTTGGGGTTTTCATGGAGGTAATAACCCCACATTCCTGTGGTGCTTTCTCATACAAGGTCCCATTTTATTCTCATCCCCTGGGGGAACTCAAAAATAAAGGGAGAGAGCATGGCCGCAGGCACTGAAGGAAGAATGAGACCAAGACAAGAGCTCTTCACGTGTTCAAGAACAGGAGTATCTTCTGCTCACTCAGGCCTTCTCAGACTTCAGACAACTTCCTCACCATCGCCTTAGCCAGGTTTTGCCTGTGCTTCTCTGGGGAAATCTCTAGTTTGCTCAGGGACAGGAGAAAACTAAAACTTGTATTCTGGATCCATAGTGGATGTGGGGAGAAAGGAGCCGGGGGCACCGATCTATATACAGGGCTGCAATGCAGGGGGCTTCTATGGTGCAGAGTTGATCCCAAGAGTGGCCCATTAGATGCCCCTGGTGGATACACATCCTTTCCTTTGAGGGATGAGAGGCTAGGAGACCGTGGGTGCTCTTCGGCCTGATGTGATTTTGCTTGAAGCAAACATCAGGCCCCACTTCACTGCTTACCTTTTCCATAATCCTCCTGGTGACATCATCTAGCTCACAGGATAATGTGTGTATCTCCAGGGCCCCTTCAAGTTGCTGCTGATACTGAAGCAGCTTAACATGGAAACTGTTCCACCTGGAGGGGAAGGAGAATGTAAGGTTGGATCTGAGGTGGTCCCCAGCCCCACTGCCTTCCCTAACCGTGACTGGCCTGTTGTTAAGCTGGTTTCGATGCTGGTAGATGGTCTTGATCTGGTCAGGGTCCCGGATCTTGAGCTGCAGCGACAAGTCATTGATGCTCCTAATGTGGGTGCTGTCCACTCTGTCCTGGGGAAGGAATAGGGTGAGGAAACTGTACCCCTCCCTCAGAGCCCCTTCTTTGCACTGTGGTTGGCACTGGGGGGTTTGCTTGGGCACTAGAAAGCACGAGAAGCAGCATGTTTGGGGAGTGGGAGGCAGCTGCTTCCTCTATCTGTCAGGTGCCTGGGACTCCATCCCAGGTGCAGTGAGCAACATCAACCTGGTGCCTGCAGCCTTCGAGTCATTTCTGAGACCAGAAGCTGTGGTCCCCAGAACAAATGCCAGGAGGAGATGAAGGATGGGCATGGATGGACTAAATGAAGTAGTTAGGGTTAAAATGCTGCTTCTTGGGAAAAGCAAAGCAAAGTGAGGGTGGAATAAAAGAATAAATGCTTCTGTCTTAGGGGTTTGGGTGTCCAGCCCCAAGGACTCCGCTCTGCTCTGACACTGGTCCTGGCTGATAGGTACACAGGGAGGGTGAGATTACAGCTTCCTGTCCCTAGAAAAAATCCCTAACATTTGTAAAGTGTGCTCACTATTTCCAGAGCACTTCCTTCGGGATGTCTCAGATGAGATAGGCAGGGAAGACCATTTCTGTCCTTTGGAAACCCTATAAAGGGTCGCTATGAGTGGGAATGGCGCTGTGGGTTAATGCGCCAGAATGAAAAGCCATTTGAACTGCAAGTTGACGGTTCAAGCTCACCAGCTGCTCCTTGGAAACCCTATAGAGGGTCGCTATGGGTCAGAACCGACTTGACGGCACTTCACAACAACAATAACATGAGTGGGAATCAACTCGACAGCACTTAATAATAATGCCATCATAGATTGCCAGAGCACAGCCCAGAGAGTTAACATAGCTAGTTTGTGGCAGGGTCATAAGACAAGCTCAGCTCCTCAAAATCCAAGTCTAGGACTCTTTCTACGATAAGGTACTATTTGTCCCCCTGGTTTGTGAAGTTCTACCATTAACAATGGAGGTCTTAGATTTAAGGACTATGGTGGTGGTGGTTATGAACCGTGGAGTTCCGACTCACAGCAACCTTGTAGAGGGTTTCTGATGCTGTAAATCTTTACAGGAACAGAAAACCTCATCTTTTTCTCATGGAACAGCTGATAGTTTTGAACTGCTAATTTTGAGGTTAGCAGCCTGACTTGTAACCACTACCTTACCAGACAGAGCCTTTTAAAAAACCATATACCCTTATACCAGGAGGATGAGGTGAGTACATTTGACCTCTAACCCTGATTGTGGGTACATTTGTCAGTCTTCTTTTCTCTACACCACACAAGAGATAGAGATTCTTGGTGTGTGTGGGGAGTCAGGAGACGCTGAATTAGTAGTCACACAGAAGAAGGGTTAGGAGCAGCTGCCTTTTATTAATCAACTACTACATATATAGGAAGGAGCTCTGGTAGCGTATTGGTTATGAATAGGGCTGCTATCCTCAGGGTCAGCAGTTCAAAACTACCAGCTGTTCTGTGGGAGAAAGATGAGGCTTTCTGCTCCCGTCAAGATTTACAGCCTCGGAAACCCTGTACAGGGTCGCTATGAGTTGGAACCGACTCCACGGCACATAACAACAACAACAACACATATATAGGAGTCCTGGTGTGGTGCTGGGGGTTAATGTGCCAGACTGCAAAGCCATTTGAACTGCAAGGTCGGCGGTTCAAGCTCACCAGCTCCTCCTTGGAAACCCTAAACGGGTCGCTATATGTTGCAATTGACTTGATGGCACTTAACAACAACAACAACTACATATATAAGGATCCCTGGTAGCATAGTGGATTACAAGCTGGGTTCTAACCACAAGGTCAGTAGTTCAAATCTACCAGTTGCTCTGTGGGAGAAAGGTGAGACTTTCTGTTCCCATAAATATTTATAGCCTCAGAAGCCCTGTAAGGGTTCTGGGAGTTGGAAGCAACTTGATGGTGTGTACCACCACTGCTACATACATGCTTTCTTTTCTTTCCTTTTCACTTTCTATGTTGAAACCATTATAGACTCACGGGGAATTGCAAAGGTCCTATGTACTCTTCACCCAGCGCACCCTGATGGTAGCGTGTTATATAGTTAGAGTGCAAGATAGAAATCAGAAAATTGGTATTGGGACAATACTATTCACTAGACTATAGACTTTATTCCGATTCTATCTCCACCCCCCCCCTTTTTTTTTTTTACTACTCTGTCTGTGTGTTTGAGGTGTACAGTTCTGAGTTATTGGATCACAAGTATCGATTCTGTGAGCAGCACCTATAGGACAGACCTGCTCTATAAGGATTTCAAGGCTCTAAATCAGGGGTGGGGAAAGTCTGGCCTGCAGGCCATATGTTGTTGTTGTTGTTGTTGTTGTTAAGTGCTGTCAGTTGGTTCAGACTCACAGTGACCCTGTATAGGGTTTCTGAGGAGCAGCTGGTAAGGTTGAACTGCCGACTTTGCGGTTCAAACCAACCTTGCAGTCTAGTGAATTAACCCCAGCACCACACCAGGACTCCTGCAGGCTCTATGAGGCCCACAAAAGCATTTGTTTGGGCCCTGCCAAGGCAACCGCAGTTCCAGCCATCACATTTTATTGTTGTTAACGTGCCATCAAGTCTGTTCTAATTCATAGTGACCCTGCATAGGGTATTCCAGGAGCAGCTGGTGGGTTGGAACTGCAGTGCCAAGTGGTCCTTGGCAGAAAAACATTCTCCACCCCTGTTCTAAATCTTTACAGAAGCTGACTCCCATATCTTGCTCCTGCAGAGCCACTGGTGGGTTCAAACTGCTGCCCTTTCAGTTAGCAGCCAAGTGTTAAAGCTTGCTCTCTCACTACTTGAGCTGTATTTCCCAGGAGAGGATGCTGGGGCCGACCTCTCCCAGGGCAGGGCCCCCTTACCCCAGCCAAGGATCCTTGTAACCTGCAGAGCTGCCTGCTGAGCTCCAAGCAGTGCTCAAGGTCCTGGCCCAGGTCACCAAGATTCAGCAGCCCCTCCTGTGGAGACCCAGGCGCTCTGAGCACAGGCCCTAGGCCCACCCAGCCCACTGGCACAAGATGCAGGCCAGGGGCCCCTTGCCTACCCCCCAACCCCCAGGTCTGCCCCATGCCAGTTAGATCTCCACCTTCTCCTGGATCCAGGCCTCTGCCAGGTCCACTCTTCGCAGGAACTCCAGGACGCCCTGCGTGTCCCTCAGGTCCTGGCCGCGGAGCACTACTGCCTGTCTTAGTGACTCCCAGTGTTCCTGCAGTGCTCGCAGCCTCTGCTCCACCTCCCCCATCAGAGGGTGCCTCTGGGCCAGGAGAGCCTGGCCTTTCTACGGAGAGAGGGGACATTGGGCTGTCCCCTTCCTCCTGCTTTTCTGTCATCCCAGGCTCCCTTTGTCTAAGACTTCTCCCCTTCACCCGTTGGGATTCAACACTTGGGACCAGGGAGTGGGGAGGTAGGGGAGGGCCTGGCTATTACCTTGACAACAGAGGTTACCACCTCCTCATGGGCCTGGACCTCAGCCTCAAAGGCCTTGTGTTTCTGCAGGTGCATCAGCTTATTTTTCAGGTCCCCAGCAGGGGCAGGCTCCTTCAGTTTCTGGGACCGCTCCTTGATCCAGTCCTCAGTCTGTGGGGTGTGGGGGGACATGGATCCCTTGATGCTTAATACTGCCTCAATTCACAGGGTCATCCCCTGTCCCTCAGCTGAGCTCAGGTAGTAGAATGCTGGCCTTGTGGGCAGGGCTGGGCAGGTCCAGGTATAGCGGTTTTAGCCTAGGAAGACATGCCCCAGACCCAGCTGGCCTTGAGGTCTAGGAAGTGGCTGGACAGGGGCCTTGGATGGGGTCTTGTGTGGAGGGTGGCACCTGTGTCCCTGAGGCCCTGTTTTGGGTCTTCTAGAGCTGAGTAAACAGATGAGGTCTCCACACAGGAGGGTCTGAGGATCAAATGTTTTGGGGCTCTAGTCCCAGCTCAGCTTGTGGAAAATCAACTGAATTCTCCAAGCCAATTTTCTCATCACAGGGTTGCAGTGAGGACCTTCGTGCATGTGAAGGAAGCGTGACTCGGATGGGAGGCACTGGGCTGGCATGCTCTCTGACCTGGCTCGCTGCCCAGGTGAAGCCAGCTGTCAGCAGAGAGGTGTGCAGGGCTCCTCGCCGGCTCTCTGCCAAGTCCTTCACTCGAGCCCGCAGCTCCAGCATCTCACCCAGCAAGCCCTGCACCCTGGGGACCTGGAAAGCCTTCGCCTGCTCTCGTACAGCCGCCTCCTATAGGGCAGGGAGGAACAGCCTGAGGATCTCCCACCAGGGGAGGCAAGGATGGGGACTGGCTCACAGAGTCCAAAGCCTTCCTGTGAGGCTCCTGAAGCCTTCCCTCAGCTCTGCATGGTGGAAGGCTGACTCCACGTCAGTCACCACATGACATAGAGCCAAAGGCCCCATGTGGTCCCCAGTGTGGCCTGCCCCTTCCCAGCACTCTTCTGGGCCACACAGACAACTTGTAAACTGTCAACCTGAATCAGATGCCGTAGTGCATTGATTCTGTGTGCACACGACACCCTGGATCCCCCACAGAGGCTGGACTCTCCCACCCCCACCTGGACCATGCACAGGGGATTCAAGCCCATTACCTTCTTGTCCTGGGCAGTCAGCACTCTCTGGAAGGCCTCATGCTTTCGGATCAATTGCTCCACCTCTTCCAGGGAGGAACCCAGGACACTGGTCTTCAGGGAAATCTGGGCCAGCCAACGGAAGAGTCAGAGTGGGGAGTTGGGAGCCTGAAAGTGGTTCAGACAGGACCCCAGAAAGCAGATGATGGCCACTCTCTCTGTTTGTGGCCTGGACTTTTGGGGTGGGAGCTGAGGTGGCCACCAAACATGGGCGAGGAGGAACTGTGAGGAAGAATGACAGACATCCCAACTTGGGAGTTCCTTAACTTCTGACAAAGGAGGGAACATGATCAACCTTCAACCAAATCCCACAGGGCACAGTTGGGGTAGGGTGAGGGGAGAAGAGGGTTCTGACTGACCTGGGGACATGGGGGTTTCAGCAGCCCCCTTGGACACATGGAGGGATTAATTACCAGTGCTCCGTATCAGAAAAAAAAATAAAAAATCCAGAGACCCAAGAAGCAAGGGAACGAGCCGGGGAGCGGGAAACAGGGAAGACAAGAAGCGGGTGTGTGCATGTGTGTTGTGGGGTGAGGGGACCTGCCTCCTGGGCGTGGAGGGTTGTGTTCAGGTGGCCACATTCTCTGAGGAAGAGCTGCTCCTGCTGCAGGACCTGCAGTTTCTCCTGTTTCTGCTCCCAGGCCTGGAATACCTGCTCCCTGGCATCCTGCAAGGCTTGCAGCTTTTCCTGGACCTAGGGTTGAGCATGTGGGGAGTCTGAGCTGGGGAGAGCAGCACGGACAAGACAGGAAAATGGCCTGGAGGGAAGTCTCCAAGAAGAGACCAACATGGCCCCATGGGATGGGGTCCCAGGTGGTCAGATACAGGCTTGGCCAGGGTGGGTTGGGAGGCCCACCTCCTTGGTGGACGACCCTGCAGTCAGAAGTGTCTGCTGGCCCAGCTGGACAGCCTGCTGGTGTAGCTCCTCCCGGATCTCCAGCTCGGCCCGAAGTCGTTGGTGGACACTGAGCTTTAGGGGACCACTGCTGAGGTCCTGGAAGCTCTCCTCTACCTCCAATTCATGCTGCACACTGGCTGCCCATGAGGTATAGTCCTGCACCTGGATCCCAGAAGATGAAGGGAGAGAGCAGGGTGAGGGCTGGATGGCAGGGAACCACTGAGGCACCATGTCAGCCAGTCTGAATTCACTCATGGAGGGCCTGCCTGGAGCTTTCCTAGGTCAGAGCCTTGGGTGAGGTTAACAGGGTCCCTTGTCACCTGTCCTCCATTCTCATCCAACTGATCCTCGCAAGCCCACCAAACCTCCACATGTGGGAGCTCCACTCCCACCCCTACTCCTTAATAGCACATCCACACCAAGCCTCCTTTCCAGCCTTTGCTCCCGCTGCCCCTCCTACTTAGAATTTCCTTCTTCCTTCCTGTCTTCTCTGCTTCCTGCAGCCCTCCCTGGCAGCTTCTTGTCCAATGACTACCAATTTAACTTAGAGATGATCTTTCATTGATTCATGCTGAACCACTCCAGAGTGGTAGATCTGGAGGGCCCTTGTCCATTGCATTGTCTTATTGCATAGATGAAAGTTAAAAAGTACAATGTGTGAGAAAGAGTTTGGAAAATGCTTAGTGCTGGACAAATGCAGAGGAGCCATCTAGGGCTAAGTGCCTTGGTTAGGCTCATACTGTCGTGGCGCCATAGGATAAGCACTCATCCTCAAGGTTGGTTTGAACCACAAGGTTGGTGGTTCAAACTCACCAGTCACTCCCAGAAAACCCTTTATTGGGTTGCTATGAGTCAGAATTGACTTGATGGCACTTAACAACAACAACATTAAACAACTAAATAGCTGAACTTTAAACTCTTGGCAGTGTTATAAGTTGAGTCTCCTGGTCAGGCCCCACTGTCTCAATCTGACTTTCTGGGGCATTATCCACCAACTAGATAAACTCTATGTGGGCATCTATCCTAACTTATGATGCTTCTTTGTCACTCTCCTCTTTCCACTACAGCTCTCAACAGAGTCAAACCAGGCAGTGAACAGAATCTGGTTGGTCCAGAAGTCATGGCCTAGAACACCTGGAGGGAGCATCTGGGTCTCCAGTTAGAGGTTTACCTGGGCTGTTCTTACTCCTCCACCTGAGCTGGGCCCCTGCACGACTGCCCATCACTCACCTGGGCTGGGACTGACTCACACCTGAGGAATCACGGCTACACCCCATGTGCCAAACCCTCTGATCAGCCACACAGGCTCATGCTTTCCCATCTCTGTCCACATTTGCTCTCCTCCCAGAACTGGAGGACACTTGTACAGGACAACACACATACACACAGTCTCCTGATGGGAAGAAGCTCTCACCGCTGCATGGAAGCGGGCCAGGAGGCATGCCTGCTCTAGCTGAGCCCTGCGCTGCTCCATGCTCAGCCGCAGGGCCTCCCAAGCTTGCACCATGGCCTGCTGCCTCCACTGCACAGCATCAGCCTGAGGCCCGGGATATAGCTTCTGCACCCTGCCTGCAGTCTCCAGCAGTTTCTGCACCTGCGGGTCAGAGAAGGGGATGGGAGAAGGATAGTGTCCTTCCTGAGGCCGAGGATCTGACCATTCCACAGACATGTTCCTTGCCGAGTATCTGAAGCCAGCAGGGAAACCCATCTTTGGGCCGTGCCCTGCCATGACCCTAGGGACTGTGAAAAGCCTAGAGGAACAGATGGGCCAGGCCTGAGGGGGTCTGTAGGGCCCAAGCTGGAAAGGCAGCCAACCTGAGCTCACCTGCTTCTCAGTGCCCATTAGCTCCCCTTCTAGTCTCTCATGTCTCCTCAGCTGGGCCTCCACCCCATGAAGGTCCTGGGACACAGCATCTGGGAGGCTCGTGGCTTTCTCCTGAGGAGGGTAGATGGCCAAGGGACCAGAAATTGAGGGTGAGGCTCTGAACCTGGAGTGGCTCCACTTCCAGAATCCCTCCCTCCCCTGGGCTCACACCTGGATCTGGGTAAGCACTTCCCACAGATCTGTGTGAACTTTGAGGGTGATCTCAGCATCTTGGAGCAGGCGGCCTCGGGTCTGGGTCAGCTCCCACAGTTCTGACCAGGCAGCCCTATCACCAGGCATGTAGAAGACCAGCAGGAGGTCAGTGAGTAGCCCAGTATCTCATTCCTCCCACTCAGACCCCATCTGGTCAGTCCTGCTTCCTGGGTTGTATCTAGGACTTGTCCAAAGGTACTGGATAGCTACTCCCTGTCTTTCCATGTGGTTACCTTTCTGTCTTTACTAGGAACTTGTCCCTTGCTATTATAAAGCTCACCAGGATCTCTGGTGGTGCTATGGGTCAAGTGTTGGATTACTAACCAAAAGGTCAGCGGTTCAAACCCACCAGCTGCTCCATGGGACAAAGATGAGGCTGTCTGCTCCAGGAAAGCTTTACAGTCCCAGAAACCCTTTGGAGCAATTCTACTGTGTCCTGTGGGGTCACTAGGAGTTGGAATGGGCTCAATGTCAGTGGGTAGGGTTAAGTTTGGTATGCCTGTGCTTTATAATATTCCTCACATCTTGTGCATCTAATGCTCAAGTAGACTACAAATACTTCAAAGGTAGAGACTGCATCTCTCCATGTCTTGTTCACTCAGCTAACTCCCACTGAGCCCGAGACTTTTGACAGGCCAGACTCTGTGCTACGGATTATGAATACATCGTGATTTTGCTTCAAAGCTTACCATCTGGTAGGCAGCTAGGAACATGGTAAGGCAAGGACTGTGACATGGGCAAGTCTGGGAGCTGTGTGGAAGTTTGTAGGAGGGATCCTGGCCCCAGTCCAGGCAGGTTCTTCCAAGAATGCCTCCTATGAGTCCAGGGAGCCAATGGTTTGGAAAAGTGCCTCTAAGGAGTCAGTTTTGGGGCCAGGCTCTGACCTGAAAACCCAGCTTCGCCTCCCTTCTAGGCTCAGCTTCCCTCACCAGATACCTTATGGATAGGCTGAGCTGGTGTGGCCTAGGCACCTGCCTGTCCTCTCAAAACACTCCAGAAACGGCCTTCCCAGCACTTTCTCTGAAACTCGTACTCATGATCCGGCCCACTGGGTACTCACTGTAGGTCCTGCCGCTTCTGATGGACCTTGGAGGCAGCTCTAGACCCAGTCTCCAGTAGACTATCTGCCAGTTGCTGGCAGGCAGCCACCCATTGACCACCCATCTCCACCTGGTGCTGAAACTTGACAAACTTGGTCCTGAGGTGCTGAGGAGGAGAGAGTGGGTAACAAACAGGGTGGCCCCCAGCACGTGAGGCAGTGAGCAGCCAGGAAAGCAGAAGCCTCAGATACAGACTGGACAAGGTGGGACTGAGCAGCCATCACAGCACCTGCCCACACCACCCAGAAGAGGCAAGTAGGAGGCTCAAGGCTTGTCTTCAGTCAGGACTGGGGACCCCCATGGTCCCTTTCTCCATACAGCCCAGCTGAGACCAGCCTCTCTACCCCTCATCCTCCTGTCTCCGCGTTTCATCCTCGTCCCTAGCCCTTTCCTCACCAGGACGTGCTCGTAGTCCTCTCCGGGGCATTCTCCTCTGGCCATCTGCTTTTGGCTGGTCAGCCAGCTCTGCAAGTCCTCAGCTTCCCTCATGAACTCGTGCAGTTTCAGGGTCCTCTCCAGCTCCCGGTCCCTGTGGTGACAGCCCATGGCTCCCCAGCAGTTAGTTTGTTCACACTTTGGGGAACTAATCCAATAAAGGGGGCTGCCTGAAGGATGACACTATTCATGGTCTCTGTCCAAGCCTGCAGCTCTGGATTCAGGTAGAAGTAGACATTGGAAGGCGAGTGTAGGGGGCTGATGAGGGGCATGGATGTGGGAAAGGGGCAGATGCCTGGGGCTGGGGAAGCTGAGCTCTTACCCAACAGGCTCTCGTTGAAGAGTCAATGAAAAAGGCATGTAATACACAACAGGGGCTTGTCCTTCCCCTGACATGTCTATGGGCCTGGGTCATGGATTCTTTTCAAGTCAGGAATGCCATGTGGGGAGCAGTCCATCCCACCCAGGTTCCTGGAATCTACTGATGACAGAGGCTGCAGTGACCCTCACCGATGTGCTGCCACCTCCTGCAGGGCCTTCAGCTGCTTCCAGAGCCTCTCCTGTGTCACACACACCTGCTCAGGGGCCTCGGGGCCACTGAGAGTGTGGACCCTGTGGTCAAGCTCCTCCATGAAGTTCCAATAAAGAGTCAGTTTCTGTCGCAGGGCCTGTCAGTACACAAAGACCCATACCAGGCTCAGTTTGGGAGATTGTCATTCACCTGTGGCGCTGTGGATCAGCACTGGATTGCAAACTGGATCGCAAACAAGGTTGGCAGTTCAAACCCACTACTTGCTCCTTGGAAACCCTATACAGGATTGCTATCAGTTGGAACCGACTCGATGGCACTTAACAACAACATTCATCCATCCACCCAACTACCTACCCATTCGCTCCCACCCACTCATTTGCCCATATATACACTCACCTATCATCCATCCATCTTCACCTTCCCACTAACTCATCCATCTATTAATATACTCACCTATCCAATCTGCCTATCAATTCATTGATCCATCCACCTATCCATTCATCCACCCACTGATCCATCATCCATCCATCCAATATCCCATACTGATGGAGCACTTATTGTCCCCAAAGAAGTGAAAACATAGTCTGTACCCTCAGGACTCATTATTTATCAGGGGAAGGGTGAATCTGGGCCACGGAAGGGCAGCAACAGAAGGTATTCTACAGGCTTTCCATATCAAAGTGTAAAAGGTGGATAGCATTAATTAACCTGCCCAGGTGTGACGGCCACACTAAAGCTATGTGAGGTGATGGCCACACACGTGGTCCCGGCCCTTTAAGAAAGACTCACTGAAGATTTCCAGACCCAGGACCAATTGAAACATTGGGCCGTGATGCCCAGATGCCCAGATGAAAGGACATTTTAGTGGAACTAGGAATCAGGACTGCTATGTGATTCTGAGGGCCAATTTCGGGAATGAGGAGGGTGAGTTTCGGGCCTCCTTAATCAGGGGATGCTGTGGGAGGAGGTAGCTTCAAGAAAGGCGTTTGGTTAACTTAAAAACGCTATTCACAATCTGGAGAGTAAGAAATCTGTTGAAGATGTGGAGAGAGCTTGAGAAGATGATCCCAAGAGGACAGAAGAGTGTGGTGGGGACAGGGTAAGAGAAGAAACAAGAAGAGAAGACAGAAACCCAGAGGCCATCAGGTTAAGCAAGGATAGAACAGAGACTGATGAAGGAGAACGCTGTTGAAACCACAGTTCCTGGGAGTGCTGGGGATGAGGAGGGGAGGCTGCAGGATTTGGGAGGTGATAGCGATGGAGCTGGCTGGGGCAGTAGGAACAGAGAGCAGGTTTTGTGGCTCCTTAGGAATGTGAGTGGCTCCTGATCACACAAGTCCAGACAGGTGGGTAAAGTTCAGGGGGTGGTACCTGGTGCTTCTTGATGAGATTGAAGGTGGTGGTCTCGTCTCTGCCAAAGTCCTGACTGCTTACCAGTGGCCACTTCTCCTCCACCCAGCCCTCCAGCTCTGACACTTCCAGAAAATACTGTCAAGAATGGGACTGAGTCACCTTGGTGATCTCAGACAGGACCGTCCCCATAACACCCTGGGGACATCTCTCCAGCAAGCAGCACAAGGGGCTCCTGTGCCCATAAGGAGGCCAACTGGCTCCTGGCCCTGAGTTTGTACCACTGACCCACACCCAGAGTCTGCCCTCACGATTGCCATGTACCCTGTGCTTTCTTCATCCTACCTGCTGGGAAGCAACAGCTTGCTGCAGGCATTGGGCCCGTGCCACACACGCCTTCTCCAGCTCTGCCCAGCACCCTTTAAGCTTCTGACATTGCTCCCCGATGTGCTGGGCATAGAGGTGGCCAGAGGCTGCGAGGCTCTGTCCAAAGACCAGCACCTGTTGCATCTGTCTCTGGTGGGCTTTCACCACAGCCTGGAGCACCTGAGAGAGCACAGTGAGAGGTTGTGGGCCAGAGCCATAGCTCCAGGTTCCAATCTTGGCAAAAACTCTGAGCCCAGAGTAACGGGAGAAGAGACTTGGAACTCAGGACAACCAGAGAAAGAAGCACAGAGGCCGGGCACCCTGAGAGGAAACCGAGAAAATGAGATGCCAGAGATCCTGGGAAAGAGGGAGTCTCACCTTGTGCTTATAGCAAAGGCGCTGGGCATCATCCAAACACCTGGCGTAGCTGCTGGAACTGGCACTGAGCATGGACTCAGCCACCCAGGTGAGCTCCAGGTTGCTCAGGTGGTAGAACTGGTGCAGCTCAACTGAGGCCTGCAGCTGCAGGTGCCGAGTGGCCAGGCGACCCTGCAGGGACTGGAGCCTAGGTGAAGGGAGATGTGATGCGAGAATTTGAGAGTTGGGTGAGGACTAGGCTCTCAATCTTTTCATTAGCCACCAGGAATCCAGGAGGAGCCAGGCAGAACTGAGGGAAAGCCTCATCTGATGATGATGAGGCGGCTTCACCTTACCCCCAGATGAGCTGCCTGGCTTCCGATCACAGAGCACACTGAAGGGGATGGGCTTGAGCCACCTCAGGCCCTTGGGTGCCACCTTCCTATGCTCACTGTTTCAAACCACCCTCAAGTTCACATGAGGCAAGGGTAAAGATGGGGCAAACAGGCCAGTGGAGGGGCAGTCCCACCTCTGGAGGCACGTCTGGGTTTCCTCCAGGAAGCTCTGGGAATTGAGCATGCAGCCGGCCTGGGAGGTGAGGGTGGCCACCCTGCTGGCCAGAGCCTGGCTCTTGTCCTCCAGTTGGCGGTGCTGTTTCTGTAGCTCCCGGCTTGAGCGCAGGTCCTGCCCCATTGCTGTAGTCTGCAGGCCCCCCTCTAGCTGCTCCATCTTCTCTTTGGCCTCCTAGGGAGTGACACAGGCATGAGGCTCTTGGTATAAAGGACAGCAGGTGTCTGAGACTACAGTCATAAGTACATCAGATTCACCTACTGGAGAACCCTGTCCATGCATTGTCAGCCTGCAACCAGCTGTGCCTGAGCCTCCCAGAGCTTCATCAACAACCTTGTCCATTCATACTTCTTCATGAATAAACTTGTCCCTTCATACTGCTTCATGAACACCCCTGTCCCTTCATACTTGTTCCTCTCCAGTGGAACTCAAGCTGTGTTGACCACGCCCTGGAACTGTAGACTGACTGATGGGTAAAGTCACTCTTAATTTGCTGCTGGACTTCACAGAGCTACTTCAGAGTTAGGAGACCACTCAGAGTCTCCTCCTTCTTCTTCCAGCCTGTTCCCATACCACCCCCACCCCACCTCAGTCTCTCCCTTTGCCTTGCACCCCCTCAGCTGACCTGTAGCAACTCCAAGAGCTGCTCCTTTTGTCTGGCCTGCCGGAGCTTGTCCCCACACTCTGCTATCTTGTGGTTCAACTCCTTCCACTTGCAACTCAGGTCCCGCAGCCTGGCCTGCACATCCTCCTGAGCACAGGGCACTTGGTGCCACAATTCTCTCCCAACCTGCAGTGGAGACCAAGGCCAAGGGAGGCATGCTGAGTCACTGGTGCCATAAGTGGCCACAGCAGGCTGGACTCAGGCAGCAGAGGTGGAGGGTGGCTGACCATAAGCTGCATTCCACAGGCTTCCCAAATCTGTGGGCAGAGGCAGAGGGCTCTCCTTGGACCTCTGCAAGTACAGTAGGTTGAGCGGGTTAACTGTTGGGAAGACCTTTGTTCTGGTGGAGGTGGTAGGCTCTGGAACTTGCTCTGAGGGACTTGGGGAAAGAATGACAGCAGCTTTCAGGGTTGGCTTGGGTACCAAGGTAAAGGCATGTCCACTTGAGTGAAGGAGGTAGCTGGGAGATCCTAACTTCATAGTAACTGAGGGTAAATCTTCCTTCAGTGAGTGTGGATCATAAAGATGTATGGCGTTGTTTAGTTGGGAATTTGAAGACTGCGTTTGCTGTATAGTGTTCCCACCTGTTCCACATTCTCCACATGCCTGTGAGTGGCCAGCAGCTCACTCTCAACTGCCTTGTGCCATCTGAGTTTCCGCAGGATGTTCCTGGACTCTCCAGGGGCCTCATCTGCTACAATCAGCTTCTTCTTCTCCATCCATAGCATCAGCTCTGCCACATCCTGCTTCCATTCCTGCCCAAGAATGGGAGTGAGACTGGTCCAAGGATACCCACGGGGAAGAACAGGACCCAGAGCCAATCTTGGGGTCTAAGAGAAGTTACCGCTTCCCAAGCTGGGAGGGGACATCTGAGGAGATCTGGAGGGAGAATGTCTCAGGAAAAATAGTAGGAGGAGGCCCCAGGAGTCAGGGTTGGAACTTTCCAGAGCCCTGTGCCAGAAACGAGGAACACCTGGTGGGTGTTCCTACTACTCTAGCCACATGGGGTCTGGTATTGGCCAAACAGCTCCAACCAGACTCAAGATGTGTGAACCTGTGGGCTAGCCCCGTTCTGAGTACCTAAGAGGTGCTGAATAAACATCTGACAGAAACTTGGTCTGTAGCTGGTACCCACGACCCATGGAAGAGTTTCATGTGTGTCCAGAATTGTTAGGGACTCACTTGATAAGGGACAGAATAGGGGATATTCAAGAGGAGGCCTGGACTTGAGCCCCAGTCCTGACTCTAAGAGTGGAATGCCGTGGACTCAGTGTCCTCATCTGGAAAGTTCAGGGCCATCATGCTTGCTTCAAAAGTGTCCTATCGATCGACAACACATGTGTGAAAAGTTCCCCATCTCCTGTCACGGTTTTTGGCGCAGCAGTTTCACATGAGGCGTTCCTCAGGGTACGATCTCTCACCTGGAGCTGGAGGGAAGTTAGCAGCTGCTTCTTTCTCTGCTCACTCCTCTCCCGGACCTTGGTCCACTGGGCCTGGACACTCTGCAGCTGCTCTCTGACCCTGGAGGGCAGAGGGGGTGAGGAATAGGGGTGAGGGTTCCACTCTGCCCTTGGTCCACCAGCCCAAGGCACGCTGTCTGCCCACCCACATTCCTGGGACAGCAGAGCTCCTGCTAGTCTCAGGACAATAATGTATGCAGACTAACAGAGCAAGGGAGGTGGGCGCTGCCCAGATGGAGACCCAGTCTCACGTGTGTGCTGCAGAGTGCTGGCTCTGAACCAGCTTCCGGCCATGTGCCTGCAGAGCCTCTGCCCGGGGGCTCAGGATGCTCAGGAGCCGCTCAAACTCCTGAGACCGCTGTAGCAGGTGCTGGATCTCCCCTACATCCTCCTGGGGGTGCAGAGACCTGGGGTCATGCCTGGGAGGATGGGGGTCGGCACCATCTCACTGATCCAGGGACCTACTGCTTATCCTGGCTTCTGAGCCCCAGGAGGTGAGGTCCCTCCAGTGCTGAGGGAGCAGCATCCCAGTGCCCACCCATGGCTCCATACCCAGAGGTGGTCCAGATGAAGGAAGGTCTCATGGTTGGCACAGATGGCAATGAAACCAGCTGCTTCCTGGCCAAACCTCTGCAGCTCCAGCCCCTCCTGCAGCTGCCGCTGTCGTTGCTCCCAGGCAGCCCTCAGCTCTCTGCCTTGCTGGCCCAGGAGCCCCAGAGCACTCGTCACCTCTTGGGAACCTGGGGAGTCTAAGGCTGCCTGGTGCTGGCCCTGAGCCTCCAGCTTCTGAAACCTATCCAGGGTGACAGGTAGACGGTCAAACTCCTCCAGCTCTATTCTCCAACCTTCTTCTCCTGGTCTCCATGCCTCCTTTACCCTCGAGTGCTGAGCTCAGGCTGCTTGGCCTAGTTGGTTCACTCATTCTGTGGGACAACTGTGTCTGGCCTGCTAAGGAGGCATCGAGCATAGGACTTAGGTGTGCAATAGTTCCTAGGCTCCCTGTATGTCTTAACCCTTTCTGCAGTTGGCTGTCCTGCAAATGTGGACTGCTGGTGGCCAGGTCAGGTCAGCACATCTCAGTAAGTGAAAAATCATTCAGACCACAAGCCTGCCTGCAGGGCCACTGCTAGCTCACAAGAAGCCTTTGTGCAATTAGAAAAGGTAACTCTTCCCGCTCTTATCCAGTTTGGGGACAGCCAACATCTTTGAGTGAATTAGAAGAAGGCTTTACTTGCTCTGGGCTGAGGCAGTTCTGGCTGGGTGGTAGGGTCTGGCGAGCAGAGGATGGATGAATTTTGACACCCACTGGACCCACCAGTCAAGCTCCTTCATGGGGACTAAAGCCTGTAGGCACTAACATCATCCCTGTATGAGAAGCAGCATTGCCATGCTGAGGCGATGTATATCTGAGTCTCGGAGTGAGTCCTGAGCTTTTCCACTCCAGGGCCCAGTAGGGTCTGAGTGAAACAAGCTACCAGGCTCACCAGAATTGGGTATGGCCAGGTTCAGGATGCAGACAACCTCTCGGGCAGCTCAGACTAGGCCCTGGATCCCTTCCTGAAGTATACAGAATTCCTGACCCAAGTCCTAGTTTACATCCTGCCTCCTATAAATTGGACTCAAGCTTCATGCAGGCCACCGGCCTGGACCATTCCTGTGGGTAGCCACACTGAGTCCTGCCACCTCTCTCTCTCTGGCCCATTGCTAGCCTGCAGCGTGTCCCATTCACCCTTTTCTCCTGACCTTTCCTGCTGCAGGTGGATCTCCTCCAGCAGGTCTTGATGCTCCGCCAGGAGCCTCTGGGCTGAGGCCATGTCCACTGCCTCTTCCTCACTGTGCAGCCGAGCCCAGACACCCTCTGCCCAGAGCATCAGTTGCCGGCTCTCCTGCAGGAAGCTGTGCCGGGCCTGAGCCTCGGCCTGGGCCTGAGTCTGCTGGACCGCCTGCCCCTGCACTTGCTTCAGCAGCCCGTGCAGTGTCTTCACCCGGTCTCTCAGGGCCCAGCTCTCTGTGGGGCCTGACTCCTCTACCCTGGGGAGTGCCCAGTGTACAGTCAGTGCCCTGCCTGCTCTGAGCCCAGGGCCCCAGTTACTGCTCCTCTGCTCAGGCATACATGCACCCCCTCAGCTCGACCTATGTGACCCTTTCTCTCACCCTGATTATTTTCTCTCACATAGTGTCCACCACCAGCTTTGCCCTAGCCCTTCGGTCAGCACTCACTCCTCATTCTTCCGTCACTATTCCATAATCCTGCTCAGCAACACTCCCTGCCCCACTGCCTCCCTGTCTCCCGGCTGAACTTACTTTATGGCCACACTTTGGACGTGGTGGGTCCTCCTCTTGAGCACTAGCACCTTCTGTTGTAGGATGTGTGTCCTGCTCCCTGAGCTCCCGGGCTCCTGGGCTTCCAGTTGAAGTCTCAGGTCCTGCAGATGGTCCTGGATGGAGTCACACTCCTGCAGAGCGCTACACACATCTGCGATGCCTGCCAGTTCCATCTCCTTCTCCTTTGTCAGGGCCTCCAGCTGTCTCCACCTGGGCAGAGGGCACCAGACATGTTTCCATGACAGAGAAGTCACCCATCTATCCGGGGCCTTGGGCACACAAAACAAGCTGCCAGGTTAGTCCCCAGGCCCACTCCTCCCTGTCTCTGACATGTCAGTTTCTCTACCTGTCATCTCAGGGGCAGGTGAGCAGGCACTCAAACCTGTATCACCTCCCACTGCCTCCTCACTCACCTCTGACTCAGTTCTTCCTGCTGTTGCTGGATTCGTGTGGAGTCCCCAGGATGGATCTGCTGCAGTTGCTCAGCGGAGCTGTTGACCTCAGCCCAGCGACTCTTTCCCACAGCCAGGGTGGCAAGACAGTTCTGGGGACAAGAAGAATCCCAGCTTCTAAAGGGCTCCTTCTTTTCCCATACTACCTTCAAGTCTGTGATTGACCTCTGCCATACTCTCTGTTCCAAAGAGGCTCAAACTGCATCCTTCTGGAAGGACAGGGTTATGAGGCCTCAAAACTCAAGGCCAACTTCCTTGCTCCCTTCCTCAGGTAGGACCAGAGTTCTCATGGAGAACTGGGGTACAGGAGTGAATAGGGAGTCAGGAAAGGAGGTGGTGGTAGTGGTTACATGCCGTGGAGTTGGTTCCAACTCATAGTGACTCCTTATAGGGTTTCCAAAGCTATAAATCTTTACTGGAGCAGAAAGCCTCATCTTTCTTCTGTGGAACAGCTGGTAGTTTTGAACTGCTGACCTTGAGGTTAGCAGCCCAACTCATAACCACTACGCTACCAGAGCTCCTTCAGGAAAGGGGAAGAGGGATGGAAATCAGGAGAGGGAGTATGGTCAAGTATCTAAGATGCCCTTGGGTTCTGAGGGGGCCGCACCTCATATTTCAGCTTCATGATCTCTAAGTTGTTAGCCTGGGGCTGCAGCATCTGGATCAGAGCTGTCTGGTCCTCCAGCCAGGACAAGACTTCACCACAGGAGCTGTAGAAGCCAAACAGGGCCACCGCCTCTTCTAGTCCGGCCCTGCGATGCTGAGGAGAGGCAGCCCAGAGGAAGGTGAGGCCCAGTACTCCCTAATGCAGCTCAAGTTGCCCACCCACCCCACCCCCACCCCTGCACCTTCTGTCAGGCAAGAACTTAGCATGTGTTCTCCCTCCCTCCTGTCCTGCTCAAAGCCCTTCATTACTGTCCACTGCTCTGAGGGAAAATCCACACTTCTTTCCTGCCTCTTCCCCAGCCACTGCCTCCCTGGCCACTGTGCTCCAGGCACTGTGGCCATCACTCCTTCCACTGCCTTTGCACAGGTCCTGCCTAGAACACTTCCCTTATTTTCCCAGACATCTACCTCCCCTACACTCCTTGCCATTCCTGTCCTCTGCTTCTTGTTTAAGTCTCAGCTTCAACATCCGTTCCAGAGAGATGCCTTTCCCTGCCCCCTCAAGATGACCCACTGTACCCAAATCCTCCCACTGGTTGGTTTGATAGCCCCTCTGCCAAAATGTAAGCTCTCTGAGGGCAAGGAGCATGTCCAGTTACTGCTCTGTTCCCTGCGTTCATGGCATAGGGCAAGCACAGAGCAGGTGGTCAAGGAGAAATTCTTGGAAAAGGAGTCTTACCTTCATCAGGGCTTGCAGCCCTTCATAATCCTGCCTCAAGTGGTCCTGTGTCTCCAGTATGGTATTGGGGTCAAAGTCAGGGTCAGATGAACACCAGGCTCCCTGCTTCCTTGGGCCTTCCCCCTGAGGACCCAGGGCAGACCCCGCCTATGCAGACAAAGGGCAACTCATTCACAGAGGGCATCCATCAGCCCAAGTAATAGAAGCCGCAGCTGGGTGGGGCCAGTGGGTATACCTGGGGCTTCTGCTCTACACCATAGCTAAGGGCTGCCATGGCCTGGCTGGCTGTCGGTTCTTTCAGCTCCCAGGTGTCCGAACCCATCTGATGCACCGGTTCCAGGGTTTCCCCTTGGAGCCAGGTGAAATGTTTCCCTGTAAAAGGACAGGTTCTGAGGACTGCTCAGGTCCCACGCCTTTCCACGCAGCAGGCTTCGGGCGTGGGGGGTTGGGTAGTGGGGTGCTTTATTACTAGGTGGTTCCCTGGCCTGGCCTCATACAAGGAGCCTTGGGGACTAGGAGAGAAGGCCTTCAGAGGCATATCTACAGGAGGTCTAGTGGAGGACACAGCATCTCTGGCAGCCACCAAAATTGCTCTCCTGCCCAAACATCTGACACCGATCTCTTAGACAATCTTAGCATAGTATGAGCTCAAAAGCACAAGTCAGTTCCAGGAACACAGGACCCTAGGACCTTCAAGAGAGAAGAGCATGAGCGGAATGTGGGGCCCTAACCAGAGAAGCATTCATTTTTCTTGGATCAACCATCAACACTCATGGAAGCAGCAGTCAAGAGATCAAAGGACATATTGCATTAGGCAAATCTGCTGCACAAGACCATTTGAAAGTGTTGAACAGCAAAGATGTCAGCTTGAGGACTAAGGTGCGTCTGACCCAAGCCATGGTATTTTCAATAACCTCATATGCATGTGAAAGCTGGACAGTGAATAAGGAAGACCGCAGATGAATTGATGCTTTTGAGTTATGGTGTTGGAGGAGAATATTGAGAGTTCCATGGGCTGCCAAAAGAACCAACAGATCTGTGTTGGAAGAAGTGTAGCCAGAGTGCTCCTTGGAGGCCAGGATGGCCAAACTTCATCTCTCATACTTCGGGCATATTGTCAGGAGGGACCAGTTGCTGGAGAAGGAGATCATGTTTGGTAAGGTGGAGGGTCAGAGAAAAAGGATTGGCCAAGTGGCAGCATTGATGGACTCAAGCGTGGCAACAATAATGAGGTTAGCCCAGGATCGGGCAGTGTTTTGTTCTGCTATGCATAGAGTTGCTATGAGTTGGTATTGACTCAATGGCACATAACAACAACAACAACAACCAGAGAAGCAGTGACACCAGAGATGGAGGCAGAGATGAGGCCATGGAGAGATAGAGCAGTTGAGGACTCTAGACTCATGGAAAGAGAAAGACTGAGTGCTGGTGGACAGGAGGCAGGCTCGCAGAATGTGCTCTTTGGTTGTTTAAATTATTATATATTCCTGAGTTTTTTGTGTACATCAAAAAACAAAACAAAACAAAACCGCAGAGGGAATAGAAGCAAATACTGTTGAATGATGATGCACAGAGGGGATTATAATCATTGCAATGAAACAAAGTATGGTAGGATGAGTGTAAAACCGATGTTCTCCTATGTAAACTATTACTCAATTCACAATAAAAGATTAAAAAAAGTTTAAAAAAACAAAAACCAAGTCAGGCACATGGATCTTTTCCTTAGCACTTTGTGGATCAACATGAGAATGGCAATTGTACCTTCCTTGTTACCACGGGTATAAACTGCTTCATAATGTGCTCAAAGGCATTTTTTCCAGCTTCTTCTCTTTCTACAAGGAGCTCTGGTAGCGTAGTGGTTACGAATCGGGCTGCGAACCTTAAGGCTAGCAGTTCGAAACTACCAGCTGCTCCGCGGGAGAAAGATGAGGTGTTCTGCTCCCGTAAAGATTTACAGCCTCGGAAACCCTGTACAGGGTCGCTATGGGTCGGAACCGACTCGACGGCACTTAACTACTAACTAACTACTCTCTTTCTACACTCAGCAGAGCAAGATCCCAAGTCTGCCTTGACCCAACTAAAAACCAAACCAAACCAAACCAATTTTGACTCAGCTATCCTACAGGAATTGACCCCACAGCACTTACCAACAACAACAACCCTACAGGATGGTTGATCCAAGAAGAATAAAGTCTTTGACAGCTTCAATCTTTTCTCCATTGATAAGAATTTTGTTTATTGGTTCAGTGGTGAGGATTTTTGTTTTCTTTACATTGACATGCAATCCATACCAAAGGCTGTGGTCTTTAATCTTCATCAGTAAGTATTTTAAGTCCTCTTCACTTTCAGCAAGCAAGGTTGTATCATCCGCATATAGCAAGTTGTTAATGAATCTCCCTCTAATCCTGATGGCATGTTTTTCTTCATATAACCTAGCTTCTCGGATTATTTGCTCAGCATACAGGTTGAATAAGTATGGTGAAAGAATACAACCCTGTTGCATACCTTTCTTAACTTTAAACCATTCAGTGTTCCCATGTTCTGTTTGAACAACTGCATCTTGGTCCATGTATGGATTCCTCATGAGCACAATTAAGTGTTCCGGAATACTCATACTTTGCAATGTTGTCCATATCTTGTCATGATCCACATAATCGAAAGCCTTTGCGTAGTCAATAAAGCACAGGTAAACATCTTTCTGATATTCTGCTTTCAGCCAAGCTCCATCAGACATCAGCAATTCTACGTCTTCTTTTGAATCTGACTTGAACCTCTGGAAGCTCTCTGTCAGTGTATGCTTGCAGCCGTTTCTGTATTACCTTTGGTAAAACTTTACTAGCATGGGATATGAAGTCAAGGACTTCATTCTTCTTGGATCAACCATCAACACTCATGGAAGCAGTCAAGAAATCAAACAACGTATTGCATTAGGCAAATCTGCTGCACAAGACCTTTTTAAAGTGTTGAACAGCAAAGATGTCAGCTTGAGGACTAAGGTGCGTCTGACCCAAACCATGGTATTTTCAATAACCTCATATGCATGTGAAAGCTGGACAGTGAATAAGGAAGACCGTAGATGAATTGATGCTTTTGAGTTATGGTGTTGGAGGAGAATATTGAAAGTGCCATGGCTGCCAAAAGAACCAACAAATCTATGTTGGAAGAAGTGCACCCAGAGTGCTCCTTGGAGGCCAGGATGGCCATACTTCGTCTCTCATTCTTCGGACATATTATCAGAAGGGATCAGTTGCTGGAGAATGATATCATGTTTGGTAAGGTGGAGGGTCAGAGAAAAAGAGAAAGACCCCCAGCAAGATGGATTAGCAAAATGCCAGCATCAATGGGCTCAAGCATGGCAACAACCGTGAAGTTGGCCCAGGACAGGGCAGTGTTTCGTTTTGTTGTGCATAGAGTTGTTATGAGTCGGTACCAAGTCGATGGCACCTAACAACAACAACCCTACAGGAGAAAGGAGAACTGCCTCATAGAGTTTCTAAGGCTGTGATCTTTATAGAAGCAGACTGCCATAGCTTTCTCCCGTGGAGCTGCTGGTGGGTTCAAACCATCAACCTTTAGGTTTAGCTTAACCACTGTGCCACCAGGGCTTCCCTTGACCTATTGTTGTTGTTATGTGCTGTGGAGTTGGTTCCGACTCATAGCGACCCTGCATAGGGTTTCCGAGGCTGTAAATCTTTACGGGAGCAGAAAGCCTCATTTTTCTCCTGTGGAACAGTTGGTAGTTTCAAACTGCTGACTGTGAAATTAGCAGCCCGATTCGTAACCATTATGCTATCAGAGCTCCTTCCATTGACCTATAGACCCCTAAAAAAAAAATCACTGCCATCAAGTCTACTCTGACTCATAGTGACCCTGAATAGGGTTTCTGAGGCTGCAAATTTTTACAGGGGTAGAAAGCCTCATCTTCCTTCCTCAGTGTGGCTGGTGGATTGGAACTGTAGACCTTTCGGTTAGCAGTTCAGTGCTTATCCTACAGCACCACACTATGACTCCCCTTGACCTATTTGTTGTTGTTGTTAAGTGTCCTTGAGTCGGTTCCAACTCATAGTGACCCTGTACAGGATTTCTGCGGCTAAAAATCTTTGAGGGAGCAGAAAGCCTCATCTTTCCCCAGATCGGCTGGTGGGCTCGAACCGTGGATATGGTTCACAGTGCAGTGCTTATCATATGCTCCCCCTTGACCCATGGAGGCTTCCAAATATGAAAATACTAATTTTTAACATGCTGCATGACCTCTCACTGCTGGCGATGGAAAACTGATGGTTCATAGAAACTGCTTAGTGGCACCCCCTTCCAGTGGCACCCAGGGCACATGCCTACGTTAGATATACCTCTGCAGGCCTTCCCACCGAGGGCTATGATTCTTCAGGACTGTAAGGCTCACAGACAACGAGCCATTAGAATAGGTCCCAGGACTGTCCATAGACAAACCGAATCTGCATGGATGTCTGATGAATATCCGGGGGGAAAAGGCTAGCACAGTCTGTGGGCAGTGGAAAAGGCTTCAAGACAAGATGGGACTTCAGTGGACAGAACCAGAGACGCAGCATCGGCAGAGGAGCTCAGCAGAGAAGGACCAGGAAAGCACAGGCTGGTGCTCCTCCCTCCCTCTGTGCCTCAGCCCCAGGGCAAACATCTGACCAGGCTGCTCCAGGTTGTAAGGCGACTGGAGAAAAGGAAATTGTTGTGGTTGGTTGCTATCAGGTCAATTCTGACTCATTGCGACCGCATGCATACAGACTAGAATGGCTCTATTGGGTTTTGGAACAGATGACCAGCTCACCTACCCTTTGACTGGTGTGAAGCCACCTCCTCTGGTGGCTGCCTAGTGCTGAGAACTCACTCCTCCTGCTACTAGGGTGAGTCAAAAATTACCTGCACTCTGGCTGTAGAATTTATTTTAATCAACTTTTAGAAAAGACAAATGCATCATTTTTTGACATTATCTCCTTGCTTTTCAAAACACTTTGTCCATCTGTCAAGAAGCTTTCATATTCCCTTATTAAAAAAAATGTTTTAGGCTGAGCTGTGAGCCATTAATGCACTGCTGTCTTCACTTCTTCATCAGAGGTGAATCTTTGTCCTTGAAGGGCTGCTTTCAGGAGACTAAGCAGGTGGAAGTCTCGTGGAGAAAGATCAGGACTATAGGGAGGATGCTTTGACACTTCAACATGAAGTTCTTGCCCTGTGTCAACAGTGTGGGCAGAGATTTGTGGAAGTGCATTGTCATGCAAGATCTCAACACCCTGGATAGCAGTTCTCTGTGTTTAATCTGAAGTTTAGACTTTAGCTCTTCAGTGAGCCTCTCACTGCTGAGTGTTGAACATTTTTCCTGATACAGTTCCAATACTGGCCCTTGAGGATCCCAGAAAACTGTAGGCATCAATTTACCAGCTGATGGTTGACTTTTGAGCTTTTTACTGGTCAGCAATTGAGGATGTGTCCATTCCACACTCTGCTGCATACTCTCAGAGTCCTAGTATTGTCAAGACAGCTACTGTCTTGTCACTAGTAATGATTTTTTTTTGTTTGTTTTAAAGAAACTTTTACCTTCCTTTGAGTTGTTGTTGTTGTTGTTATGTGCTGTGGAGTCGGTTCTGACTCATAGCGACCCTGTACAGGGTTTCCGAGGCTGTAAATCTTTGCGGGAGCAGAACGCCTCATCTTTCTCCCACGGAACAGCTGGTAGTTTCGAACTGCTGACCTTGCGGTTTGCAGCTCGATTCGTAACCACTATGCTACTAGAGCTCCTATGAGTATCGGTCCAAATTTTGTCTGCAAGTGTTCAAAAGCTTCTGTTTGTGCTCTTCCGTGAGTTGTTTCGGTATTCATCTCACACAAACTTTTCAAAACCTGAGTCTGTCATAGATTATTTCATAGTCAGAGCCATGGTTGATTTGCAAATGAAATGCTTCAGAATCCACTGTCACTCATCTATCCGACAGAATCATTTCACATGCACGCTCAGTGTTGTCATCAGTCATGGACGTGGATAGGCGTTTTAATATTAGAGGAGTGAGGATAATTTTTGACTCACCCTTGTAGATAGACTAGCAGCCCTGTCTATCTTTGGGCAGCTCTAAACCCCTCCTCCACCTGAGCCTCAATTGGCCTTCCCTTAGCCTCTTTCCTTCAGTCCTTGGATGCTTTAGCGTCACATAGAATAGGTTAACCCTTCGCCCATGATAACAACATCGGTTTGGATTTTTGACAGGTTTCCAGCAACATCCTGGAGACAAAAGTCACAGTGTCCCCTTACATAAAGGGATGGGTGAGCCCTCTCAGAAGTCATGCCCAGCTCTTGTACCTCTGTAGGGAAAGCATGTCTGGGCCTAGGGCCATAGGTGCTGGCTACCTGGTGATGCCAAGAGCTGGGGCCAATCCTGGTGTCTCCCAGTGGTATTCCCATCAAGCCTGCTCCAGCGTTCTGGGAACTCCCCCTGTATGGAGGAGGTGGAAAAGTCTTTACTTAGCTGCCAAAGTAGCTCCCCACCCCCAGCAGAGGGGGTACCTCTCCTCCCCCACCCAGAACTATTGAGCAAAACAAGGGCCTGGAAATGCCAGGGGGCGGCTTAACCATCCCATCAATGCCAGCACTAGCTGAGCAGTCGAGGACATACTCCACTCACTTAAATAATTAATTCAAACTGGAGAAGCGGAGCACACACACACACACACACACACACAGAAAGAAGACGATATTAGAATCTTACAGCAAAAACATGAAGTGTTACTATAACATCAGTGTTCGGAGTTAAACATCATGGACACACAGGGTAGGATGGGATAGAAACAACTCTGGAGTCAGAGTTGGGAGCCTCTCCAGCAGGCATAACAGTGTATCCTGGGGCAGTGATCTGATATTGCAGAGACTTGGTTCAATAAATTGGAATTGACTTGAACAAAACAGTTTTTTGTTTTGTTTTGTTTTGCTTTGGTTACTTCATCCGTAAAGTGAGGGGTTGGACCTGACAGTTGTTAATGTACCATGGATTGAATTTCAAAAAGCATTAATTATAGTTATGTAGCCCAGGGAATAAACATAGAGGAAAAGAGAGAGATCAATCTAGACTGTATTAAAAGTTTTGAAACTACAAACGTTTTGGACCTGGAAGGGACCAGGCAGGTCAACAATTGACTTCTCTGTCATTTACCTCCCGAGAAAGAGGACCTGAGTTGCAGCTCAAAGGGTGCATTGGGCATGACTGGGCAGAGAGAAGGGGTCCGGAGGGATGCATGAGGGAGGAGGGATGTGCAAGGGAGGAGAGGTTCCCTGGGCAGGAAGATGCTAGTGTAGCAAACAGAGATTCTGGATTGGAATGAAGGCTGAGCTTCCTTGAGGATGGGAGAAGAGGGGCCAAGTCTAAGGGCCTTGGTGTACATATCTTGAGCTCCCTGACTTTTTGAAAGGGGACTGGCCTAAAGTGCCAGGACCACATACGCATTTTAAAAAACTGGGTTTTTTTGCAATGATTCTGACTTACAGTGACCCCATGCATGTGAGATTTGAAGTGGGTTTCATAGAATTATTTAAGTAAATTGCCAGGACTTTCTTTTTAGGTGCTCTGGGTGAACTCCAATCTTTCATTAGAAGCTGAGCCTGTTAACCATCTGCACTACCCAGAGACTCCATGGTCAGTGAATGTTGTTAGTCACCCCTGATTTAAAGTGACTGCATGCACACACTGTTGTTGTTAGCCCCTGACTTTCGGCAACATCATGTACAAGGAAATTACACTTGTGCTCCACAGGGTTTTTATTGGCTGAGTTTTCAGAAGTAGATCACCAGAACTTTCTTCCCAGTCTTAGGTTTTAGAAGTTCAGTTGAAACTTTTTTTTGCATCGTAGCAACACACATGCAAGCCTCCACTGTACATGAATTGCATCAATCAGGAGTCAAACCTTGTCTCTGGGAGATTGGGAGAATCCTACTGCTGAACAACCATGGTTAGCAATTAGGTCCTTCAACACTCAGGAGAGCCAGGTCAAGAGAGAGAGAATGCCCCAGTAGAAGCAGGCTTAAGGACACTTTAAGTCCAGCAAGGAAAGCAAAGGAGGACATTTCTAGAAGAATCTCATTGGTGGTTAGAAACTACAGGGCAAAGTGAGCAGCCACCCTGCAACTGTAATGATCTCAGTATGTGTGGGCAGACAGGATTCCTACTGACTCTGAGCTGGGTCAGCAGGTGAGATGCTGCTGATGGGGGCACTGCCAAACCCAGGTAAGGCCATGACCCTGAGCAGAGGTGTATCTACATAGAGTAGCACCCATGATAATTAGTTTTAAATCGCCAAATGATCTCTCACAGATGATGATGGAAACTGCATTGTCGAATAGAAACTGCTCATTGGTGCCACCCTGTCCAGTGACAGCTTTAGATTCGCCTCTTCAAGACCCTCCCATTCTCTCTCTGGACAGCCCAGCGGTGACAGGGCACGGGAGAGGAGTGCAGTGCCAGGACCTGGCTGAAACATTTGGTCTCGCAGACCTGTGAGTCTGGGCCCCTTCCTGGTCTCTGCCCTCCCCACCCTGTGCCTGGCTCCCACCTGTACCGCGAGCGACGCTCGGGCCGCGGCCACCCGGGCCTGTTCTTCCAGCTGTTGTAGCTCTGCCCCGAAGGCGTGCAGGGTGTGCTGTAGCGGCTGGTGGTGCAGCAGTAGTGTCTCGGCGTCCGCTTGGTCCGGCCGGCAAGACATGCTGTCCAGTAGGGACCGCTGCTCGCGCAACCACGAGGCAGCGTCTGCCGCGTCTGCAAAGTACTGTGGAGGAGGGATGTTGGAAGGAGGAGGGATGCGCGAGGAAGGATATGTAAAGTAGGAGTGATGTGCGGAAGTGAGGGTGCGGGGCTAGGAGCATCGACCTCGAGCCGCTGTGGTACCTGCTGGACCAGCAGAGCTGTCTGGAGCCGTGCACCCAGCCCTGTCACCCGGGTCCGGAGCAGCTGCCATGCGTCCTGCACTGCCTCAGCTCGCTCCCGGGGATCTGGCTGCGTTGGGGGTCCCCGAATGCCAAGGTCACGTCCCCTCTGCGAAAGGTCAGCGCACACGCCCTGGTGGCGGCGGATCTCGGCTTCCAGTGCCTATTGGAGGCCAGTAGAAGCCTGCTAAGTGAAAGGAAGGGAAAGAGGAAGGGGCCAGGGTCGTAGGAGGGGCAGGCAGAGTGATAGGGGACCGGCAGGGCAAGAGGTGGTAGGCACCTTCTGCTTCTTCACAGCGGCTGACAGCTGGCAGAGGTCCCGGCTCAGGGCCACCTTCTCCACCAGCTGTGTGCGCTCACTCAGCCAGGATTCCTCCTCCTCACAGTTGTGCAAGAACTTTGTCCACTGCAGAGCCTGCTCCAACTGATGGCGCCTGGGAACCGGAAGCGCCAACGAGGGACTTGTAGAATTATGGGAAGCAGTTTCCTACCAGTGGCCAGACCTGACCGATTGCACAGGATTTTCTTTTCCCTGAACCACTCAGGAGGTGGAGAAACCCTGGTGTAGGGGATTACAAGCTGGATTGCGAACCAAAGATTTGTAGCCTAGGAAACCCCATACAGGGTTGTTATGTGTTGGCACCGTCTAGGTGGTACACCACCACCACCACCAAAGACAGAGGGGAGACAGAGGTCTTTGGGGTGGGAGTAAGTGTAGAGGAAGTTGCCAGGGACAGGTGGTTATTTGGGTTCAGAGTTCTGGAGAAGGTAGAGATGCTGGAGTGGGGCCCTTACCGGACCCTGATTAGAGACACCAGGCCCTGGTGGAGCTGGACCAGCTGCTGGGCATTGGCCTTCAGTATCTCCACACTGTCCACACTGCTGCCAGTAGCGGAGCTCAGCTTGGTCTGATGGACAAGGTGGCTCACGCGGGCTCCATGGGCAGAGACCTGGACCTCCAACAATTCATGCCTCTGCAGCAGCTCTACTACCTCTGCCAGCTGCTGCCCACAGGCTGTAGAGCTGACTGGCACCTGGCCAGAGATGGGTGGTTATTTCAGATCCAAAGGGCTGGGTCCCCTTGAGCCCCAGGGCTGGGGAAAATCCCGTATCCTGCTGTATTGCCCTGTGGTCGGCTAGTCCTGGGCCCACCTGCAGCTCCTTGAGCTGGTCAGAGGCAGCCTCGATTTCCTGCAGCAGGCTCTGCATGGCCTGGGTGCTTGTCATCTGTTCCCTCTGCCCTTGGAGACGCTGAAGGAGCCCCTCCCATCGTTGTGTGATCTCCACCTGCCTGGAAGATGTGAGAATAAGGGCAGTCTCCCGGGGGTAAGGGCAGGGACGCTATCTTGGGGTCCCCAGTCAGTGGAGGAGCCTGAACTCAGAGACTGGGACAGGGTCTGTGATGTGAGCCCCTTGGCATGGGGTGGCTGGAATAGTCTATCTGGTTTTTGGCAGAGAAGCCAAACAAAGGAGGGCCCTGTCCTTCAAGGCTTCCCTATCTTCCTTTCCAATCCCCATCTCAGTTGATGGCTACTCCCTCCTTCTAGGTAAACCAGCTAAAATCTTAATTCCTCACTCTCCTGCAGCCCACATCTGATCTGTCTGAAAATCCTACTTTCAGAATATACCTAGGTCCCACCACTCATTCCCTCCAGTACTTCCCCCTAAGTCATCTGTTTGGGACTGTTGCTTCTGCCTCTGCCCTTCATTCTACTCCCAACATGATACCCAGAGTGATCAGTTTAAAACAAAACAGGTCATGTCACTCCTCTCTCAAACCCTCCAATGATTTCCCATCTTTCTCTGGGTAAAACCTGTCTTCACTGTCTGCCTCCATCCTCACCCCACACCTCCCTGGCCTCCATGCTATCTTTCCAACATGTCTGCTGCCAACTTCTTGGTATTTGCTCAAAAGTCCACTTCCTAGTAAAGCCTCCCCTGTTGCCACCTTCAGTCTCAAGTTTTATCCCCTCTAGCCCCCTTCTTAACACTTCACATTTCCCTATCTTGCTTTATTCATTTTTTAATCACTATTTCACAAACTGAGAATACAACGGCTCTGTAGGATAAGCACTGTGCTGTGAACCACAAGGTTGGCGATTTGAACCCACCAGCTACTCTGATGGAGAAAGATGAAACTTTTTACTCCTGCAAAAATTTACAGCCTCTGAAACCCCATACAGGATCACTATGAGTCTGAACCAACTTGATAGCACTTAACATTTCACATACTAGACAATTTTTCTTATTTGTCTATTTTCCTTAGGAACGTGTAGGCTCCATAAAAGCAGGACTTTTGGTTTAGGATATCCTGTTCATGCTAAATCCCCAAAACCTAGAACAGAGCTTAGGACATAGTGGAAACAAGCAAGCAAACACACCAGGTGCCATAGTGTCAATTTTAACTTATGACCCCATGTATTGCAGAGTAGAACTGCCTTCCATAGAGTTTCCAATAGCCACAATCTTCTAGAAGTAGATCACCCTCTTCCTAAGTACTTCTGAGTGGATTCGAACTGCCAGCCTTTTGGTTAATAGCCAACACTTAACTACTTGTATCATGCAGGGACTCCTTTGGAGCATAGTAGACACTCAGTAAATATTTGTTCACTGAACAAATTCACAAGAGGCTTTCTGGAAAGGACAATGCTTTATCAAAAGGGATGAATTATATATGATAGAATTTCAGGCTTACGTAGGAAAAAGATCTTTTTAAAGGGAACCCTGAATCCATTGAATTTCCCCTTTCTTTGGTGACCAGGAGTGGGAATGTTGTAGGGAAACCTTGTCCTGTTGTGAGGACAGTTCATATGCTCAGGCTCACCTGCAGGCCACTTCTGCCCAGCTGTGATACCTCTCCTGCCGGAGGATGTCTGCCATCTCAGCTAGGGCTTGGAAGCGCCCCTCCTGGGGCAGGATGCTAGCCTCAAGCATACTCAGCCTCTGAGCAGCTGCCTCTACCATGGCTGGGCTGGCCAGTGGGACTCCCACCTGACTGAGTATGTGTTCTGTGTCCACCAGGAAGCTCTCCCGGAGAGCCACCTTTCGCTGGAAGCGCCTGGCCAATGTCTCCAGCCGCTCCAGGTGCAGCAGCTGTTGCTGTAAGGCTTGGCTTCGTGCAGCCTCTGCCCGTTCCAAACCTGCCCAGCGCTGGGACAGCTCTGCAGGGCTCAGTTCCTCACAAGGCAGGAAGGGCCTGCACTTCTGGGCTCGGAGCCCTGTTTGCAGCTGGAAGAGCAGGACCTCAGTGGCTCCTCGCTGCTGTAGCCGTGGTGGTTTTTCCTGGGTGCGGAAGGAGGCAAAGGCCACTAGGAGCTGACTCATGGCAGGCAGTGAGTCTGGGAAATCCCGTGCCTCTAACTGTGCCTGCTTCTCTGCAATCCAGTGCAGCAGGTCGGCTACCAGCTGCTGGTACCGGGTCCGCAGCTCCTCTGTCTTCTGGAGCTGAAGCAGGAGCTGGGGAGGGGTCAGAGTGGTGACTGGCTCAAGCCTGGGAATGGAGGCACTGCCCTTTTGGATGCTGAGTGCCAGCCAGAGTTTCCCAAGAGGGGCTCCTTTCCCTTCCCCAGAGCCCACCCACAGACTCCAAAGCACCTCAGCCTCCTGTTACACCTCTCTGTCCCCAGCTGAGACACCTACCCTGAGAACAGCCCTCCCAGGCCTCAACCTCTGCCATGGAATCCAGAGAGTAAGAAAGCACCCTCCCCTCAAAAAACATGCATCAGAGGGCCTCTTCGCTCCTGTTCTTGCAGACTGTGTAAATCCCAGGTCTTCTGTAGCCTTTTAATACCATTACGGAGTTTAACAGCCTGAGCCCCTCTCAGGAGAGGCACTGGCTTTCCTTGTGGACCAGTTACCTTGCTGAGCTCCTTACTTACACTCCCTTGAAAACACAACAAACCAAACCACTTGCTGTTGAGTTGACTTCTGACTCATGGCGACCCCGTGTGTGTCTGGGTAGAACTGTGCTCCAAAGAGTTTTTTGGAAGTAGTGCGACAGACCTTTCTTCTGAGGTACCTCGGGGTGAAATTAAATTGCCAACCTTTTGGTTAGCAGCTGAGAGTTTAACTGTTCCACCCAGGGGCTCCTGAACATTCACGATGACCTTCTATTAACCAGATATTATCATCTCCATTTTACCACGGCTCCCTGGGTCCTGCCTTCCCTTTACCACCAACCTTGGCTAGTCTCCTCTGAACAGTCTGTCCCTGGTGCAGGCGGGAGAAGTGGTTATAGTAGAGGGAGATGTAGGTCATGATGGAACGCTCATCCGGCTGCATGGCCACCACGTCCTCAGGGTCCAGCAGTGGAGCAATGCCCAGCTCCTGCTCTGCCACGTGGAAAGCAAGGTGGAGGTTGTGCAGTGGGTGCTCCAGGCGCAGGGAGCTGTAGTCTATCAGGTCTGGCCTGGGCAGAGAATGGAAATGTCCTTCACGAGTCACACATGCATTCTCAGCTTTCACAAACCTCAGGTTGTAATTTATTGCTTTAAAAATGCAAGCACCCTCCAACTGGTCATTCACACCTCAGGCTTGCTTGACAGTTATCTGAGAACAGTGATAGGGTTCTGCTGGAGAGGTTGAGGTGGGGGTGGGGGGCATAGTATTAATTTGGCTCAGAGGCCAGAGCCTGTGGACAGTGGGGAGACTCTCCAAAACCCAAGACACTTGTGGATAGAAGCCTGTGAATAGAATTGAGGAGCACAGAATATGGGGACAGGCTAATGGATTGCAGACTTTGCCAACAGGCTTTGGGGGCACGGTGGGATTCCAACCCTCTCTAATTCTGTGTTTCACTTTGACCTTCATTCATGCAGGATCCAGGGGTCAGAGAGCATGTGGGAGAATAAGTAGGCTGAGGACACAGACCCCCAAAGACCCAAGTCCTGGAGCAACTGGTTCAGTTGGTGGAGGCTGAAGCCTACCTCAGGCCAGGTCAGGACTAGGAGGGTGCTGGTTCCATGCACACAACACATGCATGCTCACACACACACACACACACACACACACACACCTGTGGGTATGAATGAGGGCACTGAAGCCGAGCCCGTCTCTCCAGCTGTGGGAAAAGTCGGTGATGTTCACGTTGGTGTAGCTGGCCGTCTTCCTCTGACACCAGATCAGCAGAGCTTCCTTGGTGGACAGCAGGGCTGCACTGGCCCCAAACTCCTCCTGTAGGACAGGGGGGCGGGGTCCCCATGCTGAACAGGGGTTGGGAGGCAGGAGAGCCTGCAGGCTGTGGGAGATGCAGGGCCTGATCTCTCCCATCTAGGAGTCACATGCTGACTTACTTCTCTTCAGAACACCTGATTCTGACATTTCTTTCTTGGTGGGGCGGGGATTGAGGATGAGAGAAAGATTGTACTTCCAAAGTGGGCCAGCTCAAAGCCATCACTTCAGAGCACCTGGCTTTGCAGTCACAACCAGTGACTGCAACCACAGTCGCCATTTGGTGAGCCCTTCTTGGGATCGGCATCTGCTAAACAACCTTGGGCCTCCAGAATCAAGGTTGGCTTCACTAAGCGAATTCACCGTCACTTGTAAGCCAGGTCCTGAGCCCAAGGCACCTTGCTCTCAACCCCTTATAGTCTAGGAAGTCAGCACTATTATTATTTACATCCCACAGATGACAAAATGAGGTTCAGTAGGATGAGCACTGGACTGCTAGCCACAAGGTTGTCAGTTCAAACCTCCCAGCCGCTCCTTGGCAACCCTATACAGAGTCACTATGAGTCGGAACCAGAGAGATTAGAAAGCTGTCCGCGTTCCCCATCTATGTAGGGAGTGGTTGGATTAGATCCAGGAATGTCTTCGAGAGCCCACCTGTCCATCACACTCCTCTGACTGGGATGTGACTCATCTACATCTGGTTCCACTCCCCCTCCCTGACCTCAGTGTGTTTCTCAGGTTTTCTGCCACTTTTACCTTCCATCTGCCCTTCCCTCACCTCTCCTTTCCACTCTTTCCCTCCTCTTCTTCCATCTCCTATTCTTTGCTCCGCATCCCCTATGCTAGCCCCCAGGTCCCTTGCCCTCCTTCAGGGGTACCTTCTCGCTAGCCACCATGCCTTTGCTTCCTAACACCTTAGGGCCCCTCTTCTCCTTTCTCCTCTCTCACTCCCACTGTCTCCTCCTTTCCTGATTTTTTCTGTACACTTCTCATCCCAACCAATCTTGTTTTTGAACTCAAAACAAGAGTTCAAAAACATTTGCCCCTTGGGCACGGGAGCTTGGGTAGGATGGACACCGCACAGACAGGCAGAGATGGGCCCCAAAGTCCTGGAGTCAGGCTTATTAACCCAGGGGCAAGGATAGATGAGATGTGGTGGAAAACCTGAGTCTGTTGTGAGAATGTTCATGTGCCTAGGTAGATGTGAACCTGGGAGAGAGTTGGATGCACCCGTGAGAGTACAAGCGCAGTCTGATCTGGTGTACCTCTGAGTTATGTAGGGAGCGGGCCTGAAGGGGCTGTGCATACGTGGACCAAGCAGGAGGGACAGTGGTCAGGCTTGTCAGAGGACGATGATGACTTGTTGCTCTCAAAGGAAAGGGCTACAGGGGCACCTGAAACTGGTTTAGTGGTCTGGGGAATCTAGCTTCCTAAAAGAGCCTTAGGTCAGTTAGAGACTCATCCAGCCATTAATCCATCAACTATGGAGTCTGGTGTGGCACTGTAGGATAAGTACTGGACTGCTAACTGCAAGGTTGATGGTTCAAACCCACCAGCCACTCCTTGGAAACCCTATACAGGGTCATTCGGAACCGACTCAATGGCACTTGACAACAATAACACTGTGCACTAGATTCGGGGGACACAGACAGATAAGGCCCCTCCTTTGGGGGGCTCAAAGTCATAGCCTGAGTTTTAAGGGGTCTCTTGGATTTGAGCTACATTTATGGCTTCTTTTCAGCGGAGTTTCGTTTACTCCAGGTTGGCGCTCTTAACCTGCTGGAATCATTTTTAGGTAGTGTTTTGGAAAGTGTGAAAAAATAAAAATTGATAATAAAAAGGACTTTATATTTGTATCTCTTTCTATAGTAACTGGGGATGGGAGAGTTAGAATGGAGAAAGATGGAGAACCACAAAAATTGTGATGGGATACTGAGGCCTTAGTAAACCTTCAGGGCTGGGAGGCCTCTAGAACACTTGATTTCCCCAACAGCACATCATGGAGTAAGGAAAGGTGCGGGGTTTCAAGGCTAAGTATGAATGGTTGGTGATACCTTTTCCTCCTTCTCTCTGCTGTCTCCCTTGCCGCCTTACCCACCAGGCCCCCACTCTCCTGTCCTCTCTCTGCCTCTCTTGATAGTAAAATGTGGGGCTGTCCGTTATTTCAGTCCCCCACTAGTGAGTGACTTGATTCTCGTGGCTCTTGTTCTCACGTCAGCACGTTACAGTATCGCTGACATTCTGAATTCTTTACCAGAGCTTGAAGAGTGAATATTAATTTTGTGGGCAACATGGATCTTTTGTGGGGATCATAGAAATTAGATGGAACTACTTTGCCTCCAGGGTCCTGATGTGACGCCAGGGCTGGGGTTGAGACATACCCTGTCCAGGGAGATGCAGGAAATCTGGAAACGCAGAATGATGACCCAGATGAGCCCCAGGATGAGTGTCTGGTCTCCGTCCACAATGTTCTCTGGCCCAATCAAGGGTATTGGCACCTGTGGGTACAGTTGGTTGGGCTCAGCCATGGAGCCTGTGTGTCAGAGAGGACTTTAGGGGTCAGCTGCTGGATGGAGGCTTCTGGAATCCATGCTGCCCCAGCTAGGAGGACCCCAAGGGAGATGCAGGCAAGGGACCAAGGGCAGGTAAATGATTGTTCTCTGAGTGGCTGGGGCTTTGGTCCCAAACATATACATGGTGAAGCTGTAGCTAGGCTGGATCACTGGAGTTGGGTGGGCTACAAGTAACTCCAGGTGTGTATGTGTGTGTGTGGGGGGGGGGAAAGGATGAGGGTCATAACAATGAGTGAACCAAACACGCCACTGTCCACCTCCACCTCCCAGGGCAGCTGGGGACCTCCAGAGGTTGGGTGGGTGGTCTGGATGACAGGCAGCTGAGAGGTCCACACTCGGACTTTGGCACTCTTCATCATGAGGCCCCACCTCTATCTATGGATGTCAGATGCCCAAACCCATCCAATCAGGAATTTGCATTTTAGCAAACACCTTGGCAGTTCTTACATACACTGAAGCTGAGAACCTGCTGCCCTGGATTTTGCCACTTCACACGAGGATGGATGAATGCAGAGGAGACAGAATAATAAATCCCAGTGTCCTTACAAAGGCCTGCAAAGCCCCACAGGATCTGGTCCCCCTCACCCTGGCTTATTTTCACTCTCCTGAATTGCATGGCTTCAAGGCTCAGAGGACTCTTCAGTTCCTTGAGACTGTAAGCACACTCGTCATATGGTCTTTGCACTGGCTGCTCCTGCTAGCTGAAAAGAATGTCCCCTAGATATCCAAATGGCTGTCTTCGTCTCTGCCTTTAAGTTTTTACTCAAATGCTGCTTTCTCAATGAAACCTCTACCCTAACCACCTTATTTAAATCGAAACCCGAGGATGATTGTTCCCACACAAACACACATGCCTGATCTTTTTTCCCTGCTCAGTTTTTATTTTTTCCTACATCGTGCATTACTAATATATTATATAATAATCTACTTGTTGTTATTAAGTGTGGTTGACTGACTGGTCAAGTGGGTTTTGACTCATAGCGACCCTGTATAGGGTTTCTGAGGAACAACAGGTGGGTTTGAACTGTGGACCTTGTGGTTCAATGCCCAGTGCTGATCCTACAGCACCACACCAGGTGTCCATAATATACTTACTTATTATTTATTAACTGTTAGAATGTAACCCCATGCTAGCAGAAATTATGGATTTACTCCCTGATGTATTCCAAGCATTACCCACACCCCCAGTAGTGTCTGGCACATAGTGGGTAATTGATTGATATTCATTGAACGAAGATCTTCGGCCCCTCACCGGTTGCATGGCGGGAACTGTGTCCCTGATATTCTTCTTGGGTGTATTTTGTGCATCCTGACTGGTCTCTAAATGATTCCACCACATGGTCTTCCATATTCTCTCTGGCACATATGAACCCTCTGTGTTCACCTCAGCTTGAAGTTGGATGATCTGGTCAGTGAAGTGTTGAAGTTACCTCATACCAGCTCACAAGAGTTAACTGTGTGTATTTTGTACTGGGAGCTTGAACTTGGTCATGGCCATGGTGGATATATATATATATAAGCAAAACAGTTGCCACAGAGTCTAAGACTCAAGAGAACCCCATGTGTGTCTACAGAGTAGAACTGTGCTCACAGGATTTAAATTTTGTATTGTGAATGAAGTGAAGATTAACAGACAAGATCATCAGTCGCATACCCAACAAATCATATGCTCCATTTCATTTCAGTAATTGTAATCCCCTCCATGCAACAGTAGCTGTCCTACTTTTCCCCTGTGGTGGTTGTTGTTAACTGCCGTTGAATTGATTCTGACTCATAGTGACCCTGTAAAGGGTTTCTGAGGAGCTGCTGGTGAGTCTGAACAGCCGACCTTGTGGTTCAAACCATCCGTGAGGTCGAGTGCTTATCTTACAACACCACACCAGCACCCATAAAGATTACAGCCTTGGGAACCTTACGGGTCTAGTTCTACTTTGTCCTGTTGGATAGGTATGAGTCAGAATGGACTTGAGAGCACACAACATCCCATTTGGGAATAGGTTTTTTTTTTTTTTTTACTATGTTAATGATCTGTATAGGATACATTTTAGCCCAATCACTTTAGAGATATACAAGGAACAGATTAGGCACAGAAGCAGGTAAGCAAGATGACCCACCACATGAAGATCTCCAAGGAACCGAGGAACTAAAGCAAAAGAAACAAGGACCCCGCCCCCCAAGAGACAAGAGAGCGAGTAAACCTTCTCTTAGGATTCTGAAATTTAGATTTCTAGCATCTGAAATGAAGACAATAAATGTCTGTTCATTAAAGCCTCCTACTTGTGACATTTCTGTTATAGCAGCAGTAAGAAACCAAGATACGGCCCCTCCATGTCCCTAGAGCCCCTGCCTCCTTTTAGCCACTACCTCTGTCCCTTTCTTTCAGGTGACTTTGGCTACCCCTCTGCTCTCTGGTCTAACTTTTCCAAGACCCTTCCTTCTACTGCTGGGCCCAGTGGCCCAGGGGCTGGGGCTCCTCCTCTTGCTTCTGGCCTCAGCCTGTCTCCCATAGCTCCACAAGAGGGCTCTGCTGGTTGGTTGACCATGGTTCTTGTCTGATCAATAATCCTGGGTCTCTGTTTTCACACTTATGAAATGAGAAAGTTAATACTAAAATTCTTTAAGCTTTAAAATCTTGCAATTCTCTCTTATTATAGACAAAACCATATTTTTATCCCAAAAGGGATTATGATTGCTGCTTCTGCCAGTCTTGTGTGAGGAGGGGCTTGGTCTCCTGCTCTTCTAGATCCTACCTGCTCCTCCGGTATTCAGTCCCAGCCCAGACCCTCCACGCATGCCCACCTTGCTCCTGAGGAAGGCCAGCACTCGGCTGTTGTTCTCTAGGAAGTGCACTCGCAGGCGCCCCCTGCTGGGAGGTGGCAAAGCCTCCCCTGAGATGAGCTCCAGCAGCCGCAGTAGGTGGGTACCATCACTCAGCTCTGTGAAAATGTTCTGGATCTTGATGCCCACCTGGAAAGGGGATGGGGGAAAGTGTGGCAACTGCCCAGCCGCCCTGTCTTCCCTATCTTAGGACCTGGGACGCATAGCTCAGAGGAAGGAGCATAGGCCTCAGCTCTGCTAGGGAGTCAAGAAATGCACCGTAGCCAAATGCCCTCACAGTCCACCCCAGGGGCAAGTCACCAGGGAGCTAGGACAATGGCCCAGGCAGGCTGTGGGGGCAGCTGGCTCTACTCACACGGCCGTGCTGAAAGATGTTGTTGATCCAATTGGTAAAAGTCTTTTCCTGCATCCGTGTGTGCTGGGCCTGCAGCTTGCGAATGTGGCCCATCTCATACTCAGAGTCCATTCTGGGACCTGGGTTGAGAGAACCATTCTGTGGCTTCCTGTTGCAGGGGCTCTGGAGCCCTGAGGAGTTGCGGGGGACTGGGGGTGACCAGTCCATTGGGCATTTCCCTAAGCCTGGAGGTGATGTGGGGCTGGAGGGTGGAGGAGGAGTAGATGCTGACGACTTGTTGGGAGAGTATGGGGGACTTGGTGGGGCTTGTGTTCAGGTTGGTGCCTTGCCCTTAAATGTCCCAGGGCCCCGTTGTCCCCCCTACCTTCTAGGGGGTTCTTCTCAGAACACCTGCTGCTAGAGATCGTCCTTGGGCTGCAGTGATGGACGGCTGCTCCTGGGGTTGAATACCCCCTTTCCATCCCCAAACCCACTGTTGTGGACTTGTGTCCAACTCGTAGAGACCCAATGGGACAGAGGAGAATAGCCCCATAGAGGTTCCAAGACCAAATCTTTACAGGGGTAGACAGTCTCATCTTTCTTCCACTAAGTGGCTAATGGGTTTGAACCGCCGACCTGCGATTAGTATCCCAACGCCCAACCCACAATGCCTCCAGAGCTCTTTTGATTAGGGCAGAGGGAAGGTAAACCAGGACCCGCTCACCTTAGTGATATCTGGAGTCTGGGGAGGAGAATAGATGGAGATGGCAGATCACAGGGGCTATGAGGGAAAAACAGCCGCATTAGGAGAGGCTGGGCTGGAGCTGGGGTCACATCAGGGCCCTCCCCTTGAGCCAACATGTCTGGAAGCTGCACAGAGCTGGCATTGTCCTCCCACCTGCCACAGGGCGTGGAACAGACTGGGAGGGGGTGGCTGAAAAATGTTCTAGGCCCATTGCTAGAGCATCTTTTTCATCATCCCCCCACCTTGCCTCTAGGTGGGGTTCCTGACTTGCAGGACACAGCGGCCCATGGGATGGTCACATGTGGGTTCATGAAAGTCCCAATCCTGTTACCTTAGGTGGGGTCACATGGGCTTACTGCAGTCTGGGTGAAAGGCAGGCTGACTGAGCCTCTAGGCCCACTTTCCAACCTGGGATTGGCTTTCAGCACCTGGTGGTCTCTGTGGGTATCCACAGCAGCAGGGGATGGGGGAGCATGCCGGGCCATTGTCCTTTCACCATATCCAGGGATACCATGGCAGGCAGAGGGCAAATATGGGTCCAGAGCTAGGCCAGGTCAGGCTCTGCAGGCCCTGACAGAAATGAGCACCCATTTAACCCAGAGCAGAGGGCAGCATATTCCCTTAAACCTGGGGAGCTAGATTCTGAGAGGGGCTTTCCCTGGGAAGGGGTGACCCAGAGTTGTATAGGATATGGAAATGACAGTTTCCTCTAAGACCAGAGACAGTGTGAACTATTTTGAGCCCCATGGAAGGCACACTAAAGCAGGGCTGCAGAGGGAGCCCGGGATACCTCACTTTTCCTTAGCTGCCTTGGGCATGACTGGTGGAGGGAAAGTGTGTCCTGAATGGGAGTCTCGTGGAACTGTCGGGCTGAACCTGGACCAGAGGATGAACCTGTGGTTGCATCTGTCCAGCAATGTAGACTGCAAGCAGATGTCTTCTCAGGGGGCACCTGGACAGCCAAGGCCGGTGATAAGAGTAGCTGCATAGACTTCCCTGGAGGGTTGGGCAGAGATGAGTCACACCTAAACCCCTGACTGGTGGTCAGGGTGAGGGGATATTGAGAAGCCTGGTGCTTTTGGGGTGAGACACACTCTTGAGTCTGAAAGGAACTTCTCTGTTCTCTGCCTCCTACAACATCCCTCCTGCCACTATCAGCCCCAGGTCTCGTCAGTCACCAGAGACTGCTGCTGGCTGTGCTGCCCAGCATTCCTCGGTCACTCTGACTTATTTGGTGCTGCAATAACTAAAAAGGAATTCTGGTAGCATAGTGGATTATGAGCTGGGCTGCTAAATGTAAGATCACTAGTTCGAATCTATCAGATGAGGCTTTCTGCTCCCATAGATTTACTGCCTCAGAAACCCTCTACAGGGTCGCTATGAGTTGAATTGACTTGGTGGCACACAAGCACCACTGAAGCAGAAATACCACAGATGGATGGTTTTAACAAACAGTAATTTATTCTCTCACAGTTTAGGAGGCTAGACGTTCAAACTCAGGGCACCTGTTCTAAGGAAGACTTTCTCTGTCGGCTGAGGGAAGGTCCTTATTTCCTTTCAACATCACTTGGAGATCTTCATGTGTTTTGGCATCAATCTTCCCCTGGATCCAAAGGATGTGCTCTGCTCCCAGCTCTTCTTTCTTGATGGTACTGAGGTTCCTCTGATCTACTTGCTGGTTTATTCTCTTTTATATCTCAAGAGAGACTGACTCAAGATGCAATCTAATTCTGCCTTATTAACATAATTGCCATTAATTCTGCCTCACATAGAATAATTACATCAGGTCACAAAATGTTAATGACAATACTGAGAATCATGGTCTAGCCAAGCTGACACATATTTTTGAGGGATGTGTCAATCCATAATACTCTCACCCAGACTGCCCAGCAGGGTCCCATAACCATTGTCACCCTGTCTTCATGTCAACTTATACATGGCCACCCGATTTACACTCCCCAAGCACAACTCTGGTCACACCCATGAAGACTCCCCACTGCCTGCTGTAGAAACCTGGTTATCAGTCTGGCTGGAAGCCTTCAGTGTCCCCAGCAGACTTCTTTCTTTCACTCACCCCAGGCTGCTCCATTTTCTCTCTTTCCTGGTCAGGACCAGAACCTTCCTGCCTCATGTCTGGACTTTTGTTACTCTCTCAGCTTAGAATATCCTTTTCTGTTCCTCACTGTCCACTTTCTAGCTATCTTCTCAGCCCTGGTTACCATCGTGCATTCTAGGAAGGCCCCTGTCCCCATCTCCATACCCTGGGGATGATTGTCTTTTCCTATGCTGCCTGGTCCTTTGGTCGTCTCAATATCATTTATTCGGTTTCACTAAAGTCTTCCTTCTTCTTACTGCATAGTTCAAAGAGAGAAAATCTTCCCTAATAGTTGGAGCAACTCTGGGGGCCTGGCTCTTGTAGACTTGAATCAGGCCAATTGCCAAATCTTGAATCAACTTCTGTGACCAGTGGGGTGAAATATCCAATTGGCTCAACCTGATCAGGATGCAAACTTTGTGACTCAGACTGAGGAGGGAGGGCGAGTGCTCTGCCAAGGAGATTTCAGGTCAACATCACCAACAGGGTCAGTGGGTGCCTGTGATGTAAGTCCTAGATGTCCATAGTGGGCAGTTCACCCATGAGGTATGGCAAGTTGCCCAGGATCACTTCACTTCCTGTCCTGTCTTCTTGCTGAAGAAGTCTTCAGAGTGCTCAGGGACTGACAGTCTGCTATTAATGACAGCTTCTGTCCTCGGGCTCAAAAGCCTCTGCCTTCCTAACTCCCCCCAGGCTTGGCTACCCATCACTCCTAGTTGGGCTAGAACTTTCCCTCAGGATAGAACTACCTTCCTTTATGGGCAGACTCCCCGCCGCCCCAGAGAGGACGCAGGTAGTCTGATGTCACAGGGAAGGCGTGGAGAAGAGGGACACCCTCCCCTTCAGGATGATTTCAAAGTGGATTCATGTCTTACTTTTCAAAAAGCTGGTCCACGTTATCCTGAAAACCAGAATCAGTGGGAGAAAAGTTCTTTTTCAGAAGTTTATTGGTCAGTAGACTATGTCATTTTTGTGTTCATTTGACATTTCTGAACAAGATTACAAAAAAATTAAAATGAAAGCATAGTGTATTAACTGCATTGGTTAAGTAACAAGGAAGCTGATACACTCTTTTCAACTCCCATTTACCTGTTATCTGTCCTAAAAATGTTAGTCCTCTACCACATCCATGGAGGCAATAAACAGTAAAATGCTTTTCTTATCTTCAAAGAAATTTGTTCTATATCTGCCTTTGGGCAGAAGGAAAGTGTTACAGTACAAAGTAGAAAAGGTGCAGGCAGTACCCACTCAGGTTCATTCCTGGTGGAATTAAAGGAGCTCCCGTAGGAGACCTAGCAGAACTGACAGTGATCAGGGGCCTGGGGTGTGGGACAGGAGGGCTGGGAGAGCAGGAGGAATTCTGTGATATACAAGAGGCTCAGCAACTGAAAGTCCATGAGCTTATGAGGAACCACAGTCCCAACTTCACAGATGCTTTGCTGCATGCTGAGTGTTCAATAGGGAACCCACTCCAGCTCGAGAAAAAATGAAAACTAGATGAACAACCTTCCCCCGTGAAGAGTGACCCTCCAGGGTCATCCAGGGGGCGTGCTGAGTGGAGTCTTGAGAGACAAGAACTGACAGGTGATACTGAGCTGGGCCAGGTGGAAGCAGGTTGAACATCTTATCTGCATGTCACCATGGGGAGTTTCTACAAGTCTCTTCACTGCCATGTTGCTTTAACAAACAGGTTCAGGAGGGCCTCATTAGCAGGCTTAGAATTTAAAAGTTGACTTCAGGAGGAGTAGGCTAAAGTTTTCATCCCCTACACCCCCAAACACAAGACTACAGGGGTTTGTGTTATTTAGAAAATAGGGCTTCAAGTTTCTTAAGACTTCCTGCTCTGGAATCATGGTGAGCATTAAGATAGATTTACAGTTCTAGGTTTACCTACTTTTGCCCTCCTCCCCTCCGTAAACACTCTGGAAGGGGCACTGAAAACCGGGCTGGTGCTATTGGAAGGGCAATATGAGTGGGCTTCAAAAAGAGTTCATGGAAAAACGTAATGAAAAGATAATGGAGTTTTCCTGTGAACTTTTTGCAGCTCCCTTGTATAGTCAAGGCAAGCAGATCCTGGAGTGTTGCTCTGCATCCTGCGAGCGAGTTGGGCTTCACAGGTGAATGGGACACTTGGGGAAATCTGTCTGAACTGGGAACCCTGAGTCCTCGCTTGGTCACTATCCCTAGTTTCCTATTATTTTCCTTTTCAATCAACTTTCCATGATGAGTGAATTCAAGTTCTAGGAGGATATTAAGAAAAATGGACAAATGACTTCGATTTGTTTTGCAAGACCAGATCCCTGAAGGGAAAGGGCTGTCTGGATCCCTCAGCTAAGGGTAAAGGGAGCAGGGAAGGTGAGACCAATATGCCTGAAAAATTTCCTTGCATGCAGAAGCCACAAACCTAAGCTTGTGTCCCCTTTGAAAAACTTTTCCTGTATGGCCCTACATAAATGAAACTTGGCCATGCATGCATACATACACATACATGAGAAATTAAAAAATATATATTCATGTGACATATATGGTTATATATGACAATTGAACAACAGTAAAGTAAAGTAAAATAATTCTGAATGGAAAATCAGCCAACATGGGCAACTAAACCTTGGACAAATGATTTCCTTTTTCTTCTGTCTTGTTGGCCTTTTGGTGCTGACACCTTTGGGGCTGCCCTTATGCATTCATGGAGCTGTCTGCTCACCTTACAGTACTGGACTTGGAAGAACTGGGTCTTTTCTAGATGTCTCATTAATTTAAAAGTAATCATTAAGATGAAAAAAAGCACATTTCATTCTCTTAAAACTATTCATAAAGTAAACAGGGGAGTGGGAGAGTGGGGACCTGCATACATTCCCCCAAATAATTACTTTATCTTCAGTCTGCAGCTCTGACCTGAATGTCACCGTAGGCAGGTGACAGAAAAAGAAGAAGAAAAAAAAAAAAAGCAAGCCTGTGGTTTTTGGAAGGGGCACATGGGACAGCTCTGATTTCATTCGTTCCCCGTGCCGGCTTCACAGCCATTGCTATCTTCTCTCTTATTGTATAACGATGCACCACACCTGCACCCCACCCACACAGGCAGCCACGAAGCAGGGAGCGGGTGGTGAGAGTGTGCGGGGCAGCCCGCAGGTGCACACAAGGGGCGGAGGAAAGAGCACGTGGTGTCAGGATACGTGCATGATACCGGCCTGGTGATGGGCAGCTGTGAACAGACCACACTGCCTTGGTATAAAGGCTTTTATTCTGTAAGGGGAAGAAAACACAAAGCTGGGCATAATAAAAATAACTATTTTCTACAAAAATAGAGGCTGTAGATTGATCTCTTCTACTGGACTCATATTCACCCTTGAACCCACTCACTGTGCCAAGGACACTGCTGGCCCCAAGAAAGGTTTCTGTGAGAGGAGGCTTGGGGACACCTACCTGATGACTGAGCAGAACCCCCTTTTCCCAGAATTGTTAGAGAGTGATAAATAAGATAGTGCTACATATTACTGTGACACTGCAGGCTAATGTGCTGGACTGCAAGGTGGGTTAGAACCGGAGTCAGTTCAAGCCCACCAGGCACTCCTTGGAAACCCTATGCAGGGTTGCTATGAGTTGGAACTGATTCGACAGCACTGAACACCACCACCACATATGGCAGGACAGGCTGGTATGAAAAGCTAATCTTTAGAATTGAATGCATACTAGAAATCTTGCCAGGGGCTAATAAAGCTTGAGAATTCTAAATTCTTAAACTAAACACAGCTTTCCAGGGAAGGTCTCGGGAGGGGACCCAGGAGGGTGGGCCAGTGTGGTGTGCTGGGACAGATGTACTCTGCTAGAGCCTGGAGGTGGGATGGAGCACACAGACACAGCTCTTCCTCCGTCACACTTGGGTCTTCTCTTTGGTAAGCAGTTTGGAGATAGCAGATGCTCTTTCTGTTCTATTATCTCTATTCTGAAAATTGAAGGAGACAAAATAAATAAGATCTTTTTTCCTTCCTGGTGTCCTCTGAGGGCAGACATGTGCTACAGAGTTATTCAAGATGATGCACTGCCCAGGCAGGCCTCAGACTCAACTGCTCCAGGGGTGCCTGGGATTCCACAAAGCCAGCCCCCACTCCACAGCTGTCTCTCCAGGTTTCTGAGCACTCTTTGGACAATTTCCCATTCTTCTCCACCTTTAATCTTGTTACCCTCCCCACATGGCAATAGAAACTCAGGGCATTTTTGAGGTGAAAGGACCATAGAGACCATCTTGTGTCCGGTGCCTGTCCTCTCCATTCTACAGATGGGAAAGCTGAGGCCAGAAGGGGCAGTGCTTTGGGCAGGGTCCTTAGCTAATGATAGAGTGGACCTCAGGTCCAGGTCCCTGGTTCCCAGGCCGCCCCGCCCACCCCGTTTGTCGGCCACCCTTCAGTCGGCCTTCTGCAGGAACTTCCTGTGAGAGGGGGGTATGAGGTGAGGGGGCAGATTGTTGGGCAGCTCGTAGCCGTCCAGCTTGATCTTAATGAGGTGCTTGGCCAGTGCAAACTCCTCGTCATCCAGCATGCCATCACAGTCACAGTCGGCCAGCTTCCAGATCTTGCCCAGGACACTGTTGGGCAGCTTGGAGGTCACCATCTCCTTTTTGGCATTGACGCCTGTTATCTTGCCATTGACAGGTGACAGCGTGTAGAAGAGCTCGTCATAGACAGGCTTGTCCTTGGACACGACCCACTCCTCCTCATCAGCACCTTCCTTGGCACCCTCCCCGTAGCCCTGGTTGAAGGGGCCCTCTGTTGTGCCATCGAAGGCACCACCTTGCACCAGCTGTGTGGGCATGCTTATCTCCTCCTGGCTGATGAGGTTCATCAGGGATGAGATCTTGTTGCTCAACATATTGTCCACAGCCTCGATCAGCTTGGGCTTCAGTGAGTGGAATTTGGTGAAGTCATAGTTCTCAAGTTGTTCCTGCAAGAAGACAAACCACACACTGGGTTATGGATTCTCTCTGGTGGGGTCCCCACATCTGATTCATCATAGGAGAGTGCTATGGAATAAAGTGTGCCCCACAGGAAGATATGTTAAAGTCCTAACCCAGGTACCCATGAACATGAACCTTGTTCAAAAATCAGGTCTTTGAAGATGTTCTCAGTTAAGATGAGGTCATCTTGGAGTACAGTGGGTTCTAATCTAATCTGAGTTGTTGTTGTTAAGTGCCGTCGAGTCGGTTCCGACCCATAGAGACCCTGTACAGGGTTTCCGAGGGTGTAAATCTTTACAGGAGTAGAAAGCCTTATCTTTCTTCCGCGGAGCGGCTGGTAGTTTCGAACCGCTGACCTTAAGGTTAGCAGCCCGATTCGAATCTGAGTGGTACCCATTATATGGAGAAGACAGAGAGACAGACACACAGAGGAAAGGTGAAGATGGAAGCAAAGACTCATTTACAAGCAAGAACATAAGGATTCCCTGCTGTCATCAGATGCTAGGAGTAGGCACACAGTAGATTCTCCTTCAGCTGGAATCCGCAGTACCCGCAGACTCCCATCCTTCAGAACTATGACATGACAAATTTCTGTTCTTGTTCTTTGCTAAGGTTGCCCTAGGAAAGTAATGTTGTTAAGTGCAGTGGAGTCAATTCGGACTCATAGCAATACTGTACAGGGTTTCCAAGGAGTGCTTGGTGGGTTTAAACTGCTGGCTTTGTGGTGAGCAGTCTCGTGCTTATCCTACAGCACCACACCATGACTCCAGGAAAATAATAGAGTGACTTTTGGAGCACGAGACAAGTGGCGTGGGACTCACCATGATTTATTCTATAGTAGTCAGTGTCTGCCAGAGCTGTATGTGTGATCTTCTGAGACTCTGATACCACTCTCTCTCTTCCACCCTGCCTTTTTTTTGAGTGCTCTAGAGAATTAGCATTTTATCATTTAAAGTAAGACTCAGTATGATGTTTCCTGACTTGTGATTAGTGTTGTTTTGTGCTGGCACAGCTGGGACTTGCCCTGACAGAAGGACAGTACTTAGGTAAACAATGATTTAAGGGTGCTGCTTTTGATTAGCTGAAAAACAAAAACACAAACATAGTTCAGAGTACCTTATCACTGGCTCTATGATGAAATATCAGGAATCTCTGAAGATTGAGCCCAGGACCCCTACAGGAACAGCCCCACAAAGGCAAAGACTGGACAGGCGCATGGAAGTTACACCAAAAAGATACTGAGGCGGAGCCAATGAATTCAGTTGTCATTTCAAACACATGGACAAGTATTAAACATTGAATTGGTAACAGGCCAAGGTGTAGGGATGGGGAGCCAAGGTGAATAAAATCAGCCAATGGGACTAAGTATCACTCGGCAGGGCAAAGCAGGGCCTGGCTCTACTTGTCATCAGCATATAAGGCTTCGAAGAGGCCCCTGGGAGACCCAAAAGCTGCCTGATCAAGGTGGTATCAAACAGCAAGACACCACAGCACCTGGAGAAACAATCCTGCTTCTCGTGGTTCACTTCCTCACTCATCCACCCATCATCCTGTCAGTCAGCCCTGCTTTCATCCACCAGGGTCATTTACCAGATGCTAGACCCTCTTTGTGGCCTTGGACTATAAATATGTATATCAAAAGCCACAGTCCCTGCTCTCAAGGGGCTTTTTATATTGTAATGGAGGAAGGATAATCCAATCTCTTAGTTAGCTTCTACTTTAAAAAAGGATTTGCCTTACCTTGACAGTGAAATAAGGATATTAACAAATATACAAAAATCATTAGAAGGGAAAAACCAAGTAATTAAAAGGGACAGGAAGGGAATCGCTATTCCCAAACAACTAAAGCTGGAGACCCCTGCAGCACCTGTAAACCTGTAAACAGTGGAGTGCCTCAACTGGACCCCAGGGTTACAGTCCTCACTGTCTGAGGGAAGAAACCACCCACTCATGGCTACAGACAAAGCTCTGTGGCCCTGAATTGTGAACTCAGTCAGGCTGGATGTGAGGGACCTCACAGGTCTCTTCAATAGCAGTTCTGCCTGCTAAGTGCAGAGAATTCTAGGTATGGCAGGTCTCTGATTTTTTTTAAAGGCCACATGCATCAGCTTATTTTATTGGCTCTTTAGGAGACTTGGAAAAACACTCACATGGAAGTGGGATGCCTTGGTTCCCCCTAGAGAGTCAATCTCACCCACTGTGGTGGTGATTACCAGGTCTAGGTTGTGAGGCTGTATGGAAAGTGAGCTCATGCTGGCATCAGTCAGGGGCTGACTCCACACATGCTCCAACTTCTCAAGGCCACTTCCCCACTCGCAGGGCCTTCTCCAGAAGCCTCTGCCTTGCCCGAGTGGGCCTGACTACCATGACACTGTTAGTCGGCATGGCAGGTTTGTTTGGCTTCTGTGGACATTTGAGGGGTCTGAGAGGGGCCATCTGGGTGAACGGAAGGATCCTGAGGTAGAGAGGATTCAGGCCTCCTTCAGATCTTATTGCTTCACACAGAAGTAGTATGACAGGCAGTAACGGACAAAGTAAACTTTCTTATATTATAAATATCCATCCTTCCAATGAAAAAAAAAAAAATGGAGTAAAAACAGGTAAGCAAGTGGGAACAAAAAGAAATCACACACAATTCCATCATCCAGCAATACCTCTGTTACTAGTTTTGGGTATACCTGTCTGCCTTTTCTCTAACTGAACAAGACTACACTGTTTAGAAACCTGGGTTTAAAAAGAAACTCCTCTCTCTTCATGATATTAATTTTTATACAACCCTTTCTTACTAGCAGCATAATATTAAACAGTACAGATAGACCATTATTCATGTTCACTGTCCCCCACTGGTGAGCAGTTGTTTCCAGTAGACAGCTAACAATGTGGTCTGGAGGGTGTCTTGGCAGCGCAAAATTCTAAGCTCTTATTTGGATGTGGAGTCCTGAGCTTTAATGATAGATGGAATAGAGCTGACAGCTAAGCAGCTGACAAAGCTCTAAAGAGGGGCCTCTGAAACTCTTCTCAAATAGCAAGCTCTGTGGCTGTCAAACATGCTGGGCTCGGAGGAAACACCGTAAGAGACGCAATGTGCTCAGCTTGGAGATGCAGGGTGGTGCAGACTGGATGCTAGTGCACATTCCGCTTTCTGTGTCTCCGTCATACTGAACAGGTCACAGTCACCAGCAATGTCATCTCCAACACCAGCACCAAACACTGCAACCAGCACTTTCGGCTCCTGCTGCTACCAAGGTATCAGTCAAGCAAGAGGACTGAAAGGAGAAAACCCGGCTAGGCGGAGGAGCAGGGATCCTACACAAAAATCCAAGTGCTTCTGTGGTAAACAAGTGTGGATTCCCCTGGGTGCATGGACACCTACCCCATTTCCTCATGAATGAGCCTTAGCTCTGAGTGCACACAGAGCCTCAGTGTCTGACCTGAGGACAAATGAGGGCGGTCCGCCCAAACTTTCCACCAGTCTGCAGGGGACATGGATTCCATGGCAAAGCTCTGGAAAACCAGCCAGGGGAAATGGCCACATATTTGCAGACGTGGACAAGAGGGCACCGAGGAAACAGACCTGAGCTCTTATCCCTGCAGTCCCCAGACACACAGGTCTGACCAGGGAGTGTGGGGTACAAGGTAGACTAGCAACATCCCTGCTTCATTTCCTAGTGGTGCAATATCAGAAATACCACAGGTGGTGGCTTTGATACACAGAAATGCATTTCCTCACAATATAGGAGGCTAAAGTCTGAAGTTAGGGCACCCGTTTCAGGGGAAGGCTTTGGGAGAAGGTCCTTCTCTCTCTTTTTCTTTTTTCAAACTCTTTATTGTTTATTGAGTGAAGGTTTACTGGGGAGATCATCAGCTTATAGTTAATAAACAATACATTTTATTTCATCTCATTGGTTGCAATCTCCTCACTGTAACATCGTGTACCCCACTTCCTGCCTGTGTTTATTTCCAATCCTCCTCCTTTCCCAACCTTCTGAATTTTGCCCTGGGGTAAATACTGCCCTTTTGATCACCAATGGTTGACTGTTCTATGGTGTGCATACCTCACTCGTGTTGTTGTCCCCGATCTATCTCTCAGTTGAAAATTGAGCCATGGGAGGGGGAGATCACCTGAGGGTGAAGGTCCTTGTATCTTCAGCTTTGGTTCCTTAATTCCTTGGTGGTTTCCACATGAAGTCACCCCATTTGTATTTGCTTCTCTGTGTCTAGCTCTTTTTATATCTCAAAAGCCATCAGGTTTAAGACATACCATACACTGATAATGCTTCTGTGACATAAAGAAAATCCTGTTTGCAAATGGGATTACATCCACAGGTACAAACCTACTGCTGTCTACTCAGAGAGACCCTAAAGGACAGGACAACTGCCCTACAGGGTTTCCAATAATGTCAGTCTTTATGGATGTAGATCGGCATAGCTCTCTTCCATGGTGTGGCTGGTGGGTTTGAACCATCAACCTTTACCTTAGCAGCCGAGTGCTTTAACCACCATGGCACCATGGTTTCTCAGAGGTATAGGAATTAGGATTCCAAAACATATGTTTTGGGGACATAATTCAATGTCTACTACCCACCCTTGACTACGGTGAGCCCATAACAGAAGTCTGTTTATTGGTATGAATGCACGCTGGGACTTTAAAGACTTACCAACAATTAATCATTGAAGCCACCAAACCAGGTATCCCGGTATTGCTCCCTCCCAAGATGCAAAGGTTAATTTGGAGCTCAGGCTCTGCAGGTTTATCCCTCGCCCACTCACCCCCAACGTTCCCCAGAAGCAGTTTTCAAATCCTTCTGAGGTTTCAGAGCAGATAGGGCCGGCTCTGCTGCCCTCTGCTGCTGAGGTGCTGCCAACTCATTCAGCTGTTGGGTCCAAATTCTCTGCTGAGGAGGAGGGACACGGAGTCAGCTAGAAGGCTGGGGATTCCAGTGTTCTGACACATTCCTGCAGTAAATCAGATTCTCTCCCCAAAGGGGGTGAGTCAGGTCCAGGCAGCTTCACAGCCCAACTGCAGGGCCTCACCCAGTACCGGGGAAAAGCCTTCAAGATACATGTTTGGCTCTTGCTCCAGCTTCCTCTCTCCTGGCTTACCTGAGTCACCAGTGAGAGAACACAGAGACTTCAAGCTGGCACCTGCAAGCTCACTGTGACCACAATGTTTGCAAAGGTGATATATAATACACTCCTTCTCAGCTCATGTCCCCAGGCCGTCCACGCAAGTCTGTAGAGGGTGCTAGACTCTTGAAGCAGACACTCACTAATACCCATGAGTCACCAGTTTCCTGGGCAACAGCAACTAGCCGGAGTATCAGATGGTAGTGAGCCAGACCCCCGGTGGGCTCCAGGTCTGCCTCGTGTCCTGAGGATCTTCTGGTCAGGGCCAGGCTGACCTTATGGTAAATAGTGATTGGAAGATATTGACTTTCAACTTCCAGAGGAAGACACACATTACCCTGGGGCTTGGTGTGATATGAACATCCACTAACTTATTAATTCATGAAGCACATATTTATTTAGCACCTGCTGGTAGTGTAGTGGTTACAAATCGGGCTGCGAACCTTAAGGCCAGCAGTTCGAAACTACCAGCGGCTCCGTGGGAGAAAGATGAGGCGTTCTGCTCCCGTAAAG